>NW_027507903.1:213066408-214266408 GCF_037356315.1 Lithobates pipiens | reverse complement strand
TATATATATATATATATATATATATATATATATATATATATATATATATATATATATATATATATATATTCCATTTAACTTCTTACAGTAGAAATCAGTGGAGCTTCCTGTAAGGGTATACATTAATGTGGTAGACAAGGCTTAGCCCTTGTACACACGGTCGGAGATTCCGATGGACAATGTCCGATCGGACCATGTTGTCGAATAATCCAACCGTGTGTGGGCTACATCGGACTTTTTCCATCGGAATGTCCGACCAACAAAGTTTGAGAGCTGGATATAAATTTTTCCGAAAACATGATCCGATCGGATGAAGTCTGATCGTTTGTAGATAATTCCGATCGGACAAAGTGCCACGCATGCTCAGATCAAATTACGAAAACCAAAGCTATTGGCTACTAGCCTGAACATAGTCCCGTCGTAACAAATGAACGTCATCACGTTACGAACGATCGGATTTTCTGACAACTTTGTCCGATCGTGTGCATGCAACACCAGTTTCGGACAAAATCTGTCGGGAAAAAATCTGATGGATTTTGTGGTCGTAATGTCTGACCATATGTACGGGGGCTTAGAGTCACACTTGCAAAAAAGATCACAATAATTAAATAGAGAAATAAAAAAAGAACTTACGAGAAGACCTAGCTTATTATAAATGTTAGATCACATACAGTATATTGTGGCATTATGCTGTGGAATTTCTTGATATCAGCTGAACTTTAGAAACCCTGTCCAAATAACTGCATGCCATCCATGTCCTGAAGTTTCAAAAAAGGCCCTTTCCCAAAGCTTTGCAGATGGAATAGAGTTTTGGTGTTGGTATGCTGTTTTTTTGTATGTTTATCAAAATGTATAGCGTTTGTCTCTTCTCACCACAGAACATTGCTGCAATGTTAATGTGGAAAAAATGTTTTCCCTAGAGGGGGAAACGGAAGGAAAGGCTAAAGAAGTGACAGAGAGACTGCTGTTAGTTGAAAATTGGAATAATTTTATTGATAATCAGAAATGGTGTCATCTAAAATCATGATATTGCAAGTACAGCCACTGAAGTGAGGAACATACAAATACATACAAAAAACATAGAACAGAAACATCTGGATGCCAAGTAAATTGACACACACCAAGCTTGGAGGCTTGGTCTGGCTCATCCATCCATTTGGGAGCTCTTGCTGTTTGAGCCCAAATTACATTTTTCGGGCAACCTAAGTTGACTAGCACCCGGAATACCTTTGAAAGACATCCACTGAGTCTTCCACTCCTGATGTTAAAGGCCACCTCTGGGTTATAGCCGAATGCTGGTTCATGCTTGCCCTCTGGTAAGCTGCTTTCCATATGGTGGTGGGTTTTCACTCATTTATGGATCACAGTGGTGTTTACCCAATCATATGTATGGACATATGGTTCACCAAGAGACTGTATTGAGCAGATTTATTGTGTTTGGTACCTATCCTGGATGACATATAATCTACATGAATCCTTTGGTCTATTGTGGACTTTGGTGCACATATTGCTGGCACAGTTTCTCTTTTCTTCTAGTGTTTATTGTGTTTATCCCACCCAAACTGCAGCCTTTTTAGTTTTTTAGGGGTAGCACGTTTTTTTATACTACTAGAAAATATCATCCAGCACTTCCCCCAAATAACTTTTTTGAGGGGGAGGTATTATTTTAATCCTCTTTTTTGCTATGCCCTTTTTTATTTCAGGTCTGTAGAGCTTATATTTCTAGCTGTTAGGCAAAACAATCTCAATGCAAATATCCTCCCTCTCTGTTGGGCAATCTTGCTGTAATGCGTAGGGGTTGATTTACTAAGACTGGAGAGTGCAAAATCTGGTGCAGCTGTATATGGTAGCCAGTCAGCTTCTAACTTCAGCTTGCTCAATTAAGCTTTGACAATAAAATCTGAAAGTTGATTGGTTTCTATGCAGAGTTTCATCAGATTTTGCAGTTTTAGTAAATCAACTGCATAGTGTCATTATACACATACCTGTTCATCAGTTAGAATGATAACAGAGCAACTGCACTCAGCCTGTCTGATTGAGGCAGCCCTGGCTTCCTGTGCACCAAGCCTCAAGTTTGAGTGCAGTTTTTCTTTTGTCATTCTAAGGCTCGATTCACATCTATGCATGTTGCTTTTGAGAGTTCCTGCAGTGCCTTTTGTGGTGCTTGCCACATTTTTTGGACACACGTTTTTAGCGGGATTTTGCAGCGATTTGTGTTTTTTTTCTTTTTACACTGTATATAGCTGGTTGCTAAGGAGGGGTCGGGAAGCCGTCCACCGTGTCCTTAGCAACCGATGAGTCATCAGCTGACAGAGGGCTTCCCTGCAGACAGCTGAATCAAAAAAAATGATCGGCTAAAAAGAAAATTGTGAAAAAAAATGGCGTGGGGTCCCCCCCAGGTCCATACCAGGCCCTTCAGGTCTAGTATTGATTTGGAGGGGACCCCCCCATGGCCCCCCCAAAATCCATACCAGACCCTTTTCCAAGCATGCAGCCCCTCAGGTCAGAAAAGGGAGGAGACAAGCGAGCGCCCCCCTCCTGAACCGTACCAGGCCACATGCCCTCAACATGGGGGGTGGGTGTGTTTTGGGGTGGGGGTACTGTCTATGCCTCAACATCACCTTATTCCCATGCAAAAATAAATAAGGGTTCTGAAAGGTAAGTCCGCCAGCTCAGATACTGTACATGTTAAACAATGGCGATCGCTACAAGGTACCACAATCTCCCCTTGTGGGGTTTATTTCTTTCTTTTATCCCATCACGCAGTTTGACATTTCACTGACATTTGAGCCATGTCTGTCAGGATCCCCCCTCCCACTTTGTCTTCTCTACTGTAATCCCTTTCTAGTCTTCCTTTCTAAGCTATACTTAATTCTTACTTTTCTTTTTCTTATTCTCATACAGATATAAGTCACCTCAGAACTGTATTGAATTCCACAAAAATATTGTTGCCTTGGGCCTCTACACCCAATGACGTTCACTTGTGCTATTGTCTGCACTACGAGACTTAATGTTTGAATTCCTTTATTGTATTCTCCCACATTTTATACAGTATTAGTATGTGGAAAAACTGTTCATGCTAACCTACTGTATTTCTCCTCTTGAGACCTCATACACATGTATGTTTACACAAGTATGTTTTACGTGGTATTTTTTTTTATATATACTGACTTCTATCCCTGTTTTACTTTTCTGTCCTGCTGTAAACTTCACAATTCATTAAAATGCTGTTTGACTTTAACCGCTTGCCAACCAGCTGCCACAGTTTTACTGCGGCAGAATGGCACAGCTGGGCGAAACGACGTTACCTTGCGTCTCTTCACCTTTTGGCCACTAGGCCCACAGCCTGTGCCAGGAGGCAATGCGAGTGCCCGGCGGGCACGATGCTGTTGGGCTCCAGCGATCGCTCATGACAGAGCAAGAACCGGGATCTGTGTGTGCAAACACACAGATCCCGGTTCTTTCAGGGGAGAGGAGACAGATTGTGGTTCATACTATGTGTGAACAGCGATCTCGCTCTCCTCCTAGACAGTTCCATCCCCCCACAGTGTTAAACACACATAAGGAACACAGTTAACCCCTTGATCGCCCCCTAGTGTTAACCCCTTCCCTGCCAGTGTCATTTACACAGTAATCATTTTTATAGCACTGATCGCTGTATAATTGTCAATGGTTTTAAAAATGTGTCAAAAGTGTCCGATGTATCCGCCTAAATGTAGCAGTCCTGATGAAAATCACAGATCACTGCCGACTAGTAAAAAAAAAAAGTAATAAAAATGCCATAAATGTATCCCCTATTTTGTAGACGCTATAATGTTTGTGCAAACCAATCAATATACGCTTATTGTGATTTTTTTTAACAAAAATATGTAGAAGAATACATATCGGCCTAAACTGAGGAAAAAAAAAAATTTTTTGATAAGAGATTTTGATGAAAAGTAAAAAATATTTATTATAGCAAAAAGTAAAAGATATTGGGCGTTATTTATGAAAGACAAATCCACTTTGCACTACAAGTACAAACTATAAGTGCAAAGATGTTAGAAACTGCACTGAAAGTGCACTTGGAAGTCGCTGTAAATCTAAGGGGTAGATCTGAAATGAGGGGGAAGCTCAGCTGATTTTATCATCCAATCATGTGCAAGCTAAAATGCTGTTTTTTTATTTTCCTTGCATGTCCCCCTCAGATCTACAGCGACTGCACTTTCAAGTGCACTTTCGGTGCAATTTCAAGTACACTTTGCACTTCTAGTTTGCACTTGTAGTGCAAAGTGGATTTGCCTTTCGTAAATAACCCCCATTGTGTTTTTTTTTCAAAATTGTTGGCCACGGAGGCGATCAAATACCACCAAAAGAAAACTCTATTTATGGGAAAAAAAGGATGTCGATTTTGTTTGGGTACAACGTTGCACGACCACACAATTGTCAGTTAAAGCGACGCAGTTCCATATCGCATAAAATGGCCTGGTCATTGAGCAGTCAAATCTTCTGGGGCTTAAGTGGTTAAAAGAAGCACAGAGAGAATTACATCTTAATCAAAGAGCCTCTGAAACAAGATGGAAAATAGCAGAAATCTGACCTTTAATAGTGCTGAAAAACAAATACTGGTCCAGATCTACTTTCCCACCTACCATCACTATTTTTTTAAACATTATTTATATATGCATTTAATTAGATTTTTTTTATTTTTACAGTTTTTATTTTTTAAATTTTTTTGGAAGGCTGTTGCTGTTCTTGTCAAGAAAACATGGGCATGTTTGGCAAATCTGTAATTAAAACGCTTAGAAGCAATCTTATCCATGAACAACTATATACTACAGGCATACCCCACTTTTAAGTACAAAATTGAGTTTATTTACTAAAGCTGGAAAGTGCAAAATCAGGCTCACGGCTGCATAGAAACCAATGAGCTTCTAACCCCAGCTTGTTCAATTAAGCTTTGGTAATAAAACCTGGAAGCTCATTGGTTTCTATGCAGAAGTGAGCCTGATTGTGCACTTTCCAACTTCAGTAAATAAACCCCATTGTGTACTTAAGAGTGGGGTATGTCTGTACTGACTGGAGGTGGCCAATATGCTCTTGAGGTACTAGCCTGCCCTGTTGCATGTGTCTTGTCACAGCGGGCCTTCAGTGCAGCAGGAGATATTTGTGAATCGAGAAGCTGATTTTTAGAGTGAGTGGATGCAGTGTTTTTGGTGCTAAGCTCACATTGCCAACATGGCTGTTGCTCTGCCACACTTTCCCAGAATACACAGCGAGACAACGCACCCACTGATTGGTTCCGAGAAAGATTGGCACCCAATGCGTCCAACCGGACTGCATTCCAATGCCTGCCAAAAGTGACACCCACACCTGTGGCCAAGCACAACACAATACAGTCCAGCCAAACTGATACTGAGACTGAGACCATCATTTACTCCAATTAACCCTAAAACCCAACTATGGTCTTAGGAACATTTAAATTGACAAAAACATGTGTTCGCGTGTTCTTCAGGAGCCCGGCGCTACATGTACAAATCAAAAATTCACCAAATATACTGTTTAATGCAAAAAGTAAAATAATTAAACAGAAAATTCGGGAATAAGTTATTCCCAAAAAATGTTAAAGTGCAAAAAGTCAATAATAAAGTGTATAGTTTCAGTATGGTAGGCACCAAGTCCAATTCTCAGATGAAAAAGGAAAGGCCAAGGAGATGTTGTGCTTTTTAAGGAATTTTCCCGCACAATATTTACTAAGTAATTTTTAACGAAGATATTTTTAAGATACAGAATCAGTCTATATGACACAGTCTATATATGTGAAACGTATTCACGGAGACGAGTGATCATACAAAATAGCTACATTTATTGGTTGACAGAAAACAAATTTACATGAAATATTAAAATACAGATTACATTACTTGATCATTTTGACAATTTCTGGGAACACCCTCAAACTGGGCGTAGTAGTACCTTGGACACAATTATCACCATTATCATTTCTCGGTAGAATCAATAACCTTTTGATAATTGACAATTAAACAGAATGTCTGTATTTCACACATCCAACCGTTACTATACTGCAGGTAAGTAAGTGGTTAACAATGTGAAATAAATTAGACATTTGTTTGTCAATAAAATTGGCATATGCAAAAAGAAATGTATGAAAAATTTAATTTAGAGAAAAATCTAAAAGGCGGTTATTGATTCGGGAGAAGTATTTCAATAATAGAATATTCAAAAACATCAATATTTAAGAGAACATAAAATAGATGATAAACATATATTTACCCATTTCCAATATGGCTATTAGTGTGGAGTATTAGTTACCAGGAATTTTAAGATGGCTGCCGTGGCTTCAACATTCCAAGGAGCAGGGATCTTCATGAATGTAAAATGTGTATTCATGCATGTCTTCCAGTGTCCCTTCTCAGGGGGGGGTCCCTAAGCTTCCCCCTGACTCTCTACCCCCAGCTCTCCTCCGAGCTTCCTCCTCTCCTTCCCCTCTCTTTCTAGTTTCTTAAATATCCTTTTAAACAAAAGGATCATAAAATTATACTAAGTTCTGCCCAGAGGGTATGTGTTCCCCCCTCATTGGCCGACAGACTTAATGGTTAGCTTTCCCGGGAGTCTCGTGATTTTAAGGTAATAGCACCTTCCACCACCAGGTGTCTTCACCTGTGTTTGGTGTTTTATTTCTTTAAGTTAATATTTTTCTATTTCTGTAATGTGCGCTCGTTATTTATATATGTTCTAACGAATATATTCGAGTGTTCAAGAATTATGGCATAATGTAGAATACGCTTTAACATAAATTTTCAATAATTACTTGCATAAATTGGTGATATATATGCATATCACTGTATATCTGTTAATCTTTAGTCCGTTTAGAAAGGACACAGGTTAGATATATCACAAACAATATCACATACAATTATTATCTATATGGATCCATGTATAATTTGGGTATCCAATCAATATTTGTTTATCTAAACCTAGGTTAAATTCTTATACAATTCTAATCATGATTATATGTTTTTTTTATAATACTAATTTGTTGCTAAAACACTTCTACTTATAATCACACTTTCATATATAATTTCTTTATGACAAAGTTCTTTAGATCATTAGATACTAAATTTATAATCTCAGTTGTGACCTATGTATAAATTGAATGGCTTAGAAAAATATAGATGATACTGGTAGATGAATCTTACAGCATGTTTTGGGATGAACTCTGAGCTTCCAATAAATGATTAAATGGGTTAGCTGTGTCCTTCAATATGTTTTTGGATGAGGCGTCAGCTATTTGCACGGTTGTATATTGTCCAAATAGTCTTTTACTTACGTACAATGGGGTTCTCTAGTTAAGGGTTATTTCCATGTGATAAATACTTATGCAAGTTTGGCCTTCTCACTCTAACCAACAAAATAAGTAAACAGCTTTTTATTTGGTGACAGAAGATACCATTGTTTCAGCGAGTTTCTTTTTTAAACACAGGTTTTGTAAAAGTTTAACAAGAACTAATCCTTTCAACATTTGGAAAAAAAAAAAAACCTGCGAGATCTTGTACTTTGCTTTAAAGGTCTCCAAGAGGTCACAGTTCAAAAAAATACTGAAATCCCTCATCTCGGCCAGCGAATATTAAATGTATTTCTTCATGAATTCACAACAAAGCCCCCCTTGTGAAGTGTTCAAATGCCGGAAGTCGTTTGAAAGACTTCACCAATGCAACAGTTTGAAGAAATATGGCTTTGCTCGGGCCTTGTAAGTTGAGTTGTGACGATGGATCCGGATTATGGATATATATAATTAAGAGGTATAGACACTTGCAGATGAGTGTAACTCTTTGAAAAACAAAATGGGTTTGTGATCGATGTGTGCATCTCAGGACCGTCATCTGTTGATTGGCAGGAAATGGACCATTCCGGGCACCTTTAGTCCTGGCCGTCCTGGTGGGTTCCGTCCATGTAGACTGGCCATCAGTGGTATCCCTGGATCCCCCATACGGTTCCTTCTCTGGATGTTCACACATGTTGGACTCTCGGTTCTGTTGACCGGCTCATGGACATCTTAGTCCTGTAAATGAAAATGGATTCCATGAGAAAAGATATATAAGTTTTTTTTTAACATGATCTGTGTTTGAGATCTCAGTGTCAAGTTGGTATCCTGGGCTTCCTCAGAGCCCTCCTCTTTCCCATTATGTTATCAGTCCTTTAACTAAACACTCTGGAAATCAAGACCATGTATGACACATTGGCTATGGGAGACCAAGCTCCAGGGCTCATTATTATGAGGCCATTTATTAATATCTGTGGATACCAGACAATTCTGACTGACTTTTTTTTAGCTTAATTGTAGCGGTTCTGGAATAATAACAATTAAAAACATTTCAGTTTGACATGTGACACTTACTGTCAGTATCAAAATATTTGACATCATAGTCAACCTTCTACTTGGGAGGAATAAAACAGATAAAATCTTCCCCCTTTGGGGTGTCAATACAACTCATTTGAGGCAATCAAACTACCTTATACGGGTGACTCCTCATCTTTTACCAAAATATCAAACCATTTAGGCCTCCTGATATTTATGTCTTTAGGATTCGGTCTTCCTCTGGAATTACCGTCTTCGGGACTTCTTGAAATTGGGCTGTTTGGAGCGACCTGTTTATGTCAGAGGAATGAAGTGACCACTGAAAAATAGGAGAATAGTTAATATCTAACAACCACAATCCCTCGGTAGGGATTTCAGGATCCTCATTACTGTAACCTGGGGAAAAACATGGTGTTAGAACCTCTGCTTCCTATATCTTTATTCAGTGCATTCCTCTGATTTATTTTAACATAGGCGCTTAAAAGGCTCTGTGGCCCTTGGGCTGGCCACAGGATTTGCCCCTTGAAGAAGTGTTCTTCACGTTCCGTATAGCAATGAAATCATGTAACATATCCATAATTTTGTCTATTTTGGTTTCCGTATTGCTTACAGGCTGATCAGAATTGGGTCGTGGGACCCAATTTCTGTGCTTTCTGGGGACTACTGGCTCAATTTTATCAGACATATCCCCATCAGAAACATTGTCTTGATTCTGGGATAGTTGTCTGGGCCTTAGTTGTTCCCTATTGTTCTGGGGATTTTGGGGTGTCTTACCCTGTATTTTCTCCCTATTTACCCGTGTAGGCCCCCGAAGTCCATTACACCGGTAAAGGTGAGGGTATCTACCCTTAGTTTTAAATCTGACCCGTTGGAGATATACCCTATAGTTTCTCCTAAACCTTGGGTCTGGATCCTTTGGATGAGACTCCTGAGGTGGTCTTTTAACTCCCCCTCTAAAGGGTGGTCTCTGCTCCCCCCTTCTGATGGGTGGGGACATTGGTTTCCCGCTGGGGAGACTCGGTAGCATCTCTCTGACTATATCAGCGTATCTCTTTCTCTTGGTTTTGGGCTGTAATGATTGAGGAGATACATAAAATTCATCCACAAGTTTCATTATAGGGCTTTCAGGCCTTCCATTGTTTTCACCAGTTTGTTGGATAGAGTACAAATTGTTACTCTCTTTTACCAAAGACTCCAGTGAACACCCCCCTTTGTAGTCTTTCGCCAAATTCACTTTTATGTGGGTAGGCGGGGCCTCGAAGAACATGGGTTCAAACCCAAGTTGATTATAACTTGGCTCCTTTTCTGCTAAGTGGACAGCACCCTTGAGCACAGCCATAACTTCGGTGGGGCTTTGATCACTGGTACATGTGATATTGTGTATATCCACTCTAGCTGCGTTAACATTTTTATGTGGGACAAATCCTAGATGACAAATGTTTTTAATTATTTGCCAGGCAGTACCCCACAGACTTATTACATCTTCGCAGAATGAACGGAGTTTGGGTTCAAATACCCACGGTAAGAAATGAATCTTAGATTGGTCATCATTTAGGCCTAAAACTGATAAAGCATTTTCATAGATTTCAATGTGGTCAATAATGTGCATGGATCCCTCTTCCTTAAACACCGGGACAGCATCTTTTAAAAATTTTATTATTTCTGAGGCGTCCTGTTTAGGGGTGCCTGTATTTTTCTCTGATCCCAAAGAAAACTGATTAGGCATACCTTCATGTGGCGGTTCAATTGTTACCCCCCTTTTCTCTACAGATGGCTTGGGGTAGAATATAGTTTCTTTTTCTAATTCTTTTTCATTATGTAACTCCCAAATTTTAGGTTGAGAGTCAGATTTTGGAGTATTGTCAGACTCTATACTTTCAGGTTTAAGCATCTGAGCATTATCCTGAAGCATAAACTCCCCTTGTTCTTTTAATTCTTCTGGTTGCTTAATTAGGGATTCCTGTCCTGACCTAAGCTGATTTGTTTCTTCTTTTAAATTTCCACTGCATATTACTCTGCAACTTTCTTCAGGAGACTCGTTTTCCTGCAGAAAATTTTCCTTCTCCTCTCTTGTATTGTTTATTATTTCTTTATTTAATTGATAACATTTGTACAGCATTATTATTGTATTATTGTGCATCTGTTCTGCTTTAATTAAGAACCTCTCCTTCTCTTTTGATTGTTTATACTTTTTATTTAATTGGTGAAATTCGTCCAGCATTATTACATCATTTTGTAACTGTTCTGTTTCATATTTCACCATTTTCGCTATAGCCTCATCAAAATAATCTGCCTTGTCTTTAATCTCCTTTAGCTTTTTTGTGAGCTCACATTCCCCTTCTATTAAATGGGACTGGGATTCTAAGATATCACTCTCTAGTTGGGTATATTGACGTTTAAACTCACTATAAAGATACACCAGGTTAGTGCTTAATTCAAAATGCATGTGATCAGGCCTTTCTATTTCCTTTGTCTCAGATGAGCTGTCTGTGAGTTCAACGCTTTGACCTTCCACGTTCCACACGTCTTTTATTACTTGACGGGCGTGGTTTATAAGGCCTTCAATGCGTGCTTCTAGACTATTCTCGTTAGACAAACTTTTTTCGGCATGATTTATCATGTTACTTTTTGACATTATATCCAACATTTCCTGTACTTGTATCCATTTTGTCTGAGTACTCATATTACCACTAAGGGCTGATTCTTGATAATCCCCATCAACATAAAATTCACTTTGACCAGACATTTTCTTTGGCAAAAATATATTTTTTTTAAAAAAACGAATAATTAATAATTTCATGTAAAATATTATTTCTGTCACCACCGTAACTATGACTGATCCTGTACAAAATATCGACGTTATCTCACGCAGTGCCTCCATTTATATATGTTGTGCTTTTTAAGGAATTTTCCCGCACAATATTTACTAAGTAATTTTTAACGAAGATATTTTTAAGATACAGAATCAGTCTATATGACACAGTCTATATATGTGAAACGTATTCACGGAGACGAGTGATCATACAAAATAGCTACATTTATTGGTTGACAGAAAACAAATATTTACATGAAATATTAAAATACAGATTACATTACTTGATCATTTTGACAATTTCTGGGAACACCCTCAAACTGGGCGTAGTAGTACCTTGGACACAATTATCACCATTATCATTTCTCGGTAGAATCAATAACCTTTTGATCATTGACAATTAAACAGAATGTCTGTATTTCACACATCCAACCGTTACTATACTGCAGGTAAGTAAGTGGTTAACAATGTGAAATAAATTAGACATTTGTTTGTCAATAAAATTGGCATATGCAAAAAGAAATGTATGAAAAATTTAATTTAGAGAAAAATCTAAAAGGCGGTTATTGATTCGGGAGAAGTATTTCAATAATAGAATATTCAAAAACATCAATATTTAAGAGAACATAAAATAGATGATAAACATATATTTACCCATTTCCAATATGGCTATTAGTGTGGAGTATTAGTTACCAGGAATTTTAAGATGGCTGCCGTGGCTTCAACATTCCAAGGAGCAGGGATCTTCATGAATGTAAAATGTGTATTCATGCATGTCTTCCAGTGTCCCTTCTCAGGGGGGGGTCCCTAAGCTTCCCCCTGACTCTCTACCCCCAGCTCTCCTCCAAGCTTCCTCCTCTCCTTCCCCTCTCTTTCTAGTTTCTTAAATATCCTTTTAAACAAAAGGATCATAAAATTATACTAAGTTCTGCCCAGAGGGTATGTGTTCCCCCCTCATTGGCCGACAGACTTAATGGTTAGCTTTCCCGGGAGTCTCGTGATTTTAAGGTAATAGCACCTTCCACCACCAGGTGTCTTCACCTGTGTTTGGTGTTTTATTTCTTTAAGTTAATATTTTTCTATTTCTGTAATGTGCGCTCGTTATTTATATATGTTCTAACGAATATATTCGAGTGTTCAAGAATTATGGCATAATGTAGAATACGCTTTAACATAAATTTTCAATAATTACTTGCATAAATTGGTGATATATATGCATATCACTGTATATCTGTTAATCTTTAGTCCGTTTAGAAAGGACACAGGTTAGATATATCACAAACAATATCACATACAATTATTATCTATATGGATCCATGTATAATTTGGGTATCCAATCAATATTTGTTTATCTAAACCTAGGTTAAATTCTTATACAATTCTAATCATGATTATATGTTTTTTTTATAATACTAATTTGTTGCTAAAACACTTCTACTTATAATCACACTTTCATATATAATTTCTTTATGACAAAGTTCTTTAGATCATTAGATACTAAATTTATAATCTCAGTTGTGACCTATGTATAAATTGAATGGCTTAGAAAAATATAGATGATACTGGTAGATGAATCTTACAGCATGTTTTGGGATGAACTCTGAGCTTCCAATAAATGATTAAATGGGTTAGCTGTGTCCTTCAATATGTTTTTGGATGAGGCGTCAGCTATTTGCACGGTTGTATATTGTCCAAATAGTCTTTTACTTACGTACAATGGGGTTCTCTAGTTAAGGGTTATTTCCATGTGATAAATACTTATGCAAGTTTGGCCTTCTCACTCTAACCAACAAAATAAGTAAACAGCTTTTTATTTGGTGACAGAAGATACCATTGTTTCAGCGAGTTTCTTTTTTAAACACAGGTTTTGTAAAAGTTTAACAAGAACTAATCCTTTCAACATTTGGAAAAAAAAAACCTGCGAGATCTTGTACTTTGCTTTAAAGGTCTCCAAGAGGTCACAGTTCAATAAAATACTGAAATCCCTCATCTCGGCCAGCGAATATTAAATGTATTTCTTCATGAATTCACAACAGAGACATGGAGGAAAAAACGTTGGAGAAAAAACGTTGAAGGATGGGAGTAACAGGTAGGTTCCACCGCCACCGAGGGGACAAGGGATAGCCTCTCCCTGGAGCATGCACCCAAAAGAAGATGAGGACCCTTAACGGATGCGATGGACCTCCTATCAAAAGTGAGGTCGTTAGCGCCTGCAGATACAACCCTCTGCGGGGTCTCTGGTCAATCTGAGGTACCCAGAATTTCAAACTCCCGGCATCCTTCTCCCTCCATATTTCCTTCCACTGTTCTGTGTATATGGGAGACTCTCCCTCTAGTAAGTGCCAATGCCCTCTCCCAGGCCGAAACAGACCATGTAAAAATAAAAAAGAAGTCCAATAGTGCGTTATCCTTAAACGCTAAATTTATTATTTAAAAAAATCCAAGGTATTAGGTACAAAAAATTTTAAAAACCTTCCCGACAAACAAACACTAAAACGTACACCCATGCTTTGCATAAAAAGTGGTGATGTCAATGAGTAGTCCCACCCTGACATGTTTCATCACACATGACGTTATCAAAGGGCACGGATGACGCATCCAACCGTCACCATAAATACTTACAAGAAGGCAACCAAGCGTCTTTCTCGTATGGCGGCCATATTGGAAGATACGGGCCAGCCCTCGTTTTCAATATTCTAAACAGGAAGAAGGGCAAGCGTAGGGCCCACAATCCTAACTATCACTCCCCCTTCTTCCGTAATAGCCTCATAATCACAACCAGCCTCACCTGGAAGACGAGCCTATACATATAAAACCTGTATTCAATAAAGTAATCATAAATTACACCAAAAACTATTTTTTTTCAAAACGAGCGCCATATCGCACTGAATCTCCAGGCCAATCAGCCTATCATATGGCTGTTAGTGGTAAAAAATAGAAATACAATAAAAGTATAAAAAAAAATGTAATAAAATAAAAAAATAGCACTACCAGACATATATGGAAGAAATCTATATGCATGACCAAAAGGTCACACATGCCGCTTGAATTAAAGAGTTCAAGAAGACTAAAATATTTATTTAAATAACAAGTTCAATACAAACCCAAAAAGGTGCCATGAGATTCAAGTGTACACATAACCCTCGCTTATACAAACAAAAAATGTAAAATTGTCAAAAGATGAACAGTTATTACCAGTAATATTCAGAGGGCAAGAAAATAACGATAAACTTGTGTTTGAGAACTATCTATATATCGACCCAGGACAAGGAGTTATCAATAAACGCATTGATCTCAATATCTACATTCAGCCCCAAGGGCTTAAGGCATTTGACCTGATAAACCCAACTCATTTCGAGCTTGGATATAGCCCTTCTTTTAGGCCCCCCCTCCCCCCCCAATTAGGTTTGAGTTTATCGATAGCCAAAAAAAACATACCCCTTAGGTCCTTATTGTGTACCTCCCTGTAATGTTCCTGTAATGTCTAGACTAGTGATGGATGAACTTCTGACGGGACGTTTCGCGAACGCGGACCGCGAACGTGGCCGCTAGTTCGCAAACCGTAACGCTCGCGGCGGGCCCCATTGACTTCAATGGAAGGCGAACTTTGCAAACCTACAGGTCAAATTTGCAACCACAAAATAATTACTAGCTGTGCACACATAGTCCCACCACATGGCCAATGACATAACACATGTATGAGGTGAATCTGGGATCGACAACTACAAGAATTATTTTTTTATATGTGAAATTGGGACAATTCGGGACTGTGGAGCGCATGAAGGCAATGGAGGAGAGGGAAGGTCAGGGTAGGCAAAGAAGAGGGTGCAGGAGATGATCACCAGCAGCGTGACATACAGCAATGACACCTGCACCGTGATAGAGTGATCTGACACCAGCACCGTGATAGAGAGCACTGACATCACCAGCGTGACATACAGCAATGACACCTGCACCGTGATAGAGTGATCTGACACCAGCACCATGATAGAGAGCACTGACATCAGCAGTGTGACATACAGCAATGACACCTGCACCGTGATAGAGTGATCTGACACCAGCACCGTGATAGAGAGCACTGACATTAGCAGCGTGACATAAAGCACTGACACCAGCACCGTGATATACAGCACTGACACTGGCACCGTGATATACAGCACTGACACCTGCACCATAAGCAGCCCCAGGAGTAAGTCAGCATAGCACAGGGATGGTGGGAGCCCCTCATAATGAGCATAGCACAGGGTTGGTGGGAGCCCCTCATAATGAGCATAGCACAGGGATGGTGGGAGCCCCTCATAATATGCACAGCAGAGGTACAGCCCCAGGAATAAGTCAGCATAGCACAGAGATGGTGGGAGCCCCTCATAATAAGCAGCCCCAGGAGTAAGTCAGCATAGCACAGGGATGGTGGGAGCCCCTCATAATGAGCATAGCACAGGGATGGTGGGAGCCCCTCATAATATGCACAGCAGAGGTACAGCCCCAGGAGGAAGTCAGCACAGCACAGGGATGGTGGGAGCCCCCCATAATGTGCATAGCACAGGGATGGTGGGAGCCCCTCATAATGAGCATAGCACAGGGATGGTGGGAGCCCCTCATAATGAGCATAGCAATGGGGTGGTGGGAGCCCCTCATAATAAGAAGCCCCAGGAGGAAGTCAGCATAGCACAGGGATGGTGGGAGCCCCTCATAATAAGCAGCCCCAGGAGGAAGTCAGCATAGCACAGGGATGGTGGGAGCCCCTCATAATGAGCATAGCACAGGGATGGTGGGAGCCCCTCATAATGAGCATAGCACAGGGATGGTGGGAGCCCCTCATAATAAGCAGCCCCAGGTGGAAGTCAGCATAGCACAGGGATGGTGGGAGCCCCTCATAATAAGCAGCCCCAGGAGGAATTCAGCACAGCACAGGGATGGAGGGAGCCCCTCATAATATGCACAGCAGAGGTAGAGCCCCAGGAGGAAGTCAGCACAGCACAGGGATGGTGGCAGCCCCTCATAATAAGCAGCCCCAGGAGGAAGTCAGCACAGCACAAGGATGGTGGGAGCCCCTCATAATATGCACAGCAGAGGTACAGTCCCAGGAGGAAGTCAGCACAGCACAGCACAGGGATGGTGGGAGCCCCTCATAATGAGCATAGCACAGGGATGGTGGGAGCCCCTCATAATGAGCATAGCACAGGGGTGGTGGGAGCCCCTCATAATGAGCATAGCACAGGGATGGTGGGAGCCCCTCATAATATGCACAGCAGAGGTACAGCCCCAGGAGGGAGTGAGCACAGCACAGGGATCGTGGGAGCCCCTCATAATAAGCGGCCCCAGGAAGAAGTCAGCACAGCACAGGGATGGTGGGAGCCCCTCATAATATGCACAGCAGAGGTACAGCCCCAGGAGGAAGTCAGCACAGCACAGGGATGGTGAGAGCCCCTCATAATGAGCATAGCACAGGGATGGTGGGAGCCCCTCATAATGAGCATAGCACAGGGATGGTGGGAGCCCCTCATAATGAGCATAGCACAGGGATGGTGGGAGCCCCTCATAATATGCACAGCAGAGGTACAGCCCCAGGAGGAAGTCAGCACAGCACAGGGATGGTGGGAACCACTCATAATAAGCATAGCACAGGGATGGTGGGAGCCCCTCATAATGAGCATAGCACAGGGATGGTGGGAGCCCCTCATAATATGCACAGCAGAGGTACAGCCCCAGGAGGAAGTGAGCACAGCACAGGGATGGTGGGAGCCCCTCATAATAAGCAGCCCCAGGAGGAAGTCAGCACAGCACAGGGATGGAGGGAGCCCCTCATAATATGCACAGCAGAGGTACAGCCCCAGGAGGAAGTCAGCACAGCACAGGGATGGTGGGAGCCCCTCATAATAAGCAGCCCCAGGAGGAAGTCAGCACAGCACAGGGATGGTGGGAACCCCTCATAATAAGCATAGCACAGGGATGGTGGGAGCCCCTCATAATGAGCATAGCACAGGGATGGTGGGAGCCCCTCATAATATGCATAGCAGAGGTACAGCCCCAGGAGGAAGTGAGCACAGCACAGGGATGGTGGGAGCCCCTCATAATAAGCAGCCCCAGGAGGAAGTCAGCACAGCACAGGGATGGTGGGAGCCCCTCATAATATGCACAGCAGAGGTAAAGCCCCAGGAGGAAGTGAGCACAGCACAGGGATGGTGGGAGCCCCTCATAATATGCACAGCAGAGGTACAGCCCCAGGAGGAAGTCAGCACAGCACAGGGATGGTGGGAACCCCTCATAATAAGCATAGCACAGGGATGGTGGGAGCCCCTCATAACGAGCATAGCACAGGGATGGTGGGAGCCCCTCATAATATGCACAGCAGAGGTACAGCCCCAGGAGGAAGGCAGCACAGCACAGGGATGGTGGGAGCCCCTCATAATAAGCATAGCACAGGGATGGTGGGAGACCCTCATAATATGCACAGCAGAGGTACAGTCCCAGGAGGAAGTCATCACAGCACAGGGATGGTGAACTTTACAAACCTACAGGTCATATTTGCAGCCACAAAATAATTACTAGCTGTGCACACATAGTCCCACCACATGGCCAATGACATAACACATGTATGAGGTGAATCTGGGATCGACAACTACAAGCATTCTTTTTTTATATGTGAAATTCTGACAATTCAGGACTCTTGAGACAATGGAGGCGAGGGAAGGTCAGGGTAGGCAAAGAAGAGGGTGCAGGAGATGATCACCAGCACCAGCATCGTGATATACAGCACTGACACCTGCACCGTAAGCAGCCCCAGGAGGAAGTCAGCATAGCACAGGGATGGTGGGAGCCCCTCATAATGAGCATAGCACAGGGATGGTGGGAGCCCCTCATAATATGCACAGCAGAGGGTGCAGAAGAGTAAGGCTGAGTGAGCCACTCAACCAATTCTGGTGCTTCCTTTGACGTAATCGCACACACCTTCTGCAATTTCCCACTTTGGCTCAAGCCTGTTGCTCCTGCCCTACCCCTACCACCCCTGCGGAAGGGCCTGCCTCTTCCTCTGCCTGTCATTTTTTAAATGACCCTGTGACAAAACTCTCTACAGAAGTGCAGTATGTATGTGGAAGAAGGTATACAACACCCCACTTCAATCTATTGTTTTTGGGGGCCACTGGTCTATCATACCAGTTACAATACTTTTTTTTTTGGATTGCGTTTGTAACTCTTTGTAGTATCGCTGCAGAACCGCTCAGCAGTCACAATGCTGGACAGGGGAAACGCACTATACTATGCTTTCTATATGTGCAAGTATTTTATACGTGTATTACACAACTATATACAGCACACCAAATAGTACACCTATACCAGTCCTTAAGGACCTTTGTGGAACTAGTAGGTTGTGATTAGCAGACTGTACCTCACTCAACCCTATATACTGTAGTACGCTATACCTTACCAGTCCTTAGAAGGACCTTTGTGGAACTAGTAGGTTGTGATTAGCAGACTGTACCTCACTCAACCCTATATACTGTAGTACACTATACCTTACCAGTCCTTATAAGGACCTTTGTGGAACTAGTAGGTTGTGATTAGCAGACTGTACCTCAGTCCCTATACTAATAAAGGACTGCTGCAGAATAGGGCAGCAGTCAGCATTAGTGCACCTCAACCCTATATATTGTGGACCTATACCAGTCCTTAAGGATTAGCATACTGTACCCCACTCAACCCTATATACTGTAGTACACTATACCTTACCAGTCCTTATAAGGACCTTTGTGGAACTAGTAGGTTGTGATTAGCAGACTGTACCTCTGTCCCTATACTCATAAAGGAATACTGCAGCAGAAGGGCAGCAGTCAGCAGTAGTGCACCTCAACCCTATATATTGTGCACCTATACCAGTCCTTAAGGATTAGCAGACTGTACCTCACTCAACCCTATATACTGTAGTACACTATACCTTACCAGTCCTTATAAGGACCTTTGTGGAACTAGTAGGTTGTGATTAGCAGACTGTACCTCTGTCCCTATACTCATAAAGGAATACTGCAGCAGAAGGGCAGCAGTCAAGTATAATATTCTTTCTATATTTGGAAGAAAGAATATTATACGTGTACAAGTCTATTACCATACCAGTCCTGAAAAGAACTTGTGGACCTAATAGTAACAGCTACTGATTAAACTGACTGTCCCTCACTGCCACACACAGCTTCCTGTCTGTCCCTATTTAAACTGACAAAACACAGGCTGCTGCAACAATAATTTGAATAGCACTTCAAACTATATTCTGTGCTTCTTTACCATACCAGTCCTTAAAAGGACTTTTGTGGACCTAATAGTAACAGCTAATGATTAAACTGACTGTCCCTGCTGCACACAGCGTCCTGTCCCTGACTCAGCACTGACAAAAGACAGGCTGCTGCAGCAATGACTTGAATAGCAGTGCCTCAAACCTATATCCTGAACTACACCTATACCATACCAGTCCTTAAAAGAACTTTTGTGGACCTAATAGCTAGCGATTTGGGTCGCTGCAGTCTCTCCCTGCTCCACACAGCAACCTCTCCCTATAGTGACATATGAAAGAATGTAAAATGGCTGCCGGATCGGGTCTATTTATACGTTAGGGGGAATGTCCAAGTGTCCATGTGCTGTAATGTCTCAATTGGCTGTCCTGTACCACATGATGGATGTGTCATCATAGGTCAAAGTTCTTTTACACAGTAAACACGTAAGTCCGCCGGGCGGGCGGACCACGAACAGCCAAAATTCGCCGCGAACCGACCGCCAGGCGAACCGTTCGGCCATCCCTAGTCTAGACACTTAATGGCCCTTAAAGCCCCTCCTGATTTTACCAATGTGTTCATTCAACCGAATGTTCAGTGGCCACACACGCGGTAAGCACATGTATTGACTCTTTCTCCACATATTATCCCGATGAGAGTGGCTCCAGTGTCCTGTTGATCTTACCATCCAGATCCAGTCCTGAGGTCCCTGTGATTGGAGGTCCTTTTGGAGGTTTTCCATCCTTCCCCTGGATTATATCTTGGAGGTCCTGGACCCTTCGTAGTTCCATACATCGGCCATTTGTAGCATCATGCGTGTATGACTCCTTGTTGCTGACATTGGAGTCCATCTGTTCCGGTAAGGGCACATGCACTTCTCTTTCATTGTTGATGATTTATTACCCTTGATGTTTTCCACACTGGACAGTGTTCAGCATCTGTTTTTTGTGTTTTTTTTCTGACTTTTTATTATCCTGTGTTGGATGCCCAGACTTCGGTTTTCACCATAGTTCATGTTGGACTACACTTTATATATAATTTTTTCCACTGGTTTCACTCACATTTTTTCAGCGGTTTGAGTTTTTGGGTTGTTCCACTCTATAATATATCACCTTTTCTAAATGGACATTTCATATGTTATTTAGACATTTGTATTTTTGATTAAATAATATCATCCTTTATCACCTCACTTATATTAACATATTTATGGTCGGAGCCCTCCTCTGTAAGAGATATGAAAGAACACATAAACACGTCACAAGACTAACAACATAAAATAGACCTGAGTTGTGCCCTTGGTCTGCTGTAAGGTAAGCCCTGGTGAGCTGGGCGGTGAGCCCTGCTCTACTGGGCGATATGCCAAGAGAAGGCCGCATACCTTAAGAAAGTAAATGGATGTTTCTGTAGAGAAACGTGTTTTAAGTGAAGTACTCTGAGAAGGGAAATGGGTGGGTGGGTACCTTGCACTGGAACCGACACAGACCGTTGTGGGTGGTCTGATTATATACCCTCCGGGCTCCTCCCATAATTACGGGCCACCATACTGGCCCTCTTATTTATGGTCGGAGCCCTCCGCTGTAAGAGATATGAAAGAACACATAAACACGTCACAAGACTAACAACATAAAATAGACCTGAGTTGTGCCCTTGGTCTGCTGTAAGGTAAGCCCTGGTGAGCTGGGCGGTGAGCCCTGCTCTACTGGGTGATATGCCAAGAGAAGGCCGCAAAAGATTTGGTGTAGGGAGGTAATTATTAATTTATGTACAACAAGACACTACGGGGCAAAGTTTCTGAAGGCTCAGGACATTTCCACTTGTGGATTGGAGATGTATCGAGTAAAGCAGGTGGATTCCCGCCTGCCCATCTTTGATCGCGTGGACTGGGACCCCGTTTCGTGAGGCTGCTGATGCTGCTCCAATGCGAAAGAATGTCCAAGAAAATGACCAAGGTCCTGGCCTAATTTGCTCAAAAGGAACCTGACGTGACTAATGAACTGGTTGCTGCCTGGGGTACTAATCGAGAACGGTAGTAATGGGCTGTCCTGCGAGGGATCAAACATATGGGCCAAAAATTGATCTAGGATGGACACGGGGCACCAGGCTTTGAGAGTTTGGAAAGGTTTTATGTCAACCCCTGGACCGGACTATTGTGTTTTGGACACGCTGAGGAGCAAGATGAAGTCTGATGGCGTGTGAGGTGGTGTCTACGTAACACTTTACAACTGGGATGGTGACAGTATTCACTGGGGCGTAAGAAGCTGTAGAAAGCCAGGTAGATGGCTGCTTGAAGGACCAGGCTGAATTTAGCCAAAAGGGGAATGTGACAGGATGAAAGACATGTCTCGGAATATGGCGCTGGTGACGGGTAGCCGTTTGATACTGATTTGGGGTCATTGCCTGTGAATACCACACAACATGGTCTTGACCGTATGGGCGGCGAACAAGACGGTTTGTTAGGATCTCATAAGGGGATGAAATACTGGATGTCAGCTGAGTGGGGTCTTAGGTATTGTGTGACAATGCCAACTGTGTGCGGTGGCATAATATGAAGACCAGGATGTGATGGAGAACTCTTGGTATTGCTCTGGGGTTTGAGGCTAGTAACCTGACATAGAACCTCTAGGCTGCCCGGTAGGCCTTCAGGGTGTTGTGAGATAATGAAAGATTAATAAGGCAGGTAGCATCGTGAAAGTGTTGTTTGAATCCGAGGTTAGCTACGACCAGTGTGGGATAAGAGACATGGTCGGGTCGGTTCCAGGTTCCTGCAAAAAACAACGAAGCAAAGTTAACGGGTAGTGCGTCGGCCAGATTATTGCGTTTGTCTGGGATGTGGACGCATAGGACGTTAGATTGGTGCTGTGGGGATAGTGGCACCAGCCTGCACAGGAAGGCCACAATGGCCAGCTACTAGGACCTCCTTTATTTATAATACTGGCTGTAGCTTGGTTGTCTGTGGCGAACGTCACTGTTTGTCCTGCCCAGTTGTTGCACCAGACTTGAGCTGCTGCGACAATGGGGTAGAGGTCGAACAAAGAGGAGGACTAACTTAACCCAGGAATCAAGAGGATTTCTGACGGCTATGGCCCTATAAACCCAATTTGGCCAAAATTGAGGTGAGGACCTGTGGAGGCTGCGGTGACCATGACTACCTGAGATGAAGAGAGATGCTGAGGGAATACACATTGGCATGCCATTCCAATTTGTGAGAAAATCGACTCTCATGGGCAGATCTGCTATAGCTGGCACATCTTAATTTAAGGATTTAGTCAGGGTCTTTGCCTGGAAGAGAAACACTAAAAGATGGGAGGTAAAAGATCCCCTTGAGTCTGGCTGCTGCCTTGGCTGAAAATGAGCAGTGATAGTCAAAGGATGGGCACCCTGCATACTTGTGACCTGCTGCATGCAGATACGGGTCCAATTCTACCCTCCTGTTTGGGTTGCTCTGCCTAGCATGTCTCTGACTGTCCCCAAGGCCCGCACAAACTCTGTGACAGTGAGCTTGCGATTAAGTAAAGGGTCTCTGGCCTTCAGGATGACAGAGACATCTCCCCGCGAATATGATTTGTTCTAGGCCAAGTTGTGTACTGCTATGAGGAGGGATGCTAAGTTAACATCGTTGTCATCCAAGATGTCCTCCTAGATGCCCTGCTAGGACAAGGTGTGCAGGGAAGACGATGGTGCAGAAGTTGGGTGTATCTGTAAGTGAAGGTACGGGAATGACGGTGGTGACTGGAGCTGGTAGGGGCACGGCTGGGCGTACCTCCAGGGCTGTCACTCTGCTTGGACTTCGGCGACTGCTGCTGACAGTGTGGTTACCCAGGAGTGCAGCTGAGTAGTCGCAAAGAAGATAGACTGAAGTGGTGCCTGGAAGGGCTGCCACTGGCGGTGGAAACAGTAGCCTAAAGGCTTGGTTTCCTGGCTGCAGCAGGGTAGGATTTACTCCTGCGACACCGTTCTGCTATGAGCTTATGTTATTTTTATTTTTTTTAATTGGTCCAAGCTCTTGTGAGACTGTAAACCGCCGCTTGCTGAGCCCGTAAAGGGTGATGGCAGGGCTGAGGCAAAGTCCTCACTGTCTGCCTGCGACATGGCATCAACTAAAAGCAAGGGGGGGGTGCGTATGTTTGAGGTAAGTTGCAAAGGTAGGAGGGGATAGTTGCGTTGGGTAGATAAGATGAAAGGCGGAAGGAAACAAGAAGAATAGGACAAGGAACGACAGACATAGTGACAGTTGGTTTGCGCTTGAGCGCTGTTGAGTGTGACTTTAGAAAACTCAAAAGAATGCGTAACAACCGAGGTGAGCCAGGAGGTGACTGGCTAGGTAACCGATAGCTCGGGTGTCAGTCTGTGCTCGGCACAGACTAATGAACCAGAGCGCCCCAGGGCGGACTGGGGTGGGTAGCTGAAGTCTGGTATACTAAGTAGGAATGTTGCGATCTGTAGTTAATTGACGTGGGTTCGGTCTACTAATGCTTGCACTGCCAGCAAGTATGGAGATTAGGCGACCTTGTCTGCGTATTGAAGGCTTGTGCTTCGAAAACAGAGTGAAGTGCACAGAAGTATGTGACAGTTGCTAACGCCTCAGGAGCAGGTCAAATTCTGTATGTGAAGTAAAAATATGTAGTGAAAAGTACCAGTTACTTACCGGTAACTGTCTTTCTGGGAAATCTTCCAGGACGGCACACCTGAGAGATGAGAGGCTCCTCCCTACAGGAAACACAATCAATCGACAGCTGTTTTAAGTCCCCACCCTTCCCCTTGATCCTCAGTTTGTAGAGAAGTAACTCCTGAACCAGGTTCACAAGGGAAATCATTCCTCATAGGTACTCACCTTCTAGTGTTCTAGAATTTTCCCTCCTCCAACGGGCGGGAAGTAGGCCTGCCGTCCTGGAAGATTTCCCAGAAAGACAGTTACCGGTAAGTAACTGGTACTTTTCTCAAGTCATCTTCCAGGACGGCACACCTGAGAGGATAAACAAGTACCTCAGGCCTACCTTAGGGTGGGGCCACTGCAAAACCCTCTTGGCGAACATTGGCTCTGCAGTGAGCTTTACCTCCACTCCATACGCTCATATGCTTGATGAAGGCATCTTAGCTGGATCATGCGGCTGATCTGCAGGTCTGCTCCACAGATGTTCCTGCCTTTTCCGCTTCAGATGCAGTATCTAGGTGAAATGGGCTCTTAAAAATGGAATCAGAAAACATGTTAAACTTGTAGGTTAGCAATGTTGCCTATCTCACACATCTAACAACCATGGCCTATTATGCCTGTAGGTGCTACTTAGAACCACTAAAAAGATAAATAAGAGACCTGTGTAAGACAAGGACACTACATTAATCAATAAGAGGGCCTGTCTTAACACTATCCTGTTGAGGGAAATAAAACTGCTTCCTTTTTATCTTTATGTCAGCAAAAGACTAAAGGGAAGCCTACTTAAGGGAAATAGATTAACAGAAGCTTGAACCCTGGGTTTAAGGCACGCCCAATCTATGTCCTTACTTACGCCTGAGAGCCTTCTTCAGGAGATTAAAGTCCCTAGCAGGAGTAGACTACCCATATTGCTATGTCTAGTTTTGCTAAAAGGGCAAAATGAAGGCCATGCACCAAGCCGAAACCTATTCGATCGGGTATACATCTTTATACTTCATCCTCAGGCCCTAATACTCCTCTGAACAGAGCTCTCCAAGTTCTTACTAAAAGGGGGATTCATTATCCCCTTCCTCCAGTGTCCCATAACCCTACAGGGCTTCAACCCTAGGAAATGGTTCTGGCATCCCTGAATGCAAGTGGTCAAGGTTTTCTGACATGTGGCAGCTGCAGCCCGAACTCCTGGCCCCTCCATGGAAAAGAAGGCTGAAATACAAAAAGGTGATACATGCATTATTAATATCACAAATAAAATGATCATAGATTGTGGGCACGGCACAATAGATTTAGACAGAAAGGACACAAGCATAGACAACAATGTTGTGTGCCTGAGTGTGACTATCTAAACCAATATATCAAATATGGGAAGAGACCCAAATCTGAACCTCAATGTTGACAAACAGTCCTCATAGTCTGGTTTTCTGATGTGCTGCCAAGACGTAAAAACATTAAGACTCAAGCAAACCCTAAATGCTGCGTATTTCTTTAGTGCAGCTAGCTAGGTCATAACTGATATATAAATACGGAAAGGACAGGAACCCCCTTTACTGTTGTGCTTTACCTATGTACAGCAAAACAAGGCTATAAAGACAGAAAGACCCAAACTTCTATGTTGTGTATTTCTGACAAACCACCACAGTTATAAGATTAATATGAACACCAACTCCCGTGTTGTGCATTTCTGCTATGCCACAGGGAAAAAATATGGAACACAAGACATTCCTTTCTGTCATGCACTTCTGTAGTGTAGTTCAGATAGAACCAACACTGAGAAAGGACACAAGCAACCTGCAGCATTGTGTTTTTCTGAAACAGAAAGCACCAACAAGCTTCAATCTTGAGTATTTCTGCTGTGCAACAACATAAAAGCAGAAACTGAGGAAAAAGACAGACAACCTTTACAGCTGCAATCTTTCTGGTCTGCTGCAAAATAAAACAATAACGTCATGATGAGTATTCCTGCTGTGTAGCAAAACCTCAATCAGAAGGGACAGATAAGTTTAGGGTTCCCACACCCGTGCGACCCAACCTGCGACTTGGGACTGCAAGACGCATGAGAAGTCATATACTATGGCTTCCAATGGGTACCATTTGTGTCTGTGCGACACCAGCAGTCCCTGATTCCTGGATCCACAGACCTCAAGATTACACAGGTCGCAGGGAAAAAAAAAAAAAAACAAATAGCAATTTTCAGGTCGAACAAGTAAGGGGTCCCCAATGCTGTGACTCCCTGGAGGATTGCAGCCAACAAACCCCTGCTGTGTATCCCTAAGATGCAGAAAGGTAGATCCATGAGAAACACCGCTCACTGCTGTGCCTGATATACAAACGATAAGGCAGTAAATATAGGACATACAGGACACAAACATTCAATCTTTGTGTATGTCTGATGTGTAGTAATATACCAATACTGAGCAGAGAGGCCACCATCCTCAATGTGTCTCTCAGCTGAGCAGCAAAAACAAAATCAGAAAAAGACCAGCAACCTTCACTGCTGTGTCCTTTCTGATATGCAGCCAATAAGGCAGTATATGCAAGACATAAAAGGACAGACAACCTTCAATCTTGTATATGTCTGATGTGCAACAATATAACAATTCTGAATAGAGATAGCACATCCATATTGAAGCGATTTGGCCTTGCGACTCAACATGTCAAATCGCATGGCTAAAATCAGCACAACACCACTTTGTGGTGCTACATGGATTACCAAAGGCAGTATATGTACTACACCTGGCAGGGGTTCAATTTGTATTTCTACTATGTAGCCCAACAAATTCGAACCATCAATTTTCACTGCTGCCTTTCTGATAAGGCAGTAATACAGGACACAAAAACCTCACAGACCTTAATGCTGTATAAATCCGATGTGCAACAATAAAACACTATGAATAGAGATAGCACATCCATATTGAAATGATTTGTCATGCGACTCAACATGTCAAATCGCATGTTTAAACTCGGCAGCCATTGCTGTTAATAGCACTGTCTGCATCAGCACAGCGCCACGCAAATCAGGACCATCAGACTTCACTGCTGCCTTTCTGATAAGTAACCAACAAGGCAGTAAAACAGGACACAAAGCCCCACAGACAGACCTCAATCTTGTGTATGTCTGATGTGCAGCAATATAACCATTATGAGCAGAGATGTCACCTGACTCAACGATGTGCATTTCTGCTGTGCAACACAAAACCAGAAAGTACAGACCACCTTCACTGTTGTATTTTTCTGATCTGTAGCCAAACAAAGCAGTACCTTTAGTATATAAAGGACAGAAAACAAGCTTCAGTGCAGTGCACTTCTGATGTACAGCAATATAGCCCTTATTAAGCAGAGATGTCACAAATCTCAATGTGTATTTCTGCTGTGCCACAAAAACATCCCAGCAAGCACAAACCTTCACTACTGAGGTCTACTGGTGTGCAGCCAATGAGGAGTCATGGTCTATCCCTTTATGAAATAACCAACAGACAATTTATTTCATAGGCATAGCCTGGGCTGTAGATACTAAACCTTCACCACCAGAGAAGGAACAGATCCTAAAATGGTTGGACACCCTACTATTAGTAGTAGTTGTTGTCCTACCTTACCTCCATAGACTGAGCAAACGCTAGCCAGCACATATCCAGGTGGTGCTGATTAGCAACTAAAGTCTCAATGAGCCCAGCCCTAGAGACCAATTTAAGACCTCTCTAGAAGAGGTGGTTACCAGTTTAGCCTGGGAGGTAAATAGCTATTTGCAGGCTTCAAACAATCAATTATGTAGCTCTTGCATAGGTTTGCACAGAAAATCCTCAATTAAAAGGATGTAGGCAGCGATCTATGGTGAATCGCCTTTAGATCTGCCACTGAGTGGATTGTAGCCCAAACCAATAAAAAAAGTTTCTTCTTACCTCCTACACTATAATATAAACACAGTGTAAAGGTGGAGTGGGAGGTTGGAGCTTATGAAAGTTAACTATAGCAGGCAACCTCCAAAAGGAGGATCTGTGACAAGGGAACCCCTACTGTGCCACACAGTAGCTTGGTCTCTGCCCATCCTTGAATTTTAGGTCAGCTTTTAAACATTGTGAAGCAACCTCAGATTCCTAGCAGCTGGGCTAATAGGGCCGGTAACCTAGTGCACCTGCTGACCAGGGGAGCTTCTGAATCCACCAACCACTGCCCAATTAATAACCTGTTCAGTGGTATACCTGGCCTGTAAGTAACTTTGTATCTACCAGGTCCCCTCTGTACGCTATATTCATCCCTACTAAATGTACCACAACTGGGCATGTAGGGAGAGGCTGGCAACCTACTGCTGCGATAACCACAGTGTCTCTGCTGTAAGAGGGAGCTGTGGCTGGTGGTTTTAGCAGTGGCGTCTGCGCTATTTGTATCCCGACCCCAGGTTCTGCACTGCACCAGTCAGTATATTATACACGGGGAAGGGGGAGCAATGGCCTACCTACCTCTTTCTCATCTGAGGTGGTTTAGGCACACTCGTTCCTCTGCACCACCTGTCCACCATACAGCTTCTCTGATGTAAGAGGGGCTGCAGCTGGTGTTTTTAGCAGAAGCTTAAGGGCTATTTGAATCCAGACCCCAGGTGAGATCTCAAATGCCTAGAAACCCTCTGGCTGGAATTGGGGATTTTGCAGCTAAATTCCCACGGCAAAAGGAAAGTAAAGTACTCACCGTTGTCGTCTTCCTCTTTTTGCCACAGCCAGCGGGCTTGCTTTTCCATCCTTATGGTCCACACGCAAGGAGGATAGCCGCCAAAGTGCTCCCCCCCCCCCAACTGCTGTCCCCATAGGGAGGTGCCAGGTTAGGCTGTGTCCTGCACTGTACCAGTCAGTCTATATACATGGGGGGGGGCAATGCCTTCCATTCCTCATTCCCATCTTCATATCTGAGGTGGTTAAGGCAGACATCCACCGTAGTAAACTGGTGCCTCCTCGCTCTAGAGAAAGGAGGATGTGGGCGCCTGCTCCTACTGACTCTCAGCCTTCCCTCCTGGGTAAGAACGCCGCTGCCATTTTCCCGAAGTTTGAAAATGACGCGGGTGCTTGTTGCCACGCCCTCTCCGGCAGCCATCGCGAGCTACCGGGGACCCAGGAGTCGGGGACAAGCCCCCTGGAAAGAACCGATGGCCAGCACCCCCGTCTGAACAGCCACCTGTACAGGTAAGGAGGGGGAGACAGGATAATGGCCCCTGAAGTTCTGGGTACACCACTGTACCCAGGGTCCTTCAGCTCTCAGGGGGGCTCTTCCAATTTCTGCTGCCCGCCCTGAGGAAAAGATAGGGGAACCCCCCAGGAAGGACAAGAATATCCTACCAGACCCAGAGGCTTCCCAGGCTTGTGGTCCGGCTCCCAGGGGGAGACCACCAGCCCCAGGCTTCGGGTCATTTGGAAAAAAACAAACAGTTTCGCTGTGTAGGGAGAAACACAATCAAAAAACTGAGGATCAAGGGGAAGGGTGGGGACTTAAAACAGCTGTCGATTGATTGTGTTTCCTGTAGGGAGGAGCCTCTCATCTCTCAGGTGTGCCGTCCTGGAAGATGACTTGAGAAAGAGTGTTTAAGAGAAAGGGGGAATCCCATTGAACTACACACCTAACTTTATGCACTAGTTGTGAAGTTGACTGGTTGGAGGCGAGAACTGAGTTGACCGGGAGCCTGTAGTAAGGTGACATGAGAATTTCGTTTTGACAATGGGGAATGCAAAGAGCTGTTTGGGGCAAAGCTGGCCCCCTGGTGAAGATGCAAGCCCTCGACAATGGGTTTTTTTTTTTTTTTTTTTTTTTTGGAAGATACTGTCCAAACCTGGTGCAGGGTGGACTAACTGGTGTACTAACTGCCCTAAAAGGGGAAAGCGACAGAGAAAACGATGAGCAGCCGTGTTGCTACTGGAGACGATGAGTGGCAGTTTGAGCCATTTGCTGAAATGCTTGCAGCGATTGCAAGGAAGCGGCCTTATTTGAATTATAAATTGAATTATGAGGTGAGAATGAATGAATGAATGAGGTGAACAGCTGTGTTGCTACTGGAGACGATGAGTGGCCGTATTAAGCCATTGCAAGAAAGCAGCTTTATTTGAATCTATAAATTTAATTATAAGTGTGTAGGAATGAGGAGAGCAGCCGTTTTGCTACTAGAGATGAGTGGCCGTATTGAGCCATTGCATCGATGCTCGCAGCGATTGCAAGGAAGCAGCTTTATTTGAAAGGTGAAAGCAATGTTTGTGGATTTATAAGTGTGTAGGTATGAGGTGAACAGCAGTGTTGCTACTGGAGACGATTGGCAGTTTTGAGCCAAATGCAGAAAGACTTGCAGCGATTGCAAGAACGCAGCTTTGTTGAAAGGCGAAAGAAAGGTTATAGAGGAAATGTGATTATGTAGGAATGACCGTGCGCAATACTGAGCAAATTGGTGGAGAGAATTGTGTACGATAATGTATGGATAGACTGAGAAGGTCAAATGTAAGTACTGCTGAATTCGTACAGTCGATGTGACTAGTTTGAACTGGGCTATAGCTATGGAATAGTCTGCAAAAGATTTGACTCATTTGAGTCAGTGATGCAACAGGATTCGGCTTGGTTGCGTTTGGCAAGGACTGGAATCGTTGCGCCGACGCTGCGACTAGACTCGAATCCTCCGTAGATGCGACTGAGAGGCTCGTATATGGGATCCGACCGTATCGCTGAGGATATGGCTGGGTTCGGATTGATTGAATTGTGATGGTGGTTGAAGGGGCTGGTGATTGTCAATGATCCGAAACATAGAAGCGAAGTTGCGACTAGATTCGAAACGGCCGTAGATGCGAGGTGACTACAGGGCTCGTATGACAGATCTGTCAGTGTTGCAGATGATATGGCTGGGTTTGAATCGACTAAATGGTGATGGCGGTTGAAGGGGCTTGTGACTGCCGGGGATCCGAAACATAGAAGCGAAGTTGCGACTAGATTTCGAATCGGCCGTAGATGTGAGGTGACTACGGGGTTCGTATGACAGATCTGACCGTATTGCCGATGATATGGCTGGGTTCGAATCAACTAAATGGTGATGACGGTTGAAGGGGCTTGTAATTGCCGAGGATCCGAAACATAGAAGCGAAGTTGCGACTAGATTTCGAATCGGCCGTAGATGCGAGGTGAGTAAGGGGCTTGAATGTCGGATTTGACCGCATCGACCGTGAAGTGATCGCCTCGAGTAAACCCGCGTTGGGTAGAAAGGATGAAATACATGAAAGATGACATAGACTTATGGTGGCGTAAGTGCGACTTTGCAAAACGAACATGATAAACGAACATGATAAGGTAACTATTGGAGTTTAGAAGAGCGGTAACAACAAAGTCCTACCTGCGACAGCGAGTGTGTAGCGGTCCGAGCGTGGGACAATCGATGAAGATATACGACCGATCTCGAAGGTACAACTACGTGGACATGCAGTGAGTTGGCAGAGTCAGCCTCTGCAATGCATTTGACACGAATCAGCTCAAAAATGTATGAGATGAATCTAATATAAATTGGCAGTAAGGAGTATCTGATACGAATTGGTTGTAGAGTGTATGCCATTCCTTACTGTGAAACCAAACACCTATCAACCACCCATCCCCCCAGGCTAGTCAAGTGCAGGAAAGACATCAGGTGGGTTTAATTACACCCCAATCAGCCACAGAAACCCATACAAACAATACCTGTTTATTTTAAAAAAGGATGAGAACAGTGAATTTTATAACCTAGTGAAGCCTATGGCGAGTGATATTGGAGAACGACCAACAGCGACTCGAAGGCTTGGATCTATGAATGAATCGTACGTTTGGTAGAAAGAATTTACGAATGTACTATGCCTGTGCCGAACAATGTCGGGACATGAGTGTCAACAACTCAGAGGTAGGTTTTGCGAAAGGGGTGCAGGATAGTAAGCATGATAAGTCGCAAGTTTGCACATGATATGAAAAGATTCGGATACTACTTATCTGCGACCATGAGCGGGAACCGCCGACGAAGACCACGAATGAAGAAGCCGAAGTGCACCTACGATTGGACGCACGGATAGACGACCGTGAGGGAGCTGAGAAGAGTCAGCCCCTTGATGTGCAGTACCTTGCACTGGAACCGACACAGACCGTTGTGGGTGGTCTGATTATATACCCTCCGGGCTCCTCCCATAATTACGGGCCACCATACTGGCCCTCTTATTTGTGTGTATAGGTTAGCGCTACATTTTTTACCTAGATTTGGCCTCTACATACATGCCAGATGGTCTTGCCAACCCAACATGGCTGCCTTCCAATTCGGGATCACCAATTATTCCCTCTTTCACAGCACAGCCAGGTGTGCAGGCCAACACCCAAAATTTCACAGAAATCGATTGTTTTTATCTGTTTTTGCCTGACACTTTGCTGCAATTCATTGTGGCCCAGACCAATTAATACGCCCAGCAGTATATTGCCAACAACCCCCAATCATCATATGCCCGTCCATTTAAGTGGAGAGATCTGAATTTGGAGTTCAAATTGTTTATGAGCCTCACCATAAACATGGGGCTTGCAAACAAAATGAAGGACATGCCTATTGGTCTACCAACCCCATCCACCACATGCCCATTTATTCTGTCGTAATGTCCAGGTCACGATACGAGATGCACTCGCAAACCTACGAGCACTCGAGTAGTTCTGCGAGTGCACGTAGGTCTGCAAGTGCACATAGTTCTGCGCGTGCATGTAGGTTTGTGAGTGCACGTAGTTCTGCAAGTGCACATAGGTCTGAGAGTGGTCTGCGAGTGCGCGTAGGTCTGCGAGTGGTCTGTGAGTGCACGTAGGTCTGCGAGTGCAGGTAGGTCTGCAAGTGGTCTGTGAGTGCACACAGTTCTACGGGTGCATGTAGTTCTGCTAGTGCACGTAGGTCTGCGAGTGGTCTGCGAGTGCACGTAGGTCTGCAAGTGGTCTGCGAGTGCACGTAGGTCTGCGAGTGGTCAGCGAATGCACGTAGGTCTACGAGTGGTTAGCGAGTGCACGTAGGTCTGTGAGTGCTCGTAGGTCTGCGAGTGCATGTAGGTCTGCAAGTGGTCTGCGAGTGCACGTCGGTCTGCGAGTGCACGAAGGTCTGCAAGTGGTCTGGGAGTGCACGTAGGTCTGTGAGTGGTATGCGAGCGCACGTAGGTCTGTGAGTGCACGTAGGTCTGCGAGTGCGCGTAGGTCTGCAAGTGGTCTGCGAGTGCACGTCGGTCTGCAAGTGCACGTATGTCTGCGAGTGGCCTGCGAGTGCACATAGGTCTGTGAGTACTCGTAGGTCTGCGAGTGGTCTGCAAGTGCACGTAGGTCTGCGAGTGCAGGTAGGTCTGCAAGTGGTCTGTGAGTGCATGCAGGTCTACGAGTGCATGTAGTTCTACGAGTGCACGTAGGTCTGCGAGTGCACGTAGATCTGCGAGTGGTCTGCGAGTGCACGTAGGTCTGCGAGTGGTATGCGAGTGCACGTAGGCCTGTGAGTACTCGTAGGTCTGTGAGTGCACGTAGGTCTGTGAGTGGTCTGCAAGTGCACGTAGGTCTGCGAGTGCAGGTAGGTCTGCAAGTGGTCTGTGAGTGCATGCAGGTCTATGAGTGCATGTAGTTCTACGAGTGCACGTAGGTCTGCGAGTGCACGTAGATCTGCGAGTGGTCTGCGAGTGCACGTAGGTCTGCGAGTGGTATGCGAGTGCACGTAGGCCTGTGAGTACTCGTAGGTCTGTGAGTGCACGTAGGTCTGTGAGTGCACGTAGGTCTGTGAGTGGTCTGCGACTGCACGTAGGTCTGTGAGTGCTCATAGTTCTGCGAGTGGTCTGCGAGTGCACATAGGTCTGTGAGTGGTCTGCAAGTGCACATAGTTCTGTGAGTGCATGTAGGTCTGCGCGTGCACGTAGTTCTGCGAGTGCACGTAGGTCTGCAAGTGGTCTGTGAGTGCACGTAGGTCTGCGAGTGCACGTAGGTCTGCGAGTGCACGTAGGTCTGCGAGTGGTCTGCAAGTGCACGTAGGTCTGTGAGTGGTCGTAGGTCTGCGAGTGGTCTGCAAGTGCACGTAGGTCTGCGAGTGCACGTAGGTCTGCAAGTGGTCTGTGAGTGCACGCAGTTCTACGAGTGCATGTAGTTCTGCTAGTGCTCGTAGGTTTCCGAGTGGTCTGCGAGTGCACGTAGGTCTGCGAGTGGTCTGCGAGTGCACTTAGGTCTGCGAGTGGTCAACGAGTGAACGTAGGTCTGCGAGTGGTCAGCAAGTGCACGTAGGTCTGCGAGTGGTATGCGAGTGCACGTAGGTCTGTGAGTGCTCATAGGTCTGCGAGTGCACGTAGGTCTGCAAGTAGTCTGCGAATGCACGTAGGTCTGCGAGTGGTCTGCGAGTGCACGTAGGTCTGCGAGTGCACGTAGGTCTGCAAGTGGTCTGTGAGTGCACGCAGTTCTACGAGTGCATGTAGTTCTGCTAGTGCACGTAGGTTTCCGAGTGGTCTGCGAGTGCACGTAGGTCTGCGAGTGCACGTAGGTCTGCGAGTGGTCAACGAGTGAATGTAGGTCTGCGAGTGGTATGCGAGCGCACGTAGGTCTGTGAGTGGTATGCGAGCGCACGTAGGTCTGTGAGTGCTCGTAGGTCTGCGAGTGCACGTAGGTCTGCGAGTGGTCTGCGAGTGCACATAGGTCTGTGAGTACTCGTAGGTCTGTGAGTGGTCTGCGAGTGCACGTAGGTCTGCGAGTGCAGGTAGGTCTGCAAGTGGTCTGTGAGTGCATGCAGGTCTACGAGTGCATGTAGTTCTGCGAGTGCACGTAGGTCTGCAAGTGGTCTGCAAGTGCACATAGTTCTGTCAGTGCATGTAAGTCTGTGAGTGCACGTAGTTCTGCGAGTGCACGTAGGTCTGCAAGTGGTCTGTGAGTGCACGTAGGTCTGCGAGTGCACGTAGGTCTGCGAGTGGTCTGCAAGTGCACGTAGGTCTGTGAGTGCTCGTAGGTCTGTGAGTGGTCTGCGAGTGGTCAGCGAGTGCACGTAGGTCTGCGAGTGGTCAGCAAGTTCACGTAGGTCTGCGAGTGGTCAGCAAGTGCACGTAGGTCTGTGAGTGCTCGTAGGTCTGCGAGTGCACGTAGGTCTGCAAGTGGTCTGCGATTGCACGTAGGTCTGCGAGTGCATGTAGGTCTGCGAGTGGTCTGTGAGCGCACGTAGGTCTGTGAGTGCTCGTAGGTCTGCGAGTGGTCTGTGAGTGCACGCAGTTCTACGAGTGCATGTAGTTCTGCTAGTGCACGTAGGTTTCCGAGTGGTCTGCGAGTGCACGTAGGTCTGCGAGTGGTCTGCGAGTGCACGTAGGTCTGCGAGTGGTCAACGAGTGAACGTAGGTCTGCGAGTGGTATGCGAGCGCATGTAGGTCTGTGAGTGGTATGCGAGCGCACGTAGGTCTGTGAGTGCTCGTAGGTCTGCGAGTGCACGTAGGTCTGCGAGTGGTCTGCGAGTGCACATAGGTCTGTGAGTACTCGTAGGTCTGCGAGTGCACGTAGGTCTGCGAGTGCAGGTAGGTCTGCAAGTGGTCTGTGAGTGCATGCAGGTCTACGAGTGCATGTAGTTCTGCGAGTGCACGTAGGTCTGCAAGTGGTCTGCAAGTGCACATAGTTCTGTGAGTGCATGTAGGTCTGTGAGTGCACGTAGCTCTGCGAGTGCACGTAGGTCTGCAAGTGGTCTGTGAGTGCACGTAGGTCTGCGAGTGGTCTGCAAGTGCACGTAGGTCTGTGAGTGCTCGTAGGTCTGTGAGTGGTCTGCGAGTGGTCAGCGAGTGCACGTAGGTCTGCGAGTGGTCAGCAAGTTCACGTAGGTCTGCGAGTGGTCAGCAAGTGCACGTAGGTCTGTGAGTGCTCGTAGGTCTGCGAGTGCACGTAGGTCTGCAAGTGGTCTGCGATTGCACGTAGGTCTGCGAGTGCATGTAGGTCTGCGAGTGGTCTGTGAGCGCACGTAGGTCTGTGAGTGCTCGTAGGTCTGCGAGTGGTCTGCGAGTGCAAATAGGTCTGTGAATACTTGTAGGTCTGTGAGTGGTCTGCAAGTGCACGTAGGTCTGGGAGTGCAGGTAGGTCTACGAGTGCATGTAGTTCTGCGAGTGCACGTAGGTCTGCGAGTGGTCTGCGAGTGCACGTAGGTCTGCGAGTGGTCTGCGAGTGCACGTAGGTTTGCGAGTGGTATGCGAGTGGACATAGGCCTGTGAGTGCTCATAGGTCTGTGAGTGCACGTAGGTCTGCAAGTGGTCTGTGAGTGCACGTAGATCTTCGAGTGCACGTAGGTCTGCGAGTGGTCTGTAAGTGCACGTAGGTCTGTGAGTGCTCGTAGGTCTGCGAGCGGTCTGCGAGTGCACGTAGGTCTGCGAGTGGTCAGCGAGTGCACGTAGGTCTGCGAGTGGTCAGCAAGTTCACGTAGGTCTGCGAGTGGTCAGCAAGTGCACGTAGGTATGTGAGTGCTCGTAGGTCTGCGAGTGCACGTAGGTCTGCAAGTGGTCTGCGAGTGCACGTAGGTCTGTGAGTGCACGTAGGTCTGCGAGTGGTCTGTGAGCGCACGTAGGTCTGTGAGTGCTCGTAGGTCTGCGAGTGCTCGTAGGTCTGCGAGTGGTCTGCGAATGCACATAGGTCTGTGAGTACTTGTAGGTCTGCGAGTGGTCTGCAAATGCACGTAGGTCTGCGAGTGCAGGTAGGTCTACGAGTGCATGTAGTTCTGCGAGTGCACGTAGGTCTGCAAGTGGTCGGTGAGTGCACGTAGGTCTGCGAGTGGTCTGCGAGTGCACGTAGGTCTGCGAGTGGTCTGCGAGTGCACGTAGGTCTGCGAGTGCTCATAGGTCTGTGAGTGCACGTAGGTCTGCGAGTGGTCTGCGAGTGCACGTAGGTCTGTGAGTGCTCGTAGTTCTGCGAGTGGTCTGCAAGTGCACATAGTTCTGTGAGTGCATGTAGGTCTGCGAGTGCACGTAGATCTGCGAGTGGTCGATTCCATCTATTGTAGACTCTATAACTTTGCCAAAGACCAAATAATATACACTAATTTGGGTTATTTTTAACAAAGATATCTAGTAGTATATATTTTGGCCAACATTTATGAAGAAAAATTACTAATTTCCAAAATTTTAGGATAGAAACAAAGAAAAAGGCATTTTTCCACAAAATTTAGGGTCTTTTTTTATTTATAGCACAAAAAATAAAAAACACACTAGTGATTAAATATCACCAACAGAAAGTTATATCTGTGTGAAAAAAAGGACGCACATTTCATATGGGTACAGTACAAAAAAAGATGCAAATTTCATATGGGTACAGTGTTGCATGACTGAGTAATTGTGGAAATATATACATTGTCCCAGAAATATGCTTACTTTATTTTAAATTTAATTCATCACTATTTGGAACCAACTGTCTCCTTTTTCTATGCGGGGTTCGTGTTGCTGCCTCTGAGGGGCACTAGATCCCTACATCCAGTAGGTTGTGCCATGTACTATCAAAGAACAGGTATATCTGATACTGTAATGGACCGTGTAATTGTATGCATGGACATTAAGGTAAAGTTCACTAACAGAAGGTTTAAGCAATGTATCCACTTCTTTGCCCAGTTTACACTCTTAGTAGCCTACCAATGTCCTATCCTTTCATGAAGGTCTCTGGCTCTCCATTGTTCAAGATCTTTAGAAACCACTAGCTTTTAGGTGGTCTTAAAAATAGTGGGTTAGAGTGATTCTATAAAAAAGTATTCATGGTCCCAGTGCTGCAGTATGGATTTTCCTTTTGCTTCCCCCAGCTCTGGTCCAATGAAATATCTCTGCCACCCTATTTTTGTTTTAGCTTTTAAAAACAGTAAGGGTCAGATTTCTGTCTTGAAGTTAGTCTGGTTATCCTCAAGTCCTAAAGCTTCTATAAGGAGCTTTGTGAAGTTGGCACCCCATGTTTGTAAAACCTGAATAAAAATATACCATTCGTTTGTGCCACGTTTGTGCTGATTTGTGCCGCAAAAATTAGCGTTTGTGCCGGTTCGGTTTCCGGTTCGGTTTCTGAGATATTAAACATTCAATTTAATGCAAGCCCCCCCACTTTTCACCCCATGTTGCTAAAAACAAATGTACCATTCATTTGTGCCACGTTTGTGCTGGTTTGTGCTGGTTTGTGCTGCAAAAATAAACGTTTGTGCTGCTTTGGTTGCGGAGATATTGTGTGTTAAATTTGCTGAAACCCCGCCCACTTTTCACCCCAGGTTAAAATTCAGCAACATGGGGTGCAAAGTGGGAGGGGTTTCAGCAACTATAACGCACAATATCTCCGCAAACCAAAGCGGCACAAACGTTTATTTTTACAGCACAAACCAGCACAAATGTAGCACAAACGAATGGAGCATTTGTTTTTAAAATTCAGCAACATGGGGTGCAAAGTGGGAGGGGTTTCAGCAACTATAACGCACAATATCTCCGCAAACCAAAGCGGCACAAACGTTTATTTTTACAGCACAAACCAGCACAAATGTAGCACAAACGAATGGAGCATTTGTTTTTAAAATTCAGCAACATGGGGTGCAAAGTGGGTGGGGTTTCAGCAACTATAACGCACAATATCTCCACAACCAAAGGGGCACAAATGTTTATTTTTGCGGCACAAACCAGCACAAACGCGGCACAAACGAATGGCGCATTCGTTTTTAAAATTCAACAACATTTCAGGGAATGTAAATATCCCCTATGATAGCAATAGGTAGTGACAGGTACTCTTTTTTGAAAAAATTGGGGTCTATTAGACCCTACACCCCCCCTTGCCCTCAAAGCATCTGACCACACCAACATTGGTGTGATACAATGCTTTTCCAATTTTCTAATGGCGCTGTTTACATCCGCCGAAATATAAGTCATGAAATGCTTGTAGTTTCCGGTTTCTTAGGTCATAGAGATGATTGGAGCCATTCTGGTCTTTGATCAGCTCTGAGGTGGAGCACCGTCTGGAAACAGAAGGGCTCTGGCAATCTCTTCCTTGAATTTAAGGAAGGATCCAGTACATCCTGAAGCTCTGTATAGCACATAAGCATTCAGCAAAGCCAATTGAAATAAATAAACAGACACTTTCTTGCACCAGCGTCTGGCCTTACGGGCAACTAGGTACGATGCCAACAACTAGTCGTTGAGGTCCACCCCTCCCATGTTAAGGTTATATTTGTGGACACAGAGGGGTTTCTCCACAACATTAGTAGTAATTTTGACCGTCGTGTCTGCATGAAGGGAGATAAGAACGAAAACATTCTTATTATCCCTCCACTTCATAGCAAGCAAGTTATTACACTTGAAGCAGGCTGTCTCCCCCAGCCTAAGATGGAAAGTCCCGGCGATTAGATCGCACGGTGCCACATGCTCCAATCTGATGATCAAACAAGTGATTAAAAGTGGCATGCTCATGTAATAATTCTCCACGTTCAAGGGTACCCCTTTCTGAATAAAGGGTGACATCAAGTCCCACACAATCTTGCCAGCGCTTCCTATGTAGTTAGGGCAGTTTGTCGGCTCTACGTGACTATCTTTGCCCTCCTAAACCATAAAACTACATGTATAGCCTGTGGCTCTGTCACAGAGCTTATACATCTTGACCCCGTATCTGGCACACTTGCTGGGAAGGTACTGTTTGAATGACAAGTGGCCAGAAAACTTCATCAACGCAGACAACTTGATGGGGAGTAAATAAGTCTTCAAAACGTTGGTTGAAGTGGTTTACAAGGGGCCAAATTTTGTAGAGCCGATCGTATCCAGGGTCTCCACAAGGATGACAGAGTTCATTGTTGTTGAAATGCATGAACCGCAAGATATGCTCGTATCATGCCCTGGTCATGGAGGCAGAGAACAAGGGCATATGGTGAATTGGGTCAGTGGACCAATATGACCGCAACTCACTCTTTTTAGTTATGCCCATGAAGGAGCTTAAATTTGGAAACCGTAATTGGTTTTCAATCTCTGGCAAGGGAGGACTGTGGAATAATGGCGATGTGTTGGTCAGCATACAAATTGCTTTGGTCCACAATAGATCTATAGAGATCTTCGAGGAAAAACAGCGAATAAAAATCAAGTGACGTAAAATCAACTGTTTCCACCTGAATGCCGGGTTGGGCAGTGAATGGGGGAAGTATGGGTGCTGCAGAAGTGGTGGGTTCCCAATTAGGATTGGCAAATGCAGCAGGAAGGGCACTATGGGCACGACGGGCCTGTGGCTGTATTCTTATTGGTGGCAGTGGGACACTACTTGTGCTTGCCACCTCACCAGCTTGAACTGCACTTATGGGACTCGCTACGTCACCATGTGATACGGCAGTGCTGGTTTGACTACGACCAGGGTGTACTAGGCTGCTGGTGTTGCCAGTTCACCAGAAGGATGAGCGACACTAGTACTTCTCTGCTCCATGCGAGGGACCTGCGGTTCTTGCACCTCAATGACAGAAGAAGAGGATCGGGGTCTGGTACGCCTGACCTTGGCAGGGACCACAACTCCGTCCTCAGAACTATCATGGAGCCGCTGTCGTCTACAGGATCGTATTCTGAGCCTGAATCTGACAGATGAGTAACTTCCTCTTCACTATCTGTCATGCTCAGAAACGTGTTGGCTTTTTCACTAGTGTACCTCCGATTTGCCATTTTGGGCTCTAAATTTAGTGGTACACTAGTGAGACTTACAGGTAAAAAATCTCCTGATTGTTAGCGACTGTATCAAAACGCTACCAAAAAAACTGTTAGCGATCGCAGGGATCAAGCCTGACTCTGTGAACGCTGCAGTTATGTGTGTTTAATGTTTTGTAAGTGACAGTGATTGATCGATACTGCACTTGGGTGGGCTGGGCTGGGCCAGGCAGAGGGGCAAAACGCAGGTGCTTGCAGGTATCTAGGCTGATCCTGCTAACACTGCATTTTTGAGAAACCTAAACTGTTGGGAACTCTAGTATAGATCTGAACAGATCAGATATTGATCCGTTCAGATACTATACCACTAAGGTAGGTATAAGCTGCGTGCATGGGTGTTAGCAGTACTGGTGCTAACTTGACACTGCGTGGGGTGACACAGACCCTAACTGACCCTAAAACCTAACTGATATCACCTGCCGGGCAATCAGGGGGTTAAACCTTTATTGGGTAATAAATGGCATATAAAAAAAAAAACTAACCACCATCACCCATAACACTTATACTGTAATCACTGGTGAAAGGGTTAACTGGGGGGCACTCAAGGGGTTAAAACCTTTACTAGGTAGTATAGGGGGGTACCTGACACTATAAAAAGCTGACGGCGAACCTAAATACCTGCCTAACTAGCGTCACCTGTGACACTAATACGGCGATCAGAAAAAAAGATTGCTTAGTGACACTGGCAGCGGGGGGTGATCAAGGGGTTAAACCTTTGTTGGGGCGGTTAGGTGGTACCCTAGACCTAAAGGGGCCTACCACTAACTGCCCTACCCCTTATAACAGTCACAAATGACACCAATGCAGTAATCAATTACTGCATGTTCTACTGTTAGTGTAGTGTTGGTGCAAACTTACTTGATGTCTTCTCTTCTCGGAAGCCAGAACGAAAAGGCTTCACAAGGAGCAATGACATCACTTCCTCTGCTTCTGTTTACAGTTCAGAAGCAGAGGAAGTTTCTCATTCGCCAGGAGCAATCGGAAGGGAGTGGCCATGAATCAGTGACCTCCTCCTCAGCACAGATCGCTCCTGGAACGACGCCGACCGCCTCGGGCCCCAGGGAAGGCATAATGTGCCCCCCACCCACGGGAGGCAAGTAACGTACCCATATGTTACTTTGCCTGCTCGTGCCATTCTGCGTCAGTATATCTGCAAGAGGCGGTCGGCAAGTGGTTAATTCTGCCAGCTTTCCAGCCAAGCCTAGTTCTGTAGGAAGTACTGAGAGCTTTTCTCTAGATCTTTCCTTGCAATCAGTACCTGTCACTCCTGGATCAGCTGAGGCAGGTTACCTAATCAGTTGGGTATAAAACACTGCCTCACTCTGAGGGCTTTGTCAGTTCATTGTCTCCTGACCCCGGCTTCAGACCCTGGCTCTGTTTATCGTTTATCCTGACTTCTGGAATCCCTGTCTATGGCTTTACTTCGACTATCCTTTGGCAAATTCCTGTTAAGCCCCCGTGCACAGATTCACAGCTCAGGTAGCTTTTTTCCTTGTTACCGTGGCTGTGTGTATTTGCAAGGGTGAGCATACATCTCTGCATTATGGACTCCAACCTAGGTAAGCCCTTACACTATCAATCTTTTTCACTGTTCGCATTCCTGTAGAGCATGAAAGACAAATGTTTGTGAAGACAAGCATTAGGACTAGAAATATTTTTTTTTTTAACACAAACTCAAGGATTTTTTTCAGTCTTTTATTCAGGTAAAGCCTCGTACACACTATCAGATTTTCCACAGACAAAACCGCAGACTTTTGTCCTAAGGGTATTGGCCCTAAACTTGTCTTGCAGTCAAACAGCACACAATTGTCGGCCAACAAACACAAATGTAGTGACCTACTACGTGGTTTTTTAGCTCTTTATCGCCACCCTTTGGGTTCCTTCTGCTAATTTCGTGTTAGTAGAACTTTGAGTGTTGATTTGCGCTTTTCATTTCGCTCTTTTCATTTTGCGCTTTTCAGTTATTTTCTGTATGGGCGTTCGTCAACCAGCCATGTTGTGGAATCGGAGGAGATAAAGTGTTATTTATCATTGTCCTTGGAGTTATTGCTTTGACCCAAGTCCAGTCCAGGAACAGGAGGAGAAGGATTTCTTGGAACAAAAATGTGGTTGCTTTATTAATCGTGACCAGTTATGTCATATGCCTTTGCTGCGGGAGCTCCAGGAGAATAATCCAGATGATTTTCAGAATTATCTCTGGATGACGGACCCCTGCTTTCACCAACTCTTGGCATTGTTGACCCCCTATATTAAGAAGCAGGGCACATGCATGAGGCTTTTGTTTTATTTTTTGGTTGAATAATGATTTGGTTTGGTATGTTTTTGGATGCATAGAATGCACTTTTTTGGTTAAGTTCTATTGGCAGATAGCATGTCCAATTTTTTTTGTTTTCTTTTTTTAATGCATAATAAAAAAAATTGGGGAGAATAATACTTGGCTATGTGAGTTACATTTAAAAAAATGCAATGCAAAATTAACAAGGGACACCAACATAGTTGTATCTTTGATCTTAAAAACTAAGGGATAATGGTAGTAACTTGCACCAAAAAATAAATAAGTAAATAAGCATAATAATATTGTTCTTGATATCACTAGAAAAAAAAATTGTAAAGTAAAAAGTGATTCCTGTTGCGCACAACCTTATTAGAAAGAATTTAAATAAAAAAACGAATATATATATATATATATATATATAAAAAGCTGCACACATATCTAAGTGTTCTCTGCACTCAAAGTAATATACAAGGGGGGTGTTTTATGTGGCGCTAACCAAACTATTCAAAATCATACATTAATTATAAATAAATATATAATGAATATAAATATTATGTAATCAATGTGCAAAAAAGTTAAAACACTGTGCAAAACAGTAAGTGCATAAAATATCAATATGACGTATTGCAAATAAAAATAGTACAGTGCAATAAACAATATGCAATCAATAAGTCCATGCAATAGTACAATGCTGTGCAAATCCTATAGACGTGTATTATATCAAATCAAATCTTCCAAAAAACTCCAATGGGTATAAGTCCATCCAGTGCAAAGTGCAGCAATATGTAAACAATCCACTCAGACAAACTGTGCACTCTATCCAGCCAGTAAAGATAAACATGCAGGTGTAAATAATCAGTGAAAAATCGTTCCTTTAGACTTCAGTGCTCCAAGTGCACCCACTGTTTCCCCCAGCCTCTCACCTCTAGTAATGGTCCCTATGGACCGGGTCACGCTTGAGGGGTGATTAAATAGGTATTCTTCCACCTCTTATACATAAACCTCCGGATCCTTAATCATTCCTCCAATATCCACACACCAGTAAGTATAAATAAGAAAAAGGGGAGGCTTCCAATGAGTAGTAAAATCAGATCTTTTTATTATAAAAAAATGTATCCACTTACATTAAAATACAGTGTTATCAGCAACAAACAGCGGTGCTTCCGGTCTCGGCCGCGACCGGAAGTAACGAATGACTCCTCAACTCCTCCCTGACGTGTTGCGTCACATCACACGTGACTTTCTCAAAGGGTGAGGGGTCAAGGAGTCTCTCCTGCTCATATACGCTGCGCTCAGCTAACGTGTTAATCTTACGGCAGCGGAGCAAGCTGAGTAAATACAACAACAGCTGAGCGCAGTGTATATAAGCAGGAGAGAATCCTTGACCCCTCACCCTTTGAGAAAGTCACGTGTGATGTGACGCAACGCGTCAGGGAGGAGTCGAGGAGTCATTCGTTACTTCCGGTCGCGGCCGAGACCGGAAGCACCGCTGTTTTTTGCGGATAACACTGTATTTTAATGGAAGTGGATACATTTTTTTTATAATAAAAAGATCTGATTTTACTACTCATTGGAAGCCCCCCCTTTTCTTATTTATACTTACCGGTGTATGGATATTGGAGGAATGATTGAGGATCCGGAGGTTTATGTATAAGAGGTGGAATAATACCTATTTAATCACCCCTCAAGCGTGACCCGGTCCATAGGGACCATTACTAGAGGTGAGAGGCTGGGGGAAACAGTGGGTACACTTGGAGCACTGAAGTCTAAAGGAACGATTTTTCACTGATTATTTACACCTGCATGTTTATTCTTTACTGGCTGGATAGAGTGCACAGTTTGTCTGAGTGGATTGTTTACATATTGCTGCACTTTGCACTGGATGGACTTATACCCATTGGAGTTTTTTGGAAGATTTGATTTGATATAATACACGTCTATAGGATTTGCACAGCATTGCACTATTGCATGGACTTATTGATTGCATATTGTTTAATGCACTGTACTATTTTTATTTGCAATACATCATATTGATATTTTATGCACTTTACTGTTTTGCACATATTTGCACAGTGTTTACACTTTTTTGCACATTGTTTACATATTATTTATATTCATTATATATTTATTTATTTATAATTAATGTATGATTTTGAATAGTTTGGTTAGCTCCACACAAAACACCCCCCTTGTATACTAGAAAAAAAAAGCCTTTGAAAATTTGTAATAACTCCATCAGTGTCACCAGCAAAGAAGAGAATGTGTGCTGCATTTTGAGATTTCATAATTGTCACAAATGTTAATTCTGCATTACGAATGCTAGTTTACAAGACCGACCACTTCTAGATCTTTCTTCCTTCTGAGCATGGGTGTTTGTACTTTGGGCCTTTGTTCGACTTACTTGTGTACACACGCTCAGAAAATCCGACAACAGACATTTGTCTGTGGAAAATTTTAAAGCCTGCCATTCAACATTTGTCCACGGAAAATCCATTAACAATTGTCCAATGGAGCATACACACGGCCAGATTTACCGACAACAGCCTATCATCGATTCCCATTGGGAAATCCGATCGTGTGTACGAGCCTTAAGTATATTATTGCATAGGAGTATTTCTTACAATTTTCAACCTGCAAGTGTGCTTCTTTCAGTATGGGTTCCAAACTAACTTTAATTGCTTCACAAAAAAAATCTGAGCTCTATCCCTCAAGTTCATATAATATACACAGAAGTGTCTCATTCATAGAAGTAACTCATTCCCCCTCCCTTTTCCTTCTCTTACAGTGTTACAATTAGAGAGAGAAAAAAATCTTAAAAAAATAAAATGCATATAAAACATACATTTAAAAACATATTATCTTAAAAAAATAGAAGCAAATAAAATGTACCCAACACTGTTACTCCACAAAGAAGCATAGGTTAGAGTGTTCGCCAAATTGCAAATGTTATGGCCTGTTCGTGCCAAATTCGAGTGGCGCGTTGCGGCCCATAATTCACTGCAGCATGGCAGTGCATTGCTGGTTGATGATTGGCCAAGCATGCACTATGACCCGCATGCTTCGCCAATCAGAGCGCCATCTGTCTAGTGAGCTGTAATTGCCCAAAGCCTACCCCAATTGCTGGTGTTCTGCTGATCCTATCCGCAGGCAGCTGTAGTAATTACAGTTGGTGTATTGTGTCACCTGCACAGTGTGCACCTAAAGCTACCCCAATTGCTGGTGTTCTGTTGATCCTATCCACAGGCAGCTGTAGTAATTACAGTTGGTGTATTGTGTCATCTTCACAGTGTGCACCTAAAGCTACCCCACATGCTGGTGTTCTGCTGATCCTATCCGCAGGCAGCTGTAGTAATTACAGTTGGGGTATTGTGTCATCTGCACAGTGTGCACCTAAAGCTACCCTGATTGCTGGTGTTCTGCTGATCCTATATCGCAGGCAGCTGTAGTAATTACTTTTGGGGTATTGTGTCATCTGCACAGTGTGCACCTAAAGCTACCCTGATTGCTGGTGTTCTGCTGATCCTATACCGCAGGCAGCTGTAGTAATTACAGTAGGTGTACTGTGTACTCGGCACAGTGTGCACTTAAAACTACCCCAATTGCTGGTGTTCTTCTGATCCTATACCGCAGGAAGCTGCAGTAATTACAGTTAGTGTACTGTGTCCTCTGCACAGTGTGCCCCTAAAGCTACGCCAATTGCTGGTGTTCTTCTGATCCTATACTACAGGCAGCTGCAGTAGTTACAGTTGGTGTACTGTGTACTCTGCACAGTGTGCACATAAAGCTACCCCAATTGCTGGTGTTCTCATACTAATAATACTACAGACAGGCAGTTTATTCTGCTAGCTGCAGTATAATCAGAATATACGTCCCATCTTTGTGAAGCTACATCTCCCTGCAGGCCATTAGTATGTCTGGAAAGCCAACAAGGAGAGGCAGACAGTCACGAGCCAATAAGAGGGCAATCAGGCTCTGTCTAGAGGCAACAGTGCTGGTCATGAACACAGTGCATTCTCATCAGCACGTGGCCATGGGACATGCTTGTCCTTTTTTTTTTTTTTTGGCAGCTGGCCGTGTTGAGCCACAACATGCTGAAGCCTTGGTAGAGTGGATGACCAAGCCGTCCTCATCCTCCTCATCCCCTCTCAGCCAGGCTCAGGGTACTTTGTCTGGAAAAGCAGCTGCCAACGCGGCCTCTTCCCTCGGCTCTATGGCATCAGTCACTCCTTCCCTAGCCCCACCATGTCCTCCTGAGGAGTCCCCGAACTGTATGAGCACAGTGTTGCTTATATGCTCCAGGAGGATTGCCAGCGTTTTGAAGGCTCTGATGATTATACCCAGCTAGAGGAAGGCAGTAATGTGAGCCTAGAGAGAGGGGGTGCCCAAGAAGGACAGCAATCTGGCAGCCATGTTCCCCCAGCTGCAGCATACTGCCAGGTTTGCTCCGGTGATGAGGAGGGAGGGAATGATAAAGTCATTGACTCTATGTGGGTGCCTGATAGGAGGAGGAGGCACATATCCAATGAGGCAGCTTAAGGGCAGCACACTGACTGCATCACACCGCAGAGCTCTGCATGTGCAGGGCGCTGCCTCTGCACGTTATTCCAAAAGTTCTTTGGTGTGGGCCTTCTATGAGACGAGTGCATCAGATCGCACCGCTGCTATTTGCAACCTATGTCTCAAGCGTATCTCATGTGGCCAAAACATCAGCCACTTGGGCACCACATGCTTGACCAGGAATATGTCGACCTGCAGAGCGGATCTCTCCCTGCTCCTCATCAGCTGGGATCTCCAACCTCACTATATGTTCAGTCCTTTCTGAAACCTGCACTGAGAGGAATGAAGGTGTATAATTAGGTGTCACAACCAAGTACTTGTGGGCAATCTGTTATCGGTACACCGACGTCCGATTGTACCAGGAAAATTTCCCTGCCCCAGCTGCTACACCTCTGAAAGAAGTTCACTCCCAGCCATCCACATGCCCAGTGGTTGAATGCTAGCTTGACTAAATTGCTAGCACTTCAACTGCTGCCTTTTCAGTTGGTAGACTCTGCCCCCTTCCGTGGGTTTGTGGAATGTACGGTCCCTCAGTGGCAGGTTCCCAAATGCCACTTTTTCGCACAGAAGGCGATTCTGGCTCTCTACCGGCATGTGGAAGGCAATGTCTTGGCCTTGCTGGACAGGGCAGTCAGCGGTGCATATTACTGCTGACTTGTGGTCCAGTAGGCATGGACAGGGATGTTGCCTATTTTTCAGGACGCATTGGGTGACTCTGCTGGCAGCTGGGAAGGATGCAGGACAAGCTGCAGTAGTGTTGGAGGTTGTTCCACCACCACGCCTCCAAAATGCTACTACTGGTGATTCTGACACACCTCTCTCCTCCACCCCCTCCTCTTCTTCTTCCTCCATAGCCTCTTCCTGTCCTTTGTCCTGGGAACCAGTGGTGCTCCTTGGGCATTCAAGGGGCTATGCAAGTACGCAGGCAAAAACATGCCATGCGGTGCTTGCACTGGTGTGCTTAGAGGACAGGAGCCACACTGGGGTAGATATTCTGTCAGGGGCAGGCTGAGAGGTGGTTGAGGTCTTGCCAGCTTAAGCCAGGAATGGTGGTTTGCGACACTGGCACCAACCTCCTCTCCGCCCTCTGACAGAGACAACTGACCCATGTGTCCTGTTTGGCTCACGTCTTTAATTTGGTGGTGCAGCGGTTCTTGGGAAGGTACCTGGGCTTACAGGATGTACTGAGGCAGGCCAGGAAAGTCTGTGTTGATTTCCGCTGGTCATATAATGCTAGTGCTCAGCTGGCTGACCTCCAAAAGGAATTTAACCTGCCCAAGAACCGCCTAATCTGTGACATGCCCACCAGGTGGAACTCAATGTTGGTCATGTTACAGCAGCTGCACACGCAGCAGAGAACCATCAATGAGTACCTGTGTGACTATGGGGGTTATTTACTAAAGGAAAATCCACTTTGCACTTGAAAGTGCACTTGGAAAAGAAGTCGCTGTAAATCCGAGGGGGACATGCAAGGAAAATAAAAAACAGCATTTTAACTTGCACATGATTGGATGATAAAATTAGCAGAGCTTCCACTCATTTCATATCTACCCCTTAGATTTAGAGTGACTGCACTTCCAAGTGCACTTTTAGTGCAAAGTGGATTTGTCTTTCATAAATAACCCCCTATGGCACCAGGACAGGGTCGGGGAGCTTGCGCCCCCCCCCCTATGCCAGTGGGCCATGATCAGGGATGCATGCACTGTCCTGTCACCATTTGAGGAGGCCACGAGGATGGTGAGCAGTGACAGTTCATGCATCAGTGACACTGTCTCTCTTGTCCACTTGTTGGAAAACACACTGCGTGGAATAATGGACAGGGCACTTGAGGCAAAACAGAGGCTGGAAGAGGAGGACATCCTTACCTCTCAATGCCCCCTTTATCCAGACAATGTTCCTGCTGGCCCGCCGATCACACAGGAAGAGGAGGAGGAGGATTGTGTCAGCATGAAGGTGGAGCCTGGCACTCCGCATCAGCAGCAGTCTTTTAGGGATCATTTACAGCCCCAAGAAACCCGTGGACTTGTACGTGGCTGGGAGGAGGTGGCTGCGGTTCATGTCGTCCTTAGTGACCCAAAGGACTCCAGACCGAATGCCTCACCTAACTTATGCTGCATGGCCTCCCTGATCCTGCAAAGCCTGCGGAAGGATCCTCGTATTTGTCGGATCAAGGAGATGGATCATTGCTGGCTGGCAACCCTCCTTGATCCACGTTACAAGGGTAAGGTTGCGGACCTTATCTTGCCATCGCAGAGGGAGCAGAGGATGAAACATCTTTGGGAGGCCTTGCAGAAAGGTCTGTGCAACGCGTTCCCAGAGACTGGGAGGTTACAAATTCCTGGTCTTGGACAACGTGTTGCTGAGGCTTTGGTCAGTCACAGGAGGAGCAGGGGAGAAAGTGGCCATCTGACCGATGCATTCAGACAATTTTTTGGTCCACAGCCCCAAGGTATGATCGGTTCCAGCAACCATCGCCAGCATCTGATTTACATGGTGCAGGAATACCTAGGGGCAAGATCAGACTTGGACACCTTTCCCACCAAAAATCCTCTGGGTTACTGGGTCTTGAGGATGGATCACTTGCCAGAGCTTGCACAGTATGCAATTGAGCTACTGGCCTGTCCTGCATCCAGCGTTCTTTCAGAACGCACATTCAATGCTACTGGAGGCTTTGTAACCAATCACAGGTTGCGCCTGTCTACCGACTCGGTTGATTGACTGACCTTCATAAAAATGAATCAGTCTTGGATGACCACCAGCTACCAAGCACCTGATGCTGATGTAACCGAATAATTTTTTTTGGAATGTCAGATCCCTTCAAGACTGCCTATGCTGATACTGAGTGACTATCCTGTTATGCTGAGCGACTATTCTCTTCCTCCTCAATGATCATGCTGACAGCTTGTATGAACATTTTAGGTTCTGGGCGCCGCCACCAGTGGCTAAGACTCAATTTTTCAGCCCCTGTTTAACAGGGGCATATAATTAAAATTTTGAATGCAATATTTTGCAGGAGGGTTCGTTGCTGCACTCCAACTAGAGTATCTGTGAGGGGTTACAGTGTTGTGGCACCAGCACCAGTGCCTAAGGCCCAATTTTTCAGCCCCTGTTTAACAGGGACATGTAATTACAATTTTTAATGCAATACTTTGCAACAGGGCTCATTCCTGCGCTCCAACTAGAGTTTCTGTGAGGTGTTGCAGTGTTGTAGCACCAGTGCCTAAGGTCCAATTTTTATGCCCCTGTGACATGTGATTACAATTCTTGATCTAATATTTCACAGCAGGGCCCATTCCTGCGCCAACCAAGAGTAACTTTGTGGGCTTACAGTGTTGTAGCAACACCACCACCACCAAAGGCCCAATTTTTCTACCACTGTTCAACAATGGCATGTAATTACAATTCTTGATATACAGTGCCTTGCGAAAGTATTCGGCCCCCTTGAACTTTTCAACCTTTTGCCACATTTCAGGCTTCAAACATAAAGATATAAAATTTTTATTTTTTGTGAAGAATCACCAACAAGTGGGACACAATTGTGAAGTGGAACGAAATCAATTGGATTTTTGAAACTGTTTTAACTAATAAAAAAATGAAAAGTGGGGCGTGCAAAATTATTCGGCCCCCTTGCGTTAATACTTTGTAGAGCCACCTTTTGCTGCGATTACAGCTGCAAGTCGCTTGGGGTATGTCTCTATCCGTTTTGCACATCGAGAGACTGAAATTCTTGCCCATTCTTCCTTGCAAAATAGCTCGAGCTCAGTGAGGTTGGATGGAGAGCGTTTGTGAACAGCAGTTTTCAGCTCTTTCCACAGATTCTCGATTGGATTCAGGTCTGGACTTTGACTTGGCCATTCTAACACCTGGATACGTTTATTTGTGAACCATTCCTTTGTAGATTTTGCTGTATGTTTGGGATCATTGCAGACTCCAACAGGTTTTCATCCAGAATGGTCCTGTATTTGGCTGCATCCATCTTCCCCTCAATTTTAACCATCTTCCCTGTCCCTGCTGAAGAAAAGGCAGGCCCAAACCATGATGCTGCCACCACCATGTTTGACAATGGGGATGGTGTGTTGAGGGTGATGAGCTGTGTTGCTTTTACGCCAAACATATCGTTTTGCATTGTGGGCAAAAAGTTGGATTTTGGTTTCATCTGACCAGATCACCTTCTTCCACATGTTTGGTGTGTCTCCCAGGTGGCTTGTGGCAAACTTTAGACGAGACTTTTAATGGATATCTTTGAGAAATGGCTTTCTTCTTGCCACTCTTCCATAAAGGCCAGATTTGTGCAGTGTGCGACTGATTGTTGTCCTATGGACAGACTCTCCCACCTCAGCTGTAGTTCTCTGCAGTTCATCCAGAGTGATCATGGGCCTCGTGGCTGCATCTCTGATCAGTCTTCTCCTTGTCTGAGCTGAAAGTTTAGAGGGATAGCCAGGTCTTGGTAGATTTGCAGTGATCTGATACTCCTTCCATTTCAAAATGATCGCTTGCACAGTGCTCCTTGGGATGTTTAAAGCTTGGGAAATCTTTTTGTATCCAAATCCGGCTTTAAACTTCTCCACAACAGTATTACGGACCTGCCTGGTGTGTTCCTTGGTCTTCATGATGCTCTCTGCGCTTTCAACAGAACCCTGAGACTATCACAGAGCAGGTGCATTTATACAGAGACTTGCTTACACACAGGTGGATTCTATTTATCACCATCAGTCATTTAGGACAACATTGGATCATTCAGAGATCCTCGCTGAACTTCTGGAGTGAGTTTGCTGCACTGAAAGTAAAGGGGCCAAATAATTTTGCACGCACCACTTTTCAGTTTTTTATTTGCTAAAAAAGTTTAAAGTATCGAATAGATTTCGTTCCACTTCACAATTGTGTCCCACTTGTTGGTGATTCTTCACAAAAAATTTAAATTTTATATCTTTGTTTGAAGCCTGAAATGTGGCAAAAGTTTGAAAAGTTCAAGGGGGCCGAATACTTTTGCAAGGCACTGTAATAGTTCACAGCAGGGCATTCCAGCACCCACCAAGAGTTACTGTGAGGGCTTACAGTGTTGTGGCAACATCAACACCTTAGGCCCAAATTTCTGCAGAGCATATAGGGCAGGCCCTTATTTTCAAACATTACTTTTTACAAATGTCTCCTACTTGAAAACAGAAGGAGACAACAGGAAGTGAGATGAAATCTACCCCTAGGAAGGGAAATTCTCTCCTGTAAGAGTTGATATGGGAAAAACATGTCTGGTCTCCACTGATGCTTCCTCACCAATCCTTGTTTCACTAAAACCCCCACATTTTCAAAACATTTGATCATGTGATTGAGCTTCTGGGTTTGTGCATCTTCTATGGCTTTTGCAAAGAGGTACCACACTCTGTTGGATTTTAAACTTGTTTCAAATTATTGAAAAAGGGAACAGGGTGTACTGGAACACACAAAACTGGTTAGGAACACTCAAAAGTCAGACAGGAGCAGAGACTAGAATGATGGTTGGGAGATCTTGCTGTTAGCATATCCAAACCGTATAAGGACTGACTCGGGCCCAACCTACACCTAAAAAAATAACTTTTTTTAGTTGGGATAACTTCTACTTCCATTTCCTTAGGATGATCAGCTTGCGATGACTGCAAATCAGGGTGCCATCATCAATTTCTCATGTAAGCCTGCACAGTTATAATGAGCTAAGGCTGTATTTTCAGATTCTTGAATAAGCCATAATGACTAGTTCTCTTTAAATGTGAAATCTGATTGACTGTTTTGGGTTACTGATCCCGGCTCTTTATGCTGCCGTGTTAAATAATTCTGCCATTCCTGCGTTAATACATTTTACTTTGTGTGAACCATAAATAAAACTGTGCTTTGACCACTAGATGACACTATTATACCATGAAAAAACTGTTGGATTTCCCCAGCTTGTGACAGCAGCCATACAGTGCTTTAATTTAATGTGTCAAGAAAGCAAAAATATTCAATCTGTCCATATGCTTATGTGCTGAATACATCTCATTTCCAAGGATGATTTGAATTCAATGTGACTAATTTATCTTCCTTTACAGCAAGGTCTGTAAACATGCATTCAATCAAATTGAAATATTTCTGTTTATTTCATTAACAAATGTTTATTTTCAGGCTTTGTAGTATCTCAGTTTTCTCTTGTTTATGTTTCATTTATTATTTAACATGGTAAATATATTGTAATATAATTGTATGAGCTGATGACTCTTCTCTAGTTTAGCAATCCAATGAGGTATCAGTGGATGAAATGTAATACTTTTATCTTTGTTCATGGGTCAGGCAGATAAAACTCTATTCCCTTACAGCTGTTCACCTACATTGAGATTGCTTGATGTAGTCAGTGCTATTCCAGTTATAATATTTAGAGAAATAGAAACCACTTAGACAGTTTATTGGCAGTATTCCCATCTGGCTAGCGGCAAATCTATACTTAGCAAATCCATACTTATAGCACATATATTTAGTAATAGCGTAGAGATCATGTTTTGTCTACATACAGCAGATTTTAAAGAACCCTAACTTTAAACACGGTTTTATAGTTTCTAGTGCTAGAGTTGTTCAGATTTCTAAATCATAGGTGTGCCTACAGGCAAAGCAGGAAAAATAGCTGCTATTGGGCCCACCTCTAGGGAGCGCCAGAGACCTGCGATCTTACCAATAATAATGCCCACTGCATGTACAAGACTGGCAGCAAATGCAAATTGTAAAACCACTCAACTACTCGCTAGGTTAAAATTCTATCAATTAACTTTTTAAGCCTAGGAAAAAAAAACCTTACTAGAACATTAGTGAGTATGACTGTGGCGGACACAAAAAGAAACTATCAATTATTGAAAGGTTTCCCGTTCATCATGCCATTGTCTCTGCTGGAATTACAGTAAAAAGAGGAAGTCAATCCATTGATCAGGAATTGTAAATTGAAAAATTACTTTAGCGTTCTTTATGTTGCTGGCTAAAAGGAACAACAAGAAAAGAAATAACCATTCTATTGTTGGAAGTGTCATTCTCTAAGTTAAATTGATACCATGCATATTGGTTAAGGTTGCTTGCCATTAGTGCAAAAATGTCATATCTGTTTTTGAATTATCTTTTGTAGGTTTAACATAGCTGCAGTGCTATGCATTTTAGGAAAGAGTAAAGAAACATTTTTTTTTTATATATACATTGTTTGCTAAATAATAATAATTATTTTCTATTCTATAAACCTATAAATAATGTGCCTCTGTTCCTGTAGCTGGGGCAGGGATAGGTAGGTAATGTGTAAACTAATGGTAGGTATGTTATGTTTAAACCTGTCCCAACTATCACCATTCTGCCAAAACCTTAGTGCACTCTGAATTACTCTGCACTATCCCCTCACCCAAACATTTTAAGCATCTGTGCTTTCATTTAAAAAAAAAAAAGATTTAATCAATATGTTGAATATCACCATATGCCCAGTGCTTGTCCAAAATATAAGTGACTAACTGATAATAGAAAATAGCAAAATTGTAAAAAAAAGAAAAAGAAAAAGGGGGGGGGGGAAGCAAATAAACAAGCAAATCACGTAATCCGTGAATTTATTAAAGATACAAACAAATAGCATTGAAGCAGTTTGCAATAATGTAATCCACTTCCACCATGTATTCCACCTCCATGTTCCACCTACTTTTTTAAAGAAAGGTCAAAAAGCGCTTGTGGGTATTAATGCAGCAATTCCCCCGTAAGTACACTCCGTTTTTATACTCGTGTCCTTATTTCTTTATCTTAGCAAGAAAGGCAAAGGAAAAACTGCATAGTGAAAAATCCTTAAACATTTTTTATTAACCCTTTAGTCAATTAATTTCCAAGCTATAATGCACATTACTATAGAGGATCCAACTGCACAAATAATAAAACCGACCTCTTCCAGTCATTAAAAACAAAAAAACAATATTGCACTACTTTTGCAACAATATTTCACAAATGTACCTTTGTAACATGAACATGCAGACACATATGCATGCAAAAAATATATAAAAAGTGTATCTATACACCAATCAAGAATATAAAATTATAGAAAATGTAAAAAATTATGAAACAAATGTAAAATCCTTAAAAACATGAATTCACCATCCTTCATTTAGCGTATATGAATAACATAGATAAATATAATCAGAGTATACATGTAACCAGCTAGTCCCCCTTCTTATTAAAATAATCCCATCTCTAATTCCATCTCTATATATTCCCTATTTAATAATTAAATATAAAACTATTTTGGTCCAATTTTATATTTAACTCCCTCTAGTTGCATTGTGTATAAATTGTAAATCCATTTAATTTTATAATTGGTACCATTAGCTTTCATTTATACTTAATAGAGTGCAGGGCAACTTGTTATCGCCATCAATTCATACAATACTATTTATAGTACAATATCATAAACACAAATATACCTTTATATATCTCTAATAAATTTCCTTCTATTAGACCCAGCTGTTATATAGATATATGTGTCATGTATATAAAGCACATAATAAAGCACACCAATCCACCTTATGTCTGTGAGAAGTATATACAATTGTCACCTCATGTGTTTCGCCATACCATCTGCTCACCTTTGGATATTGACCCATACATACACAGGTCATAATGGACCTTTCCCTGTAATTTATTACCAAATGTATCACCAGATGTGGATAACACCAGATATAACAGCCTCATGTCTGCTCATTCTTCCAACCCCAGGTATCCAGGTGTTACAGTATAAGGTGCTTCTTCACTTGCCAATTGTCGTCCAAAAACAATAAAATGACATCATCGTGTATTGCATTGTAAACATTTTTCCTTATTTTAAAATAAATAGAAATACACTCACAAGTTAAGGTCACATACAGGTCACTTTAAAATTACTGCATTGCCCCTTAAGAATCGACTTCGGCAGCACACCATATGAAAACAGCTTACTTCTGCTTCTACTTCTGCTTCTTGGTTTGCACAATGACATCACCACATAGCTTCCCCATATTGGATCCTCTATAGCAGGAGTTCTCAACCTGGGGTTTGTGGACCCCCTAAGTGGTCAATGGATGAGTTTCCATGAGGGTCCAATAAAAAAATAACTCTTACGTTCACTATACAGCCTTGTCCCAATCAATGGTTTTTCATTGAAAGAAATTAAAGAAAACTCACCCTGCCACTGCTTATAGCACTGACAACTAACTGGCCATGCATTATACAATTTTCTTTAGATTTACCTTCAACTATGTAGTGCAAGGGCCTGCCTGATTGCATACAAATTGAAAGTGTTTGAGACTGACCTCATATTATATGGTTTTGGTAAATCTGAGCAAATTTGTACAAGAAAATTGTATAATGTATGGCCAGCCTAAGTGTCTTGACTCATTGTTGGTCCAAGTTTACCATTTCAATTTGTATCACTGTATCAACAGCCATCTTGTGCCCTTCCATATTAGTCAGTGTTAGTGTTCCTAGTAGTAGAAGTAGTGGCGGTAATAAAAGATTTTGGCAGAATTAAAGTGGAAGTATGGGCCTGTGAAAAAAAAAACTCACCTAGATGGATGCAGCATTGATCCAATACTGCATCTGTCCCCCACTGGCTCTAAACGGAGAACCAGACAATCAAAGACTTCTGATCCCTTGGTTCTCTTCCTTCAGTGAGCAGAGAGTGACTGACAGTCACTGGCTCTCTACTCTGTCCCTCCAGCGCTCACTGGAGTGCTGGGCTGTGTCAGGGTGGGAACAGTTGGTTCTGGCTCTCAGTGGCTTATTGTGAGGCCGAGCCAGCTGACGGTCCAGGCACGTGGGTGAATCCTGGCTGTAAAGTCAGGATTTTCCCCGAGCTTGGCTCAGCTGAGTGACATCAGCCGACAGTGGCCTTTAGGCCACTGTCGAATGAAAGGGTCACAGCAGTGCAGAACGAACTGCACTCCTATGATCCCCAGTAGAAGTATAGCCAAAATATAGCCAAGGTGATTGTATTTCATTTTTGTAATGAGTGGCCATTGCTAGTTTGCACTGCATACTAGTATCTACAAACGGAGCCCTCCAGCGCTGCACTGTCACAGCTATCTCTGGTCCCCGGCAGTTCCATCTTTGTCCGGTCTTCTTTCCAGGTTTCGTATCTTTGGCCACGCGAATAGCCAGGCCGAAGTGATGTCACCCCTGTGCATGTGGAGTTACATTGCCGCAGCACACAGAGCAAATGTGGTTTGAGCTTTGTAGATCACATTACCCACTGACAGGCATGGAGACATTTATGATAGCAGAGACCACTAGGGTCTCTTCTGGTATAGAAAACTCTGCCTGTCAGAGGTTTTGGTAATGCATTACTTTACTACTACTACTTCAAGAAAAAGACGAGGAGACAATGTATGTAGAGGGTTTCCAGGGTGATGTCATACATACCATTTTGAGGAAGTTGCCTGGTAAAGAAACACATTTTAGTAAGTGAAATCTCACAAAAGGGTCTGCAGATCGGCTCCCAGAGCCAATGGCTGAGAGCAGTGACTGAGGTGTTCTGGCGGGGGGCCGTCCCCCTGTCAGAACACAATAGTACAGCAGGGGAGATCTCTGTGCTGACATCAGCTTGTTAGTACAACTACTCCAACCTGAGCGGTCAGTTTTATTTTCCTTCAACTCAGCGGTAGTGAGTATAGCGTAGTAATGGCGGCGATCAGCGATTTTTATTGTGACTGCTACATTATGGCGGACACATCGGACATTTTTGACACATTTTTGGGACTATTGTCATTTATACAGCAATCGGTGCTATTTAAATGCACTGATTCCTGTGTAAATGACACTGGCAGTGAAGGAGTTAACCACTAGGGGGTGGTGAGGGGTTAAGTGTGTGTGTGTTTTTTTTAACTGTAGGGGGTGTGGCTTGGCGTCTGACATCACTGATTGTCTTTCCCTATAACAGGGAACAGACGATCAGTGACAGGCTCAGTAGGAAGCACGAGGAGAGGTTTATTTAAACAGACCTCTCCTTGTTCTTCAGCTCTGTGACCCGATCGTGGGACACCAGCCAGTGGCGCCCTCCCGACCCACGGCTGGGCACTTAAAGAGCAACGTACAGGTACGTGCTTGTGCCCAGCCATGCCATTCTGCCGACATATATGTGCTAGAGGCGGTCCTTAAGCGGTTAATATAGTCCTTCTGCAGGACCTGAATAATGGCAGAACAGGCCTCTGGAATAATGATCCCCAGAGCCTGAGGGGAGATGCCTGTGGAGAACTTGAGGTCCTGCAGGCTTCTCCCAGTCGCCAAGTACCGCAACGTGGCAACTAGCCTCTGCTCCGGGGTGATGGCTTGCCGCATGCAGGTATCCTGCCTGCTGATATAAGGGGACAGCAAAGCCAACAGATGGTGAAATACGGGGTCCGTCATCCGGAGATAATTCCTGAAATCATCAGGAATATTCTCCTGGATCTCACGAAGCAAAGGCATGTGTGAGAATTGGTCACGCTGGAGCAACCAATTCTTCGTCCATGAACTCCTCCTCACCCTGTTCATGGACTGGGCTTGTGTCAAAGCTAAAAGCCCAACACCAAGCCCCTGCACAACATGAACTCTACGACGAGTATGTACACGTAACATGGCTTCAAAACGGTTGGCTGGTCAGAACGGACTAACAGAAAGCACTGAAAAACAGACAGGAAGGCATGAAGAACGAATGAGCAGACAAGAACGCACTGGATGTCAAATACGGTACTATTATAAATAGTGCGCGTTGACAAACAAATGCAAACTGACTACATGTACTGAAAAGCAGATACAAACCTACAAGCACAAACTGAAGATCAGTAACGATCTGAAACACAAGTCTGAAAAGCACGAATCATCTCTAACCAAACTTCTACTAACACGCGATAAACACGAGATCAGCAGAAGGAGCCCAAAGTCTCGTTGTACGTATTGTACGTCACCGTGTTCTTGGCGATCGGAAATTCTGACAACTTTGTGCGACTGTGTGTATGCAAGACAAGTTTGAGCCAACATCCGTCGGAAAAAATCAGATGGATTTTGTTGTCGGAATGCCTGACCGTGTGTATGAGGCATTAGACTGAAAAAAAAAAAAAAAAAGATGACATGGACAGGAGCTTTGAGTCAAACAAAACAAAATAGGCAAGACATAAAAGGTCAACCAGGGTAATAGGATCAAAGACTCAAGGAGTGATCATCACAATTGATTGGTCATACATTGGATGAACAGAAGAATCCAGTGATAGGCAGGCATGTTTAATACTGATTATAAAAAAGTAAGCTTTTTCTAAGAGTACATACACTCTCAGCGAAGTGAATGTGTGTTCCCTTTGAGCACCCAATCATTTGCAAAGAAACATTAAAAATATACATTTCCTTTGCACATTGAATGTTTGATGTGAATACAGCTTTACTGAGCTATGTGAAAAATGTAGTTAGGATATATGTAAAAAATAAAAAAAATTACAACGGAAAGGGAATGTAATATCAGTTTTCAAAGCATACAGCAAGATTACACAGAGGTAAAGGTTAATATTTCCAAGGTCGCATGGTATCCCTATGTATATTATAATAAATTATGTATTTTAAATGTAAAGGTATCCTTTAGGCTTCCCTTCACACCTATGCAATGCTTCATGCAGGTTACAGCACATCAACTGTTACGTGGCATTCTCTTTTTTTAAGGAGTCTTGTTTATACAGTACATAGGCATTAGGGTATGTCAAGCAAAATAGTTCAGATGTGTTTTTTTTTCATCAATGAAACCAAAAGGGGCACATAAAAGTGCATGCATTTTCATATGTTGTCAATGCATGGTTACTGAGACCCATCCCTAGCCACAGGCCATGGGCTGAAATTTGAAAATTACAGGATCCTTTCAATCCACCCTAAATGCTCATCATCTAGTTTGAAAAAAAAAAAACAACAAAAAACATAAACGCAAGATAGCATGCTTTGAAAATGACAGGAAAAAACCCCACTGTAAATATATTCTTATTTTGCGTTGTACTTTTTGGTAGTCAATTTGTGTTTTTACAACCTTTCTTTGGTTTTAAAAAAAAAATGAAAGAAAAATGTAAACATTTTCACCAAAAATTCTGTATTTAACAAACAAAATGCATGCATTTCCTGGTGGGAAATGTTTTCAGTGCCCAAGTGCTTACCACTGCCATCGTGTTGCCCTGTGTGTAAATAATAATAATCGTCATCATTACAACATCAACAACTATACGTAATATTAATAGTTTTATTTGTAGTAAGACTATATATGAGCTTTCAAATATCAGTAATAAGGTAGTAGTTATGAATATTATCACCTAAGTAAGAGTAGTAAAAATGTAAAAGAATAAAAATCAATGGATTGACATCCATCATGCTTAAATGACTGTCCAACCATATTGGATTATTACCAGAAATGAAAAATAAAACAGTGCACACTAATAATGTAATGTTTGCTCCTCCATTAACTTAAATTTGTTCGCTCACTGCCATAAATACTGATCTGTTGTTAAATATTTGTCTGAACCAGTTGGCTATTCTTATCCTCTGAAGACTATTTTTAATTAAACCATTTCTTTGTCCCACATATTTAATCTGTTCTCTGGCATTTTATATACATGAGACCTTGCTCTAAAAGGTCAAACAATACAGTTATAAACAGAAAGAGATTAAAAGACCTCTCAAGCTATCATGAGATCTATGGAAAGCCATATACAAGTTGTGGTTTGTGGCTTTGAATGCAAATGAATGTCTTCTAATGAATTAACCCCTCACCTATTATTGTAATAACTTTTCAGATGACACAAATGGAAATGCTGAAAAGTGTCTACAGTTCTCAGTGTGACTTCTGAATGTGTAAAACAACAAAGCCAGTAAACAATTACAGATAATGAGAAAATATTTAGAGAACAGTACACAGTGGTTAGAAAGGCTATTGAATATAAAAATAATTTACAGTGACTTATTTTGAATGAATTATGCTTTTTTTCTGTCTATGTAAATGACTGATGGTGCTAAATATTGGCTTATTGCTAGAACTTAAAGTAGGACTTAGTGGGAGTTATTAATATTTACTGTGACCTTACTATGACTTTTGAAGATAAAGTAAGGATAACCCATTTATGAGAGTAAACACATTTACTATATGGTTTAATATAAAGGCCTGTACATTTTTACAGCCAGATAGTTATTAAATGGATGCTAAATTATATCTTTATTTGCCAAAAAGAATCCACACACATCTACCACTTAAAAGTGAAGTATAAAAAAAGGGTAATTGGAGCGCCAGATACTCTATGGCGGATGCAAGGACACCCCTGCTGGGGGGATATAGCGTGTATGTCACCAAAAGACAGATCAATCCTGGTACGGGGGGGGGGAGGGAGAAAAGAGACAGTCAGTAAAATTAAAAAAGTCGGTATATCCTGGGTGATAGCCACAGAAGGAATGACAGGGATCCTTATGCAGACACTGGAAAGGCAGCCCGCTGGAGAGCAGAAGAGACTCTAAAAGGGATGAGACACAAGGAGAGAGGAGCATTGCCAATATGAGAGTAGCAATGTCACAAACAGGTTTATTTAAAAGTAATGCAGTCACTGGACAATGGCGAGTCTAGGCACATCTGTAACTATCAGCCACATGGTAGCAGAGATCCAGGGCAGCAGCTTGGAGGCATGATATCATCGTATCCGATGATCGGATCTGGTGGTTTTCGGTGTCCCGTGCTGGATGAAGGAGGTGCAGGAGGAAGCCGTCAGCAGGAAGTCTCTGTGTGAGGAAGCTGGGTCCTTGCACGCGTGTGTGCATGTGTGCTCCTTTGCCTGGCAGGCTACTTGGTGGATGCCGACTGTAAAGTTGGGATTGATCCAGCACCTGGACTGGCTGGGTGACATTAACCAACAGCAGACTTTAGGATCCTGTGATCCATAAGAGAAGCAGGGACAAAAATACTTTGACCATACTTCTCTTTAAATGGCCCGATAATCTATTTTTCATGAAATTGTTTCTTACTGTGTTTTTCTGCCTTCTTGTTAAGTCCTCCTCAAGCTCATGAACCTCTGCCCCACCCTTCTGTTTGTTTAGAACAAGTAGTGCAGATTAGTTGCAGCCATATGCACTGCTCTATGTACACTACAAATCCCAGAGTCAATAGTCCATCTTGGGAGTGAGCAAAAGAAGGGGTGACTATGTTCCTACATACATTGGGACCATGAAGAATGGACACCCTTTAACAGGAAGTGAGATCCAGCAGAAAAAAAAAGGAATTTGGAGGAGCCTTAAAGCAGTAGAAGGTACTTTTTTTTTTTTTAAACTTCACGGTTTATTCATTTTTCAAACGGTACAAAAAGAGTAGTACGAAGATATGTTCTTAAGTTATGGTATGTATAAACACTGGTATGTATCTATAACATTCAGAAATATATTTCACATGAGTAATAACAGAAGAGCTATCGCATGCATATACAGTTTTGTATAGGTAGTAACCAAAAAAAATGAAAAACAATGTCATGAAATTTAGAGTTAACTTAGCCTTGCTACTAGGGATGAGCTTCGTGTTCGAGTCGAACATACGTTCGACTCGAACATCGGCTGTTCGCCCGTTCGGCGAATTCCGAACGTTATGGGCTGTTCGCACCAAATTCGTGTGGCGCTCACGGCCCACAATGCACTGCGATGGCTCATGATTGGCCAAGCATGCACTGTGACCCCGCATGCTTGGCCAATCACAGTGCCAGCAGCGAGGAAAGCCAGGATGTGGGTGACCACGGTTTGAGATTTCCTGGGCCATGTGGGAATCATCAGGCCCAGGAGGAGGTCAATGAAGGATAGATTATTTGCTGTGGGGACAATCGAGTGGGGCAATTTTAGTATTTGGTTCCAAAAGTGTTTGAGGCTTGGGCATTCCCACCAAATATGGAAGAGAGTTCCTGAGAGACCACAATTTCTCCAGCACAAGTGAGAGGTATTGGGGTAAATCTTGGCAATTCTGTTGTGGGTGTAGTACAAGTGTTGGAAGAGCTTTTGTATGGATTCCCAATGCGTGGTGCAGTGAGAGTTTTGGCAGTAAAGATAGAGCCTTGTACCATTGAATAGGTGGAGGGGCTGAGAGAAGGTACTTTTTATGAGAATACATACTTTAATATAATTTTAAACCACTTTAATGCAAAGGTATGACAAGTAGTTTGGGACTCTAGGTAATTATTTTACCATAGCAAATAATTTTCTTCTCATCCTGTTCATCAGGGACTGGTCGAGATTTGAAAAATCTATGGGTAGGTTGATTGTAATTCAAGTTAATCCATTGATCGACTTGGTTACTACCAGCATATTGGATTTTTGGCATGTGATTATTGCCAGCTACTATAGCCATTGAGAATAATCACAGTGTTCTTCCGGAGGGACAGCTCCAGCTGGGAGAACGCATGAGGGATTAGCCTATCAACACTGAGTGTGCTGATGGGTAATCAAACAATTTTCTTTCCTTTAACCAAGGAAAATTGCATCATCTATGGCATGTTTATTTTCACTGGCACTGGAATTGTCTCTGCACCCCATAAAGCATTGCCCAAGAGACCAATATCTAATCTGAGCATTGCTAAAGTATGAGATGAAGGTGAATGTGCATGTCCATGAAAATACCAAGCATCAGTCTGAATTTTCATAGAAACTCTGGAGGCTGAGGCGGCACCCTGGAGAGGTGAGCTGTTACTATCACAGTTATCATATGCCACCTTATGGTGCCTGCTATCCAACAGCAATCTTAAGCCCTGGCTCATAAATATGCGGTACGAGAAACGCAGCAAATCCTGAGCGTTTCCTGCACCGCATTGAAATCGCACTCCATTCATGCGATCTGACACCGGTCTCAATGTTACGTTAATGACACCCCAAAACAGGTTGCAAAATGCAGTGTGATTGCAAGAATTAGATTGCATGGGTGTGAACATCCATGTGGTCCGATTCTGGTGCTGCAAAATAAAGGTGCCTGCACCTTTTTTGTGTGGTGAAAACTGAGCCCATGCGAATGCATGGGCTCAAACTGCAATGCAAAGATTTCCATGTGATTTAAATAGAAATGCAGTGCAATTCCTCTTCAAATCACATTCGGTGTCATGAAGCGCAGCAAGCGTGAAGCCAGGCTAATTGTTATTGTTTGATAACAGAGTTTAAGCTGACACTATTATCCAAAGTACTCCAGGAGCCACAACTCTGGCATTTACAATATGCAAAATCTGCTTCCAGTTCTGGATCTCTGCCAATTCATGATTGCTACCATGCAAATGTCATGCTTTCAGGCTCTGTACCCAACATAAAAGGGTAGGAGGCTGACAATCTAGAGCCCCAAATCTTTAGACAAATCACTATTGAATGCCTTGAGTCCTGCGACTCCTGGGGTGCTCCAAAAAACTGAGGGACTTGCAAACAGTGTTGCCAACCTACCTGATTGACATTTAATGACATTACATCCAAATTTTACTGGCACAGCAAAGTTTTTACTGGCATTTCCAAAAGTTACAAAATTACAGTTTTAAGTTCAAATTTCAGTATGTAGGCTACACACAAGTACAATATGCAATTAGTAATGTGATTTAAGGTAGATATTAAGGCAAAAAACTTATTTACTATTTTATTTTCAATATAGTAAGTAAATAGCTCAGGAGGGCAAGAAAATATAATGGGCAGACATACACACAAGATGACTCTCACAGTGACACTGACAGCAGTGTGCAGCACCACAGATGATGACACCTCACCGACACAACAAGTCCCCTCCCGAGTCACAGTGCCATTCTCTCTCCATGCCAGGTGGTCGCCTTTTTGGATGCGCAGTTCCAAGCCAAGCATCACAGCCATATATTTTACTGGCAACCTTTTCCTGCCACTGGCATTTACTGGCAGGAGAAAAGTGCCAATTTTTTACTGGTTGTCAGTAAAAATACTGACGGTTGGCAACACTTGCAAACGTCTTTTTGACTGTTAATGGCAATGTAAACACCTCACTTTATTCTATAAGACCAAAACAGCATTCAAATATTTTCTAGATTACATCAACTGTAAAATATTGCATACAAAATGGTGTGTTTACAGCCTGCTTATTGCAATTATCACAGTTGTGCTAAAAATTTGAAAGAAAACTTGAGAAAACACAATCTACAGCCATAAATGTGTAATGTGAATAACTGTTTAGCTGTATCTGCATTTTACTGCTTGATGTATTGTTTGTAAGAATGATTGCTTGAAATACATTAGGGTCATACAGCTAAGAGGACGAGAAACTAGCTTACCCACTGGAAAAAGCAGGATTTCTGATTACACATTATTGGATGACTACAATGATTACAGCCTCACCTTACGGTCATCAACCCTGTCCTCAGGGCCCACTAACAGGCCAGGTTTTATGTATTACCTTGGGGAGATGCAGATTAGAATACTGCAATCACTGATCAGCAAATTATATCACCTGTGATGAATTGCCATTATCTTGCAAACCTGGCCCGTTAGTGGGCCCTGAGGACAGGGTTGATGACCAATGATTTACAAGGCTAAGTGAATATTCACTCACTGCCTATATGTGTTGTGATCACTAACTGGCCAATTAACACTCATTATCCAATACATGTCAGTTGATTCCCTGTTTCTGCCTCTAAAAGGGAATATTTAGGACAGAATATCTGCCAAAAAATGTACTACCTCTTTGTTCTTCTTTATTCAACACAGGCAGATCACTGCTGGTGGGAAGGTTCAGCATGTAAACAGGTTGAAAAAGTTAGGTGCTGTTCCAGCCGGGAGACTAGGAGCTAATGCCTTTCCTGGTTCTTTGGTCTTTTGGAAGGTTCTTCCCTGGGTCTGGCACACTAATCCTGTGGTATATACTATAAATATGGGACAGTGGTCTGGTATGAGAGAACCCCTGGAGCAGAGAGGTCTGGATTCCATCCGAGGACAAAGAGTTTGAAGATTACCCCTAACCAGAGCCTCAGGGAGAAGGTTCGCCCTTACAGAAGAGAGAGATTGTGTAACTGTAAGGGAGGGAGGCAGAGAATGACACCCACAAGGAGAAGGAGGCTATCAATCAGCACCAAAATGTAAGGTCATCTGAACTCGGGGTTCACCCTGAAGACACCAGTATTGGCGTATGCCTCCAAATGACTTATCAGTGCTTGGACTACACCTTAACAGGACTTAACAGGCAGCACTCAAGTCTGTCATTAGAGATAGGGAATAGGGAATAATAATGCCCTCATCTGTTAGACTGTGAGATATCAATTTTGCACTCTTTTTTTTTTTTTTTAGAAAGTGGTCCAGCGCATGCAGGGGAAGGCCATCTTAGCAAAATACCAGCAGTACAAAAGTAGAAAAGAAGGGGATAAAACCCAACACAGGTCCACCCCCCCCCCCCCCCCCCAATAGGCCAGGATAGAGCAAGGGATACAATTATTAAGCAAAACCTACCCCCGGACCCCGGCCCAAAATACACTACGCTGTAGTGGCAGCATCTTCCAGCCATTTTGCCCAGATTTTGTAAATATTGTGGAAGCAGCCCCTATGTGCAGAAGTATATTTATAGAGTGATAAGTTGCTGTTGACTAACTGCTTCCAAGAGGCAATGGCGAAAGTGGAAGGCTTCCTCCAGTGGAGAGTGAGTGCCTTCCTGGCATAGAATAAAGTAGGCCAATTAGAGTCTTGCCAGCCATTGTGGGAGAAACGCCCTCCACAAGGCCTAGTAGGCAGATTCTCACAGAAGTCATAAATGGAATCTGAGACACCTTGCTGACAATGCCAACAACTGTCACCCCAATACTGAGTAATAACAGGGTAAGTCCAGAAAACGTGGAGGAAATCCCCCTTTGACATCTTTATTAGGCCGGGGAGACAGTGGGGTTTAGCTTATGAAGCCTGTGGGAGTATAATAGGATTTCAAATTGGAAACGTTTATTTCTGATGGATACCAGCTGTTTAAAGTGAATGTACCACATATCTGTCCAGTCTTCCTCATCCAGGTCTGGGATATTCACCAGCCATTTGTTATTTTGCACTCTCTTAAAAGAGAAGCATGGTTTGGGGTTTTATGCAGATTCATACTTACCTAGGTGGATGCAGCATTGGCCCGATGCTGCATCTGTCCCCCGCAGGCTCCAACATTTTCCCTCAGAAAATCCGACTGTGTGTACGCGGCATAAGATTTAAGGTTGGGTATTCCCCATGGCAGCCTCAGCCTTGTCCCAGGGAATTAATGAAGATGACATACAAAACAGAGGTACCCTATGTGTGAGCGGTGAAGTGACCCTGTAACAAAGTGCCTACCAAAGTCTAGAAGAACCCACGCAGAATAGGTCTTCCATGTGACCCAGTACTCGGTGCCCAACAAGTTAATGGGGAAGCACAGAGAACGTGATGACTACCCTGTTATCCTGCATCTATACACCAGTGGTATACAGAGCGTCTCCAGGTTGCCATCTTGCATATAACCTTTTGATAGTTTTAGAAAAATACAGAAAATGCAGATTTAAATTGAAAGATCATTTTTATGAAAAAATAAAAATAAATACAAAAAATTACTTGTGTAGCAATTTCATATGCTTTATTATTTTTTAAGGAAAGTAGAGTTTTGTTTTAACCACTTAATATTGCTTTCTGCTGTCCCTTTAAGGCTTGATTCACACCTATGCATTTTTTGTGCTTTTTGCATTTTGCAGATTGCACTACAGTCCATTTAAAATGGTTTTCTATAGAACACTTTCTGTAGAGCAAATCTGCAAAATGCAAAAAGTACTAAAAATGCATAGGTGTGAATCCAGTCTAAGAAGGAATAAATGCATGGGAGCCGACATGGCTTTTCTATCATGTGACTGCTGTGATTGGTTGTCACAGCGGTCACATGATTGGGAGCCCACCCTGCTGACTCCTGATCAAAAGCCGTGACCAGGAGCTCTCGGTGAAACCTTGGTCATTGGGCACATAGTGAGCATGTTCTCAGCTCAAAACCCCATGTTTCCATGGACACATATGTGCGGTAGCTGGGTGTTAAAGAGGAAGTAAATCCATCAGGGTTTACTTCCGCTTTCATTCCCTGCAAAGGTAAAGCATAATGGACTACTATGCATCGCATAGTAGTCCATTATGTGTCACTTACCTGACACAGGAGCCAGCGAAGTCACCGCTGTCCCCTGTAGTCCGGCGCATCCATCTTCTCGGTGGGTCTCTCTGCTCCGCCGCTGTCATTCGGCGAAGCTGCTATGGCATCACTCCCGCGCATGCGCACGGGAGCCGCCACTCATGGCATATCGCCGTTGACCGTGGCGCGCTCAGTGCGCCTGCATGCCGCTGTCTACGGCGCATGCACCGTAGACAGTGGTGCCTGTCTTTTGGCAAATATCTCCTAAACCGTGTAGGTTTAGGAGATATTTCTTGGACCTACAGGTAAGCCTTAATCTAGGCTTACCTGTAGGTCAAAGTTGGTTTACAACCACTTTAAAGCCCATTTTTTTTTGCCAAAACATATATGCGATACACAGTTGGCATGAAATTAATATCTGCAAATATAAACTACTAAATATTTACAGACTGAAGGAAGCTTTCTTGTAGAAACAAATGACATGTTAGAATATACTTTTCAAATGTCTTTCTAAAGTATACTGTAGTTGTCACACTTAATACAAAAGGGACATACCTTTTAAAAATGGTTCTATGTGTAACATAATTAGTTCAACTCACTTGTCTAATTTTTTTTTTTGCATTTCACATGAAAATGTCACACATCAACATCTGAATATAAGTGCTAATTATACAATTACCATTTTTGAATGTGTGACATTGATACAGTTTGCTTTTTAGTTGATTAAGCTCATCAGCTACACCTGTTTTTTGTAATTTTGTGTGAGCAAGTTGTGATACCTGCTATCTGTTAAGGTTGGTAAATCTGTCAAAAAATGCATTTTATATATATGAAAATAACATCATGTCACTAGAAATGAGTAGGTCACACATGAGAATGCCAACAGTTAACTAGTATAATATTTATGAAACTTACATGACTAAAAATGTTGTCTATAATTACATGAAATAGTGATTAAAATGCACCTCTGGTTAAAAAAAAAAAACAACAACAAAAAGTCCCCCCCCCCCAAAAAAAAACAACAACAACCCTGTTTCCACCCAACAAGGCTGGGCTTTTTTCTCATGGACACTGCAATGGGGAACCTGTGATTGACACTCGTGGCAGCCAGTGGGTAATACCCGTCATAAGGAAATGCCGTGGGCACTGCAGACTATACCCTCCCACACCACAGACCATAAGAAAGAAGACCTGTATAGCAACCTCCTTTAGGTAGCTAAGCAAATGTAGCTCTAGCTACTTCTGTAACCAAGAGAGCAGCAATTGTTTGTTTGATCCTGTTCAAGGTCTCACAGGCTGGGAGTTTGATTGCTCCCCCTGCCTCTGGAAGAAGCTTCAAGAGCTTAGGGCATGAGATTCAAATTTGCCAGCCTGCCAGACTGAATATTTATCAGGCTCCGGCCCTCTGGCCTATCCCTGGAGGGGAAGTGTCCAGAAGGGGGCTAGAATAAATGTGGATAAATATTCTGAGTTACTGAAGAGCAGTGTTCATTTTCCTCAGGAGGGTTTCAGAGTTACTGTTGCTGTCAGGCAGGACATGGACTAAACAACTGTTCTAGGCAGGCCCCAGGGGTGCCAGGATCAAAGACTCAAATTAACTTTTCTTAGAGCTGACTTCAAAATCACACCACTGAGGATACGGTCCAGACAGGTACCATTTCATTCACTTTGTTGTGTCCAGAGGAAGCTGGAAGATGGCAGCCCGCCTGGAGGACTTGTGGATAGTGACCTTAAGTTGATCCATGAGACTGTGTGCTGGACGCTGCACTGGATACTGATAGTTGTGCACTGGCAGGGACATAGCTAATGGGGGAGGGAGGTTGAACCCCCCCCCCAGGGCATCAGTGCAGAAGTAGTAACGTTATATGTGCTTCAACTGCATCACCGCACTTGGCAGGGACTGACTCACACACGCTGTTGTTGTGTGTTGCCTGAGCCTGCTGTTACATCGTCCGACCACCAAGGTGCACTGGCATGGGCTGTTGGGCTCTGCTTGGGCTGAGGGAGGCTCTGTCAGCAGGGAGGGGTGGGGCAGAGAGCTCCATTGACGCTCTAACCCTGCCTTGCCCAGCCCCATGTAGCTTGTATGGACTCGGAGCAGAGAGGGAGCGATGAGAGTGCCTCCCTTGCACATCTGAGAGCCCCGCCATGGGCCACTTAGAGCCCCACCCTGGACCGCAGAAATCCCCACCCCTATTGTGGAAAGCCCCACCCCTACTGCAGAAAGCCCCGCCCCCTTACCTCAGGCAGGAGGTGAGCTCTCTGGCCAGGTAGGTCTCTTTCTGCCAATACACACTGCCTGTAGACAGTAGACTCATTGTTATGCTATATCATTTCCTGTAGTCGCAGTCATAGTCTCTGATCATTTCCTGTAGTCGCAGCCACAGTCTCTGGTCATTTCCTGTAGTCGCAGCAACAGTCTCTGGTCATTTCCTGTAGTCGCAGCCACAGTCTCTGGTCATTTCCTGTAGTAGGGTTGGCACTTTTTCTTCAAGCCAAACCCGAAGACTTTAGCGACGCACAGCAAAGAGAGCAGTAATGTGGCAAGCATAGTGCCCCCTCAACCACCTGTCAGGCCCTGTTCCGAGCCACATTCTTGTCTGAATAATGTAGGACAGTCCAGGTTTTGAAGCATGTGTCCGGGTTTCAGTCCATCTGAATCCTGAACATTTCCTGTAGTTGCCTCTGCAGTCTCTGACTAACTGTGTATTTGGCTTGTGGCTGCAGCTACTGTGGCTTGTGGCTGCGGCCACTGTGACATCAATGGGCAAGTTTAATGGCGGCACTGTGAAGCTAAGCATTGATGTCAAACAATGTGTAGTCAACGATGCAGCTGCTATGTTCATTTAGAGGTAGGCTTTGAAATTGTGGAACTTCATCTAAAATCGGATGATTTCAAAGCCGCAAGTGAGCGCGACTTCAGGTGTCACTTGGAAGACATCTTTCCGCTTCATGTACAGATGTCTATGCAAGTCACACCTGAAATCACCAGAAGTAGTGCAGGAACTACTTTTTCAAATCAGTGCGGCATTTGAACATGGTCATTGCCAGCAATAGGGTGTGACTTGTCATACGATTTGACAGGTCAAATCACACAAGTTGCTCCAATGTGAACGGGGGCTTAGGCCATTTTTATACCCAATCTGGTCATGCCCACTACTCTCTGTGGCATGCTCAACAGAAATTGTTTTTCAACTGTATCCCAGGAGGACTGGTATTTTGTCACACTGCTGTAATCTCTAGCAACCAATCAGTGAGTGGTAATGATAAGCAATAATCTATTGCTAACAATCAGTGAGCAGTAACAGTAACCTCTAGCAACCAGTCAGCAAGCAGAAATGATGTGCAGTAACCTCTAGCAACTAATCAGTGAGCTGTAACGTGTGCTGTAACCTCTGGCAACCACACATTCGCTGCCTGATCCGCTGCAGTAAACTGATTTTGAAAATGTTTTCACATTTAATTTTAGAAAGGGGTCCTGGCTCTCGCTCCTTGGTGTCTCCAGGCTCCTTTATATGAGATCATGTCTTCTTGACTTCTCCAGCTGCAGCCACCAGGGCAGGAGGAAGCACTGAGCAAAGTGGGAGCGCCCAGTACCTACCCGCCCACTGGTCCCCTCTATTTCCATTGGCTCCGCCTCCTTGCAGTGCTGCTTCCCACCTTTGACTGCCGCTTGGGTGAGGAGCTGGACCCTCAAGGGTGTGGTTAGCCACCAGCCTACCACGTGACCCTAGATGTGGATAATGTTCTGAAGTGCTGCTGGCTGCTGTTGCTGTCCGTTGACCCAGTCCACCCATGGTCATTAGGTGTGTCCCTCCTTCCCTTGTGTCCTCCTCAGTCAGGTTAGCTTAGAACTGCAGTGCTGCAGAATTTCTTCCTGTCTTACTACTGGTATCTGAGATTGAGACAACTGCTGTCAAAGTTGGTGATTGAGGCGCTGGACTGAGTCTTCCATAATTGCTGTTTGTTTTAGCCTGTTAGGGTAGCGATTTGGGATTTGGGATTGTGGGCAAAATATTGTTGTAATTCTGCCCGCCACCTCACCCTGATTCCAAATCACACTGCAATGCTGGCAAAAAAGCAGTCCATGTTTTGTGGTCCATTCATTTTTACTGGCACCACAATGTGCTGTCTTTTTTTTTGTGTGATTATTGAACGATTTATCGCACAACAAGCATCCAAAACCACACTGTGTTTTGGTACCATTAAAAATGAATGGAACACAAACATGTGTGCTGCATTTTGCCAGCAGTGCGATTTGGAATTGCGGACAGAATCACAGCAAATCTGTCTTCGATCCCAAATCGCTACATGTGAACAGTCAGGGCCTAACAGGCTAACACAACAGCAATTATAGAAGACTCGGCCTCAGCATATTTTATAGGTACTAGGAAACCCCAGTTTTATTTAACTGTGTCCCTTAAGACCCTCCCACTATCATGTTTGGCCACACTCATTTTTTTGCAGTGGCGTGCTGCACGTGCTTCCCTGTCGTTCCCCTCATTCCCATGCTCAAAGTTTCTAGGTATGTTCTGTATGTATGGACTCTGCACAGTACCACTTCTCTTGTCTAGTATCCTGCCATTAACAAAAGATCAGTGAGTGTGCTGCCTTCCACAAGATGGTGCCCTCTGCACCTGCCCAGTAAGATTGGCTATTACAGTGCACCACCCTCTGATAGGCAGTCCAATGGCAGAGAACACTGATCCGTCAGGCTTTCTTTTTTCTTTTTTTTTTTGTTTAGTCAGGATAAAGCCTTAGACTGGACAACAGCCAACCTCACTGGGCAATGTTCATAAAAACTGGAAGAAGGCAAAATTGAAATCAAGTTACATTTTTCAAGAGGGTCTGAGAAAATAGAATTAAGGATGTGATTGCTTACTGTGAGCAAAACATAGCTTTCCTTTTTCCAGTATTTATGAATCTGTTGCAATTTGTTTTGTTTAAAAATACTTTTACTTAGTATCTGCTCCTGAATCCCCCACCCCCCAGAGCAAAAGATTATCTACGGCCCTGCACATCGGTGAAGGTTAAGTCTCGGTTCACACTACCGCGACTTGGGATCCGACTTGTCAGACCTCAAGTCGCCCCAAGTCGCTTGACATCAGGAATTCCATTATAGTCAATACAGTAACTGCCCGCGAGAATATGTTTCCAGCTCGATCCCATCGCGCTGGTTCTCGGTGACAGGGTATTGTACATCTGTCGCTGGCTGCAATAGGAAAAACACATTTTCCTACTGCAACGAACGCGAGAAATAAATGACAATGTCGCCTCTATAATAAGAAAAAACGGCATGGGGGTCCCGCAAAATCCATACCAGACCCTTATCCGAGCACGCAGCCCGGCCGGTCAGGAACGGTTCAGGAGGGGGGGGGGCGCTCGCTCGTCCCCACCCCCTTTCCTGACCGGCCAGGCTGCATGCTCGGATAAGGGCCTGGTATGGACTTTGGGGGACCCCCAGCCCGTTTTTTCAGCATAGAGGGTGCCCCTTAAAATCCATGCCAGACCTAAGGGACATTATCACTTTTCTCTCATGCTCGCTGCAGTAGGAAAATATGTTTTTCCTATTGCAGCGAGAGCAAGATGTACAGTAACCTGTAGCCGAGAACCAGCGCTAAAACATTCTCGCAGGCAGGTGCTGTAGCTTCCCTTGTGTCGTATTTGGTACGTCGGACCAGCATACAGATGAGCGGGTTTCCCGATAAGAACTGGGTCCGGCGGAGTTCCGGCGGGAAGATTTAAAACATGTTCAATTTCTAGGTCTGTCAGATTTTTAGAAAAAAAAAAGTCAGATGAAGCCCACACATGATCGGAATGTCCGACGGGATCATTCAGTCAGACCTATTCTGCCGGAAAGTCCGGTCGTGTGTATGCAGCATTAGGTTACGTGAGAGGTGAGTAAGACAGGGCTCTTAACACTGCCTGCGCACAGCAGCATTAAAGTGTCCCGTCACCTCTAAAATAAAATCATGCTGCAGAGGCGTAAGTAGAACCTTCAGAGATCGGGGTCCTTTACTCTCATTGTGGGGCATCTTTCACATGTTCTGCAGCATTCCCTCTTCCTGCCCTCACATTAGAGCCCCCTTTACTTTAGAGTTTCCCTTTACAGTACATCAGAGTCCACAGTGTTTGCCTTATCGTGCAAGTGAGAACTCTGCAGACCCTAATGTAAAGAGGAACTCTGTGGTCCCTGATGTAAAGGGGAACTCTGCAGACCCTGATGTAAAGGGAAAAGTTGTGGACTCTGGTGTAAAGGGGAACTTTGGGATAAGAGGTTCTCTGGTCACCAGAGCCCCCCCCCCCCCCCACATCAGAGTTTGCAGAGTTACTCTTTACCTCAGAGTGCTCTGAGTTCCATTTGCACTCAGTCCACAACATTACCCCTTACATCAGGCTCCACAGAGTTCCCTTATACAGTGCTATTCTTTGCCATATGGAGATGGGGATGATGGGACTGTATAGGAGTACAGTGTCAGAGGGATGATTTGTATGTACAATAAAGAAGATTCTGGGGACATATCGGGGGTCACTTTAGATGTTTGGGGAGTTGTTAGTCTTCTCTCCTATGTACTGTACACAGGTATGCTCGCTAAACATTGCACTGTGTACATTTCAGAGAACAGAGACAGGACACAGGTCACTATGCTCTTCATCATGTCTCCTCTTCTGATATAACACAGTGCTGTGTGTAGAGAACTTACCTGTGTTTATTGCTGAAGATGAGAAATGACTCTCCCTCCTCCCCCCATCGGCTGGAGGAGACACTGATTCAGACTTTGAATGAGTGGGGGGGGGGGGGGAATTCAAAGCCCAGGGGAGAGTTGTTGTAATCTCTTAGAGAAGAGCTTGCAGATAACAGCCAGGGAAAGGTGAGGAGACTTCACTGTTTGTATCACACTGTCTCTGCTTCCGTGTTTTAGCTGGGGACACGCTGCCATGGAAACAGAGGCATGTGAAGAACGTGCTTGTTCTAGATAGCAGCCTGGGTGTGTACCTCTTCACCAAGCACACCCACATGACCTCCAGAGGGAGGCAGTAAAACAGGGGCTGGATTATGGAGATGTTTCCACCCCCTGGAAACTTTTGACCTGAGAAAAAAACATTAGAAGCTGATTCTGGGATTTTCAAAAGACTATTCTGCAAAAACAAAAGGACTGGGGAAATAAATACATGCAATGCAGGTATGAGGGTAGCATGTAGTACCTATTTTTGCATTCCTATACTTCTCCTTTAACTATTTCATAAAATTAAATGTTGAAATATCAGTTTGTTCATTACTATTTTTAATAATTTCTGCTCATTAAAGTGATACTAAAGACTCATTTTTTTTCTTTAAAAATAACAAACATGTCATACTGACCTGCTCTGGGCAGTGGTTTTGCACAGAGAAGGCCCAGTCCTCCTCTTATTGTGTCCCTCACCAGCAATCCTGGCTCCTCCCTCCTGTTGAGTGCCTCCACAGCCAGCAGCTTGCTAGGGGGGCACCTGAGCCATGCCACAGCTCTATGTTTCCATTCAGACACGGAGCCACGGTTCAGTTCCACCTACACTCTCTCCTGATTGGCTAACTGACTTTGATTGACAGCAGTGGAAGGCAATGGCGCCACTGCTGTGTCTCAGCCAATCAGGAGGGAGAGTTCCAGACAGCCGAGGCACTTGTGGAACATCACTGGATAGAGATGGGCTCAGATAAATATTAGGGGGGGCTGCTGCACACTGAAGTTTTTTTATCTTAATGTATAGAATACATTAACCACTTGCCATTTACGTCGGCAGAATGGCATGGGCAGGCAAAAGGGCATACGCATACGTCCCTTTGAATTTGCTGCCTAGCAGGAGTGCACGCACTGCGGGAGCGTGCCCGTGGGTCCTGCAAGCTTGATGTTCACCGGTGGTCCTCGATTGCAGCTAGGAGTCATTTATACAGTAATCAGTGGCTATTTGTAGCTCTGATCGCTGTAAAAATGTCATTGGTCTCAAAATAGTGTCAAAAGTGTCCAATCTGTCTGCCATAATGTCGCAGTCCTGATAAAAATAGCAGATCACTGCCATTACTAGTAGAAAAGAAATTAATAATAAAAATGCCATAAATCTATCCCCTATTTTGTAGAAGCTATAACCTTTTGCGCAAACCAATCAATATGTGGTTATTAGGATTTTTTTTTTATAAAAAATATGTAGAAGAATAGATATCAGCCTAAACTGTGGAAGAAAATTGGGTTTTTATATATTTTTGGGGGAATATTTGTTATAGCAAAAAGTAAAAGACCTTGCTTTTTTTTTCAAAATTGTCAGTCTTTTTTTGTTTATAGCGCGAAAAATAAAAAATGCAGAGGTGATCAAATACCACCAAAAGAAAGCTCTATTTGTGTGAAAAAAAGGATGTCAATTTTGTTTGAGTGCAGCGTTGCATGGCCATGCAATTGTCAGCTAAAACTTTGCAGTGCCGAATCACAAAAAATGCTTTGGTCAGGAAGGGGGTAAATCCTTCTGGGGCTGAAGTGGTTAAGATTTAAAAAAAACCTTCTGCCTTTACAACACCTTAAAGCTAAACTTCAGGCAGATATATAAACCACCGGTCAATCCGCTCACTGCATGTAATCATTTAAAATTTATTGGATCTATTTTTAAATGCAATGTTAAGTACATGACTTTGTTTTGGTAACTAATCAAAAAGGCAGTAGATGGCGCGTGATGTGAAAGGGAACGTGTTGACAGGAGGAGAAAGCAAAGTAATGATCTCATCAGTGTTCTACTGCTCTCATCCAATCACAGCCTGGGAACAGTGACCTGACCGAGCTCAACTGCATAACTGATGTAGAGAAGAGTGAAGTTGCTAACTTCCTATGACATTTCTTTGTAAATCTCAGGATTGGTTGAACAGAATTACAAATTGTTGGGTGCATAAATCAGTTTCCATATGTGTGTTTCAAATATGTGTTTATCTGTTTGCCTGGAGTTCAACTTTATAGTAAAATGTGTAAGTAAAATATGTATGTAAATTCAATCACCGAAATCTCATATACGCTTTAACATGATAATGTAATTTCAAAAGTAATTTTGAATATTTTAAATATATTCAGTGTTCATTTAAATAATATAATAATTCATGTAAATCTAATCACTGAAATCTCATATAACTTTAACATGATAATGTAATTTCAAAAGTCTTTTGAATATTTTAAAATATATTCAGGTTTCATTTAAATAATACCTGGTGGTGCTGTTATAGGGTGACAACACTCTGTCCCTGTCCTCCAACTGTTCTCCTGTGTGCTCACTCTGTCACATGCACCCCTAGTGGAGATTAAATGTAGCTGTCTCGATTCACAATGGGCAGATACTGTATATACCTCTGTTCCCAAAATCAGAAAACGTTCCCTAAAAAAATGGCATGCAGCTATCACTGCAGTACAGGTAAACAAAAACAGTTGCAAAGAGGCTGCAAGGGATCAATTGAATTGATCAATTGAATTGATATGTACTGTAACAAAGGATCACATATGGTAATATCAAATATAATAATAAAAAAATGACAGTTGGGTTCAAGTCTACTTCAACCACTTGAACTCCGGAAGATTTTACCCCCTTCATGACAAAGGCATTTTTTTTCTATCCGGCACTGTACTACTTTAACTGGTAATTGCGTGGTAATACAACACTGTACCCTAATGAAATGTATGTCATTTATTTTCACACAAATAGAGTTTTCTTTTAGTGGTATTTGATCATCACTGGGTTTTTTTCTTTATTTGTTACTATTATATAAAGTAAAAAAGATGGAAAATTTTGAAAACAAAAAAACACAAATTTTTCACTTTCTGCTGTAAAACATATCCAATAAAAAAGTAAAAAAAAAAAAAATCAAACTTCTTCATAAATTTAGGCCAAAATAGATTCTGCTACAGGTCTTTGGTACGAAATCCCATTAAGTGTATGTTTATTAGTTTGCATTAAAGTTATGGCGTCTACAAATGATGATGTATATATCCAAAGACATGCTGGTAGGCTTATTGGCTTCTGTTTAAATTGGCCCTAGTATATAAATGTGAGTTAGGGACCTTAGATTGTAAGCTCCTTGAGGGTAGGGACCGATGTGAATGTACAATGTATATGTAAAGCTCTGCATAAATTGACGGCGATATACTATTATTATTATTATTATCCGGGATTTATATAGCGCCAGCAATTTACGCAGCGCTTTAGAATATAATACAGTTACAATACAATAAAATACAAGAGGATTAAGAGGGCCCTGCTCAGAAGAGTTTACAATCCAATAGGGTGGGGCAGGTGGTACATAAGTACCTTAAATATTATTATTATTATTGCATTTATTTATTTTTTATACTAGTAATGGAGGTGATCAGTAACTTATAGTGGGACTGTGAAAGTGCAGCAGGAAATCTGACACTAAAGCCCCATACACACGATCAGAAATTCTGCCAGCAAAAGTCGGATGTGAGCTTTTGGTCAGAAATTCTAACCTTGTGTATGCTCCATCAGACTTTTGCTGGCAGAATTCCAGCCAGCAAACGATTGAGAGCAGGTTCTCTATTTTTCGGTCGGAAAAAGTTCAGATTGGAAATTCTGATCGTCTGTACAAATTCTGACGCGCAAAATTCCTATGCATGCTTGCAAACAATTCAACGCATTGAACTTCATTTTCTCAGCGCGTCCTAGTGTTGTATGTCATCACGTTCTTGACGTTCGAAAGTTCAGAGAACTGTGTGTATGAAAGGCAAGCTTGAGTGGAATCCCATTGGAAAGACCATCATAGCTTTTTCTGACCAAAATTCTGATTGTGTGTACACTGCATAACTGACTCTGGGTGGGAACTGACTACCTGCCATTGACATCACCAGCAGGGATGAGCTTATGTTCGAGTCAAACTCATGTTTGACTCGAACATTGGCTGTTCACCGTTTACATAAACGGGTGACCCTACCCCCCTCTGACAACACGGGGAAAGCCATAGGGAAGTCCCTGTGCATCAGAGGAGGGCGGGGTCACCGGGTGGCCCTGCCCTCCGTTATTTAGGAACCATACCTTCACACTGTCGAAGACCCCCACAGAGGCGGATCGTGCAGATGGCGTGGAGAAGAAGCCGGAGCAAGATGCGGGACGAGAAAAGAGCGGAGGAAGAAGAAGATGGAGAAGAAGAACAACATTTGTACCCCATTACCAATTCACACGGGGGGGTCGGGATCTGAGGGGCCACTTGTTAAAGGGGGCTTCCAGATTCCAATAAGCCCCCCACCCACAGACCCCCACAACCACCGACAAGGGTTGTGGGAATGAGGCCCTTCTCACCATTAACATGGGGACAAGGTGCTTTGAGGGGCTACCTCAAAGCACCCTCTCAATGTTGAGGGCATGTGGCCTGGTACGGTTCAGGGGGGGTGCTCTCTCATCCTGCCAGGTTGCGTGCTTGGATAAGGGTCTGGTATGGATTTTTGGGGAACCCCAAACCATTTTTTTTATTTTGGTGCAGGGTTCCCCTTAAAATCAGGTCTGGTATGGATTTCAAGGGGGACCCCCACGCCATGTTTTATTTAAATTTTGGTGCGGGGTTCCCCTTAATATCCATATCAGACTTGAAGGGCCTAGTATGGAATTTAGGGGGACCCCCACGCATTTTTAAAAAAAATGTTGGTTCGGGGGTTCCACGGTGGGGAAATCCCCATGCCATTTTTATCAATTAACTTTTTATGTGTATTGCAGATCGAAAATTCATTATAGTGGAGAGTAGTTTTAAATTACTTTTTTTTTCCTTTAGAAATGTCATTTTGCTGTCAGACTGTTCTAAACACGGGAAACATGCGCCCTTTTACAGGCATACTATGGACACCCCCCGGTACGAAATTTAAATGAAATATTACACTTTTATTGTTTCACTTTAAGCATTATTGAAATCACTGCTCCCGAAAAAACTGACGTTTTTAAAACTTTTTGTTGCATTGATACATGCCCACTGGGCCAGGACCCAGGTCCCCAAACACTTTTTATGACAATACCATGCATATAAGCCTTTAAAATTAGCACTTTTGATTATTCACGCTCGTGTCCCATAGACTTTAACGGTGTTCGCACGTTTGAACTAATTTTTTGGCTGTTCGCTCTGGTGCGAACCGAATAGGGGGGTGTTTGGCTCATCCCTAATCACCAGTGACACTGATACAGTGATCAGTTCACAATACAAACGGTATACACTGTCACTGTACTAATGACACTGGCTTGGAAGGGGTTAATATCTAGGGACAATCAAGGGGTTAACCATGTGCCTGACAATGTGTAATGTATGTAATATGTGCTGCTTTTACTAATCAAAGTGGCTGATTTTAGTAAACATAGGCTTCAGTTCTGTGTTAATTGCTAAGCTGATCAGCAGGTTCTGGCCATAAATTATTGGTCGGGGCCTGCTGACCGACTTGTGCTGTACCGAACCACAGCACATATGGGGCAGCACACGTGCCCCCCTACCCGATAATGCCCAATCACGTACATGCACATAATCCAGCGCAGAGCTGCTGCTCCGTTGCAGTATATGTGCATGGGGGCGGTCCGCAAGTGGATAACAAAGTTGATCAGTATCTTTGCAATGGACATTAAAAAGAAAATGAGCCCAGAAAATAAATTGTTCACATTGCCATGCAGTCAGGAGCACCCTTTATTTTATTTTTTATTAAATAAGAATTTTATAACTATAGACCACAGCACCACTTCTTTTCTTGGTTTCTTTTCTCAATTTTGAATGAATCCGACCCAAAAGTGTGAATGCTTTCAAGAAACTTCATTAAACAAATTGCATTTGCTAAATGTGTTTGACATACATAGCACCCATCTAATACAAGCTGTGAACATTTCATCCTCTTCCATTTACGATTAGGTGTAATAGTTATTTTTATATAGACCCCTGGACAAATAGCTAAAAATGCTGTCTGAAAAAATATTTGCAATTCAGTTTAGCTAATCTTATGGTTAGCGCACTGTATATGGTCATCGGCTAATGCCACATTTTCAAGCAAATCTAGTCTACCACCATGGGTGGAAGCTCGATTCCCTCATCAACACATTCAGTTTTTTGATAAGGGAGTGCCTCCTGCAGCGCTACTGATTAGGGGTTATAGTAAATTAATATACATTTAAAAAAAAATCAGATAATGAGAAGGATAACTCCTATATTGCATTTAAAGAACAACTGTAGCCCTGCTGTCCTTTAATCAGTTCCCCCTATTCCCCCAAGTGAAGCCCATCTGTTGAAATATTAAAATTTCTCTCCAATCCAGAAACCTTATTTTTTAATCCCTATGCGACTAACAAATAGATAGGAAAGTATATCTTATTTACTTGTTTTAAACTTTTTTTTTTTTTTACATGTCTTCATTTACTTCTTGGTTTCCAGGCTTAGGCAAATGATGTCCTACATCCCAGGAGTCTTCAGGAGTGAAGGGGGAGTGAAGGCGGTTTTCTCAACTACAGTAAGCGGGAAAAAAAGTATTTGATCCCCTGCTAATTTTGTAAATTTGCCCACTGACAAAGAAATGATCAGTCTATAATTTTAATGGTACGTTTATTTTAACAGTGAGAGACAGAATAATAACAAAAATATTCAGAAAATGCATTTCAAAAAAGTTTAAAATTGATTTGCATTTTAATGAGTGAAATAAGTATTTTATCCCTTCGTAAAAACATGACTTAGTACTTGGTGCCAAAACTCATGCTGGCAATCACAGAGGTCAGACGTTTCTAGTAGTTAGCCACCAGGTTTTGCTTTTTGCAGATCCTTACAAAGTCATTAAGGTTTCGTGGCTGACGTAACATGAACCTTCAGCTTCCTCCACATTTTTTCTGTAGGATTATGGTCTGGCTAGGCTGTGTGTTTTGGGCCATTGTCATGATGGAACACCCATCCATGACCCATTTTCGATGCCCTGGCTGAGGGAAGGAGGCTCTCACCCAAGATTTTTTTTTATAATTTCTTTATTTTTCTTTTTATAACAGGAGAAAAAGGACAATCCTTCTGTATATTACATTCCATTTCTGCATATGCTCCTGTCTGTTTCTAATATATCATCCAATAAAGATGGATACAAGAATGAACCCAAATAAACATAAAGAAGCCACAAAAGAGGCAAAGAAGACAGAGAGATAAGAAGAGTAATCTTCCTCTCTCATTTCCGCCCTCCATGTTGTTAGTCCTTGCCACGTCAGGAGGGGGACGCTTCCCCCAGACTCGGCCATAATACTTCAAGTACCTCTCAGTTTTCGGACTGCAGTTTCTATTTATAGTCATTTCCCCCCTCCTTTCGTTACCCTCCTCCTAAAACCAAAAAAAAACCATTTAATTTCATCAAATCATTTCATTTGATGGCACGTGGCCTTGTCCAGCGTCCCTTTGATGCAGTGAAGTTGTCCTGCCCCCTTAGCAGAAAAACACCCCCAAAGCATAATGTTTCCACCTCCATGTCTGGCTGTGGGGATGGTGTTATTGGGGACATAGGCAGCATTCCTCCTCCTCCAAATACAGCGAGTTGAGTTGATGCCAAAGAGCTCAATTTTGGTCTCACCTGACCAAAACACTTTTACCCAGTAAGTGTTGCATGAATTATCTGGCCTTCCTCAAGATGGCCACAGCCAGAAATGGTAGGGGAATGATTTTCAAAGTAATTTCTCAGCATGGAGACATGGATGATAGGGTGGCTTTAGTTGTAATGTAATGAGTTTAATATTAAAAATGATCAAGTGGTCTGGTATAGTATGGCTTACCCATAGGAATTAATGGAGCTACAGCATGTATGTCCACTAAAAAGAAACTAAAGAAAGGTCAGGCAGGGTCACACAGCAACAATTGCTCGATCGAGGAGGAAGGTAAGTATTTGTCCAGGTGGAGAGCACTCAGGGGTTTGGGAGGAATTTATTAAGGCTGGGTTCACACTAGTGTGAATTGGATATGGGTTCCCCGCATCCAATTTGCAATAGTAGGAGATTGTGACCGGCTCTCTATGGAGCTGCGGCTCCGGTGTGAAATTTGCACTGGGTCCTGTCCATCTTTTTGTCCCTTTCAGTCCCGAATTCATCCAAAAATTCGGGCTGAAATCAGGCCTGAAACTTTGAATGGGGACGCCCCGGACCCCCGCTGTTAGCCGAATGTGGCTTAGATGTGGACCCAGCCTAAAGGATGACTGAAAGATACAGTTGACATTTAATGTTTTTTTGTGTTTATATACAGCATGTTCCATGTTTTTCAACCTATGCCTAAAATTCTGTTTTAAAACTTAATTTTTTCACCCCCCCCTGGTATTTGTTGAGGTTTTATTTGTACTAATTACACATTTTAGCCATTCGGGAAAGTAAGTGGCATATGTGTGTGTTTATTTACACTATAGACCAATTATCTAGGTAATTAACAGTTTATTTGCAGTGGAACGTGTCAATAGTTGTCATATAATTTAGCAGTTAGCAAGTAGGGTTTATGCAAACATTGCATGTATATGGAAATGTAAGATAAGATTTGGTTAATTGGTTCAAGCATCTGTTGTCTGGGGTACCTACAGACATTAGATGGCAGTACAGGAGATGCTTTGAACTTCATGAGAATATGAAAAGCACACATTAATACAGTTATGTATGGTATGTATTAAACAGGACCAGACCAAGATCATCCAGGACTGTATGTAAAACCACAGACACATTAAGGTCCATTAAAAAAAATGTGTTTGTATATAAAAAAAAATTCTGCTGTTGATTATCAGTCATAATATTTTAACTACATTTAAAGCTAAATTTACAACTGAAAATGTGTGCCGTGGCCTTCCTAATAGTTGGGAGTATCCTGCATATTACATTCTTCTCTATATGATGTCAACATAGCTAGGTATTGCAGCTGTTACATACTAGCATCATGTTATTATACAATAATATTGCTTTAGTATTATGTATTGAGGACCCCTATCAAAATGAATTTGCCAAAATTGTGGACAGCTTAGTAATGTTTTGGTGATATGTCCATAAAATGTGTTCAGTTAGCTGTCATTTTTGTGAAAGTAATTAATAAAATTAATTAACTAAAGGGTTAAGGACACTGTGCAAAATAGGCTTGAGGCCTGCTTAACTTCAGTCTTTAGCATTTTTATTAATTAATTGAATTAATAAAAAATAATTAAACTGCGCTCTCTTTGAATAATTACAATCCCAATATGCAAAATTTTCAAAGAACGTGACTGCAAAGAATTTATACAAATATACATAGTGTCCCAAGTGGTGCACAAATTGCAGCAAAATATAAATGCAAAAAAAAAAAAAAACTGGGAAAAAAACTGTGATGCACTAAAGTTCATTAAATTTTGAGTGCTCTGATGTATTCCGGGTCTTGGTTAAAATGTTCCACCACCATCAACACCTGCCATACATCCTACTCACCAGAATCCCATGACACCCATTACAGGTATCATAATAGGCCCCAACGACAATCCCAACTGAAATTCCCACTGCCACAATGGTTGTCAGCAACAGGATTCAATCGGCATTCAGTTGGCATCGATCGCTGGATCTTTTCAATGGATATACTCCAGATGGATGTAATATCCTCAGCAGGAAACCAGCGTTATTAGTGGAAAATAAAGACAGATGGAACATCCATGGTGAAGTATGTTTAGCATTTATTCCAAAAAGATTCCATTAAAAGTTTTAAAACAGCTTAAAAACCGCACAAATGGTTTTTCTTCAGCAGCTGACACTTCCATGTGCCTATTGGGTGTCTTGATTAAAACACATCACATCAGTTTGTAACGCAGCCTGGAACGCTGCGTTACAAACACGTGGAAGTGTCAGCTGCTGCAGAAAAAAACGTTTGTGTTGTTTTAAGCTGTTTTCACACTTTTAATGGAATCTTTTTTTTTTATTTGTTGCGCAAAAAATAAAAACCGCAGAGGTGATCAAATACCACCAAAAGAAAGCTCTAATTGTGAGAACAAAATGATAAAAAATTTGTTTGAGTGCAATGTTGTATGACTGCGCAATTGTCATTCAAATTGCTACAGTGCTGAAAGCTGAAAATTGTCTTTGGCAGGAAGGTGTCTAAGTGCCTGGTATTGAAGTGGTTAATCAAGTCCCATCAATGTGATCAATGTGTGATCAATGTGTGTTTTATCTGTTTCCTTGAAACTCCACTTTAACCACTTCACCTCTCACACCTGTACACCCTGAAAAAATGACAAGTGTTGCCTTTTTATGCATGTTTATGAGCGTATGTATGTACATGTACACGCACAATGCATTTAAATCGTATGAGTGTAAACATATTCTACTGCCTAGAATATCAATTTATTCTATCCATTAGAATAAATTTACATGCATATGCTTGCTCTTAGGCTTATTTATGCAAGTTTAGATGTATATATGCACGTACGGGCGTAAATTACGTGGCTAAACTCCTCTCTAAATGCAGGTTTAGGACATCTCCAAAATCAGGAGCTACAAAAGGGAGGCATGGTTGGAGACTAGCATGCAGCAGCTAGAGCAGTCACCCGAGCTGTGGTTAAGGTGGAAAAATTTACTGAGGGACAATCATGAAATGGTAGTAGATCAACAGAACCCCAGTGTGTATAAGACAATAGGCTGTCAACTTTGCGGAAAAGGTCAGGAGGAAGACCAGCAAGGGAAACATCTTTAATCATAAGGAACTGAACCGAAACAGAAGTGTGCTGTCCACCCCCTAAAATAGCATAGGTGCCCCTGTCGCTCTGCCCCCTCCCTCAGGGCTAGAGTTGAGTGAAAACCACCAAACACAGTCAAGTAATTTACTGACATGCAATACACAAGTCTATAAAATAAAATAATCAAATAGCTCCCAGTGAGGACAGTCTCGTAGAAAAGATCATATAGGCTCAAAAAGAACCTCAACCATTCCCTGGGGAGGCCTCTCTGGGTGCACTTCTTTCATTATGCTGGTGGCAGCAAGTGTGTTGATGGGCCAGCGACCCTGCGAAAGTGGAAGAGTCGGTGCAGAAGGATGGCACCAGCACACAGCCACTGCAGGCCGTCAAGGAGAAGGGGAGTCAGGTGGTGGCTAGACTAGAGCTATTTGCTCACACACCCCAGGTCAGACGCCCACAAAAGGAGGACAGCAGATGTTGCACCTGCAATCTAAAGTACAGATGGGGGCCCCTGCCATGAGAAGAAGCCAAGGACAATCAATGTCAGCATCAGGGATGGACCCTGCAGGTGGTAGAACAACAGAGGAAGTTGCCCTGGAGCTATCCCCTAAAGCTGGAGCCTCAACCGAGGGAGAACCATCCTTGAAAGAAGTTCTGCAAGCAATCAACTCCTGTAAGTTATCCTTCTGTGAACTGTCTGATCAACTTAAGTGCATAGTGTCTTGCTTATGAACTCTGTGTTGCAGCCCCTCCATCACCTGGAGAACATCCTCATGCCCTGACCCCAGGGTCTCTAGGTGGCCCAGTGCTGTGGTATCTGATGTTAATTGTTCTAGAGCAGCTGTAAAATTTGTCTCCACCATGGTGATCAGGAGGGAGATATCCTGTTTGGTGGGGAGTGCTCTAATATGCTCCCACAGGTCCCAGTCTCTGTCCAGGGCCCTAAGAACAGTCAGTCAGTGTAGGAAAATGGAGCTGAAGCCTGTCAAGAAGCAGGGCTGTATCCACGTACATCGCCTGACATCAGAGGAGAGGCAGGCACAGGAAAAGGAACGGCCTCATAAGAAGGATGACGGGCCGATGCTATCTTAGATTCTCCTCCATGGGAGCTGCTGGAAAAGTAAGACTCCAGAGCGCAAGAGCGGGAGTGAGGGGTGTGTGGGCCAGTTAAAATGAAGCCAGAGGTCTTGGTAAGGTGGATGGGAAGCTTAATGTCATTCAGTATTGGTGTTATTGCCCAGGTGGAAACGAGAGCTCACTGACAATGTGGCTTCATGCTAGCATGTCCAAGCCCTTGATATAACATAACATTTTGATCTGACAGAAACAAGATGGAGGCCTCTGGATGGAGGTATCTGGAATACTATCACAAATCAACTCTGCTAGTTCACATTTTGGACTGGATTTTTCATGATAAAGACAAACATTTGGGGCCTGCTTGAAATGGCCCCCTACACATCTTCCTTTTTCTCCCTTCCATGGATCACCCCAGATCATATACTGCACCCTTCAGCTTTGCCTTTTTGTGTTCCCTTCCTCTTACAGGCATGGGACTCTCTAGTAAAACTTGTTAAACTTTCAATTCACATAGACTCCCTGACTTTGATTATGGGAAATCCACTCTTTCCACTGGGGAAATTACATTCTTCCTTTCTAATGTGGTCATATGACAATATACTATACCACCTATTAGTTCAGCATTCCATTACAGTCAACTGAAATTATATTGCAGCATAGAACTCACTCTGATGCATAAATCGTCTGTCTTGGTAGCAGGGCTGCCATCAGATATTTTTGGGCCCCTTACACAGCTTTATTCCTGGGCTCCCCTGCCCCCCCCTCCCCCCGAGCCCGACCACCAATATTTCCCAGGGCTGGCCCACGGGCCATCCTACCGAATCCGCAAACTGGTCACTTCACCTATATGGACTCAATCCTGTATATATGTCAGCCTCTCTCACATCTGTGTATATATGTCAGCCTCCCTCACACCTGTATATATGTGAGCCTTCTTCACACCTGTATATATGTCAGTCTCCCTCACACCTGTATATATGTGAGCCTCCCTCACACCTGTATATATTTCAGCCCCCTACATACTTGTATATATGTCAGCCCCCTCACACCTGTATATATGTCAGCCCCACACACACACACACACACACCTGTATATATGTCAGCCCCCCCCACACACCTGTATATATGAAAGCCCCCCAACCACACGTCTGTATATATTGCAGCCCCACATATACACAAACCTGTAAACACACATGGTTCTGGCCCCTCCCTGTACACAAAATGCCCCCTCCATTTCCTTCACATCCCCTACTTGTAAAGAAGATCTTTCTACCTGATCCTAGTTCGTTTCAGAAAGCTGACATGTTGCTGGAACAGAGACGCACAGTACACAAGGGGTGCACATGCACATAGTAGCCAGAGATGGCAGTAAATAGATTGATGTCTGAGCTCAATGCCACAGAGTGCAGAATGAGCAAAGATCGATTCTGTAATGCACAGCTCAGATCTCCTTCACCCTGCCTTCTTCTGGCCAGGGCGGGTTCCTCGGGCCTCGGGTCCCCTTAAAGTTGTAACAGCTGTACCCCCCTGATGGAGGCCCTGCTTGGTAACAATACAAGAGTTACAAATTACTTGAACCGTTGTTCTGTGACTTTACACAGAATTTCCCCCTCCTTCTCCCCAGTGTGTTGGAGATGTGGTGGACTGCCAGGCTCCATGCTCCATATCTGGTTGCTATGCCCCCTAATACATGACTTTTCGTCCTCCATCTTTCAGACTTATGACTCCATATTCCCATATCTCCAACTATTGCCTTACTATCCTTGATCATCCTTAGCCAGGTGAGGTCAAATTTGCTTATTTTTAATAACTGCTAGAAATAGGATTTTCAGACATTGGAGATCCATGACCACCCCTATGATTGCAGAATGGTTTACTGAACTCTCACACACATAGTTTGGAAAAATTGATGGGATAATACCATAAAAAATACTCCTCCTATCTAGATATATGGTCTGTTTAGATAGACTTTTTGGATTCTTCCCCATTTAAATGCATTTTTTCATAGCCATAGACACTTAACATACGGATTTTAGGGTACACCCCCTTACATCCAAATCATTCCCCATCTCTTTCCTTCTTTTTCCTTTTATGACATGGTTTTACCCTCTCTTACCTTTCTCCTACTTCTTGATCCATGCTGGACCCTACACAGCAGGCCATTGCAATAGGACAATACCCTTTGGGTGCCGACTGAAATCCCATACTAGAGCTCTACACATGCTAAGACTCATGAGAGAATCTACATTGCTAACTAAAGTTAAGTATAAGTTACCTCCACAAATTCCGTTCATCAGGGCTCAATTTCATCTTTCATCTCACCTTCTATTTATGCAGAGATTTTCACGATGTAAATATGCTGTTACATTCTCCTCTTCTCTAATTGTTTACCCAGACTGTGTCTGTGCGTCTGATGTTAATGGATTATTGATGATCATAGCTTGACTTCTACTTTCTCTTATGTTGTACTTAACTGAAATTGTGTGCTGAATAAAACTTTATTCTATAAAAAAATGTCCAAATGAGGACACTAGTTGATATTTCCAGCTTTTTTCCCCATTTCTTGTAACGTCTTCAAGTCAAAAATGATAGTGAATCCCCCCATGGATATACAAATAGCAGAAAAATCCTAAGCTTTCCCCTTTATACCCCATTGAAAAAAAAATATGTCTGGCTGTTGGCCCTTACTAACACTCCCCCAGTCAGACCTCACCCAGAGAGGGAACTTCAGTCAATGACAGTTATTTTATGATGGCATGGTATTTTATTTAGGTGAGCTACATTTTCATGAGGCAGCAGCAGGGCAGGACTTACCATTGGGCTTGACTGGGCTCAATCCCATGGGCCCCACCCAATAGGGGGCCCCGCCAAGATACATAGCCGAGTGTACCCGGCTCAGCTCCGCTCACAGTTATGCCCAGTCCGGCCCTATGATGGACATAACACAGGGACTGGGCATGACTGTGAGCCAAGCCGACTACTATCGGCTCCGCTCGGGACTGCGAGAGGGCCCGAGAGCCGCTGAGATGCACAGGACTCTGTATCTCGGCAGCGCCATTTTTAAACTTCAAGACTGCAATGACAAGCCAGCAAATGACAAGGCTGCAAATGACACTGACAACGCTGCAGATGGACACTGATAAGGCTGCATTGATGGGCATTTAAATGTAAGTTTTTTCCTTAAACTTCCCTCCTAAAAGTTTTATCCTTAAAATCCCTTCCTAAACTTGGGGTGCGTGTTATATGCCAGCACGTGTTATACGCCGATAAATATGGTAATGTATAGAAGGTAGGGCCCGAAAGTGACTCAAGCCCAGGGGCCCCCACCACCCTAAGTCCTGCCCTGGGCAGCAGTCATCTTGTTCAACTCAGCATGCCACCCAAACATGGCAGAATCATGTCACACTTTGTGTGGTGCATTTTCTTCAGCATATAGGAAACTGCCTCAGCCAAGAAAGACCTAGTTGGTTATGCTTTTACCCCAGGCAGCGTCATCCTGCCCATAAGGGGCGCAGGGGCGCCGCCCCCTAATCTCTATGTGCCGGCCCCTAAATACAGGGCGCCAGACGCATAAAGTTCTACGGGGGTTTTTTTGTGAAGCACATGATCAGAGCCAGAGCTTCATAAAGGAGAGGAAGTGGGTCCTAAGACTGGATTGACTGGGAGGAGAAGCAACCAGATTGGCCAGGAGGAGAAGCCGAGGAAGCTGCCTGTGACCTGGATGGGGTAGGTGTGGGGCTGGCAGGCTGGCAGTCTGTTTGCTGCCCCCAAAAAAATGGAGCACCAGCCTCCACTGACCCCAGGTCAAAAATTCCCAGTCCTCCCCTTCTTCCACTGTTAACAAGTTTAGTAAATACTAGTTGTTCCTAGGATTCGCATCGTTCTAATATAAGCATGACAGATTCATAAACAGGTATACTGATGCCGCGTACACACGATCAAACAATCCGGTGGAAAAGTCCAGCAAACTCAAGTCCGCCAAACAATCCCCCCGTGTGTAGCCTCCGGCATACTTTTTTGACCCGAAAGTACGGCGGACTTAGAATGCCGTGTTGCACTCCAATCTTCCCGCCGGACTCGCATTTTGGCGGACAATCCGGCCGTGTGTATGCCAGTCCGCCGTACTTTTGAAATGAGCGGACTTTTCCCGCCCGGAGAAAAGTCCGCTCATTTCGAGCGCGTCTCCAGGTAGGCGGGGCCCGCGAAGGAAATGTCGCTAGCCCCGCCGCCTGGTATGGACTTAAAGGGGAATTTTTTTCGGCGTTGGGGGTCCCCCCCAAGTCCACAACAGACCCTTGTCCGAGCACGCTACCCGGCCGGCCAGGAAAGGGGGGCGAGCGAGCACCCCCCTCCTGAGCCGTACCAGGCCGCGTGCCCTCAACATGGGGGGGTGCTTTGGTGCCGCGCGGCCGCGCGGCCCCCCCACCTCAAAGCACCTTGTCCCCATGTTGATGAGGACAAGGGCCTCTTCCCGACAACCCTGGCTGTTGGTTGTCGGGGTCTGCGGGCGGGGGGCTTATCGGAATCCGGGAGCCCCCTTTAATAAGGGGGCCCCCGGATACCGGCCCCCCACCCTATGTGAATGAGTATGGGGTACTATGTACCCCTACCCATTCACCTGTAAAATAAAAGTACAAAAAAAACACAACACACAAGATAAAATACTTTATTGCACAGCTCCGGGGGTCTTCTCGCCGGACTCCTCCGCTATCTTCTAGTAGCTCTTTTGCTAGCGGAGGAGTCCGGCTTTCTTCCTCGCCGCCGGCCTCTTCTTCCGACTTCGGGGGTCTTGTCCCCCTCTTCGGTTCTTCTGCCGGGCCACCGCGCCTTCTTATAGCTCTTTTACAGGCGGTGGCCTGGTCTTCTGTCGCCGCCGCCGCCTTCTGTTCTTCTTCTTCTTCTTCTTCTCCAGGAGATGTTGACTCGACGATCTCTCCGGCCACAATGCCAGGGACGCGCTGCGCTGCCACTTATATAGGGACAAGGGGCGGTGTCACATGAGTTTATGTCACATGGGTTGGTGTCACATGGTGACCCCGCCCCCTTACGATGTCACAGTCCCGGAGGATGCTGGGACTGTCACCATGTGACATCAACCCATGTGACCAACCCATGTGACATAAACCCATGTGACACCGCCCCTTGTCCCTATATAAGTGGCAGCGGCGGCGGCGGTGACAGAAGAACCGAAGAGGGGGACAAGACCCCCGAAGTCGGAAGAAGAGGCCGGCGGCGAGGAAGAAAGCCGGACTCCTCCGCTAGCAAAAGAGCTACAAGAAGATAGCGGAGGAGTCCGGCGAGAAGGGGGCCTGCGGGGGCCTGCGGGCGGGGGGCTTATCGGAATTTAATAAGGGAGCTCCCAGATACCGGCCCTCCACCCTATCTGAATGAGTATTGGGGTACAATGTACCCCTACCCATTCACCTGGTGAAAAAAAAAGTAAAAAAAAAAACACAAAGTTTCAAAATAATTTATTGCACAGCTCCATGGGTCTTGGGGGTCCTCTGGGACTGTGACATCCTAATGGGCGGGGACATCACTCGGTGTCGCCATGCAACACCTCCCTGTCATTGCGGCCAGAGAGAGCATCGAGTCAACATCTCCAGGAAGAAGAGAAGAAGAGAAGGCAGCGGCGACGACTACAGAAGACTGGGCCACCGCTAGTAAAAGAGCTGGAAGAAGGAGCGGAAGCCTGGCAAGAAGAACCGAAGAGAGGGACAAGACCCTCGAAGTTGGAAGAAAAGACGGCGGCGGCAACAGAAGACCAGGCCACCGCTAGTAAAAGAGCTGGGAGAAGAAAGTGGAGGCCCGGCAAGAAGAACCCGCAAAGTCAGAAGAAGACCCCCAGGCGGCGTTGAAGAAGAAAGATGGGCTCCTCCGCTAGTAAAAGAGCTAGCAGAAGATAGCGGAGGAGTCCGGTGGGAAGACCCCCAAGACGGAAGAAGACCCCCGGAGCTATGCAATAAATTATTTTGAAACCTTGTGTCGTTTTTTTTTTTTACATTTTTTTCACCAAGTGAATGGGTAGGGGTACATTGTACCCCAATACTCATTCACATAGGGTGGGGGGTCGGTATCTGGGGCCCCCTTAGACAGGAAATGTCCGATAGGACACATTCCGACGGATTCTCTGACCGTGTGTACAAGGGCTTACTGTTATACTGTAATGTTACTTTGTTTTATTGTTAACCATCATTTGCTTGGCAGGTACGTCACTTCGCTGCAGCACGGATTTATTTATCTTGACAGCAACAGCATTTGCTCCCACGATACATAAAGCCATGACTCCAGCGCTGCTGTAGGAGGTGATTTCACCACCACAGTGAAAAAAAAGAGCATATATGCTGAAGCATGGGGGCAGCAGGGGTGGAGGAGCTATTTGCTCCTAACTTTTGGGGCGGATGCCCCCATGCTTCGGCATATATAAATGGTGCATGTATGCCCACCATTAGAAGTGGGTGGATGAAGGGAGGTATTCTAATGGTGAGCATACCCAATAATCAATATCTTTTTTTTGTTCAGCCCACAGGCTGCATGAAAAAAAAAGATTAGAATATATGCCCAACAAGGACCAGCAATGTACTGGTATGTTGCTGGACTTTGAGTTACACCAAAATGATGCCTGCAGGTTTAGGTATCATCTTGGTATCATTCTTTTCAGCCAGCAGTCGGCTTTCATTTAAAAGCAATCCTAGTGGCTAATTAGCCTCTAGACTGCTTTTACAAGCAGTGGGAGGGAATGTCCCCCACCCCACTGTCTTCCATGGTTTTCTCTGGCTCTCCTGTCCCAACAGGGAACCTGAGAATGCAGCCGGTGGTTCCGCCAGCTGACCATAGAGCTGATCAGAGACCAGAATGGCTCCAATCATCTCTATGGCTTAAGAAACCAGAAGCTACAAGCATTTCATGACTTAGATTTCGCCAGATGTAAACAGCGCCATAGGGAAATTGGGAAAGCATTTTATCACACCGATCTTGGTGTGGTCAGATGCTTTGAGGGCAGAGAAGAGATCTAATGTCTAATAGACCCTAATTTTTTTAAAAAAAAGAGTACCTGTTACTACCTATTGCTATCATAGAGGACATTTACATTCCCTGAGATAACAATAAAAATGATTAAAAAAAATATATAAGTGAAAGAAACAGTTTAAAAATAAAGTAAAAAAAGCAAAGGTGAACGCAAGCGTCGGTCTGGCATCATATGTAAACAGCAATTGCACCATGCATGTGAGGTATCACCAGGAAGGTCAAATCGAGGGCACTAATTTTAGCAGTAGACCTTCTCCATAAATTTAAAGTGGTAACCTGTAAAGGCGTTTAAAGACTTTTAAAAATGTATGTGGTATGTCGCCGCTGCACGTTTCTGGGCAATTTTAAAGCATGTCGTGTTTGGTATCCATGTACTCGGCCTAAGGACATCTTTTTTATTTAATAAAACACTTGGGCAATATAGTGTTTTTTAGTGCATTCAAATTCAAAATTCGTTTTTTCGTAAAAAAATGCGGTTGAAAAATCGCTGTGCAAATACTGTGTGGAAAAAAATTATGAAATACCCACCATTTTAATCTGTAAGGCATTTGCTTTAAAAAAATACATAATGTTTGGGAGTTTTTGGGGGTTCAAAGTAATTTTCTTGCAAAAAAATATTATTTTTTCATGTAAACAAAAAGTGTCAGAAAGGGCTTTGTCTTCAAGTGGTTAGAAGAGTGGGTGATAAGCTTCTAAATGTTGTGCATAAAATGCCAGGACAGTTCAAACCTCCCCCCCAAATGACCCCATTTTGAAAAGTAGACACCCCAAGCTATTTGCTGAGAGGCATGTCGAGTCCATGGAATATTTTATATTTTGACACAAGTTGCTGAGTACGGTGATACCACATGTGTGGGACTTTTTGGGAGCCTAAACTCGTATGGGAACCCAAAAACCAAACACCACCTTCAGGATTTCAAAGGGTGTAATTTTTTTATTTCATTCCTCACTGCCTATCACAGTTTCAGAGGCCATGGAATGCCCAGATAGCACAAAATCCCCCCAAATGACCCCATTTTGGAAAGTAGACACCCAAGCTATTTGCTGAGAGGTATGGTGAGTATTTTGCAGACCTTGCTTTTGTCAAAATTTTTAAAATTTAAAAAAAATATAAATAATAATAATAAAATATTCAATGGGCTCAGCATGTCTCTTAGCAATTTCCTTAGGGAGTCTACTTTCCAAAATGGGGTCATTTGGGGGGAGGGGGGGGTGTACTGCCCTGCCATTTTAGCACCTCAAGAAGTGGGATAGGCAGTCATAAATTAAAAGCTGCATAAATTCCAGAAAATGTACCTTAGTTTGTAAACGTGATAACTTTTGTGTAAACCAATAAATATACGCTTATTTACTTTTTTTTTTTTTTTTTTTTTTTTACCAAAGACATGTGGCTGAATACATTTTGGCATAATTGTACGACTAAAATTTAGGTTGTTTGATTTTTCTAATAACAAAAAGTAGAAAATATCTTTTTTTTTCAAAATTTTCGGTCTTTTTACGTTTATATCGCAAAAAATAAAAATCACAGAGTCAATCAAATACCTTTAAAAGAAAGCTCTATTTGTGGGGAAAAAAATTTGTTTGGGTACAACACATGACTGCACAATTACCAGTTAAACAGCGCAGTGCTAAATTGTAAAAAGTCCTCTGGTCATTGACCAGCCAAATGGTCCGGGGCTTAAGTGGTTAAAAAATGCAGCAAAATCGCATGCAAAATGTATGGGAATCCAGATGTCTTGGTAAGGACACAGGTAAGCTTCAAACATGGAGCTGAATGCAGAAAATGTGTGTCAACCGCTCCTTCTTGTCTGTCCACCCCTTGTCTGTCTATCCCCAATCACTGACACCAACCTATCCCCAACTACTTATACCTCAGACTGACACCCACCTACCCTCAACCATTTACATGTCAAATTGACACTCACCTAGCCTCAAGCACTGACACCCACCTACCCTCAACTACTGATACCCCAAACCGACACCAAACAGACCCCAACCACTGACACTCATCCACCCCCAACCACTGACATGCTAGACTGATACGGACCTATGCCCAACCACTGACACCATAGAATGACACCCACCTTCCCCCAACTACTGACACTCCAAATTGACACCCATCTATCCCAACCACTGACACCACAAACTGACAGCCACCTACCTCCAATCATTGACACTCTCCTACTCCCAACCACTAATATCCCAAACTGACACCACCTACCTCCAACTACTGACACTAGACTGATGCCAACCTACACCCAACCACTGACATCCACCTAACCCCAACCACTCACACTCCAAACTGACACCCATTTATCCCCAACCACAGACACCCTAAGCTGAAAGCCATCTACCTCCAACCACTGACACCCCAGACTGAAACCCACCTAACCCCAATCACTAACATCTCAAATTAAAACCCACCTATCCTCAAGCATTGACATCCACCTACCCTCAACCACGTATACCCCATATTGACACCTATCTACCCCCGACTACTGATACCCCAAACTGACATCCAACTACCTCCACCCACTGACACCCACCTACCCCTGACTACCCCCAACCACTGACATCCACCTAACCCCAACCACTGACACCCCAAACTGAAACCCACCTACTCCAAACTACTGACACCCACCTTCTCCCAACAACTAATACACCAAACTGAAACCCACCTACCCCCAACCACAAACTAAAACCCACCTAACCTCAACCACTGATACCCAAAATTGACAACCAACTACCCCTAAGAAGTAGGGGGGATGGTTGCCTTCAAGTATATGAGCTGCAAAAGGAATATTGGGTTTTAGTACATGCCCAATATATCTGCTGTGGTTGAGTGGCACTTTTCATCTGCCATGATAATACAGTAGCATCAGTACATTCATAAAATATCGTTCAGCACTTCAAATGTGGCATGCAGGGCAGCTCCACTGTAAAGCCCCATACACACTATCAATTTTTCTGCTGAGTTTTTCCTTCAGATTTACCAAAACATATAATATGAGGTCAAACCTTAGACGTTATAATTTGTATGCACTCAGGCAGGCCCTTGTACTACATGGGTTCAGGGATTTTTTTTTCACAGAAAATAGGTACAGGAACTCAACCACAACCCCCAAAAACCCTCTCTCATACCCCGCCCGGATGATCCTGCCCCTTTAAAACCCTCCCACTGTTAGTGGAATTTGACCACACCCACAATTTGATGCAGTTTGGAGGGTGTGTGTGTAGTCAAATTCCACTAACAGTGAGAGGGTCTTAAAGGGGCAGGATCATCCAGTGGGGGTGTCAGCCTCTGCACTGTACCCTGGGCACCTGCATCTCTCTTGCCCCCATCTTGCACTCAGTGGAAGCCATTGGGACAAACTATCACTTGTAAACAGAGAAGCCAGACTTCTGTGTTTACAAGCAAAAGAGGTGAACAGGAAGCAGAGGGCCTGAGCCTCCAAGTTCCAGCAGAAAATCTGATAGTGTGTATGGGGCATAAGAGGAATTTGGTCTTTAATGACATATTTTTTTTTCAGTTCTAACAGAAGTAAAAAATAGAATGCTTTTTCCATCTTTGACCAGTTGTACTTTTAAAACTGCATTTGTCAGTGCAATTTGTCCTATTTATTGCAATGCGTAAATTGTATGCTTGGAACAAAAAATGGTAGTTATTTGCAAATAAAATAACAGCATTTACAAAGCATTGCGCTTGCAGTTCACCTAGGTGTGTTAGGAAAGCGATTTAATCATTTGCTTTTGTAACACTGAACCGTCTCTCCACCAATCAGGTGCGCAGTTCTGCTACCCGTCACCTGAACTGGCTAAAAGGACAGGTGCTGTGATTGGACGTTTATGAGGAGAAGGGGAGGAGATGCAGGGCAGAAGCTGCTGTCTGACCCGCTGCAAGGTCCCACCACTCGCCGTCGTTACCCGCTGCCTGACCAGCCACCGAGACAGGGTAAGTGCCGGGTTGACTGCAAGCAGACGGGGGGGGGGGGGGGTTACAGTGGCAACTTTTTAAGGGCACAGTGGCACTATTTGATGGGCTCAGTGGCAGCATTTGATGGGGCACACTGGCCGCAGTTGATGGAGTACATTGGCACTATTTTCTGGGCACAGTGGCAGTATTTGATGAATCAAAATGTATTCCCTGAACTATTGTATACCTGTGCTTATGGACTGGCTATTTAATGTGGATTTTCACCACCTTTCCATATTTGATTTAATACCAGGTTACAATTTAGTCAATCCACTTAAACTCCAGTAGCTTCTGTGGGGTTAGTAAACATTTTCAACTAACCAGCCCCTATACAATTTATCTAACCAAATTATTGACAAAGAAGAGAATAATGGAGGGCCGGGCATGGCTAAGGGGACAAGTAGAAGAAAGAAGGGGTTAAAGATTTAGGAGGAAGGAAGGGAGGAGAAAAGTAGGTGGGAGGTAATGTGGTGGGGGAGGAGAGCTATAAAGAGGGAAGGCGGGGCTGGAGCGAGAGCAGTGAGTGAGGAGTGAAGGAAGCAATGGGAGTTTCCCTCCCACCCTCCCGATATTGGGGGGATTGTCTTGATAGTTTTTCGTTTGTTCGTTGTTTGTGTTCTTTTCTTACAGGTTTCTGGAATTCGGGTCATCATAGCAGTGGTAGCGGCGGTGTCTTTGGTCTTTGATGGTGGCAAGAAAACTGATGTGATTTTTGGTGTATTCCAGCGAAAGGGTAGGCTGGAATATGGGAATGGTTGCACTGCAGGAACGGGGGTTGTCTCCGGGCTGATAAATGGCTGGAGGCCCGTTGTGGTAAAGTTGGTCCCGCAGTGTACTGGCGGAAAGTGTTCAAGTGGAAAAGGGGAAGTTCGGGGTGCCGTCAAAGACCAACAGACTGGGAGTAAAATACAGTCGTAAAAAGGTTGTATATATGATAATTGAGGTTAATTTTATATTGGATTAAATATTTGTTAATAAAAGGCTGCTATGGCCAGTTACAATCCAAAACTCCTGTGTTGCCTATTTATTTGGGAAAGAAGGTAAAGTAAACGGAAAAGGTGGAAGGGTTGGTTTTTGGTAAAGGAGGTTTTAGGGGAAATGAGGATATCTTGGATACATTGGTCAAGTGACAGGATGGAAATTTTTTCTTTATGGTGCTTGTCACCAGGATCTGGAATCCAGCTCAATAATTAAAACTGTATTTTAGTTAGTAACTTGTTTGGGATATTGGTGTGTGTATGCATGTTGTCAGCGTGACGCAGCTGCTCTTACCAGACAACGTTGTCTAATTTTAACATGATTCTGGTGTTGGTGATGGGTATCAGACTTTGGCCGCGTACACACGCGGGGACTGTTCGCTGAAACTGTCCGCTGAAACCAAGTTTCAGCGGACAGTCCGCTCGTGTGTGGGCTTTCAGCGGACAGTTTCAGCGAACAGTCCGCTGAACAAGGTTTTTCGGAAATTCCGAAAAACTGTCCGCTGAAACCTTGTTTCAGCGGACAGTCCCCGCGTGTGTAGGCTTGTTCGTCAAACAAAGTTGCGCGCATGCTCAGAAAGGATTTTCACGCCGAAAGTTATAATGCAGTGTATAGGACGTCGTATTTTTCGTCCCGTCGTACGTGCCGTTCACGTCATCGCGCACGGTTTCAGCAAACTGTTCGTCCATCGTGTGTGGCCATGTCCGTCCATGCTAATTTTGAGCGGACTGTTTGCCGAAACTGTTTGACGGACAAAGTTGGGCGAACAGTCCCCGCGTGTGTACGCGGCCTTTGGCTTTCTTGTACTTTTTGTAATAAAATTATCCCTTTTTAAGCAGCTTGGTCCGCCCATGTCTCCTTTCAGTGTGTTCTTTTCCCGTGTATTACCCCTTTGCAGTTGCCCTATTTAGACATGGAGACTGCACCACCTTACTAGTGAGTCTGCACATTTAGGGACACTACATGGGTATGCTCAACATTACCCAGCATGGTGGTAACAAATAAGTGATTGTTGGTCTCTAATTCTATCCAAATACCTCTTAGTACCTGCATTTATCCCCTCCGCCCAGCCGACCCAAGTGCAGTATCAATCGATCACTGTCACTTACAAAACACAACACACATAACTGCAGCATTCGCAGAGTCAGGCCTGATCCCTGCGAACGCTAATTTCACGTACACACGATCGGAATAAAGCTCTGATAAAGCTCTGATGGTTTTCCCATTGGAATTCCAACAGAATTCCACTCAGTCTGTCTTGCCTATACGCGGTCACACCAAATTCCGACCGCAAAGAACACGGTGACATACAACATGTATGACGGGACTAGAAAAAGGAAGTTCAATACCTAGTAGCCAATAGCTTCCATCTCGTAGTTGAATCTGAGAGTGCATGAGATTTTATGCGTCGAAACTGCACACACATGATCGGAAATTCCGATTGAAAGTTTTTCCATCTGGAAAATTGAGAACATGCTATCAAATTTTTGCTGGCGGGAATTCGGTCAGCTAAATTCCGATGGAGCATACACACGGTCGCATTGTCCGATGAAAAGCTCTCATCGTTCTTTTGTTGGCCGAAATTCCGATCGTGTGTACGCGGCATAACAGTTTTTTGGTAGCAATTGAAGCAGTCGCTGACAATCAGGTGCTCTTTAGCCTGTGAGTCGCACTAGTTGTACCTATAAATTTAGAGGCCAAAATGTTAAAACAGAGGTACACTAGTGAAGAGGCCTACACGTTACTGAGAATGACAGATGAGAGCGAAGGGGAAGCCGCCTCACTGGCAGATTCAGGCTCAGTATATGAACCAGTAGACAGCAGTGGCACCCTGATAGATAGCTCTGATGATGGAGTAGTGGTCCCTGCTAAGGTCAGGTATCCCCGACCCCGTTCTTCTGTTGTTAAGGTGCAAGAACCCATAGCTCCCAACTGTCCCTGATTTTAAGGGACTGTCCCTAATTTGGAACAATGTCCCTCTGTCTCTCTTTCCTCCTCATTTGTCCCTCATTTTGGTCTGATCTATATAGTTGTATTTAAAATGCACTATTTACCTTTCAAATAGTGTTTCACAGTGCTAAACCATTCATCTTAATTCCAAATTGCTGCATTTGTAAATGTCAAAAGCTAGAATATGGGAATGGTAGTGGTAAAAATAAAAGCACTTGTTGGTTATCTAATTTTTTTTAAATATAATTCTCCTTTAAGGGGGCATGGCAAGAGGTGTGTCCTATGCCTACATATTTTTACTAATAGTTGTCCCTCAATCCCATCCCATAAAGTTTGGAGGTATACTGACACCAACACTGCAGGCTTTTATTGCTGCCACTGACTCCAATGCTGGGGGCTTTTGTGCTGCCACTGACAATAATGCTGGAGGCTGTTATTGTAACCAGTGACACCAATGCTGGGATCTATTATTGCAGGCACTGACACCAATGGGGGGACTATGATTGCCGCCAGTGACTTTAATGCTTGGTGCTATTTATGCAGACATTGACACCACCGCTGGAAGCTATTATTACAGGCACTGACACCAAGGCTGAGAGCTATTATTGATGCCATTTACACCAATGCTATTAATGCAGGCAGTGACATCAATGCTAAGGGCTGTTATTGATGCCAGTGATGCCAATACTTAAGGCAAATATAGTAGGCATTGACACAAATGATGTGTGTCATTGCTGCAGGCAGTGACACCAATGTTAAAGGTTTTTATTGATTCCACTGTCACTAAAACTCCCAATTATTACCTGATTTCGAGGGACTGTCCCTGATTTGGAACAAAGTCCCCCTGTCCCTCTTTCCTCCTCATTTGTCCCTCATTTTGGTTTGATTTATATAGTTGTAAATAAAATGCACTTCTTATCTTTCAAAAAATGTTTCCCAGTGCTAAACCTTTCACCCAATTTCTAAGTTGCTGCATTTGTACATTTTAAAATCCAAATATAAAGCAATAGTAATGGTAAAAAAAAAGCACTAATCATTTAATTTTGTATAATTCTCCTTTAAGGGGGCGTGTTCTATGATTACATAGTTTTACTAATAGGTGTCCCTCATTCCCATCTTTAAAAGTTGGGAGGTATGAGAACCGCAGGGCTCTTGTATGGAGCAGAGAGCCAGTACTGGTGCCGCTCATCCTTCTGGTCAACTGGCAAGCATTAGCAGCCTAGTACACCCTGGTCGTACATCCAGCACTGCAGTACCACGTGGTGACATGGTGAGTCCAATAAGTGCAGTTCAAGCTGGTGCGGTGGCTAGCAGAAGTAGTGTCCTGCAGCCACCAAGAGGACAAAGACAGGCCTGTCGAGCCCATAGTGCCCTTCCTGCAGAATATGCCAACCCTGATTGGGAGCCCACCACTTCTGCAACACCAGTACTTCTTCCATTCACTGGCCAACCAGGAATTCAGGTGGAAGATTTCTTTAGATCTATTGTGGACCAAAGCAATTTGTATGCTGGTCAATTCATCTACGCTAATCCCCTGTTGACCCTTGCCAGAGATTGGAAACCAATTATGGTTTTCCCGAATTTAAGACCTTTCTGGGTCTATCCCTCCTCATGGGCATAATTAAAAAGAGTGAGTTGCAGTCATATTGGTCCACTGACCCAATTCACCATATGCCCGTGTTCTCTGCTACCATGACCAGGACACGATACGAGCAGATCTTGCGGTTGATGCATTTTAATGACAATGAACTCTGTCATCCTCAGGGTGACCCTGGATACGATCGGCTCCACAAAATTCGGCCCCTCGTAAACCACTTCAACCAATAGTTTGCAGCCTTCTTTACTCCTGATCAAGTTGTCTGTGTTGGTGAGTACCTGATTAAATTAGAAGCTGATTGGTTACTGTGGACAGCTGCACCAGATTCTGTATGCACAAGTTTAAGTAAATCTCCCCTATACTCTATATAGAAAAGCAGGATAGAAAGAAAAGGGGGCAGCCAGGGTAATATTAAAGTGGAAGTAAATATTTTTTTGGCAGTTGTACCTACATGTAATAAGCCTATAATAGGGCTTGCCTTTAGGTACAGTGAATATCTCCTAAACTTACACGGTTTAGGAGATATTCACACTGCATGCAGCCAGTGACGTCACCGACGCATGCACCCTGAAGGGGCCCTTCTGAGCTCCATGTCATGGTCTGTGACCCCCACTTGCATGCACGGCAGACGCGTCATCGTGACCTGGCCACTCAGATGGCCAGAGGACACAAACCCAGAAGGAAGACCGGGTTAATAAGATGGAAGCGCCTGTCAGCGGTGACAACACAGTTCTGGAGGGCTTTGTTCTAAAGTTGTTATTTAATAATAGGCTAGTATGCGATGCATACTAGCACATTATATGCTTTTACCTAGCAGGGTTTTAAAAAAAAGGTGCGGTTTTCAGACACTTTAAGAGTGGAAGGAGGGAGGGTTGGACTCCCCACTAAGGAGTGGTGTTGTTACCAGGACAGGAGGGCACAGATGGCCATGGCTGTCTTTAAGGTAGGGCAAAAGGGGCATCTGCCCTGGGCTCCATCATTGTTGTGGGGCCCAAAGCAGCTGCCCCATACTTTCCAACTATGCCAATTCAAATCCCCTTGCCCCTTGAAGTTTTAGTCCCGTGCTCTGTCCAGATATCTCAGTGTGAAGTTCTGTTACTAATGCTGCTCAGCTCTGCCTATTGCTGAATACAGATGATTCACCTACAGGCTCTGTGTTTACATGTAAATAAGCTGCATTGATGGGTAGATAGCGATGGCATTAATATGTAACTAGCTGTGGATCTGCTGCATTGTTATGTAAATAGAGGCATCATTCATTTGTATATCATGCCCACCTGAGGTCATATCCACCATCACTTCTGCTGAATGCTGCCCACAGGGGAGATAAAGGGGTACACTTGAAAGTCCTGCCTACAACTGTGGTCATTAAACCTATCATCAGCCTGTTCTGCAGGGCAAGCAAATTGAGGGTGGAACCCTTTTTGAAAATAACATGGTGTCACAGAACCATGAATTGTGGTGCATGTGAATACGCACATCTCAGCAGATGCGTGAGGGTGTCATTAACAATTAATTGCACTGCTATGTATCTGCTAAAGGGTAGCACGTTTGTGTGGTGTCAGTAAAGCGATTATGCATGCACTCCCGACACACACAAATGTGAAAGCAGGCTAAATGTCTCATTTACATTGGTGGTCAGTGTAAATCTTCTCATTACATTGGGGCTTGCTGTACAATTCTTCAATTCACACGAGTGGCAAGTGTGGAAGTCCTCTATACATTGGTGGTCAATGTAAATCCCTCCTTACATTAGTGGTTCCTGTGAATGCTCCTATTACATTAGTGGTCAGTGTAAATCCCCATTACATTAGTAGTCAATGTGAATCCCCATTACATTGAAGTTTTCTGTCTATTGATGGGTCCCCTCACCTCCCCAGTCCATAGTGTGTCTCTTGCAACCAATCATTGAGTGGTAAGGATATGCAGTGACCTCTAACAACCAATTAGTAAGCAGTAATAATGTACTGTCAGGAACTTACCAGCAATAGACAGGTACAGCTGCGTGCACACAGGCGTCGGCGTGTGTCTTCTGCGCGTTCGCGTACGTGTTCGCGTGCGCGTTCGTTTACGCGTTAGTGTGCACGTTCGCGAGTGGCGTTCGTACGCGCGCTCGTCCACGTGGTCGTGCGTGGCGTGCGTGCGCTCCTTCCCGCCACTGAGCGTTTAAAGGACTCTCAAGTGCGCCGGTGCGGCGCTGTTTCGTCTCAGCTTCCGTGTGTCTGAATATCTGATCCTGAACCCGGTTACCTTTGAATACCTGATCCTGAACCTGATTACCTGCTACCGTTATCGACCCGGCTTGCTTGACTTCTCTGCCTTCTCCAATCCCGACCCGGCCTGCCTGACCTCGAAACCTCTTCTGCTTGTGATTCCGTTGCCGACCTCTGCCTGCTTACCGACACCTCTTCTGCCTTCCGTTACCATCAGTCTGCTTACCTTCTGACCCGGACCGTCTGACTCTTCTCCAGCCTGCTGCCAGTTCCAACCTTCGGTCTCTGAAGCTACTGCCTGCATTTCTCAGCTTCCAGCAACCCGCAGTCCACTCAGCCTTCAGAGGGATCTCCGCTCTTCTACCAGCTCCAGCGGCTCTATCCAGCAGGCCCTCCTACCCACTGTGCTCTCGAGACCGCTGTTCCCATTCCAGCGGCTCCTGAACCAGCGCTGTAAGAGAGGTCTCCTCCTACAAGTCGGGCTCCACATCTGGACTCTAACAGTACGAAACAGCCATGACTGAGCCCGCAGGAGAGACCTCTCCCATGAAGGAGATCTGCACGCACCTGTCGGCCCTTACCCAAGCGGTAAAATCGCTTCAAGATAGCTACGCCAGGCTTGAAGGACAGGTCCAGGACCTTACAGATACTGGTCACATGGCCTCTGCTCCTGCCTCCTTATCGGCACAGCCCGTCGCCTCACCATCCGTTGTCATGCTTCCACCTGAACCAAGGGTACCCATTCCGGAAAGGTTTTCTGGGGATCGAACCAAATTTCGGGCTTTTCGGAGCGCTTGTCAACTCTATTTTGCCCTACAACCACGGACTTTCTCCCTGGAAGCCACGAAGGTAGGATTTGTAATCTCCCTCCTACAAGGAGAACCGCAGACCTGGGCCCACCGTTTACTTGAAGGAGATTCACTCGCAACCTTCTCTCTGCAATCCTTCTTTGAGGCCATGGCTCAGCTTTACGAGGACCCCCAAAAGACTGCCACGGCTGAATCTGCTCTGGTTGCGCTCCAGCAGGGCCGCAGACCGGCTGAGGATTATGTCTCGGACTTTCGACGCTGGAGCGCAGACACGGAATGGAATGATGCGGCTTTAAGGCATCAATTTCGCATGGGGTTATCTGAAGGACTTAAGGACGAACTGGCTCGAGTCGGTATACCAGAAACCCTGGAGGCCCTGATCTCCTTGGCAATCCAGATTGATCGCCGTCTCAGGGAGCGAAGATCAGAGCGCTCCGCTCAGCAAGTCCGTCCAGTCTGGATGACAGCGAGAGCCCCAATGCCTGCTTCTCGCTATGTATCTCCGTCCAGCCCTATTCCGCCCTGCACGGCTCCTGACACCTCCGAGCCCATGCAATTAGGACTACTGCGCCCCGCTTTGCTTCCAGAAGAGCGTGCACGTCGCCGGCAGCAGAATCTCTGCCTCTACTGCGGTGGTTCGGGTCACTATGTCTCTAATTGCCCTGTCAAGACAAGTAAGTGTCTACCTTCTGCTTCTACCAGTCTCTCTGCATTGACTGCCAATTCAACCCACCTTGCTGTTCCTCTCTCACTACAGCTCCAAGGAAGGACGGTGACAGTCAACGCTATCATTGACTCCGGGGCATGCCGCTGCTTCATAGACTCCACCTTTGCGGGCCGACAGGGCATCCCGTTACGAGGCAAGGCTCATGAACTCTCAGTTTTTCTGGCCGATGGGTCTAGCATCAGTTCTGGAAAGGTAACTCAAGAGACTCTCCCTCTACCTGTCATTATCTCCTCTCAACACAAGGAATTCCTGACGTTGGATGTCATCTCCTCTCCAATGTTCCCAATCATTCTGGGCATACCCTGGCTCCAGGCCCACAACCCCTACATCAATTGGGTTACCAGAGAAGTCACATTCCCATCTTCCTATTGCTTGAAACACTGCCTAACAGATTCCACCAAGCCTTCCGCCACCCTTTTATGTGTAGACTCTGATCAAGACCTACTGCAGACTGTGCCCAAGCACTATCATGACTTTATTGATGTGTTCAGTAAAAAGGGAGCAGACACTCTGCCTCCTCATCGTCCCTATGATTGTCCGATCGAACTACTCCCTGGGGCCGAGATTCCTTTCGGACGCATATTCCCTTTATCAGAAAAGGAGCAGGGGGCACTGAAGACCTACTTGGACGAGAACCTAGAGAAGGGGTTCATCCGTCCTTCAACTTCCCCAGCAGGAGCTGGAATCTTTTTTGTCACTAAAAAAGATCAGTCCCTCCGTCCATGTGTGGACTATAGAGACTTAAACAAGATTACGGTTAAGAACCGCTACCCCTTACCCTTGATACCCGAACTCTTTCAGAGACTGAGATCCGCTAAAATATTCACCAAGTTGGATCTAAGGGGGGCGTATAACCTAGTTCGCATCCAGGCCGGGCATGAATGGAAAACAGCCTTCCGGACCCGATTCGGTCATTATGAATATTTAGTGATGCCCTTTGGGCTCTGCAACGCCCCGGCCACATTTCAACACCTAATCAATGACGTGTTTAAGGATTTCCTCGACGTGTTCGTGATTGTCTACCTGGACGACATTTTAATATTTTCCAACTCTCTTGATCAGCATCGAGAACACGTCCGTAAAGTCCTAGACCGCCTTCGCCAGCACCGACTCTACGCAAAGGCTGAGAAATGCGAATTTGAGTTACAGAGCATCCGATTCCTGGGACTAGTAATCTCTCCAACGGGTATCAGGATGGATCCCCAAAAGGTGTCTGCTGTACTAGATTGGCCAGCGCCTCTGGATAAGAAGGGTGTACAACGCTTCATCGGTTTTGCGAACTTTTATAGAAAGTTCATAAGAGACTTTTCAGCTATAATTGCGCCCATCACGCAACTGACCAGACAAAACTTCCGCTTCTGCTGGACTCAGGAGGCCCAGAGTGCTTTCGAAAGACTTAAAAAACTCTTCACGTCCGCCCCAATTCTCAGCCATCCGGACCCGTCTCTACCCTTCATCCTCGAGGTAGACGCCTCTGAAGTGGCCGTAGGAGCGGTCATCTCCCAACGTCAAGGCAACAAGGACCTAATGCATCCCGTGGGGTTCTTCTCCAGGAAACTCTCTTCCGCGGAGAAGAATTACGACGTAGGCGACCGAGAGTTGCTCGCCATTAAGGCCGCCTTGGAGGAGTGGAGATACCTATTGGAGGGCGCTGCTCACCCGGTACTAATATACACAGACCACAAGAACCTAGAATATCTACGGTCTGCCAAGCGACTGAGACCCCGACAAGCCCGCTGGGCCCTGTTCTTTTCACGTTTCTCCTTTCACATCACGTACCGACCCGGATCGAAAAACGTGAAACCGGATGCGCTGTCACGGATGTATGACAATCCTAAGGACTCATCTGTTCCTGACACCATTTTACCTGCCGGGAATTTTTTACTTTTACAGCCTGACCTCCTCTCTCTGATCAGAAAAGCATCCTCTGACTCCTCAAGACCCCCCGGAATCACCTTAATGTCCAGAGATGGCTTGTTCTGGAGGGGAAGTCAAATTTTTGTCCCCAAGAATGTCCGAGTTAAGGTGCTGTCCCTTCTTCATGACCACCCACTGGCAGGCCACTTTGGGGTCCGTAAGACCCTTGATCTGGTACAACGCACGTTCTGGTGGCCCAATTTGAAGGACTTTTGCGAAAAGTACATCAGCTCTTGCCCCGTCTGTATCCAGAACAAGACACCCAGGAACCGGGCTTGGGGACTGCTGAAACCCCTACCTGTACCCGACAGACCCTGGAGAATGATTAGTATGGACTTTATTGTCGAGCTTCCATGTTCTGAGGGATGTTCAACTATTTTTGTGGTTGTAGACCGGCTATCCAAAATGGCCCACTTCTCACCCTTAAAAGGCACCCCATCTGCCGTGGAGACTGCCCACGTGTTCATTAAGGAGATTGTGAGGCTACACGGGATTCCAGCGAATATAGTCTCCGACAGAGGAGTGCAGTTCACCTCACGCTTCTGGAGGGCCCTGTGCGAGATCCTGAAAATTGAGCTGGCACTGTCCTCGGCCTATCATCCCCAAACTAATGGGCAGACAGAAAGGACCAACCAGACTCTTGAGCAGTACATTAGGTGCTTCACATCATTCGTACAGAATGATTGGGTGTCCCTGCTGCCTTTGGCAGAATTTGCCTACAATAATGCTTGTCATTCGGCCACCGGTCAGTCCCCTTTTTTCGCCAATTATGGCTTTCATTTAACCTTTTTGCCTGATTTTCTTCCAGAAACCTCAGTTCCAGCGGTCCAGAAGACAGTGGATTTCCTCAGCCACAATAACCGGGTGTTGCAGGAAGCAGTGGCCAAGGCCCAGGCAGACAGTAAGAGAGCCTTTGACCGGAGAAGAAGAGGGGAACTGATCCTACAACCTGGCGACCAGGTATGGCTTTCTACCAATAACATTAAAATGGCTTGTCCCTCCAGGAAACTTGCACCTAAATTTATGGGACCATTTCCGGTTAAGAGGAAAATTAATGAAGTTTCCTACGAGCTAACCCTGCCTGAGTCGCTTAGGATTCATCCTGTGTTCCATGTGTCACTGCTGAGACCTGCCACCCCTGATCCCTTTCCTGATAGAGGAACTAGACCTCCAGAACCCATCTTAGTGGATGGAAACGAGGAGTACGAGGTGGAGGCCATCCTCGATTGCAGAAGAAGACAGGGACGCATCCAATTTCTGATCAAATGGAAGGGATTTGGGCCAGAGAACAATTCCTGGGAACCAAACAGCAATATCCATGCCAGGCGGTTAATTCACGCATACTTGTCTGCCCATCCAGAAAAGAGGAACCTGTTGGGCATCCGGAGGCTGCCCCTTGGGAGGGGGCAATGTCAGGAACTTACCAGCAATAGACAGGTACAGCTGCGTGCACACAGGCGTCGGCGTGTGTCTTCTGCGCGTTCGCGTACGCGTTCGCGTGCGCGTTCGTTTACGCGTTAGTGTGCACGTTCGCGAGTGGCGTTCGTACGCGCGCTCGTCCACGTGGTCGTGCGTGGCGTGCGTGCGCTCCTTCCCGCCACTGAGCGTTTAAAGGACTCTCAAGTGCGCCGGTGCGGCGCTGTTTCGTCTCAGCTTCCGTGTGTCTGAATATCTGATCCTGAACCCGGTTACCTTTGAATACCTGATCCTGAACCTGATTACCTGCTACCGTTATCGACCCGGCTTGCTTGACTTCTCTGCCTTCTCCAATCCCGACCCGGCCTGCCTGACCTCGAAACCTCTTCTGCTTGTGATTCCGTTGCCGACCTCTGCCTGCTTACCGACACCTCTTCTGCCTTCCGTTACCATCAGTCTGCTTACCTTCTGACCCGGACCGTCTGACTCTTCTCCAGCCTGCTGCCAGTTCCAACCTTCGGTCTCTGAAGCTACTGCCTGCATTTCTCAGCTTCCAGCAACCCGCAGTCCACTCAGCCTTCAGAGGGATCTCCGCTCTTCTACCAGCTCCAGCGGCTCTATCCAGCAGGCCCTCCTACCCACTGTGCTCTCGAGACCGCTGTTCCCATTCCAGCGGCTCCTGAACCAGCGCTGTAAGAGAGGTCTCCTCCTACAAGTCGGGCTCCACATCTGGACTCTAACATGTACAGTAACCTCTAGCAACCAATTGGGGAGTGGTAAGGACGCCCAGTAACCTCTAGCAACTAATCAATGAGCAGTATTGATGTACAGTAATCTCTAGCAACCAATCAACAACAAGCAGAAGTCATGCGCTGTAACCTCTAGCAAATAATAAGTCAGCCATAATGTGTGCTGTAACCTCAAGCAGCCAGTCAGTGAGTGGTAATGATATACTGTAACATCTAGCAACTAATCGCAATCACTGCCTGATCTGATTCAGTAAAATGATTTTGAGTTTAGCTGCTATTTATTGTAGATTCAGAGCAGGCGGAGAGCGAAATTGCATGGGGGGGGGTTTGGGGGCAAGAAAATGTTTGTCCAGGGTCCAATCAATATTAAGGCCCTGACCGATACCACTTTTTTAAGACTGAGTACAAGCACCGATACTTTTTTCAAGTACTCGCTGATACCAATAATTTTTTGTAATGTCATGTGACAGTGGCACTAATTCTATGTTGCTGTTTTTATCTATGATTTTTCAATAAATACTTTTTTAGTAATTTAATTATAGTGACATGGACTACCAGCAGAAGGCACCATACCTTTTGGTGTTTCTATACATCGCTTGTCCCTTCGGTAATCAGTGACCTCATATTTGTGTTCCCAACGGAGTGGATTGTGGGATGAATAGTTCTCCTTCAGATAGTTGCTTTGCAACAATGTACCCTAAAACTACACATCCCAGGGATCTTTGCTGTAACATGAAGTTTGCTGGGAGTAGCTATAAAGGGAACGGAAAGCCCACGCAGATGTCTCTTCCTCCTGGGCCTGACGCAAGACGGACCTCTCTGTGCAACAGTGATAGAGGTCGCGGCCCACCATGTTTTGCACATGTTTACAATGCATTATACAAGTGGTCACCAAACTGTGGCCTGGGGGCCAAATGTGGCCCTTTGGTGGTCATTGATAGGGGATTATTCCTTCCACTGACACCAATGATGGGGCCCTATTCTTTCCACTGACGCCAATGATGGGGCCCTATTCTTTCCACTGACCCCAATGATGGGGCCCTATTCTTTCCACTGATGCCAATGATGGGGCCCTATTCCTGAAACTGGTCCAGAGCAGGCAGTGCCCTGGACCAGTGCTGGGACAAGGCCATTTGGTGCCCAGGGCGAAGATGGTGTGCCCCCCCCCGTTTTTAAGAAAGAATCAATGTCGTTTCAAACAAGAATATGCTTGGGGGGGGCGTGGCGACCGAGCGCTAAGATGGACGCTTGAGTTGAGAGCTCCGTTTGACCACCGGAGAGAACAACCCTATAGCAACTCCATTGGTGACATATTTCCACATAAACCTATCTACAACGCAGTGTAGACACCTTCGCTTCTACCGAAGATGCCAAAAAATAGAAAGAATCAACAACCGCCGTGGAAACTTCGGAACCTTTTCAAAGCGCGCGGAATCACACAAAATGGCACCGGATCGTGTGTGACTGAAACTCAGGAACAGGCCTCGCAACAACCTCACCTCCGAACGACTTCCCTCAGCGATTCCTCCTCGGGGACGAATAGCCCAACGACTAGAAGCCCAGCCAAACAAAGGCAACGGATATCTTCTCCAGACGTAAACCGAGCGGACCGTGACATGGAGGTAAGCGGATCTGCTCCTGTAGGCCATGCTATACATCCACCGGCATCCGACCTGATTGCGGCCTACCCCACATCCGATCGACCGGTCTCAGATACAGTCCTTAAGGAGATGCTGATGTCACTCAAAGCCTCCATACAAGCTGACCTCACTGTAGAAATCACTAACTGCCATAGGGAAGTATTGGCCCTAGGTAATAGAGTGGATCAAGTGGAGCGCAACATGGGGGAATGCACAACTTCCTTCAATACTTTAGTAGAGGCCCACAAGTCCCATGATGAAGAGATAGCATGGCTAAAGAGTAAAGTTGCAGACCTTGAGGACCGCTCTAGGAGGTGCAATATTAAAATCAGAGGTGTTCCTGAAGCTATACCTCCAAACCAATTACTGCAGTATGTACACGCGCTATTCTCCACCATTATCCCTACATTATCTCCTCAAGAACTGACCATTGACACATTGACAGGATTCACAGAATCCCCAAGCCAGCATTTCTCCCTGAAGGTACCCCTTGGGACGTTTTGCTCAAGATGCATTACTACCATATCAAGGAACAAATTATGACTGCGTTTCGTACTCGGGGCAACAACCTATCTCAATATGCTGAATTGATCCTCCTCCCTGACCTATCAAGGCATACTCTGCAATTGCGCCGAAACTTAGCGACCATCACTAAGGCCCTGCGCAACCACAATATACCACACAAATGGCGTTACCCAGCAAAATTGTCCATCTAATATGATGGTACCACGCACACAGTTACCACTTTAGCTGAAGGTATCGCACTCTTGCGTCAATGGGGCATACTTTCACAACAAAGCCCTCTGGAACCACCTGCAACACAACTACGCCCTATTCCGGATGAGTGGCAAGTAGTTTCGCACAGACGAGCCCCCAAAAATGTCACTGATGGCAGTAAATAATCACACACCGTTGACAAATATGTTCTCTCCCTGGGCACAAGGATTTCTTCATCTCTCCTTGTCCTTACCCCTGACATTTGTCATTTTTGCAACTTTGTTTGCATATGGATCGCTTATATGATTCTATTTTTATTATTCTATACGTTATTGTTTATTTTTGTGGTTACACCCTTTGTTTCATTAGCACTGGACCTACACATGATGGACCCTTCATCTCCTGTCCTGCTACATTTCTAAATACCATGGCAGCATCTCTTCTGTCAGTCTCATGGAGACCAGATGACTCTAATGATTCTCGAAGGACACTGTGAGTACACCTGCACATTTCTTCCCACCTGAAATATGACCATTACTTTTGTTTCCATTAATGCCAGAGGCCTCAACCACCCCGTGAAACGCTACTCGCTGTGGACCGAAGCACAGAAACTAAAGGCGGATATTTTATGTGTACAGGAAACTCATTTTCAACAGGACAACCATCCCAAATGTACACACAAAAACTACCCACATATATTCCTGGCAAATAACCCGAATAAAAAAAGCGGAGGTGTCCTTCTTGCCATCCGAGACACGGTCTCCTTCCATCTCAAGAAATCCATCATAGCCGACAATGGTCGCTATATTATTCTCCAGTGTGATATTAACTCTAAACCGTACACCATTGTATCCTTATACGCCCCAAACACCCGACAGATTAGGTTTTTGAATAGACTAATCCGTAAAATACAATCTATCCAATACGGTAGTCTGATTATTGGTGGCGATTTTAACCTCATTGTCGACCCACAACTTGACACTTCTAATGTCAAACGTAACAACAACACCTGCCTAAATAAGGTCCTACATTCTGAAAAACTGTACGACGTATGGAGATGCACACATGGCAACGAGAAAGACTTTACCTTTTTCTCCCATGTACATGGGTCTTATTCTAGAATAGACTTCTTTTTATCAGATCAATGGACCTTACAAAATGTTTCATCCTCTGAGATATATGATATTACGTGGTCTGACCATTCTGCCATATCGCTTTCTATTCATGAGAAGGGTGTCTCCCCCTCGTTACCCATCTGGCGCTGCAGTGTTAGATTACTACAGGACCCTGGTACCAGGGAACTGATTTCTCAAAACCTTAAAACATATTTCCAACAAAATGAACATTCAGTAGAGAGTCCCTTCACACTCTGGAACGCCCACAAAGCATTTATTAGAGGCATCCTTATCCAGCTAGGAGCTAGAGCTAAAAAGAAGTATACTGCAACCAGGGCTGGACTGGGACAAAAATTTGGCCCTGGACTTCATCAAGACCGGCCCACTCCAATTTTGAAAACACGCACAAAAACAGTATGCTGCGCACTTGCATGAGAGTGACGTCATCACGGCCCGGCTAGCCACATAGCAGGAGTATGCAAACTCAGAAGCAAGACCAGGTGAAGGGGGAAGCCCCCGGCAGCAGTGACAGCGCACTACTGGAGGGCTTTGCTTCAAAGGTCAGTTTGTCATCTGACAATAAAATCGTGCCCACACTGTAAGGGCTTGTTTAGGTCCAGGCAGCATGAAACAGGAAGATTTGCTTACTTGATCCTCCATCCTGTTAGACTGGTCCTCAGAGTCTTCTCCCCCCATGCTCCAATGTCTTCTGATGTCATCAAGACTGATGCAGAAACCATAACACCATTTTTTCCCATTGGGCCCCCTTCATTCCATAGGGTCCTTTTTCTAGGCCCCCTACATACCATACAACCCCTACATCCCATAGGGTCCTTCTTCCCATTGGGGGCCCCCTTCATTCCATAGGGTCCTTCTGATAGGGCCTCTACATCTCAAATCTTTATGCCTTAGGACCCCTTCTTCCCACAAAAGCCTCTTCATTCCATGGGTCCCCTGGTGATCTTTTATTTTCCAGTCCCTCTCTACCCCCTGGTGTCCCCCTGTCACCTGCCCAAAGCCTGGCTCTGCATTATATATTTTAACCACTTGCCGACCGCCGCACGACGATGTACGTCGACAGAATGGCACGGGCAGGCATAAGGGCTTACATGTACGTCCTTGCCTGCCCGCCGGTCGGGGGCCCGATCGGGCCCCCGCCCGGTGCCTGCGGCGGTCGGTATTCGTTCGGGAGCGATCCCGGACGAGGGGACGGCCATTCATTCATGGCCACCCCCTCGCGATCGCTCCCGACGAATGAAAATGTCCCGTGACATCACTTCCTCTCCTGTAATGTAAACACAGGAGAGGAAGTGATGTATTCTCTCCTCCGTGTCGGTATTTTTCGTTCCGGCACCGAGGAGAGAGGTTCGGTGAGTTGCACCAACACACCACACATACAGTAGAACATGCCAGGCACACTCACACCCCCCCTTTACCCCCCGATCACCCCCCAATTACCCCTGCCCCCCCCCCAGTCACAGTGACACCAATTGCTTTTTTTTTTTTTTTTGCATTGGTGTCATTTGTGACTGTAATAACTGTTAGGGCAGTTAGAGTTAGCCCCCTTTAGTTCTAATGTGCCCCCCTAACCCCCCCAATAAAGGTTTAACCCCGTGATCACCCCCCGTCGCCAGTGTCACTAAGGCTGGGTTCACATTGCAGCGGTTTATGAGAACGAATGTGATTCGCACCGCACTGCAGTGCAAATCACATCCGATTTCTGTGCGATTCGAGTTCAGCCATACAGATAGTATGGCTGAATTCGTGTCGCACCCGCCGCACCCGCCGCAAATTCACACGGGACCCTTTTTTTGGCCCGCAGCAGAATCGGATCGCATGGGTGTTCACACCATGCGATCCGAGTTTGCAGATCGCACTGCGATATGCGAACTGATCTGGGGGTGTCATTAACATTTCACTGACACTCCCAGCAGTTCGCATAGGGCAGTGTGAACTGCCGCCGGGAGGCATGCGATGCGGGAACCCGCCGCGGATTCATGGCGTTCCCGCATCGCTCCAGTGTGAACCCAGCCTAATAAGCGATAGTTTTTCTGATCGCTGTATTAGTGTCACAGGTGACGCTAGTTAGGCAGGTAGGTATTTAGGTTCGCCGCAGCTTTTTATAGCGCCAGGGACCCCCATATACTACCGCATAAAGCCCCCTGATTGCCCCCTAGTTAACCCTTTCACCAGTGATCACCATATAACTGTTACAGGTGACGCTGGTTGGTTAGTTATTTTTTTATAGTTTCAGGGCACCCGCCATTTATTACCTAATAAAGGTTTAACCCCCTGATCACCCGGCGGGTGTCATTTGTGACTGTAATAACTGTTAGGGCAGTTAGGGTTAGCCCCCTTTAGTTCTAAGGTACCCCCCTAACCCCCCCAATAAAGGTTTAACCCCGTGATCACCCCCCGTCGCCAGTGTCACTAAGGCTGGGTTCACATTGCAGCGGTTTATGAGAACGGATGTGATTCGCACCGCACTGCAGTGCAAATCACATCCGATCTCTGTGCGATTCGAGTTCAGCCATACAGATAGTATGGCTGAATTCGTGTCGCACCCGCCGCACCCGCCGCAAACTCGCACGGGACCCTTTTTTTGGTCCGCAGCAGAATCAGATCGCATGGGTGTTCACACCATGCGATCCGAGTTTGCAGATCGCACTGCGATATGCGAACTGATCTGGGGGTGTCATTAACATTTCACTGACACTCCCAGCAGTTCGCATAGGGCAGTGTGAACTGCCGCCGGGAGGCATGTGATGCGGGAACCCACCGCGGATTCGTGGCGTTCCCGCATCGCTCCAGTGTGAACCCAGCCTAATAAGCGATCGTTTTTCTGATCACTGTATTAGTGTCACAGGTGACGCTAGTTAGGCAGGTAGGTATTTAGGTTCGCCGCAGCTTTTTATAGCGCCAGGGACCCCCATATACTACCGCATAAAGCCCCGATTGCCCCCTAGTTAACCCTTTCACCAGTGATCACCATATAACTGTTACAGGTGACGCTGGTTGGTTAGTTATTTTTTTTATAGTTTCAGGGCACCCGCCATTTATTACCTAGTCTCACTAGTGTACCCCTAAATTTAGGGGTGTCTACTTTCCAAAATGGGGTCATTTGGGGGGGGTTTGTGCCATCTTGGCATTTTATGGCCTTCAAAACTGTAACACCCTTAGAAAGCCTGAAGGCGGTGCTTGGTTTTCGGGGCCCCGTACGCAGCTAGGCTCCCAAAAAGTCCCACATATGTGGTATCCCCGTACTCAGGAGAAGCAGCAGAATTTATTTTGGGGTGTCATTTCACATATGCCCATGGCATGCGTGAGCAATATATCATTTAGTGACAACTTTGTGAAAAAAAAATAAAAAAAAATTAAAGTTTGTAATTTTCCCGCAACTTGTGGCAAAATATAAAATATTCCATGGACTCAAAATGCCTCTCAGCAAATAGCTTGGGGTGTCTACTTTCTAAAATGGGGTCATTTGTGGGGGTTTTGTGCCATCTTGGCATTTTATGGCCTTCAAAACTGTAATAGGTAGTGAGAAGTGAAATCAAAAATTTACGCCCTTAGAAAGCCTGAAGGCGGTGCTTGGATTTCGGGGCCCCGTACGCGGCTAGGCTCCCAAAAAGTCCCACATATGTGGTATCCCCGTACTCAGGAGAAGTAGCAGAATTTATTTTGGGGTGTCATTTCACATATGCCCATAGCATGTGTGAGCAATATATAATTTAGTGACAACTTTGTGTAAAAAAAAAAAAAAAAAAATTTTTTTGTCATTATTCAATCGCTTGAGGCAAAAAAATAAAATATTCAATGGGCTCAACATGCCACTTATCAATTTCCTTAGCGTGTCTACTTTCCAAAATGGGGTCATTTGGGGGGGTTTTGTACTGCCCTGCCATTTTAGCACCTCAAGAAATGAGATAGGCAGTCGTAAACTAAAAGCTGCGTAAATTCCAGAAAACGTACCTTAGTTTGTAGATGTGACAACTTTTGCGCAAACCAATAAATATACAATTATTGACTTTTTTTTTACCAAAGACATGTGGCTGAATACATTTTGGCCTAAATGTATGACTAAAATTTAGTTTATTGGATTTTTCTAATAACAAAAAGTAGAAAATATCATTTTTTTTCAAAATTTGCGGTCTTTTTACGTTTATATCGCAAAAAATAAAAATCGCAGAGGCAATCAAATACCATCAAAAGAAAGCTCTATTTGTGGGAAGAAAAGGACGCAAATTTTGTTTGGGTACAACATTGCATGACCGCGCAATTACCAGTTAAAGCAGCGCAGTGCCAAATTGTAAAAAGACCTCTGGTCATTTACCAGCAAAATGGTCCGGTCTGAAGGTGGTTAAAATAAAAAACTAATGCACACACTTATTTTTGATCAACCGCAGTAGTGAGAAGCTGCCAACATCAAACAGGTTAACACAAATCCACAGATAAATTGCATTTATAGAAAAGGATGTGACGCTAACCAGAATAACATAAAAAATCCATTTGGTGCAAATAATGATTCAAATAATATGCAAAATCCAACATAGCTAAAAGTACATCAAAAGTGTCAATTAATATTGAAATGTGCATAAAAAAAATTTCAGCAAAAAATTCATATATAAACCATTCATTATAAAACCATTATAACCATTGGATATAATGGTTTCATAATTGCAACCATTATATCCAAACTATGTCCTTGGTATTAAAGCGCAAAAAGAATGCAAAAAAACAAAAAAGGGGTTTTAATTATAAGCATGGTTTATATAGGAATTTTTTTTTATTTTTTCAATATTTTTATGCACATTTTTATATTAATTGACAGTTTTGGCGAACTTTTAGCTACCGTATGTTGGATTTTGCATATTATTTTAATCATTATTTTCACCAAATTGATTTTCTATGTTATTTTATTTAGCGCCACATCCTTTGCTATATATATATATGTATATATATATATATATATAGCTATATGCAGTGTGTATATATATATATATATATATATATATATATATATATATATATATAGCTATATGCAGTGTATATATATATATATATATATATATATATATATATATATATAGCTATATGCATTGTGTAGATAGATATGCAGTGTGTAGATAGATAGATAGATATAGCTATATACAATATATATATATACAGCCATATGCTATATACAGTATATATATACATGTTATTTTATTTAGCGCCACATCATTTGCTCTATATATATATATATATATATATATATATATATATATATATATATATATATATATATATATATATATATATAGCTATATATATATATATATATATATATATATATATATATATATATATACACAGCCATATGCAATGGCTGTGCTGGGCCGGCCGGTTACCTGGACGGGTTCCAGCAGCACCACCATCCTTTTGGCCTCCCTCATCTGCCAGGGACTTCTCTGCCTGTCGGCTGCTCTCATGACATCACACGGCGGCCCCCGGCTCATTTGAATTCACAGCGTCCGTTACCACGGGGGCCGCCAGAGATAGCCGAGTTTTCATAGCTGAAGAGCTGTCGGAGAGGAGGGGGCGGGGGAAGCCGAGCGGTGACGGAAAAGGACGAATGTGGGCCGGAGGTGGCCGAAGATCTGTGCAGTGTTCTGCAAGCACCGAGTGGGAGCGGAAAGAGCCGAAGTGCGCCGCTCTGCGCTCGGAAGTACAGCGGTGCTCAAATTAATGGCCGCGCGAGTAGCGCAGCCATTAATTTGGCAGGCTGTCACTGAAACCGGCCCACTGAGCCATCGGCCCACCGGGAAACTCCCGGTAGTCCCGATGGCCAGTACATGCCTGACTGCAACCATAGACTCCATTATTTCCGATATCCACAATTTAGAAACCCTCAATAAAGCATCTCCCTCTCACCAGCGGACTACTCAAATAACCTCACTTAGAGAAAAATTGAGAGATCACTTGGCCCAAAACTATGATTTCTACCTTAGACGCTTGAAGTTACGTACCTATGCCTGTGCAAATAGAGCAGGCAAATATCTTGCCAATAGGATTAGAGCAATACGCACCAAAACTAGGATTTCCCACCTGATACACCCTACATCCCTTCATAAAATCATCAATCCTCAGGAAATCGCAAACCACTTTGCACAATATTACAGTGAGCTTTACAACCTTAGCACCGACCCCCACACTCCTCAACCCACTGTTCCCAAAATACAGCATTTCCTCAAAGATTTAGATCTCCCTAAACTCTCCGAACCACAGCTTGAATTGCTGAATTCACTGTTCACAAGCCATGAAATAACATCAGTCCTTACTTCACTCCCTCATGGGAAATCCCCCGGTCCTGATGGACTAAATAATGAATATTTTAAAACCTTTTCCACTATTCTTTCCCCATATCTCCAAAAGATGTTCACACGGGCAGCACACTCAGCATCCTTTCCAAATGAAATGTTAAAAGCATACGTGACCACCATACCCAAACCTGGCAAAGATCCCACTACCCCTAGTAATTTTAGACCTATTTCTCTCCTAAACACGGATATAAAGATCTACGCAAAAATTATCGCCCTTAGACTGCCAGAGTTTATGCCTTCCTTAATTAAAAGCGACCAGATGGGCTTTATCAGGGGGAGACAAACTTCTGATGCTACGAGACGTATTATTAACATTGTTCATTATGCTAATTTAACTAAAACTCCTTCTCTGCTGCTCTCCATAGATGCAGAGAAGGCGTTTGATAGGGTGGAGTGGTGTTATATGAAAGAAGTTCTACAAAAATTTGGCTTTCACGGTCTCATCTCCAACGCAATGTTGGCTTTATATTCCAACCCATCCGCCCAAGTCTTAACAGCTGGAATGCTTTCCACACCGTTCCCTATTTCTAATGGCACCCGTCAGGGGTGTCCACTATCCCCAACCATTTTTAACCTTATGATAGAACCTCTGGTGGAGGCCATTAGATCCCAGGCCGATATTACTGGACACGTGTTAAGATCTCGTAACCACGTTATTAATTTGTTTGCCGATGACGTTGTCCTGATGCTGACAAACCCATCTAGATCTCTCCCCTTAGTCCATGAAACTTTGAAAAACTTTGGTGAGGTTTCGTACTATAAAGTTAATTTCGCTAAATCATTGATTCTAGATTTAGGAATTGACAAACGTATCAAACTCCAACTTCAAACCACCCTTCCGTATGTATGGAAAGAGGATAGCACTTAGGTATAAAAATCACCAATTCCACGAAAACCCTAGTCTCTGTAAACATAAAGCCATTGCTTATTAAGATAGATGAAACGTTTAAATGCATAGCCAAGACTGAACTTTCCTGGATGGGTAGACTGGCAGCGTGTAAGATGTTAGTTCTTCCTCTCATATTGTATATGTTCAGATCCATACCTATACCTATCCCAACCCATTTCCTTAAGACCTTGTCTACTACTCTGTGGAAATTCATATGGAATGGTAAAAAAGCTCGTTGCTCTCCTAGTAACCTGATCCCGAAAAACCGTGTAGGTGGAGTAGGACTAATTGACGTTTATGATTATTTGTGGGCATCTAGACTGGACCAACTCCAACACTGGTTCAAAACTATAGATTCACCACCTTGGGTTGAGCTGGAAAGGCATATGGCCCCAATGCCAGATCTAGTGGCACTACTCGTGAGTGATGTCTGGAAACCCTGGGCTCTCCATTCCATGGCTCCCACCCTCATAGCCTCCCTACAGGCATGGAGGTTCTTCCTACATCATACCCATAAATCTCAAAATGCTGTGGAATACAAATTTCCGCTTAGCCTGCTCGAGCATAAAATCCCTACGCTGTCCCTAAAACAGTTCCCCAACCACGGTATCCATACCATCCAAGACCTATTGTCTAATGGTACAGCTCTTTCCAGCACACAGATTATGGCTCAATACGATCTCCCCAACAAGTACCAGTTTACTTGTATCCAAGTGGCACATTTTCTAAAACGTAACCCTCCCCCTACCATAACAATGCCATCCAGTGCATGGACCTTCTTAACTCGCGAACGCCCCACCAGGAAAGGCATTTCGCTTTTCTACTCCCTTCTACATGATAAACAATTCTTTGTGAAAACAAAATCGATTGATAAATGGGAGGCGGATTTAGGGAAAACATTTACAGATGATCAGTGGACAACTACATTTCGGGAAATTCAAAAAGCCTTCCGTTCTATTAATCATTGGGCAATGACCATTAGAATTATTAACAGGTGGCAATACACACCGTGTAGACTGGCAACATTTTCTTCATCTGCCCAAAGTACATGTTGGAGAAATTGTGGACAGCTAGGACATCTACTACACATGTTTTGGGAGTGCCCCAACTTGGTTAGTTACTGGAACCAAGTGTTCCAACTAATATCATCGATCACAGGTATTGTCACTCGCCCCAATCCATCCCTAAGGATTTTACATATGGGTATTGAACAATTTCCACATGATAATTTCCACATGATATGCGGATTGTTATTTCCAACATCCTTCTTTCTGCTAGATCCATGATATTACAACATTGGAAAACTGCCATGACGGTAAACATCTCTGACCTAATTAGAAGAGTGAACCAACACCACACTATAGAGCGTGCTCTTGCTATAAATACATTGAAGTGCGATCTATTTGATAAGCAATGGAAAATTTGGACCAACAAATATAAGAATTCTGTGAACTAGATCTTAATCCTGATAAGATATATTCTGTGTAGTAACCAGTATTTGCATTACTGTTTGTGTAACCACCTACTTTTCCATTTCTTTCTCGTTTTTTTTTCTTGTTTCTTTTTGTTTCTTTTTTTTTTTCTTCCCTACCCTTTCTTTCCCTCTCCCCTCTTCCCTCCCTCTATTGCATCGACTGTTAATTGCAACTGTAAAAGTCAACATGTCCTGTACCACTTGCCTTTGTATATCCTTTTTAAAACAATAAAAATTTATTGAAAGAAAAAAACAAGAATATGCTTAAAACAATACAAATTCAATTATCAGCCCACACTCAGTATTTCGCCCTCTACATGCCCCCCCCCCCCCCCGCCTAACAACAGTATTGTTACTCTTATGCCTGCTAACAACAGATTTTTTTTTAAAGTTTTTATTGAACAATTTACATTTTCAACATAGTTCTGCAAGTTACAAGGCAATACTGGAGAAATGCATAAAACAAAGAAATGTGGCTTATACCCATATAGACACAGCAGATCAAAAACTTATTCAGATAGCCACCTCTGTATCCCCCCTTTCATAGCCATGTCTGTATCCCCTCTTTCCATAGCCACCTCTGTATCCTCCCCTTCCACAGCCCTGTCTGTACCCCCCCTTTCCACCACCACCTCTGTACTCCCCCTTCCACAGCCATGTCTGTATCCCCCCTTTTCACAGCCACCCCCGTATCCCCCCCCTTCCACAGCCATGTCTGTACCCCCCTTTCCACAGCCACCTCTGTACCCCCCCTTCCACAGCCATGTCTGTATCCCCCCCTTTCCACAGCCACCTCCATATCCCCCCCTTCCACAGCCATGTCTGTATCCCCCCCCTTCCATAGCCACCTCTGTACCCCCCCTTCCATAGCCATGTCTGTATCCCCCCTTTTCACAGCCACCTCCGTATCCCCCCTTCCACAGCCATGTCTGTATCCCCCCCTTCCATAGCCACCTCTGTATCCCCCCCCTTCCATAGCCACCTCTGTATCCCCCCTTCCATAGCCACCTCTGTATCCCCCCTTTCACAGTCATGTATGTATCCCCCCTTTCCACAGCCACCTCTGTATCCCCCCTTCCATAACCACCTCTGTACCCCCCCTTCCACAACCCCTTCTGTATCCCCCCTTCCACAGCCACCTCTGTATCCCCCCCTTCCCTATCCACCTCTGTATCCCCCTCTTCCAAATCCACCTCTGTATCCCCCCTTCCACATCCACCTCTGTATCCCCCCTTCCACATCCACCTCTGTATACCCCCCTTCCATATCCACCTCTGTATCCCCCCTTCCACATCCACCTCTGTATACCCCCCTTCCATATCCACCTCTGTATCCCCCCCTTCCATATCCAACTCTGTATCCCCCCTTCCACAGCCACCTCTGTATCCTCCCTTCCATATCCACCTCTGTATACCCCCCTTCCACATCCACCTCTGTATCCCCCCTGCCACAGCCACCTCTGTATCCCCCCCTTCCATATCCACTTCTGTACCCCCCCTTCCACAGCCACCTCTGTATCCTCCCTTCCATATCCACCTCTGTATTCCCCCTTCCACATCCACCTCTGTATACCCCCTTCCATATCCACTTCTGTATCCCCCCCTTCCATATCCAACTCTGTATCCCCCCTTCCACAGCCACTGCGGTATCCCCCCTTCCATATCCACCTCTGTATCCCCCCTTCTACATCCACCTCTGTATACCCCCATTCCACATCCACGTCTGTATACCCCCCTTCCTCATCCAACTCTGTATCCCCCCCTGCCCAGGCCACCTCTGTATCCCCCCTTCCATATCCACCTCTGTACCCCCCCCCCCCTTCCACAGCCACCTCTGTATCCTCCCTTCCATATCCACCTCTGTATCCCCCCCCTTCCACAGCCACCTCTGTATCCCCCCTTCCATATCCACCTCTGTATCCCTCCTTCCACATCCACCTCTGTATCCCCCCCCTTCCACAGCCACCTCTGTATCCCCCCTTTCATATCCACCTCTGTATCCCCCCCCCTTCCATATCCAACTCTGTATCCCCTCTTCCACATCCACCTCTGTATCCCCCCTTCCATATCCACCTCTGTATCCCCCCCTTCCACATCCACCTCTGTATACCCCCATTCCACATCCACCTCTGTATACCCCCCCTTCCACATCCACCTCTGTATCCCCCCCTGTCGCAGCCACCTCTGTATCCCCCCCCCCTTCCATATCCACCTCTGTACCCCCCCTTCCACAGCCACCTCTGTATCCCCCCTTTCCATATCCACCTCTGTATCCCCCCTTCCACATCCACCTCTGTATCCCCCCCTTCCACAGCCACCTCTGTATCCCCCTCTTCCATATCCACCTCTGTATCCCCCCTTCCACATCCACCTCTGTATACTCCCCTTCCAAATCCACCTCTGTATCCCCCCTTCCACATCCACCTCTGTATACCCCCCTTCCATATCTACCTCTGTATCCCCCCTTCCATATCCAACTCTGTATCCCCCCTTCCACAACCACCTCTGTATCCCCCCCTTCCATATCCACCTCTATATCCCCTCTTCCACATCCACCTCTGTATACCCCCATTCCACATCCACCTCTGTATACCCCCCTTCCACATCCACCTCTGTATCCCCCCCTGCCGCAGCCACCTCTGTATCCCCCCCTTCCATATCCACCTCTGTATCCCCCCCTTCCACAGCCACCTCTGTATCCCCCCCTTCCACATCCACCTCTGTATCCCCCCTTCCACGTCCACCTCTGTATCCCCTCCTTCCACAGCCACCTCTTTATCCCCCCTTTCATATCCACCTCTGTATCCCCCTCTTTCATATCCACCTCTGTAACCCCCCTTTCACATCCACCTCTTTATACTTCCCTTCCAAATCCACCTCTGTATCCCCCCTTCCACATCCACCTCTGTATCCCCCCCCTTCCATATCTACCTCTGTATCCCTCCTTCCACATCCACCTCTGTATACCCCCCTTCCAAATTCACCTCTGTATCCCCCCTTACACATCCACCTCTGTATCCCCCCCTTCCATATCTACCTCTGTATCCCTCCTTCCACATCCACCTCTGTATACCCCCCTTCCAAATCCACCTCTGTATCCCCCCTTACACATCCACCTCTGTATCCCCCCTTCCATATCTACCTCTGTATCCCTCCTTCCACATCCACCTCTGTATGCCCCCCTTCCATATCCACCTCTGTATCCCCTCCTTCCATATCCAACTCTGTATCCCCCCTTCCACAGCTACTTCTGTATCCCCCCTTCCAAATCCACCTCTATATCCCGCCTTTCCACAGCCCTCTCTTTATCCAACTCCCCCCATCCACAGCCACCATTGTAATCCTCCCTTTAAATAGTTCTCACCTCTTTTCACAAATTCCTCCCCCTCCTTCTCATCCTCACCGTGACTCTGCACCTTTATGGTATTTGTGTGCGCTCTTTTTACAACACAGTCTCAGATCTGTAGCATACAGCCAGAACACTTCACTCTGTTCTGTGCTGTGCTATAGATGTCTGGGGGGGGGGGGGGGGGGGGGGGTGACGACCGCTTTGCCCTGGGATGTCTACTTTCCAAAATGGGTTCATTATTTGGGGGGTGGGGGGTTGTGCCATCTTGGCATTTTATGGCCTTCAAAACTGTGATAGGTAGTGAAGAGTGAAATAAAAAATCTACCCCTTTAATCCTGAAGGCGGTGCTTGGTTTTCGGGGTCCCGTATGCGGCTAGACTCCCAAAAAGTCCCACACATGGGATATCTCCATACTCAAGAGAAGCAGCAGAATTAAATTTTGGGTGTAATTCCACATATGCCCATGGCGTGTGTGAGCGATATATCATTTAGTGACAACGTTGTGCAAAAAAAATGAAAAGTTTGTCCTTTTCCTGCAACTTGTGGCAAAATATAAAATATTCCATGGACTCAACATGCCTCTCATAAAATAGCTTGGGGTGTCTACTTTCCAAAATGGGGTCATTTGGGGGGGGGGGGTTGTGCCATCTTGGCATTTGATGTATGCCCTTAGAAATCCTTAAGGCGGTGCTTGGTTTTCGGGGCCCCGTACACGGCTAGACTCCGAAAAAGTCCCACACATGTGGTATCCTCGTACTCAGGAGAAGCAGCAAAATGTATTTTGGGGTGCATTTCCACATATAACCATGGTATGTGTGAGCAATATATCATTTAGTGACAACTTTTTGTAAAACTAAATTTTTTTTTGTCATTATTCAATCACTTGAATAATGTACCCTAGTTTGTAGACGTGATAACTTTTGCACAAACCAATAAATATACGCTTATTGACTTTTTTTTATCAGACATGTAACTGAATACATTTTGGCCTAAATGTATGACTAAAATTGAGTTTGTTGGATTTTTCTAATAACAAAAAGTAGAAAACAGTTAAAGCAGCTCAGTGCTAAATTGTAAAAAGTCCTCCGGTCATTGACCAGCCAAATGGTCCGGGCTTACGTGGTTAAAAATGCAGCAAAATTGTATGCAAAATGTCTTGGTAAGGACACAGGTAAGCTTCAAAAATGGAGCTCTGCAATACCCAGCCAAATACTCTGACAAAATTAAAATTATAGATTTATTTCTATATTGTATTTCATTTATTTCTTACCTATTCCTAAGAGTGCTTTCACACTGGGGCGGGGTGTTATCAAATTTTAGCGCTTTTAACCTCCCAATAGTGGCCGAATAAAGGGTTAAAAGTGCCCTCAAAGCACCGCTGCCAAAGTGCTTTGCAGGCACTTCCCGCATCGCCCAAAAGATGCTGCTTGCCAGACTTTTTCTAACGCCCTGCAAGCGCACACTGTGCCCCAGTGTGAAAACACTTGGGCTCTCACACTTGTGATGTTTTAACACCAAGTATAGGCAGACAGCAAGGAGCTTGAACATGAGCCTGGTGTTTATTCAGCAGCATTCATCTTACAACTACCACAGCTCCCCACCCAAGATCACATGACTAAAACTGTTAACTGTTTCCTAACATGCATAATGAACTAGGCATAACAATTGAACTTGAAGTATAACATAAAGCATACACATCATTACTGGGGCTGCAGGGGAGGCGTTTTTCAGGCGCTATTTTTAGCCCTTTAGCACCTGAAAAACGCCTTATTGTGAAAAGGGTCTAATCTGAACATTCTTGAAGCTTGAAAACTTACTTTGTGAAGAATCCTACACATTTACTTCCTTGAATTCTGTGACACATATTCACTAAGCCCTGTGAGTAGGCATTGCTGTTTCACAGAATTCACAGAGCCTGTGTTCCGTTAGTTAAGACGACCCGTCAAGTCTTATAACGGAAGTGTTGTTCCGTAACGACCATCATGGTACACCCCGCACTCAGCCGCAGTAAGCCTACAGTCTGCAGTCGCCAAGCGGACATCTTTTTTTACACCCACCGAAGTCTTGCATTTCACACTTGTTTTTACCGGTAAACTGAGCTTATATCATGACATACAGTATTTAGAAGTCCACCAGACTGTTTCGAGGTTGAATTGTAAAAGCAGTGTTCTTCTGTCAGATTAGCAATTGTGTAAGATCAGCAGGTTTTCCGCTGCTTTTAAAATTCAATATCAAAACAGTGTCACGGAGTTCTAAATATGGTATTTTATGATATAAGCTTGCGTGTGAGCTTGTGAGGACAAGGGGACTTTACTTTTCTTTTCATTATTAATTTATTTGAATTTTACAGTGTTGCTTTATTTTATTTTTTTATCACTTTTACTGCTGTCACAAGGAATGCGTCGGCTAGTTGCTTGGGACTCCCAGAGGGACAAGAGAGCCTGGGAGAGCTGTGGAAGAGGGCAGGAGAGGGAGGCTTCCCCTCCTGCTGCTTGCAATAGCAATCGAGCGGCTAGTAAGCCGCTCCAATTGCTATTACAAGAGAGCCAACGCCAGCTCTAAAAAACTGTCCTGGGTAGATTCCTGCAGCTGCAGGCATCATCCCAGTTTAGATGCTGCCCCCTGAAAAATGCTTCCCCAGGCAAACGCCGTGTTTGTCTTGTGGTAGATATGCCCCTGCAACCAACCAAACTGCTTTACTGGCTGGATCACTGGGTGAAAATTAAAGAAAGCCCTAAAAAAAAAAAAAAAAAAAAAAAAAAAAATGAATGCAGCCAAGCCACCTAAGAATCGGTAAGCTGCAATATTATAAATGTTTGGTTTTGGGTTTAATATTGCTTTAATACATAAATTGCATATCACAATGTTGTAAATATGATCCAGAAATAACCTTTCATTAAAGTTCATTCAGTCCATTCAGTAAATGACCAGTCAGTAATCATTATGAGAAATCAGTAAACCAGAATTCAACCAAGACTGCAACAATGTTCTTGATTGGCATAGCTGCAAACTTTGCCATTTTTACTAGTTGATTACTTTTTCCCATAATCCCCTCTGGTACTTTAAATAGCCTCTCATCCTGCCCTGGAAGCTTTTTCCCAAAAAGGGTCAAGAGTTGTTAAGGCTTTGTTGAGGGCTTTGTTTACCCACTGAGATGGCACAGGTGGTCCATGCAGCCAGCCTGTTGAAATAAGGATGCCTACATGAATGTTTATGTGCATCCCTGTGTGTACATCAACGTGAAAGCAAATCTCAGATTGCAGGTAGACTATGTTCAGAGTCGTTCAGAGCTGTGTATCTGCCCTACGTGGATGTTCATTCGGAGATGCATGTAAAGATCCATGTATCTGTCCACCTGCCATTGATTTGTATAGGGTGTCCTTACACAAATGTATGGGCCACCTTTGCCTCAAAGGCTGTACACAAAGGCCTCTGCAGTTTTGCTAATCTCTGCTACCATGTAAATGAGGCCTCAATCATCAGGCCAAACCACCTATATAAAATCACTGCACTCATGTGCTGACAATACCTGTTTATGAAGCAATACCGCATTTTATTAAGATGGAACAGATAGATGACTAAGCAATATTGATACCTTTGGACCCTTACTATGTACATAAAATGGGTAATTGGTAATGGGTACTGAAAGGGAAGCTAAGCTTTAAAGCGGTAGTAAACCACTGGGTGTTTTCTTTTTCAAAACCTGAAAGGCAATGTCATAATGTTCTAGTATGCATCACATATTTTTTTTTTTTTTTATTGACCTTGTTGTCTGACTATAGATCTATGTTCATCCCAAGCATGTTTGAAGCCATTTACTGTTGACAGTCTCACTACCTCTGTTGGTATCAACTTCCCTTTCAGTAAAATAATACTTTCTAAGATGATTTTTTAATATTCCTCCAGTTAGTTTATAGTGTCTACTTGTCTCAATCCAGGGCCCTAAGACCACTTTCACACTGAGCCATCCCGGGTGTCAGCGGTAAAGTGGCTCTATTTTTAGCGCTGCTTTACCGTCATTTTTGCAGCCGAGAATGGGTTAAATACACCCGCAAAACGCCACTGCAGAGGCTCTTTGTTGGCAGTATGGCGGCGCTGCCCCATTGTTTTCATTGGGCAGGAGCAGTGAAGGAGTGGTGTATTCACCACTCCTCCACCGCTGCAAAGGAGCTGCTGGCAGGACTTTTTCTGACGCCCTGTCAGTGCAATGCCCCAGTGTGAAACCACATTGGGTTTGCAGCCGAGGCTTTTTTTAGGCACTATGCAGGCACTATTTTTAGCGATGTAGCGCCTGAAAAATCCCTCCAGTATGAAAGGGGTTTAAGTGTAATTTCTATCTGCTGCTTGGGTTCCTCTGTTATTAGCATGAGTCATTTCTGCCAAGTTTTTCTAACACCAAGAGAAAAAAGGTGACAGGGGAGAGAGTTCCAGATGATTAATAGCCTCAGCTGTGTTTCTGTGTGCTGTGTGAAGGGGTGTGTCCCTTCCCTCCAATCAGCTCTCAGAGCTCTCTTCACTGAGCTCTGCAGAGTGTAACTTCAGCTCTCTGCTTCTTTTTTTCTGCCAGCTCAGACACATTTTCTGAATTCTGGATTTTGAACGGAAGTAGAGATGAGAAGACTGCAGATAAACAGGTACAACATATGTAGGATTATTTGTTTAATCTTTATGTATTGCCTGAGGCCAGTCACTTCACTGGGCATATGTAAGGGTTTGCAACCAATTGGCGCTCCAGCCAGCCCTGCACAGCTGTATAGGTTCTGCTCCTATACTGAAAATGCTTCCTGTGATTTCTGAGCTTCTCACAGTGTACATTAGAAACTACAGCAAGTAGAGCTGCTTCTTTTCTTGGCTGGAGCGCATTCAACATCATCTATATCTTACCTCTCATGCCTGCCTGTCTCTGGTCAGGCCTGCCCCTTTAATCCACTGAAATACAGTGGAATTCAGAGTAGCCTGCATGCAAATCTAGGAACATCCACTCCATCAAGGGATTTTGATATTTGCATGAGCCAGCCTATAGCTTGCATCAGGTACTGCAGCTGCAGGAGAGATGCACAGAGCAGCACATGAAATGGCCTGGTGGGCCGGATTTGGCCCGCAGACCTTGTGTTTGACACATGGGAGTTAGAGGGTTGAGACAAACAACTGACAGAGGTGCTTAAAGTGGTTGTAAACCCTTACAAACCACTTTGACCTACAGGTAAGCCTAGATTAAGGCTTACCTGTAGGTCCAAGAAATATCTCCTAAACCTACACGGTTAAGGAGATATTTGGCGAAAGACAGGTACCTCTGTCTACGGCGCATGCTGAGCGTGCTGCTGTCAACGGAGATATGCCGCGAGTGACAGCTCCCATGCGCATGCATGGGAGTGACGTCATCGCGGCTTCGCAGAATGACAGCGGCGGAGCAGCGAGACCCACCGAGAAGATGGACGCTCGGAACTACAGGGGACAGCGGTGACATCGCTGGCTCCTGTGTCAGGTAAGTGACACATAATGGACTACTATGCGATGCATAGTAGTCCATTATGCTTTACCTTTGCAGGGAATCAAAGAGGAAGTAAACCCATCAGGGTTTACTTCCTCTTTAACCACTTCATTACCAGGCACTTCTACCCCCTTTCTGCCCAGGCCAATTTTCAGCTTTCAGCGCTGTCACACTTTGAATGACAATTACATAGTCATGCAACTGTACCCAAACTACATTTTTTATCATTTTTTTCACACAAATAGAGCTTTCTGTTGGTGGTATTTGATTACCACTGTTTTTTTTTTTTTTTTTTACTAAATAAATGAAAAAAAAAAACATTTTGAAAACATGTTTTCTTTGTTTCTGTTATACAGTTCTAAAAATAAATAACATGCATTTATGAATTTAGGCCAATATGTATTCTGCTACATTTCTTTGGTAAAAAATAACCCAAATCAGTGTATATTATTTAGTCTGTAGGAAAGTCTATATATCTGAAAATTGATCAATCCTGATGTACTGATGGCCTATCTCATTTCATGAGGCCCACAAATGTCAGGACAGTACAGATAACCCCCTCCCCCCCCCCCCCCCCATGCATACAAATTGAAACTCCTAAGGTTTGACCTCATATTATATAGTTTTGGTAAATCTGAAGGAAATCTGAAGGAAAAACTGATAGTGTGTATGGGGCTTTAGTGTATCTAAATTTGATAGTGAATCTAACATTTTCCTCCACCTAAACTGACTATGCTGCTGTCCAAAGGTGCCCCCTGTGCTCATTCATCCAGAGCGTAGGTACTACTAATACAGGAGGTGTGATTCTTGATTAAAGGTTATTGGCGCTACCTCCACCCAGTTAGTTCCAATAGCACTCTTTGCTTACTCAAACCTTTTATGTCTATCTATCACCTTAACGTGTCCCCAGGGACTATGTGCATTAAACCCGTGTTCCGTATTTTATCTCAACAACACCCCATATATCCAACACCTAAAACTCAAGGCAAAAACTGATTGCACCCCACTTTATATCACCTAAGTGAAATAGTGCTACTATAGTTTCATCAGAAAGATATACATACAAGAAAAAAATAAAATAAAATAAATTAAAATAAAAAGTGATTGGTAGAGGCCTCAGCCGTGGAAAAACCTAACTTCAAACAAAAAGCCAAAAAATACAGAAAAAAACACAGAAAAAAACACAGAAAAAAACACAGAAAAAAAGGGGGAGAAAAGAACCCCCAACAGTTTTAGTGTTTACCAGTGCCAAACCTCTTCCTAATTGGGGAAGAGAACTATCATATACATTCTTTGTGCTGGTTATTACATATTAAATTCACCAGATCTCCTTATATTAATAAGTGTAAAAGGAGGAAGCACAAGGTTTCCTCATGCAATAATATCCAAAAAAATTTTAAAAAAAATTATTATTTTTTTTTTTTTTTTATGCAGTAAACAAAAAATCAAAAAAGACAAAATATGTGAAAAAGTCCAATTATATCCAGTGGTCTATACACCAATCCACAAGCATGTGAGAGTGTAAAAGGGTCAAGTGCGCCCAATATATGTCAAAAATAAGCAGTATAAATATCAGTCCACATTGAGTCTTCTATAACCGTATCAATGCAATTACTCCTCTTCAGAATACAGGAAAGGTGACTTTCGTGAGATTGCCTGCGCTTTATTAGTGACTTTCGTGCTCGTTCCCCCTCAAGGATCCCCACTCACCAGATCCATTCACCCCCTAGGGGGTTAAACGCCTGTAATCTGTATCCTGTTTGTCCGAAGATTCCACCATCCAGTTATATCTCCAATAGGTCCTTCTCAAGGTCTTTTAAAGAGATGCAGGTAAGTCCTTGTATCCAATAGTAATTTCCTCAAATAGAAGAGAATACCCTCATGGTGTAGTATTTTTGATTATAATTGGGAAAGAAGGGAGAACAATCTGATATTCTTCTTTAAAAAGCAGGTATTTTTAGTTATGTAGAAATTTTAGGAGGCTAATTTCCACAAAAATATTTTATTACAAAAATATTTTATTACAAAAAACTTTATACAACACTCTGTGCAGAAAAGAAGGGGTTTTTTATGCAAGATGCAATCTAACAATCCATACATCAGCATACACCGTATATAACTTGTGTTATACGGCTCAAAAAGATGTAATATAACAACCCTTTTTTCAGCAAAAACAAGGAGCCAATATAAAATATAAAAAAATATAAAAAATAATAAAAAGTAAAACAGAACAGATGCAATATAAAGCACTGATTCCGGAATGCAAAAAAAGAATTTACTTTATATATGTACTAAAAGTTCACCAATTATGAAAAAATATAGAAATAAAAATCAAAAATGAAAAACAGAATCTCCTACGGTCCTTTGCATAAGTCTGCAGAGTATCTGCACTTATTCCCAAAAAACCCTATTCCCCCAGTGCTACAGTCCCCTTACTACCGTGGGGTTAAATGATGGTCTCCTCTGGGGGCCGTATAACAGGCTTAGTTTGGGTTAGGAATGGAGCTCCGTATGTTAGAAAACCAAAAACGAAAAAACGTTAATGTTAAAAGAAATTTTCAGAACGTTTATCGGGCTTGTTCCCACTAACTACAGCCCAGATATTTAACTCGCCGGTCCGTCGTAGAGACAATTCCCCTGAACGCGCGGCGTGCGTTCCAGGCTGCGTTGCAGCGGATCCAGGCGCACCGGAAGTGACGTGTGTGCGTAATGACGCTGTAGTTAGTGGGAACAAGCCCGATAAACGTTCTGAAAATTTCTTTTAACATTAACGTTTTTTCGTTTTTGGTTTTCTAACATACGGAGCTCCATTCCTAACCCAAACTAAGCCTGTTATACGGCCCCCAGAGGAGACCATCATTTAACCCCACGGTAGTAAGGGGACTGTAGCACTGGGGGAATAGGGTTTTTTGGGAATAAGTGCAGATACTCTGCAGACTTATGCAAAGGACCGTAGGAGATTCTGTTTTTCATTTTTGATTTTTATTTCTATATTTTTTCATAATTGGTGAACTTTTAGTACATATATAAAGTAAATTCTTTTTTTGCATTCCGGAATCAGTGCTTTATATTGCATCTGTTCTGTTTTACTTTTTATTATTTTTTATATTTTTTTATATTTTATATTGGCTCCTTGTTTTTGCTGAAAAAAGGGTTGTTATATTACATCTTTTTGAGCCGTATAACACAAGTTATATACGGTGTATGCTGATGTATGGATTGTTAGATTGCATCTTGCATAAAAAAACCCCTTCTTTTCTGCACAGAGTGTTGTATAAAGTTTTTTGTAATAAAATATTTTTGTAATAAAATATTTTTGTGGAAATTAGCCTCCTAAAATTTCTACATAACTAAAAATACCTGCTTTTTAAAGAAGAATATCAGATTGTTCTCCCTTCTTTCCCAATTATAATCAAAAATACTACACCATGAGGGTATTCTCTTCTATTTGAGGAAATTACTATTGGATACAAGGACTTACCTGCATCTCTTTAAAAGACCTTGAGAAGGACCTATTGGAGATATAACTGGATGGTGGAATCTTCGGACAAACAGGATACAGATTACAGGCGTTTAACCCCCTAGGGGGTGAATGGATCTGGTGAGTGGGGATCCTTGAGGGGGAACGAGCACGAAAGTCACTAATAAAGCGCAGGCAATCTCACGAAAGTCACCTTTCCTGTATTCTGAAGAGGAGTAATTGCATTGATACGGTTATAGAAGACTCAATGTGGACTGATATTTATACTGCTTATTTTTGACATATATTGGGCGCACTTGACCCTTTTACACTCTCACATGCTTGTGGATTGGTGTATAGACCACTGGATATAATTGGACTTTTTCACATATTTTGTCTTTTTTGATTTTTTGTTTACTGCATAAAAAAAAAAAAATAATAATAATTTTTTTGAAATTTTTTTTGGATATTATTGCATGAGGAAACCTTGTGCTTCCTCCTTTTACACTTATTAATATAAGGAGATCTGGTGAATTTAATATGTAATAACCAGCACAAAGAATGTATATGATGGTTCTCTTCCCCAATTAGGAAGAGGTTTGGCACTGGTAAACACTAAAACTGTTGGGGGTTCTTTTCTCCCCCTTTTTTTCTGTGTTTTTTTCTGTGTTTTTTTCTGTATTTTTTGGCTTTTTGTTTGAAGTTAGGTTTTTCCACGGCTGAGGCCTCTACCAATCACTTTTTATTTTAATTTATTTTATTTTATTTTTTTCTTGTATGTATATCTTTCTGATGAAACTATAGTAGCACTATTTCACTTAGGTGATATAAAGTGGGGTGCAATCAGTTTTTGCCTTGAGTTTTAGGTGTTGGATATATGGGGTGTTGTTGAGATAAAATACGGAACACGGGTTTAATGCACATAGTCCCTGGGGACACGTTAAGGTGATAGATAGACATAAAAGGTTTGAGTAAGCAAAGAGTGCTATTGGAACTAACTGGGTGGAGGTAGCGCCAATAACCTTTAATCAAGAATCATTCCATTTATGCAGGTTGTTTTGTGCAGCCTTTGCATATTAGGGTGGCAGCAACCTCATAAAATAAAGAAAGTTCATACTTAATCTTTTAATAAGACAAAAATTAGATAAAAGAACTGTAAACCAATAAAAAACTATATATAACACAAGGGCACAGGTATAAATCAATACCTATACATATTCCTGCTGATCAAGACCTATTCCATAGGCGCGGCTTTACGTGTATAACAATACAGGAGGTGTGTTACTGGCCAGATCACTTGGTGAAAGCAGAGGAAAGAAAACCTTAAAGCGGAGGTCCACCCTAAAGTGGACCTTCCGCTCATTGGAATCCTCCCCCCCTCCGGCGCCACAATTGGCACCTTTCAGGGGGGAGGGGGGTGCAGGGACCTGTACAGTACAGGTATCTACACCCACTTCCTGGATAGCTCTCTGCGGAAAGGGGCGTAGATTACACCCCTTTCCGAAAGTCCCCCGCTGCCTGCTGGGAAACACACAGATCCCAGAGGCAGCAGGTCCATCCTCATTGCGCAGCGCGACTCGCGCATGCGCAGTAGGGAACCGGGAAATGAAGCCGAAAGGCTCCACTTTCTGATTTCCATACCCAAGATGGCGGCGGCAGCACCCGAGAGACGATCGATAGATCGGCTTCGGGTGCCGACATCGCGGGCGCGCCGGACAGGTAAGGGTCACTATTTTAAAAGTCAGCAGCTGCAGTATTTGTAGCTGCTGGCTTTAAAAAAAAAAAAAAACGCGCACTCCCGGCGGACTCCCGCTTTAAAGGACTGGTAATTATGTTTTATTTATTTATTTTGGGTTTAATAACACTTTAATCACATTCCTAATGTCCCTAGTACACCACCCTAGAAAAAAATACTTTTTATCAAAACTTTAGATATATGTTTCCCTTCTAAATTTCTTATCTGGATAACTTTCTCTTTGTCAGTTCAGGGAGGACAGTGTTGGTAAGAAAGAAACCTTTCCTTTTTAATCCATCCTAGGATAAAATAAATTGTCTTGCTCTATAAAAGCCCATAGGGCAGTGGTTCTCAACCTTTCTAGTGCTGTGACACCTTGATAAAATTTGTTATGGGGACCCCTAACAGTAAAATTATTTCCATAGCGTGGGTTGTCAGCACCCAAGGCAAGACAAGTAATTTGCACCCCTGACCCATGGACATTTAGCGCTTCCTGAGTCCCTTCCACTTAGGATGTACCACTCTTTCTCTTTGTTCTCCTTTCTTTACCTTTTATCTCTCTCTATCCTAATTTCTTGTTTTTGTTTCCCCATCCCTCTCTTACCATCTTTTTTGTTCTTTCTCTTATTCTTTCACTCCCTTTTTCTTTGTTCCTCACCCTCTTTTCCTCTCCCTTCCATGTATTCTATATTTTATTTCTTCTCTTACTTCTTGGTGGGGGGCTGGGGGAATGGGATGAGTGGCAGTGGTGGCGGGCAGTTAGGATGAGTGGCAGTTCTGGGGGAAGTTCTGATCAGCCAACGTAGGTGCTCTTGATCAAAGTCATCTGCTGATCTGAGAACTGTAGTGGGGACTTTTAATGACAACTATAATCACAGGTAGTGTTACTCACTGTGTCTCAGACTTTGTGGTGTCTCGCAGCAGTGAGACCTATGCCAAAATCAGGAGACAGGGTCTCTTTCAGCCCCTCCCACTTCACATACCTCACTAGTCAGCTGACCTTTAGTCTCTGCCCCCCAGCCATGCCATGAACTGAATGTGCAGCTGTGAATAGGCTGAGTGGGCGGCCACGGGCTCCAGGAGCAGCCCATCTGGGTAGCCACAGGCTCCAGGGATAGTCCTTCAGGGCAGCCACGAAAAGGTTGGGAGAGCGGTGCAGGCTTTAGGAACAGCTCAGGATTCGGTGACCCCTGGCAAGTCGTCATTTGACCCCCCAAGTTAAGAACCACTGCCATGGGGGAAAACGTGTACATCATATCAGAAGCCTTTTTAGGGGGTAATCGGTAAAGACATATCTCCCATCATTTTGAGGTGGGACTGAGGGACACCTACTAACAAATGTATGTAGGCATAGAACACGCCCCCAGCCACTCCCCCTTAAAGGAGAATTAACAAAAAAAAGGTTAATTAAATCCACAAGGACTTTTTCTTACCACTACTATTCCTTTATATTGGCTTTTAAAATGTACAAATGCAGCAATTTAGAAATTGGGTGAAAGGTTTAGCACTGGGAAACACGTTTTGAAAGATTAAAAGTGCATTTTATATATAACTATATAGATCAGACCAAAATGAGGGACAAATGAGGGGGAAAAAGAGACAGGGGGGCATTGCTCCGAATCAGAGACAGTCCCTCGAAATTAGGGACAGTTGGGAGCTATGGTAAAGAGATAGAGGAGAAGAGATTCTGAGAAGTTCTCATCTCTAATTTAGAAAGTTATGCGACTATAAGTTAAGAAATTATGAAAAGACAATATAAGGAGGTCACCAATCAGAAATATGCTTGACATTTAACACTGTGGCAAACATGCATTCACTCCGTAAATCTGTCAGAGACTGACACAGCATATCAATCACATAATGTATATTTTTAGCTAAGTATAGAGTACTGTCTCTAACATTGGAACAAGTGACCTTTTCAAACATTTAAAGGACTACAGCTCTGAAATTCAAAGTTGCAACACACATTTCCTATTTTACAGATGCAACTATAAATGTAAAAAAAAATTCCAGATCACAATATGTAGTAAATAACCATAGTGCAGCAGCAAGTAAATTAGTTTTCTGACTGTAAATGTGTTCAATATTAAAATGTATTGATACTTAAAATATATAAATAAAGAAACAAATAAATAACAATTTGTATCTATTTTTATTTTGAGAAAAAAGTAATTCCCCCTTGGTGATCAATGTACATTGCATAGACCTTACCAAATCTGAATGGGAGTGGCTTTTTCATTATTAATCAGCTGATACACATGCAGTGTTCTAATGAGATAAGGTTTAGTGTCAGCATCCCTTTCAAAACAATTAACCCTTTGGGTGTATCTCACCAAAAATGACATTGTTTTTTCAGATGATGCCTAAAATCTGACTTGGGTCTCCAGGCTCAGTTACACTAAGCAGGGACCCCCCCCCCCCCCCACTTGTCCTCTTCTCCATTGAGAAAATCTAACATTTTTGGGGGGTGCAAACAAACTGAAAAATACTGAACTGCCCCCAATCAATTGCAGCCTCACTGTGCCCATCAAATGCAGCCACTGTGCCCATCAATTGCAACTATTGTGCCCATCAAACGCAGCCACTGTGCCCATCATATGCAGCCACTGTGCCCATCATATGCAGCCATGTGTGCCCCTCATATGCAGCCACTTGTACCCATCATATGCAGCCACTTGTGCCCAGCAAATGCAGCCACTTGTGCCCATCAAATGTAGCCACTTGTGCCCGTCATATGCAGCCATTTGTGTCCATCATATATAGTCACTTGTGTCCATCATATACAGCCACTTGTGCTCATCATATGCAGCCACTGTGCCCATCATATGCAGCCAGGGTGCCCATCATATGCAGCCAGGGTGCCCATCAAAAGCAGCCACCTGTCTCAGTGGGACAGCTCCTCGTTGTCTTCTCCTGTCCTCTGCTATGATTGGATGCCTGGCGTCCAATCACAGCACCAACAGCGGGTAACAGATCTGAGCACCTGATTGGCGGAGAGGCGGTTTAGTGTTAGGAATGCGAATATTCATTCGCTTTTCTAACACAGCTGAGTGACCTGCAAGTGGCCAGCATGAGGCTCGCAGGTCACCTTTTTTGACACCTATTAGAGCCTATGGCTCTAATCAGGTGCTTAAAGAAAACACCCCCGCCACTGTAATTCAGGCGCCCTGTGCTTGAAAAGGGGCCAGGTGCCTGAATAGGGGGAGGCAGCAGCGGCCATAGATAGATTCATGCAATGCATAAATCTTTCTATTGGTGCTAGGGGGGTGGCAGGAGAGAGGGGATGGGGCCTGTGTGCCCTTATGGATGCACTGGCACTGATCACACTATTCTCTACTGCATTTACAGATTGTGTTTAGGGAAGTATAATCAGTGAAATAACTTTTTTCAATGGAGGAGAGGTCAGCAATGTGTGAATCTCCACCAGACCAGCTTTATTACAGTTACATTTGGAGACCTGAAGCTTTTACCCCCCACAGCTCTAAAGGTTCAGCAAAAGGAAGAGGACAGGGCAGCCCTGCAGTGAAAATTTCCATAGAATCCAGCAGAGCCTGTATCCAGGGTTGGCAGCCTGTCGACCATGGGTAGGAGACAGGTAGACCGGGAACAGGTCTGCTCCACCGACGCGGCTACATCTAGTGCTAGTCCTCTTTCCACCATCATCGCCCTCCATCGTGCCTTTGGTTCTTTTCTCTCCCTCCCCTCCAGCCTCCTCTGGTGCTGTGAACAGCAGAGAGTGAGTGGCAGCCCAGCTCAGGACAGAGGGCGGGGGGAGGAGCTGGCCAAGTTAACTTTTCAAGATAATCCGCAGGTGATTGGTTGCTAGGTCCTAAGCATCCAATCAACAGCTTGCTAATATTAAAAGTCACTCTGCCAGCTCCTTCCCCCACCCCCTGTACAGAACTGTGCTGCCTCTTAGTCTCCTGTCTGCACAGGTATAATGCTATAGGAGGGAAGAGGGGGAGAGGACACTACTGTGTGTGTGTGTGTGTGTGTGGGGGGGGGGGGTGATGTGAAGGGGACAGTGGATACTGCTATGGGCAGGACCACCCCTATAGCAGTGCCCTCTACCATCCTTAACATCCCCCCCAATCCCTGCATTCTAAGCGCAATGCACTCCTGATCCCTGTACTCTAAACACATTGCACTTCTGATCTCTGCACTCTGAGCGCAACACACTCCTGATTTCTGCACTCTAAGCGCAACACACTCCTGATCCCTGCACTCTGAGTGCAACACACTCCTGATCCCTGCACTCTGAGTACTATGTACTCCTGATCCTTGCACTCTAAGTGCAACACACTCCTGATTTCTGCACTCTGAGCTCAAAGCACTCCTGATCCCTGCACTCTAAACGCAACGCACTGCTGATCCCTGCACTCTGAGCGCAACGTACACTTCCTGATCCCTGCACCCTGAGTGTAGAATGTTATGGGAGGGGAGGGGGGAGAGGACACTGCTGTGTATGTGTGTGGGGTGGGGTTATGTGAAGGGGCAGTGGACACTGCTATGGGCAGGACCACCCCTATGGAAGTGTCCTCTACTACACTTCACATCACCCCCCCCCCAATCCCTGCAATCTAAGTGCAACGCACTCCTGATCTCTGCACTCTGAGCTCAACGCACTTCTGATCCCTGCACACTGAGTGCAACACACTCCTGATGTCTGCACTCTGAGTGCAACACACTCCTTAACCCTGCATTCTGAGCACAACGCACTCCTTAACCCTGCACTCTGAGCACAACGTACTCATGATCCCTGCATTCTGAACATAATGCACTCCTGATCCCTGCATTCTGAGCCTAACACACTCCTGAAGCCTGATCCCTGCATTCTGAGCATAACGCACTTCTGATCCTTGATCCCATCATTCTGAGCATACAGTAGATCACAATACCCTACTCGTCCGCCTCACAGAAGTAGCCGGAGTCCAAGACATAGATCTCCAATGGTTTGCGTCCTTCCTAGGAAATCAGTCACAGACAGTGAAACTAGAAAAATTCCTCTCCAAAACTCGGGCGGTCATCTGCGGAGTCCCTCAAGGCTCTCCTTTGTCACCCGTTCTCTTCAACATTTACATTCGCCCACTCCTTCAAATCATCAGATGCTCAGATCTCTGCTTCCACTCTTAGCCCCCGTACACACGGTCGGAGATTCCAACAACCAAATCCGTTATTCGGACGGATTAATTCCGGAAGAGGTCCGGACGTGATGTTGCATACACGCGGTCGGACTAAGTTGTCGGAAAATCCGATTGTACATAACGTGATGACATTATTTCGTTACAGCGGGACTACATTCAGGCTAGTAGCCAATAGCTTTGGTCTAGGAATTTGATCTAAGCATGCGTGGCACTTTGTCCGCCGGAGTAGGCTACACATGATCGGAGTATGTCCGATAGGAGCATTTTGTGTGAAAATTTTACCGGCAAGTTGGAAAACTTGGTCCGTCGGATATTCAGACACAAACAGTCCGATGCAGACCACACACAGTCGGAATATCCGACAAAACGGTCTGATAGGACACATTCCGTCGGAATCTCCGACCGCGTGTACAAGGGCTTACGCTGACAACACGCAACTTTATTTCCGGATCAATGGAAAAAAAGATCACCAACAACAACTTGAAAACTGCCTCAAATCAATAGAGGACTGGATGACCACTAACTCCCTCCAGCTGAACGAATCAAAGACAGAGCTTCTTATCTTACACCCAAATCATAAGGCCGCAACCAAAACCTCCTGGTCCCCACCAACCGTCTTTGGGTAGACTATCTCCCCAAAGACCAAATCCAAGAGTCTCAGGGTTATTTTAGATGCTCAAATGTCAATGGATGCGCAAATAGGAGCAATAGTCAGTGGATCTCACCATCTGCTGTGCATGCTTTGCAGACTCATCCCTTTTATCCCAAAGAATGACAAAGCAGTGGTAGTTGGAACAATCATAAATTCACGACTGGACTACGCAAACTCGCTTTACATAGGATTACCACAATATCAACTTGCGCGATTACAACTGATCCAAAACACGACGGCAAGGCTGATAACAGGAAAAAAATCCTGGGAATCCATCTCTCCTTCGCTGAGGAGCTTACATTGGCTAATCGTAAAAAATCGGATCACGTTCAAGACCCTTTGCCTCACCCACAAATGTGTGCATAGAGAAGCTCCGCAATACCTAATGGAGAAAATAAATCATTACACACCAAACCGCAGTCTTCGATCAGCCAACAAAAACCTCCTCCTCGTGCCCAAAGGATTTATCCCCCGGTATAAATCCAAGGGGGATCGGAGATTCGCTGTCCAAGGGCCTTGGCTATGGAATGCTCTACCAATCAACATCCGCCTGGAAGAAAATCACCTGGCTTTTAGGAAAAAACTCAAGACCTTCCTCTTTTACCAGATGATCAAAGCTCGCCACAGCGCCTAGAGGTGATTCAGTTCGCATTGTGCGCTATACAAGTATTTCATTCATTGAGCATAACGCACTCCTGATCCTTGATCCCTTCATTCTGAGCCTAATGCACTCCTGATCCCTGATCCCTGCATTCTGAGCATATTGCACTCCTGATCCTTGCATCCTTGCATTCTGAGTGTAACACACTCCTGATCCCTGCAATCTGAATGCAATTCACTCCTTAACACTGCATTCTGATTGTAACGCACTCCTAAACCCTGCTCTCCCTTGCAATACTGTTTTTTTTGTCCACTGCATTTGGGATCTATTTAGAGGTAGACATTGTATCATCACCCACAGTAGATCACAAAGGCAGTGTGTTTTGATAACTATGCAGGAAACGCCCATGGAACATGCCTTTCTAGCTTCGCAGTTTGGTGTGCACCGGCCCTAACAGGGCACTGTGCCCAGTTCAAGTTGATCTCCATCTTACTAAGGTTGCCTACCCCTGCTGTGCATCATGAGACACCCTTCATTACAGGTAAGTAATGTAACAAAAGTTGTGGTGAAACATATTATTAGCTAAATTTAGCTAAATTTAGTCTTTAATGTTTTGTTACGGTATACAGTGCCTTGAAAAAGTATTAATACCTCTTGAAATTTTCCACATTTTGTCATGTTACAACCAAAAATGTAGATGTCTTTTATTGGGCTTTTATGTGATAGACAAACACAAAGTGGCACATAATTGGGAAGTAAAAGGAAAATTATAAATGGTTTTCAAAATTAGTTACAAATAAATATCTTAAAAGAGTGGCGTGCATTTGTATTCAGCCCCCCTTTACTCTGATACCCTTAATTAGAATCTAGTGAATCCAATTGCCTTCAGAAGTTACCTAATTATTAAATAAAGTCCACTTGTGTGTAGTTTAATCTCAGTATAAATACAGCTGGTCTGTGAAGCTCTCAGAGGTTTGTGAGAGAACAACAGCATGATGAAGGCCAGGGAACACTCCAGACAGGTCAGGAATAAAGCTGTGGAGAAGTTTAAAGCAGGGCTGGGTTATAAAAAAACATCCCAAGCTTTGAACATCTCACGGAGCACTGTTCAATCCATCATCCGAATGTGGAAATAGTATGGCACAACTGCAAACCTACCAAGCCATGACCTAAACTGACAGGCCAGGCAAGGAGAGCATAACTTGCCAACCGTCTCCTGTACATATACGTTGGCACTTTGAAGATGGATATCTCGGTAATGGCAGCAGCTGCTGCCATAACCGAGGTATCCATCTTTGGAGCCGGCAGTTCTGTGTATGATAATGGTGTTCTCTGTGGTGGATTCACCGCAAGATCATTGTTATCGGCAGGCAGCGGGAGAGGGGCCACCCCCTTTTCCGCCTCCCTCCCGTGCCCTCCGCCACTTACCAGAGCCATCGGCAGCGGCAGAGGAGATCAGGACCTGGCTGGGTATGGAGAGTGAGGCATAGATGGCCCCCACCCATCTCCATATCATAGCAGGGCGGAAGTGACGTCAAAACGTCACTTCCGCCCATACATCTAAAAGGCACTTTTTTTAAATTACAACATTTGTTTTTTCTTTTATTGCGTTTAAGTCCAAATATGAGATCTGAGGACTTTTTGACCCCAGATCTCATATTTAAGAGGACCTGTCATGCTTTTTTCTATTACATCCCTTTTAATAGGCATAAAAGTGACCCTTTTTTTTTTTTTTTTTTTTTTTTAAACTGTGAAAAAATAAATAAAATCAAAGAAAACAAATAAGAAAAAATATATTTTTTAAAAGGGCCCTGTCCCGACAAGCTCGTGCGCAGAAGCAAACGCATACATGAGTAGCGCCTGCATATGAAAACAGTGGTCAGACCACACATGGATCGTTATAGCAAGAGCAATAATTCTAGTCTTGTACACACGGTCGGACATTCTGACGGAAAATGTCAGATCGGACCATGTTGTCGGATAATCTGACTGTGTGTGGGCTCCATCGGACTGTTTACGTCGGAATAGCTGACGGACAAAGTTTTAGAGCTGGGCTATAAAACTTTCCGACAACATGATCCGATCAGACTTTGTCCGATTGTGTGTAGAGAATTCCGATTGGACAAAGTGCCACGCATGCTCAGATCAAATTCCTAGACCAAAGCTATTGGCTACTAGTCTGAACGTAGTCCCATCGTTAACAAAATAACGCCGTCACGTTATGTATGATCGGATTTTCCGACAACTTTGTCCGACCATGTGTATGCAACACTCGTTTCGGACAAAATCCGTTAGACAAAATCCAATGGATTTTGTTGTCGGAATGTCCGACCGTGTGTACAAGGGCTTAGACCTTAGTACAATTTTTTAAACGTCGCCTATGGAGATTTTTAAGGGTAAAAGTTTGACGCCATTCCACTAGCGGGCGCAATTATGAAGCGTGACATGTTGGGTATCAATTTACTCGGTGTAACATTATCTTTCACAATAAAAAAAAATTGGGCTAACTTTACTGTTGTCTTATTTTTTTATTCAAAAAAAGTGATTTTTTTCCAAAAAAAAAGCGTGCTTGTAAGACCGCTGCACAAATACGGTGTGACAAAAAGTATTGCAATGACTGCCATTTTATTCTCTAGGGTGTTAGAAAAAAATGTATATTGTTTGGGGGTTTCTAAGTAATTTTCTAGCAAAAAAAACGTGTTTTAACTTGTAATCTGAAAAAGAGGCCTGGTCTTTAAGTGGTTAATCAGAGAAGCAGCCAAGAGGCCCAGGGTAACTCTGGAGGAGCTAGAAAGATCCACAGCTCAAGTGGGAGAACTATTAATGTGCACTCCACAAATCTGGCCTTTATGGAAGAATGGCAAGAAGAAAGCCATTGTTGAAAGAAATCCCATAAAAAGTCCTGTTTTCAGTTTGTGAGAAGCCACGTAGGGGACACAGCAAACATGTGGAAGAAGGTGCTCTGGTTAGATGAGACCAAAATCAAACTTTTTGGCTTAAAAGCAAAACGCTATGTGTGGCAAAAAACGAATACAGCACATCGCCCTGAACATGCCATCCCCCTGTAAAACATGGTGGTGGCAGTATAATGGGAATGCTTTTCTTCAGCAGGGACAGGGAAGCTGGTCAGAGTTGATGGGAAGATGAATAGAGCCAAATACAGGGCAATCTTAGCAGAAAACCTGTAAGCCCTTGTACACACGGTCGGAGAATCCGTCGGAATGTTTCCTATCGGACCGTGTCGTCGGATAATCCGACTGTGTGTGGTATGCATCGGACTGATTCCGTCCAAATATCCATCGGACCCAATTTTCCAACATGTTGGAAATATTTCTCGACCAACTGGTTCGATCGGACATACTCCGATCATGTGTAGAGAATTTTGATCGGACCAAGTGCCACACATGCTCAGATCAATTTCCTACATCAAAGCTATTAGCTACTAGCCTGAATGTTGTCCCATCGTAACGAAATTACGTCATCACGTTCTGAAAGATCTGATTTTTCGTCAACTTAGTCCGATCGTGTGTATGCAACAGTTTCGGACACAATCCGTCGGACAAAATCCGACCGTGTACAAGGGCTAAGACTGGGAGGCCATTAAAGTTTATGTGCATGTAAAGGCAGGTGTCTCAATACTTTTGGTAATATAGTGTATTTATAAAGCTATGAATCTGACATTTGTCAAACTTTCATTTGATTAATTCAGGTGAATCCACTAGTGAATGACTGATGAAAATGGCATTCATTCATTCTGACCTGCTGTGGTGTGTTAAACTAAATGCACATTTATTGTGCATTATCATTCGCTGTGCTACTCTGCAATGTACATCTGTCAGCAAGGTGGGATGGCATTTTCAAAAAATTAAATAATTTTTGCAAGAAAATATTGCCAAAAGAAAGCCCTGTCTGTCCAAAAGAAACAAAACTAAATATCCTAAGTCATTTCATAATTATTCATTAGACCTATAGCAGAAATGTAAAAATTGCTCTGACGGGAAAACCATCAGAGCTTTTTCCAACAAGAATTCCGATCATGACGATTAGAGTCTGCAAAAGACTTGAGACTGGAGCGGAGGTTCACCTTCCAGCAGGACATCGACCCTAAACAAACAGCCAGAGCTATAATGGAATGATTGGGGTCAAAGCATATTCATGTGTTAGGATGGCCCAGTCAAAGTCCAGACCTAAATCCAATTGACAATCTGTGGCAAGGCTTGAAAATTGCTTTTTACGGATGCTCTCCATCCAATCTGACAGAGCTTGAGCTATATTGCAAAGAAGAATGGGCAACAATGTCAATCTCTAGATGTGCAAAACTGGTGGAGACATACCAAAAAAAGACTTGCAGCTGTAATTGCAGTGAAAGGTGGTTCTACAATGTATTGACTCAGGGGGGCTGAATACAAATGCCCCCCACACTTTTCACATATTTATTTGGAAAACCATTTATCATTTTCCTTCCACTTCACAATTATGTGCTAATTTGTGTTGGTCTATCACATAAAATCCCAATAAAATACATTTAAGTTTTTGATTGTAACATAACAAACCTATTCTACACCTGTATGAACCAGAGCAATTTTTACATTTCTGCTATAGGTCTAATGAATAATTATGAACGAATTATATATAAATATAGTTTTGTTTCTTTTGGACAGACAGGGCTTTCTTTTGGCAATATTTTCTTGCGAAAATGATTTAATTTTTTGAAAATGACATCCCACCTTGCTGACAGTTGTACATTGCAGAGTAGCACAGCGAATGATAATGCACAATAAATGTGCATTTAGTTTAACACACCACAGCAGGTCAGAATGAATGAATGCCATTTTCATCAGTCATTCACTAGTGGATTCACCTGAATGAATTAAATGAAAGTTTGACAAATGTCAGATTCACAGCTTTATAAATACACTATATTACCAAAAGTATTGAGACACCTGCCTTTACATGCACATAAACTTTAATGGCCTCCCAGTCTTAGCCCTTGTACACACGGTCGGAGATTCCGACAACGAAATCCGTCGGATTTTGTCCGTCGCATCTTGTCCGAAACTGTTGCATACACACGGTCGGACAAAGTTGTCGGAAAATCCGATCTTTCAGAGCGTGATGACGTTATTTCGTTACGATGGGACTACGTTCAGGCTAGTAGCCAATAGCTTTGATGTAGGAATTTGATCTGAGCATGCGTGGCACTTTGTCCGATCGGAATTCTCTACACATGATCGGAGTATGTCCGATCGGAGCATTTTGTCGGAAAATATTTCCAGCAAGTTGGAAAATTTGGTCCGACGGATATTCAGACGAAAACAGTCCGATGCAGACCACACACAGTCGGAATATCCGACAAAATGGTCCGATAGGACACATTCTGACAGATTCTCCGACTGTGTGTACAAGGGCTTAGTCCGTAGGGTTCAATATGGACCCTTTTGCAGCTATAACAGCTTCAACTCTTCTGGGAAGGCCATCCACAAGGTTTAGGAGTGTGTCTATGGGAATGTTTGACCATTCTCCCAGAAGCGCATTTGTGAGCTCAGACACTGATGTGGACGAGAAGGCCTGGCTCGTAGTCTCCGCTATAATTCATCCCAAAGGTGTTCTATTGGGTTAAGGCCAGGACTCATGTCAAATTATGTCCACACTGTCTCTTGCGTTTACAGTTATCATTTTATCATTGCTCTAATTCATTCCTAAGGTGTTCTGTTGGCTTGAGGTTAGGACTCTGTGCAGGCCAGTCAAGTTTCTTCACCCCAGACTCGCTCATTCATGTCTTTATGACGCTTGCTTTTTGCACTGGTGCGCAGTCATGTTGGAACAGGAAAGGGCCATTCCCAAACTGTTCCCACAAAGTTGGGAGCATGAAATTGTCCAAAATGTCTTGGTATGCTGATGCCTTAAGAGTTCCCTTTACAGGAACTAAGGGGCCAAGCCCAACCCCTGAAAACCCCACAATATAATCCCCCCTCCACCAAATGAATTGGACCAGGGCACAAATCAAGGTTCATAAAGACATTGGTGAGTGAATTTGGGGTGGAGGAACTTGACTGGCCTGCACAGAGTCCTAACCTCAAGCCGATAGAACACCTTAGGAATGAATTAGAGCAAAGATAAAATAACTGTAAGCGCAAGAGGCAGTGTGGACATAATTTGACATAACACAACGTGGGCAATAAATGAACAATATCAGTCCATTAGTCCATAAAAATCAGTTCTTAACATAAGATGAGAGGTGGCAGCTGTCCTCAGAGAAAAGCCAGCTCTCTAAACAAGATGAAAATACACAGGATGACACAGGAAGCTCCATCTGAGTGTAGTATTTAGGTACCGTTTAATTGCATAGTAAGTAATGCACTTACAGGATACATAATACAATAAAGCTCATCTGTATGTAGATGTTAAACATAGCTCTCCTGGCATCCGAGACAGGCATTCAGGAATATGGCGAGATGTTAGGGGGACCGCAATCCATCCTGTGGTCACCAGGAAGTCGGCCAGAACCAGCGTGGAACACATGGAAATGTCATCACTGGAAGCGGAGGAACATCAGGGAGAGAACGGCTAGACAGGCAAGGCTACGTGCTTTGAGCATCAGCTCCTTCTACTGGTCTAACATAATAGTGCTAGGGGAAAGCTATTTATGTGCCCAAGCTGAGCTGCACTTCACATCTATATACAGATGAGCCTTATTTTATCATGTATCCTGTAAGTGCATTACTTATTATGCAATTAAACTGTACCTAAATACTACACTCAGGTGGCGCTTCCTGTGTCTTCCCCTTCTTTTCATGAATTAGAGCAGACTGCAGGCCTTCTTGTCCACATCAGTGCCTGACCTCACAAGTGTGCTTCTGGAAGAATGGTCAAACATTCCCATAGACACAATCATAAACCTTGTGTACAGCCTTCCCAGAAGAGTTGATGCTGTTATAGCTGCAAAGGGTGGGCCAACTCAATATTGAAACCCTACGGACTAAGGCTGGGATGCCATTCCAGTTCATGATATGATATGACATCAAAATACTTTTGGTAATAAAGTGAACATTTGTAAGGTCTTTTTAGTATTAAAAAAAAAAAAAGGTGACTTTAACCAATGGTATGTGCCGACTAAGAACAGCAACCACAAGGTGCCCACTAATACCTATTGTCACAGACTGAAATATGATTTGTCTGCTCCCAGTGCACCATATGAATTAAGGAAAAAAAGAATTTGATTGTTTGCTGTGGGCAACACAAATTCTATATGTTAGATGAGGCCAGCAGTGTGAGTGGGTGTCAGCAAATAGAACACAACATGCTTTTATGCGTATAACAAATGTTTAGAATACTAGTATCACATACGAATTAATTAGATAAAACATCAGATGACATATTTTTAGTGCATTGCTTAGAACAAACATTTATTTCATTTTAATAAACAGCCATATGTTTGCTAACAATTTATTCTTTCCAAAGTAATCATATTTTCTATAAAGCCATACTGCAAATGAGATTCTTAACAAAATGAAATCATAGTAATTAATGGAAGTGCTTATTTACTGACTGTAATGTTGTGTTTAGTGTAGCTCTCACAAAGCATTAGTATCTATAGTAATGGAAATGCCATTATGTAAGCATTTTATAAGAAGCAGCAGGGAAGAAATGAGCATACTCATAACAATAGCTTGAGCATTTTATGTTCTACTACAGTTTTTAGTTATAATTTTGGCAAATATATATATATATATATATATATATATATATATATATCCCGCTTTTAAGTATGCAATGGGGTTTATTTACTAAAGCTAGAAAATGCAAAATCAGGCTCACTTCTGCATATAAACCAAAGAGCTTCTAACCCCAGCTTGTTCAATTAAACTTTGGTCATAAAACCTGGAAGCTCATTGGTTTATATGCAGAAGTGAGCCTGATTTTGCACTTTCCAGCTTTAGTAAATAAACCCCATTGTGTACGTAAAAGTGGGGTATGCCTATATATATATATATATATATATATATATATATATATATATATATATATATATATATATATATATATATATATATATATATATATGAAGGTATCCCAACATCTAAACCCAAACCAATTTATATATATACATTCTATTCCATTATGATTCCCAAAGGTTGTGTACTTCATAGTAGTCCCCAATATTATTTTTATCATTTTCCATAGTATATAGTAGACAGTATATACAATGTATATCATATAATTTTCCATAGTACTCCCCAAGTACTTCCCCAGGGGTGTCTTGTATAGTGGCCACAGGGATGAAGCTAGGCATTTCTGAATAGGCCTGGGGAAATCAATATGGATTTCCACTGTGGTATTTTGGTAAATGCGATTAAAGTAATTAAAACATCATTCATTTTACAGCTGTCTAAGCTAATTCTAGCAATTGTGGTGATGACAGGTATGACTAGCAATATAAGTATGTGGTTGAAGTGTCTGTCTTCTGAAAGATCTTGTTTTTTCCAGAGATACATTTTATATTAACATCACCACATCTTAGCTAAAGCACATATAGGCATAGAAAAAAGGACAATATACCCTTTAGGCTGGGTTCACACTGGAGCGATGCGGGAACGCCGCGAATCCGCTGTGTTTTCCCGCATCGCATGCCTCCCGCCGGCAGTTCACACTGCCCTATGCGGACTGCTGGGAGTGTCAGTGAAATGTTAATGACACCCCCAGATCAGTTCACATATCGCAGTGCGATCTGCAAACTGGGACAGGAATCAGATCGCATGATGTGAACACCCATGCGATCCGATTCTGCTGCGGACCAAAAAAAGGGGACCCTTGCGAGTTTGCGGCGGGTGCGATGCGAATTCAGCCATACTATCTGTATGGCTGAACTCGCATCGCACAGAGATCGGATGTGATTTGCACTGCAGTGCGGTGCGATCACATCCGGTTCTCGCTGCCACAGCAGTGTGAACCCAGCCTTAGGCTGGGTTCACACTTGGGCGACGCAGGAACCAGCGTGATTCCTGTGCGGGTTCCTGCATCACATTTCACTTGCAGACAGTTCACCCTGCCCTCTGCGAACTGCTGCGGGTGTTAATGTTAAGTTAATGACACCGCCAGATCGGTTCGCAGATCACAGTACAAACTGTGAAATGGTACAGGAATGGATGAACACCCATGCGATCTGATTCTAGTGCGATCCAAAACAACGGTCCTGTACCATTTTGGGCTGAAGCCAATGGAATGCGGCCATACAAACTGTGGAATACAACAAGATCTCTCTTGTGTTTTGTAACACTACACTTCTTTTTTTGATGAATGAGTAGGTGTACAATGTACCCCATACTCATTCACATAGGGGGGTCCCAGGATCTGGTGGACCCCTTAGTGGAGCCCCCCCTTCGCCCCATATTGAGGGCATGTGGCCTGGTATGGTTCAGCTGGGAGCGAGGAAATCTGCTGACAGCTGATGAGTCATCGGCCCACTGCTTAGCAAACAGCTATTTGTCAAAAAACAGCCTAGGGGTCCCCCCCCCCGACCACCAGTCTGTTTTTTGACAAATACTGCATGTGATACCACCAACAAAAACCTAGTGGTAAATATCGCATTCTTTTTAAAGAGGAAGTAAACCCTGATGAGTTTACTTCCTCTTGGACTATGTATAGGACACTTTAACCAGATTCACTTGTTCTCTGCTATTGTTTTACTTTTTTTGCTGCTGTTATTTTTTATATTTTATATTCTAGTTGTTACATGTTTTCTACTATATGCACTTTAGTTTGCTTATCACAGTATCACTGTTGCTGACACTGGAGTTATGCACAGATGCACTTTGAATCAGTTGATTTTATGCTATGCACAGATGCACTTTTGATGTAATTTTTGATTGTTCAAGCACTATTGCACCTCCTTGTTTTGACATTATTATTTAAAAATTTTTATTATTGCTAGCTTATTTGGTATTTAGGAAGCGCAACACACCCCCCCTTCTTTTCAATATAGTTGTAATACAATAAAATACAAGAGGATTAAGAGGGCCCTGCTCAGAAGGGCTTACAATCTAATAGGGTGGGGCAGGTGGTACAAAAGGTTATAACTGTGGGGAATGAGCTGATGGAAGTGGTAGGAGATTAGTTAGAGATGTGATAAGCTTAACTGAAGAGATGAGTTTTCAGGGATTGCCTGAAGGTAGAAAGAGTAGGGGATAGCTGGATAGGTGGAGGTAGCGAGTTCCAGAGGATGGGAGAGGCTCTGGAGAAATCCTGGAGACGAGTATGAGAGGAGGAGAGGAGAGATCTTGAGAGTAGGAGGTCGTGAGAAGAACGGAGAGGACGATTTGGGTGATATTTGGAGACGAGATTGGTGATGTAGCTCGGGGCAGAGTTGTGAATGGCTTTGTATGTTGTGGTTAGTATTTTGAATTTAATTCGCTGGGTGATTGAGAACCAGTGTAGGGATTGGAGGAGAGGGTTGGCAGACACTGAGCGGTTGGTAAGGTGTATAAGTCTGGCAGCAGCATTCATGATAGACTGAAGAGGGGATAGCCTATGGAGAGGCAGGCCAATGAGAAGGGAGTTGCAATAGTCAAGGCAAGACTTTTATTATTGATTATGATTTTTTTTTACACATTATGTTTGCTGATACCAATTAATTTTATTGGTATAAGCAACCAGTTCTACTGAATGAAACTGGTTCATTCAGTGTATTTTGTTGTGATTATCTGTGATTGGCCAAAGTTAATCACATGGTACAGCTGGGCTGTGATTGGCCCTGTCTGTTCAATGTGATTACTGTGATCAATCACAGCTAGCAACACAACTGTATATAATACATGGCATGAAAGGAAGCCATCCATTGTTTACAATTGTCATGATTGGTTACAGCGATCAAATGATACTGACAGTGGGCCAGTACCATGATCAGTCATCAGCTGGTGACACAGCCCTGAGAGCTGTGTTCTGGGAGGATGTCATATGACATTCATGCAGCACAACAGTGCTCCCACCCAGCCTTCATTTTGCTATAGACTGGGTGGGAGGATGCCAAAGGACGCTTTGGTCCAGTATCAGTGCTGACTGAGCTTTAGCTGTATTCTGTGTCCTGCTAGTGTCTTGTGTGTGTCTTCGATTGCTGACTCAGCTTGCCCTTGACCCTGATCTTGAATTATGTCTTGCTGCTGTTTTACTGACCCCAGTTTTGCTTATGGCTTTGGTCCTGCCTATGCTTCTATACCTCACTGCCCACCCGCTTAAGTTTTTTCATAATTTCGCCATGATCCATCCTGCAGAGCTTGCATTCTGGACATGATGTCCTGCCAGTTCTACCAAACCTGCATCTCCACTAGTAAGTTATTCTATCCACATCTATGGCACTCTTATTTGTCCTGTCCCTTGGCACTCTCTGTATCACTTTCAGTGGAGCATGGGCTGGACATACAGGAGAGAGGCCAACCTCGTCATCTCTGGCTCCTATCAGATATGTGACAATGTATAATTCCTATAGTGTTTAATTTGAGTATAGTATGCTTCATTGCACCTACTTTCCAGATTTGCTGTCGTATGTCACAGTTTGGAAATGTGGATTCAGGTTATGCAGTAGAGAAGGGACACTGCAATATGAACCAACATTTTTTACTAAAAACTTCACACAAGAGCAGATAGAAGGGGCAGTACGCTCCTGAATTTTAGAGTGAGGACATACATAGCATGACTTACTATAGTAGACTTGGGCACACTTTGCAATAGCTAGTCAAATTATGCTTACATAAAGTGTAAAGCTTAGCTGTCCAAAATTAAAAAAAAAAAAGTTTTTGCTTTACATACACTTTAATTTACATTATTGTTTCTTCATTTAGATTCAAGTGAAATTCTAAAACCAAATACTCAATGAGGTAAGACAACAATATCACACTGTAGTCATTATGATAATTATCTCAGACTTTAGTGATGTTAAGATTGACATTTACATACTGTACATCAATTGCATAATCAGTTAAACTGATAACGTCTCATTGGGACTTAGTTTTAATTATAGTATGTGTCAAAGTTACAGCAGGTGCAACTAGGTATTTCTGCACCCCAGGCACAAAGGTGACAATAATTGGCAGTTATGGTAAAAATATCACTATCTTGTGTAATTATCAGTCAAATGTACAAGCCTCTTAGACATTTTAGGAAATTGTTTCCTATGTGATATTTTGCCCTTTGCCTCCTGTGAATGTTAGGCAGCTATCCCTGCACCCACTCATAGTTATGCTGCCCAAGGCATTATTTCATAGGCAAACAATATAGTATCTTACTCATGTTTTTCACAATTTGCCTCAAATTTTTCCTTCCTGTTGATTCTTCCTGTTTCTTTTTTTTTTTTTTTTTTTTAACGCTGCACCTCACCGCTTGTTATAGCTCCCCATATTGGATTGTTCCTATAGTATTTTGCAGATTTTACCTTGAGACAAGTTAAAGTCATCTGAAAAATAATAATTCCATGTTTCACAAGGGTATGCATTTAATACAATTTCAAAATACAAATTTGTAAATTAAAATAAGGAGTTGGGTAAAATGACACTCCCAAAACAAACTTTTCTTTTAATATATAAGTAATAGTTACAGGTGGTTAAGCAAACAATGATCAATTTGTAATCCCTGGTAGGTCCCCTACTCATTATATTGTATTCATTATGTGTCTTCCAAGGACAGGATTGAAAATTAATTTGTGTTTCTTTAATATGTTTCTGCCTGAGGATGTTTGTGGCACATGATAGCTTGATCCTTATTGTAATAAGATGCCTCCATGTTATTTATGGAAAATCATTCAGATGTCAGGAACACATTTCTTGCAGTTCCATTCCCCAATTAGTAGCAACCTGTAAAAACTGATGCCTTTCTAAAATGTGTACTTTCATATAATAACAACAGACTTCATTATTAATAATTCCCCAAGTACTGTATAACAGATTATGTAAAACATTTCAAATATCCACATTCATATCTGGCTTTACCTGTGCATGACATACATTATGTGACCTGTGTGATTAGGCAGGACAGTATCATGGGGAGCCAGAAGGTGTGTATTTACCTTTGATTTTTACTCAAATTCATTATATGCAGTCAATACAGTAGTATACTTTCAATACACCTCCTTGATTTCATATAGGACACCTGCTCACTCGCTTCCTTTCTCTTCTCATTCTTCTTACTGGTTTATATTACCTACCTCAAAGTCCATCCAAACGTGCTACACTCTTACATATTGCAGTCTAGCGATAGACATCATTGGCAGACATTGGCAGCAATGGAACAATGGCACCCAGGAGTTTCTTCTAACATTAATCAGTCTGCATGGATTAACTGTTCACATTCTCTAGCAGCAATGTGGCTTATCCACTATTCATATGCCCTAGCAATACTGATTCCCCATGCCAGTGTGGCAATATTCAAGAGTCAAGATTTAAAGCAGTATTTTTTCAATTTAAGAACAGTTTTCAGTTTCCATAAAAAAAAAAAAAAAAAAACTTAAATAAAAATAAGCGGATATTTGAGTTAACACTTACCTCAAACCATTTTTGACAGACACACCTCCTGTGGAACCACTGATTCCACTTTCCGAGGTTTACTCACAATCTTTTTCCACATATTCTGAGATAAACACACGGGCAAAGCAAGATGAAGTTTGCATGTGCTTAAAAGCAACTTGGCTATCAATAAAAAAGTCCAACAGTTTTCTTCACTCATATTTTATTCTCTTCAGTACATTATTAATCCTCCAAAACTGCATGAATCTGGCATTGCATCTTTGGCTTATTGCATACGTAATGCCATGCTCGCATCAAACCACTACTGTCCCCCTTGGAGTTAGAAGCAACAGTGCTATTGTTTTTGGTGGCATGACCATCTCCATACAGAACTGTCCTCTGCACTGTTCTCCATTCTACTCTTTCATAGTCTTTGGCCTGGGGTTCCATGTGCATCCCTCAACAAATACCAAGCATGGGTGGTGCTGGCCTACTTTGTAGAAATGCAGCTATCTCTGTAGCTTTTAGCAAAATACACTTTATATGGGACTTTAAATATACCTCCAATGGTATAGTGCACACAAAAGATCAGGCAAAGTAAAAAGTTCCACTTTATTACAACATTTAGAAAATGCAGAATTTCAAATAATGTAAAACTTGTAATGCCCAAAAGTACAAGTAATAGCTAACCAATGTTGGTATATATAAATTGGACTTGAGATGAACGTGAAAGGGTCAACGCATTATGCAAGGCCCCCCTGCTTCATCAGGACCAGGTCCTGATGTAGCTGGAGATCTGTGAAATATGTTGACCCTTACACGTTGATCTCAAGTCCATTTTTATATCACATATACTCAGTATATACATCTATAGTGAAATTATATCAGTGCAAATAATTCATAAATATCATGAATGTGCTTATATTCTGTATACATCCAATTATCATAAAAAAAAACATCAAAATGCAATAAAGTGTCCATTGCTCCAATATTCTTATACATGTATCCACATAACTTAAGTCCATCATTGTCAAATATGTGTTAAGTGCTCCACAAAACTTAGATCAGTACTCCTCAGCAGGGCCGGATTAACATAGGGGCTATTGGAGCTGCAGCTCCAGGCCCCTTTCTCAAGATAGGCCCATTTTCCCCCAAAAAATAAATAAATAAAAAGTCGACTTCTAGGATTGTAGCTCCGCGATCAGGAGTCAAAGAGACACCACATTTGGGGTGTAGGTAGCTAAAGACCCACTCCAGCACTGGTTAAAATATGGGTCTGCTATCATCTATGGTTCCAGAGATACGGGGCTCCTTGCGCAGCCTGTCAGAAGCTACATACAGAGCGGCCAGTTTAAATACAAGCTGGAACACTCTGCAGCAGACTGAGAGGATGAACTCACAGTGCTTATAATAATTATTTGTATATTACTTATGATAATTAACCCCTTGCCACCCAGGCCCATTCTGAGACTTCTCTCCTACATGTAAAAATCATCGTTTTTTTATGCTAGAAAATTACTCAGAACCCTCAAGCATTATATTTTGTTTTAGTAGACACCCTATGGAATAAAATGGTGGTCTTTGCAACTTTTTATGTTACACGATATTTGCGCAGCATTTCATTCATAAAAAAAACACTAAAGTTAGCACGATTTTTTGTTGTGTACTAAGCGATGCTTTACATTTTTTTTACAGGTTACATGTTTAGAGTTACAGAGGAGGTCTAGTGCTAGAATTATTGCTCTCGCTCTAACGATCGTGGCTTATGTAACCTGTGTGTATCTGGCACTGATACTAACCAGTGCCTACCCAGGGACTGACTAGTATCTCTCCCCAGCCTGTCCCCACACACCCTCTAACCTGCTGACCTGTGAATGGGGCAATCACTCCCGCAGTGTTATTGTGTTCTGCCAGTGAATACAATGATTAGTGTTGCTAACTACAGCTGGAAGCACTGATTGTTTTGGGGAAAACCTGACAGGCTGGTTGTGCTCAAGTCGGTTAATAGGTTGACTTGTGTAAAACCAGCTACCCCATACATAGATCGACTATGGCTGGTCTCTGCTTAATTGGTGTAATTTCAATCCATGTATGGACACAGTCCCTAAACATCCTTCCGCAAACCTTTACATTTTTCCTTCCCAGATTACTTCATCCTCCTCTCCTATACATAGTGCCCACTGTCATACTCTCCACACTTCTCTCCTATACATAGTGCCCACTGTCATACCCTCCACACTCCTCTCCTGTACATACTACTCACTGTCATACCCTCCAAACTTCTCTCCTATACATAGTGCCCACTGTCATACCCTACACACTTCTCTCCTATACATAGTGCCCACTGTCATACCCTCCACACTCCTCTCCTGTACATACTACTCACTGTCATACCCTCCATTCTCCTCTCCTATACATAGTGCCCACCGTCATACCCTCCCTCCACACTCCTCTCCTGTAATTACTGCTTACTATCCTACTCTCCACACTTCTCTCCTGTACATAGTGCCCGCTGTCATACCCTCCACACTCCTGTACATATTGCCCACTGTCATACCCTCTACACTCTTCTCTTATACATAGTGCCCAATATCATACCCTCTACACTCCTCTGCTGTGAATACTGCCTACTGTCATACCCTTCACACTCCTCTCCTGTACATAGTGCCTTCTGCCATACCCTCTACACTCCTCTCATGTACATAGTGCCCACTGTTAGACCCTCCACATTCCTCTCCCTCACCTGCACATACTTCCCACTTTTATACCATCCATACTCCTCCCCTATGCCTCTTACCCACAAAAACTGTTCTTTAAAATTATACTGAATATCCTCAATGTTACCAGCTCTAGAATGGGCAAACTTTTGTTAGTTCAACTAAAGGAAATCTCACAGTCCTCATATTTGTTCTGCCCCATTATTAGTACTTATTTAATTTTGTAATTACTATTGTGATGTATAGCGGAACATAGGGGATGTCAGCTACTTTAAATATAGCACTTGTAAAAAAAAGCATCCCTGAAAATATTTTTTAAATGTTGACAATTATGCACTTAGGCACAGGATCAGTAGGGGGCCCCATGAGAGGCTCCTGTGATATTAAAGTGGTAGAATACTTTTCTAACATTACTACTTTTTAGAGGCCCTGGGGTAAGTTATGCCATAATGTACAAGTGTGTCCAGCATATTGGCACATTAGGGTGCACTTAAATTGTCAGACTGAGCCCTCCAGTGCTGTGCTGTGATCAATCCGGCGGGGCACGGGCACTTCCATCTTCACCCGTTCTTCCTTCTGGGTTCTGTGCCTTTGGTCACTTGCCTTGGCCAGGCTGCGTTGATGTCATTCCCACACATGCTCATGTGCTTCCTCTTTCTCTCATCCTCCCTCCCTTACCCCTCACACCTCTTTCATCCCCTTTCTCTTTCTCTCTCTCTCTCTCTCTCTCTCTCTCTCTCTCTCTCTCTCTCTCATCCTCCCTCTGTCTCTCTTTAATTTAATTTGTTATAACAAAAAATATTTTTATTTATTTATTGTTTATAAAAGGCCCCACCAAAATCCTCAGCACCAGGCACATGATCTGGCCCTGCTCCTCAGTACTCCTCAGATGCTTCTCTCCCAATGTGTTAAACATAGCACATGTTTTTAAGAAACTTCCAAACGATAACTCACCAGAAGTTGTGACCCCTTAATGCAAAGTGGGTCAAAATAGGCTTTGCAATCTCCTAGGGATAGCTTTCTATATGCACTGGTCTCTGAGCCTCTTTACAATGCGCCCATTCTCATAGCCATTTACCTTCCATTCTACTTTATTCCCTCATCAAGTGTGCCACATGGAGATCAAGAATTGTGCAATTGCATAAAATCGTTTTTTATTTAGAATCCAGCATTAAAACATAAAAAATACATTCACATGTCTGTCCCTTGATAATGTTCTTTTAAATAAAACTAGTCAGGAGCTACATTTTCTTACACCTGCTGGGGTGTCTGTATATGCTTTATATGCATTTTACTGCCTTCTTGCAAGTAGTTTTAAAGCGGTTGCATACCTGCTGAAGTTTTTTTTTTTTCCCCACCTGCAAAGGAAAAGGCATAATGAGCTAGTATGCACCGCATACTTGCTCATTATGAAATACTTACCTTAGAACGAGGCCCCGACATCTTGCCCGATCCACACCGAGGGAGCTGACATGTTCCCTCTGCGTTTCTTCCGGGTATCGCGGCTCCAGCGCTGTGAGTGGCCAGAGCCACGATATCGTCACTCCCGCGCATGCCGCAGGAGATTTCTTTCTGGCAGGGTCCGGCGTCTGCCGGACTTTCAGCTGAGAATCCCCTGTGCGCATGCGCCGCTGCAGTCAGCGGCGCATTGTGAGGGGAATATCTCCTAAACCGTACAGGTTTAGGAGATATTTTTTTTTACCTGCAGGTAAGCCTTATTATAGGCTTTCCTGTAGGTAAAAGTCATAAAAAATGACTATACAACCACTTTAACTTTTATTAAAAAGCCTGCCTTTTTAATTACTACACTACAGGTTCCTCCTTTTTCTCTCCCTTTTGCTGAGCCCACTGCTGAACATCCTGGTTGTATGGTAACCCATCCTGGAATCTTGGCTCCTGATATCCATCCATGAGGATACTGGGATAAAGTGCAGCCAGACCCCCATCTTGGGGTCAGAGTAGGTGGTAAGCAGCTTGAGAGTTGGGTGTGCACTTTTGGATGTGAAGATTTTGCTATCCACACTGAAATATGGATTTTTGTTGATACATATACTATAAATGTACTTTTTGCACAAGAGAACTTGCTCTTCTTTTTCTTTGATGGACTTTACTGGATTATTTATGAATGTTTTTTAACACATTCTTTTTTATCGTTTTTGATATATGTGAATATTAACTTAATAGAGTAATTTTTATGAATTTATGCACTTTTATTTGATAGAGCAACACGTTCTTAAGTTATATTCCCGTGCTTGTACCTTGTCCCGGCACTCGGTTGCAACAGCGCAATATTGTGTAGGATCTGGCTCAACCAGCTGATCAGTGCAAGTGGGTCATCAGTGCCAAGACCTGCCCAAAGTACTTACAGAAATAAGGAATTCTGACACTTTTCTGACCCTTATTAAAGTATGCTTACTCTGGGTCGGTGGCTCCAAAGTATTGAAGTCATACACACCCAGGCACCTAGCATTTACAAAATATGGCCAGCAATGTCAACACCCATACTTTTCTCATGGCAAAGTCACTTAAACCAAAATTTGGTTAAACTGATTGTCAGTGGTGTATTTAGGTTTATATCATTGTTATGCAGTAATGTTTGTCTGTCAGCCTACCTCTCCATGTGTTCAGAATAAGAGGCCAGCCACTGTCACCTGGCTGCTTAAGTAATCTCTCCTCAAAGCATCGCTCCACCCCAGCCCTTAGCTTTATTAACCTGTGCACTGCAAGCCAGCTCTGCTGATCAATATTGTGTGTGTTTGGCTTCCATGTGCTCATTGCTCTGTGTCCTACGTCTGATCCTGTTTTACCCTTGGCTTGTTCTTGACTGTCCTCGTCTGCTTCATATCCCGACCTTTGGTGTGTTCCTTGACTATCCCTATCTGCTTGTTGCCCTGACCTTTTGGCTTATCTCCTGACTATCCTTTGTTGTCACAGTCTGCTGCTTCCTCTCTTATCTTCCTGTACTCTACTGTGAGCATGAGCTGGACTGCAGCGAAGTCCATCCCCACCATCATGGGCCCTGGTGAACACCTGCTGGCTCTTAGATTCCGCACCCTGGTAAATCTCATGCTTTAGCTCCCAGTGTGATCCATGTTGGTGCTCCAGAGTACCTGCTTTCCTGGACCACCCAGAGCTCCATCCGCAGCAGTCAGCCCTAGGGTCTGCTACCTTGCAGTGCACTCCAGACCCCTATGGTGTGCATCTGTCACCTAGACTTAGGGAACCTGATAGTTTATTTGTTTTGTTCTACTCACTCTTTATTACCTTATTCATACTATCTAATAGAATCCTTGTAATAATTCAGAGGTTTTAGTTTAGAAACTTCCCTCACCAATGTGATACTCGGATCTGTGTTAGGCTTGGGGGTACATGCCTTGGCATCACATGGTCTTAGGTTTGTTAGCAGATGTTATATCAGCCTATATCCTTCTACCAGTCTGTCAGTATTACTAGCAGTGTTAATTTAGTAGACTAAAACGACTAAAACAATTTAGTGAACTAAAACGACTAAAACAATTTAGTCGACTAAAACGACTAAAACATTTTAGTCGACTAAAATACAACTAAAACGAAAACAATTGAGATGACTAAAATATGACTAAAATTAAAAGCCATTTAGGCAAAAGACTAAAATGAGACTAAAACTAAAATGTCATTTTAGTCAAAAGACTATGACTATAACTAAATTGCAATTACTGAAATGTACTGTCGATTTTAGTCGACTAAAATGTAGGACATTTTAGTCGACTAAAATGTACTGGAGATTTAGTCGACTAAATACGACTGAAACTAAAACAATTGCAGAAGACTAAAATGGGACTAAAACTAAAATGCCATTTTAGTTCTAAGGCCGCGTACACACGCGGGGACTGTTCGGCCAACTTTGTCCGCTGAACAGTGTTTCGGCGGACAGTCCGCCCGTGTGTGGGCGTTCAGCAGACAGTTTCAGCGAACAGTCCGCTGAACAAGGTTTTTCGGAATTTCCGAAAAACTGTCCGCTGAAACCTTGTTTCAGCGAACAGTTCCCTCGTGTGTAGGCTTGTTCGACAAACTAAGTTCCGCGCATGCTCAGAAAGGCTTTACACGCCGAAAGTTATAATGCAGTGTATAGGACGTCGTATTTTTCGTCCCGTCGTACGTGCCGTTCACGTCATCGCGCACGGTTTCAGCAAACTGTTCGTACGTCGTGTGTGGCCATGTCCGTCCATGCTAATTTTGAGCGGACTGTTTGCCGAAACTGTTTGACGGACAAAGTTGGGCGAACAGTCCCCGCGTGTGTACGCGGCCTAAGACTAAAATTAACACTGATTACTAGGGAGTGTACATATGTTTGACACATCTAATTGTGTGCTTACCAGTATTGGTTGGTGAATTTTATTTTAATAACATCTTTTTAAGCAGTTTGCTGCTCTGATTTGATCTCTTCTCACTCCGATGTTGGTAGTATGCTAGTTTAATATTATTTGTTCCCCATTTTGTATAGGCATTGTACAATAACTAAACTCTTCTTCTGGCTAGTTTCCTTAATGTCTTGGCTGCTTGTCAGCTTCCTTGAGCGGACCAAATTCATAATCATCCCAAATATCTGTGAACTGGAAGTGCTCCATTTTGCTGTGATATGTTGTTTGCCATTTGACCCCATCATAATATTAGTCTGCTTATGTTTGTTTCCAGTAACTTGAGTTCACTATTAATCTTGATGAAGAAAATAAGGATCATTTAATAAGCCAAGAGTGATCATGTGCAAAGTGTAGCAATCCATACTAACCAACCAGAATTACCTTTGATTGACTTGTACACAGTAAAAACTTAGACATGTTTGCTATGGGTCATTCCACTTTGCACATCACAGTTACAGCTTTCATTGCATTTTAAAGAGCCCCTTATGTGCATGCTGATATTACTGCAAAGGGTGATCCTTTGCCGTAATAATGCAAGATTTGCATAATGCATTAGGGCCTTCCCTGTCACTAAGAGCAGCTTTACAATAATAATAATAAAAAAAAACCTGTAGGAAAAAAAAAAACATTAAAATATTTGCCTTATCGCTGGCTCCTGCCTACTGCACCTAGAGAAATGTGACATCGTCCTCCCTCTGGAAGATTCTGGGAAATGCTGAGTATACAAAACCTTGCAAGAACACAATTTTACAGTAGTGCAGTGTCTGTTGCAATCTTTGGGGTAATTGGCATTCTACAAGATCTTGCTGGAAGCAGCAAGATGTCACCCCCTGCAGTACGGAAGGCAGGGAATGATATGTATATTAGACATGTGCATTCGTTTTTGTCTGAATTTCGGGTATTTTCGTTATCGTTTTAACAAACGATAACGAACGTGCAGAATCCGAAAACCGAAAGATCCTACATAAACAAATGCTTTATTTTAGTTTTAGTTGTGACAACAGTTCGATATAGATAGGAGATTCGACATGACGCTGACAATAGCGATCTGTGCCCATCAATCCTGTGGTCAAATGTGCCTAACCTTAGCTCTATTAGTTCAAGATTATTCTACATAGAGAGAAAATATTTGACATTATAGAGACAATAGCTAAAAAGGTTGAATGTACCTAACCTAACTCTATTAGTCCAAGATTATTCGACATAGAGAGATAAGATTCAACATAAAGATTTGACGAAGCAGTTGCCGCGAGCAGACATTTATGGTCAAATGCTTTGCCCATAGGCTGTAGAAGAATTCTAATGTTGGTTGACTAGTAATAATAATTAATAAATATAATTATTACTAGTGTCGTACAACATTAGAATTCTACTATAGCTTGTAGGCGGAACATTCGACCAAAAATGTAGGATTGTGGTTGTGTACTGTTTAGCTGCTCCCTTGAATCTTCTTTAAACATTCGACAGACACCATGAGCCTTCAATGACAGATTTGACAGATTTGACCTTGATGCATTTTTTAATGATACAAAGTAAATAAAAACGAATTTCAAGAGTAACTAAATACATTTATTTTTCGTATGAAAACAAAATTACGAAACAAAATATTTCAGTGTGCACATGTCTAATGTATATTTACTAATCTTTTTTTTTTTATATAATTTTATAGCTGCTATATGAGATGTGGGAGGGGATCTGATATATTGTAGGTGAGTGAAGGGGTGACGGACACAGTGGAGTTGCAAGGGGGGAGTGGGGGGACACCCTGCACGGCACTGAATTGAGAGAAGCACCGCGACTCTCTCCTCCTCCTCCTTCCTTTGGGCATTCAGGTATCTCTGCTCAGTGATGTTCAGGGAGGGAGGAGGAGAAAGAATTGAGGCAGACAGCCCGGGTTCCCATAGCCCAGTGCCCGGCACCTGCATGTCCTCCGGGAAGCGGCACTGCAATCCCCTATTATTGTGACAGCCAGGCGGGAAGCAATGCTGGCTGCCTATCACAATTACACCCCTCGGAGCCCAGCCTCCTCCTCCACACTGACAGTACATCCACAACAGGAGGAGGAGCCTAGGAGGAGGGACATCCATGTGGACAGAGCCACGGTGATCTGAGGTTTGTGAATGTAGGGAGGAGAGATTTACACAATGTCACAATGGGCAGGATCAGGGCCGCTGATAGAAATCATGGGGCCCCGTACAGCCTACCTGACGGGGCCCCCCTCAGCTCCTCCCTGGCCCTGCCCCTGGTCCCTCCTTCAGCCCCACCCCTGGCCCCACCCATTGCCCCTCCCCAGACCCCGCCTTGAAACAAAGTGTAGGTTTGTCTACAAGTGATATTTGTTTTTCTCCAGTCAGTTATAGGTTTGATTATCCAAAAGAAATACTGTTTTCAGATGAGAACAGACCTCTTTAATATCTATATGTAATACAAACCATTAATGAATAAATAAAATGGTATTTTTGGTATTATTGCAGAGTATTGTCAGGATAAGTATTGCAGAGTATTGTCAGTGTAAGTATTGCAGAGTATTGTCAGGGTATTTATTGCAGAGTATTGTCAGGGTATGTATTGCAGAGTATTGTCAGGGTATGTATTGCAGAGTATTGTCAGGGTAAGTATTGCAGAGTATTGTCAGGGTATGTATTGCAGAGTATTGTCAGGGTATGTATTGCAGAGTATTGTCAGGGTATGTATTGCAGAGTATTGTCAGGGTATGTATTGCAGAGTATTGTCAGGGTATTTATTGCAGAGTATTGTCAGGGTATTTATTGCAGAGTATTGTCAGGGTATTTATTGCAGAGTATTGTCAGGGTATTTATTGCAGAGTATCGTCAGGGTATTTATTGCAGAGTATCGTCAGGGTATTTATTGCAGAGTATTGTCAGGGTATTTATTGCAGAGTATTGTCAGGGTATTTTTTGCAGAGTATCGTCAGGGTAAGTATTGTAGAGTATTGTCAGGGTATTTATTGCAGAGTATTGTCAGGGTATTTATTGCAGAGTATTGTCAGGGTATTTATTGCAGAGTAGTAGTAGATGTTGAACTTCAAGCCCCCCCCCAAGCAATCATACACCTCACCTGTGTAATTGTTAGCTGCCTTGGCCCCAGCAGAGATCACTTCCTCCCTATTCTTGAGTGTCCACAGACCACAATATCTCGGTTGCCTGGCCCCTGCTCTCTCTGCTCACCTCTCACTCTGCTACTTCTTCTCACGCGGAGAGAGAGATGAATATCACTCCGCAACACCATAATAGGATGTGCTGGCCGGTACTTGTGCGATGTGCCAGCATGAGGAGCGGGCACAGAGAACGTATTCTTCCACGCCCGAAATACAGAAAATAGTCCCTCCTCTGCAGCCGCGTATTTAAACGATTAAAAACACAAATTCTAATTCTGGATAGAGTATGGGATGATCGGTGGCTGGAGAATAATTATTTTTTTTTTACATGAAAATTTACTTTGCTGTTCAGGTTGCCAGGGCCCCCCTGCTGGTCAGGCCCGGTACAGCAGGGCCAGTTGTACTGGCCTATCAGCAGCCCTGGGCAGGATTACACAGCGGGGTACATTAGGGGATTACACAGTGGGGGTACATTAGGGGGAGTACACTGGGGGTACATTATGGGGATTACACGGGGGATTACATGGAGGGGTACATTATGGGGATAACACGGGGGATACATTAGGGGGATACATTAACGTAATTACACAGGGCTGGTTACATTAAGGGAGTACATTAGGGGTATATATTAGCAGGATTACACGGGGGGGGGTACATTAGGGGGATACATTAGCGGAATTACACAGGGGGTACATTAGGGGGATACATTAGAGGAATTACACAGGGGGTTACATTAGGGGGATACATTAGCAGAATTACACGGGGGGTACATTAGGGAGATTACACAGGGTGTGGTTACATTAGGGAGATTACGCGGGGGGGTACCTTAGGGGATTACATGGGGGTACATTAGGGGGATTATACAGGGGTTACATTAGGGGGGATACATTAGCGGGCTTACACAGGGGGGATTACACATGGGGGTTACATTAGGGGGATTGCACTGGAAGGGCATTACACTGTTACACTGGGGGGGGGGGTTTAGACTTGGGGATTATATTAGGGTGCTAAGTCTAATATGCCTGGGTCAATTTTTTTATCCCAGTCCAGGCCAGGGTGACACCATTAAGAAGGAAGTGATATCCGACCGTGATGGTGTCACCCCCATCCATGACAGTGCATGGATTGGCGCACTGGCATAAACCACAACATTTACAGGGGCCAGTTTGGAGTGCGCACCGTGATTGCTGCCGTCCTGAAACTAGCCTGCCCAGGGGGCTGGGCACATGGATTATGGGGCTGCCACTGTTACCTCTTCTCTCTGCTGTAATGCATATATGCAGCTATAGGAAAAGTGGACCTTAAGGCCCAGCCGCTGCACATCCACAGCAGCCAGCATTTCTGTCCTGAAATTATGCTCACTCCATGCTACCAGCACACTGATCAAGCTGTCAGCTCTCTGTCATTTATTGTGATCAGCATCCAACAAGACAGATCATGTGATCCCTATGAGAGCCAATCACAGATCTTGGCATTAAAGCCCACTTAAAGAAGTTGTAAACCCTTACATATACCCAGTGAAGTGACTAGCTTCAGGTGATACACAGAGATTAAACAAATCCTTCTACATAGATGGTACATGTTTACCTGCAATCTTCTCTACATCTGATCAAAGTTCAGAATTAATAAAGCGTGTCTAAGCTGTCAGAATAAAGGGGGCAGAGAGCTGAATTTACACTCCCCAGAGCTCAATGAGGAGAGTTTCGAGAGTTGATTGGAGGGAAGGGACACTCCCCGTTTACACAGGAACAGAGCAGAGGCTGTCAATCAGCTGAAGCTCCCACCCCTTTTACCATTTCTCTCTTGGTATTAGGAAAACTTGTCAGAAGTGATTCATGCTGATAGCAGAAGAACGAAGCAGCAAACAGAAATTACACTTTAATGCAGCCAAGTACACACTATAGAGGGATATGCTTTATTTATATTTCATGTCTGAGGTTTACAACCACTTTAACCACTTGCCACCCACCCACCGTCAAATGACGGACGATCGGTGTGGCTCTCGTTCTGGGTGGACATCATATGACGTTGCCCCAGAATGGCCGCTCTCGCTTGCCCACGGTGGTGTGAAGCGAGGTGATCGCGGCCGAGTTGTTTTTCTAGAACACAGCGCGACCCTGATCTCTTTAAAGAGCCGATGACGTGGCTCTTTAACAATATGACTGGCTGTGTCCAATCATAGCCAGTCACATGTAAATGTGGAAGTGCCGGTAATTGGCTCTCATCGCCTCACACGGACAGAATGTGTAGAGAGGAGAGCCGATCAGTGGCATCTCCTCACAGAGGATACCCGGACAGGTAATCAGGGCACTGATTATCAGTGCCCTGATTATCAGTGCCCTGATTAAAGTAAAGCCCCCCAGTGCCCATCATTGCCACCACTCAGTGCCCATCAATGACACCAATCAGTGCCCATTAGTGATGCCAGTCAGTGCTGCCTTTCAGTGCCCAACAGTGCCTGTTCATCAGGGCCGCCCATCAGTGTCACCTCCCTGTGCCCATCGGTGTTGCCAATCTGTGCCACCTATCAGTGCCCATCAGTACCACCTATCAGTGCCCACCAGCGCTGCCCATCAGTGCCGCATATCAGTGCCACCTATCAGTAGCCATCAGTGCAGCATATTAGTGCCTCCTCATCAGTGACACCTAATCAGTGCTCATAAGTTCCACCTCATCAGTGTCCATAAGTGCAACCTCTACAGTACCCATCGGTGCAGTTTATCAGTACAAATCAGTGCAGCCTCATCAGCGCACATCAGTGAAGGAGAAAAATTACTCATTTATAAAATTTACCGAGAGATTTACAGAAACTAAGAAAACTTATTTTTTTCAAAATGTTCAGTCTTTTTTTCTTTTTTTTTTTGTAAAAAATTAAAAAGCCAGCAGTGATTAAATACCTTCAAAAGAAGCTCTATTTGTGTGAAGGAAAAAAAATCATATGGGCACAGTGTTGCATGATCGCACAATTGTCATTCAAAGTGTGACAGCGCTGAAAGCTGAAAAATGGTCTGGGCAGGAAGGGGGTTAAAGTGCCCGGTATTGAAGTTATGGTTAAGGGGCCTACGGGAGGCAGTGGAAGGGCTTATAGTGAACTTGGTGCTTACCTGGAATGGACAAAGCTCAGGTTTGCTTTAGGGAATGTTTCCAGTAACTTGCTGAATCCATGCCACAAATTATACTGACTGTTCAAAAAGACAAAACAAAATAAAAATGTTTCTGCCCAGTACTATGAGTGCCCTTACAAAGTGGTCATTCAGTACATATAAAAATGTACATACAGTATTTACAGTATATATACTTACAATGGTGTAAAAGTTAAATAAATGCAATCTGTCACAAAGGGAAGATAACTTTCACGTTTAACAGTTCACTAATTAGACAAGGAAATGTTTTTCCACCAAGTCTGTCAGCTCCAGGATTAATGTTACAATATAATAATAAATTTGTTCCGGGTGCAAGGATGTTGAATAATTATTTGCATTGTTCAGTCACAGAGCGGTGTCGAGAGCTCCTGACTCAATGCAGCTTTCTGTAATACAGTAGAAGATTTAAATATAAAGTGCCACAACCCCTGATTTTCCATTGTTGATTACTCATCAATGGCAGCATGTGTTTAAATTGCAAAGCAATTCCTTATTGTTTCAGTCTACTCTACAACGCCACAATCTTGCTTCATTTTCTTTCAAGGGAAACGGTACCAGTCTAAAACCATACTAAGCCTCGTACTGAAATATAGCACCATACCTGATTTTTAGGTTGGTATTTGGATCTGCTTAGAATACTTCTCTGCCATATGTAACAATGCATGGGTCAGAAGTTAGGTCAAACAAGCAGTGATCCTTGTGGGAAATGGTATGTCGGCCCTTCATGTACTTTGAAAGATGGAGTATTTGTGGACAATTTAAAGAGGCTCCAATGGTACTTTTCAGGGATTGTGCTGACACTGCAAGTAGGAATTGGAACCTAATTACTTACCAAAGCTAATTTTACATGAACTTAAATTGGGAAAAAAGTTATAATTAGCCACTGGCAACACTTAGCAGGCACTTCCAGATACCTTCAGAGGTCTGTTTTCCATTTTAGTGTCTCCAATACCTTGAATCAGAACCAGAGGTCATCTGATATAGAAATGTCACTTCTTTCCACCTCCTAAGCCTCTCTTTTGGCCAAAGCACTCACTACTAGGCTTGTGCAATTCATTTCGTAACGAATCAAAATTCGGCCGAATTTTGCATCTTTCGGACATTCGGATGCATCCGAATAAAAAAATAAGAAATAACAACGAATACGAAAGAAATATAACGAATGAATTCTAATGAATTCGACATGATTCAGTAATTCTTTAAAGATCTAATGAAACAAAAGGTCAGCTCAAAGTAAATCTTATAGTCCAATCAGCTAATTAATTTTGTGCTGGAGGATGGATTACTGGCAAAGTGCATTCCTGAGAACTGAGTTAGAAGGGTGCTGTATTGTATTTGAGCCGAGGAGACGTTGTCATTGTGTGTGTTAAAAGATTCAATAAACAAACGACTTTCCAAACTACGAATCATTATCACGAATGTCTATACATACATAAATAGCGAATTTATCCGAAAACGTATTAACGTAACATAACGAATGTAACAGAATGAAATGATGTATTTTACAAATAACAACAAACCAAAAGTAAACTAAATTTTCCGTTGTGCACAAGTCTACTCCCTACCTCACATCCAGTGGCGGAACTACCGCCATAGCGGCACATGCAGCCGCTATGGGGCCCGCAGCTGAGAGGGGCCCGTGGGAAGGATGAGGAATGCATACTGTGGAGGGGGGCATCACCTCCCGCACGGTCCCCCAGCCAGCGGAAGCGAGGAGAGGAAGAGGCAAGCTGTCTGTACGAGCAGAGAGCTGTAATAGCTTTCATTTGAATGTCCTGTGTTCCCGGGGCTCACCGTCACATAGCCCCACCTCTTGGCCCGGCGTCTTTGATAGACAGAACACCGGTCCAATGCGGGACATGTGACATCATCAAAGGCTCCGGGCCAAGAGGTGGGGCTTTGTGACGGTGAGCCCCGGGAACACAGGACATTCAAATGAAAGCTATTACAGCTCTCTGCTCGTACAGACAGCTTGCCTCTTCCTCTCCTCGCTTCCCCTGGCTGGGGGACCGTGCGGACGGTGCTCGCCCCCCCCCCCACTCTGAGTCAGCCCCACACTTGCCCGCAGCCATTTGAGGGCTCCAGTATGCACTCCACATCCTCCCCGGTAGTTCTGCCAGTGGCTCGCCTCTTCCTCTGCACAGGTGAGGCTGCAATTGTGACTGCACATTCATTCAGCATTTCTCTAGTTGTTCTAATTCTAACATTAGTCATTGGTTACATAAAGGAAAATTACAAATGCTGATCTTTTAATTCGTGTTATATGGTAATTTTTTGAATTTGAATTGGCAAAGGAAACTAATGTTTGAAAAAAAAATTATGTCTAAAGAACATGTAATGTACAGTGCATTTTTGCATGTAGGAATTATCTTTACTACATATTTCTGATTTTTTTTTTTTTTTTTTTTTTTTTTACAGCTATAAAGTTAACAGTATTAGTGTTTGCATTTTTAACCACTTTCAGACCGGACCAATTTGCTGGTCAAAGACCAGACCACTTTTTGCGATTCGGCACTGCGTCGCTTTAACTGACAATTGCGCGGTCGTGCGACGTGGCTCCCAAACAAAATTGACGTCCTTTTTTTCCCACAAATAGAGCTTTCTTTTGGTGGTATTTGATCACCACTGCGGTTTTTATTTTTTGCGCTATAAACAAAAATAGAGCGACAATTTTGAAAAAAACGCATTATTTTTTACTTTTTGTTATAATAAATATCCCCCAAAAATATATAAAAAAACATTTTTTTCCCTCAGTTTAGGCCGATACGTATTCTTCTACATATTTTTGGTAAAAAAAAACGCAATAAGCGATTATTTATTTGTTTTGCGCAAAAGTTATAGCGTTTACAAAATAGGGATAGTTTTATAGCATTTTTATTAATAATTTTTTATTATTTTTTTTTTTTACTAGTAATGGCGGCGATCAGTGATTTTTATTGTGACTGCGACATTGTGGGGGACCCATCGGACATTTTTGACACATTTTTGGGACCATTGTCATTTATACAGTAATCACTGCTATATAAATGCAGTGATTCCTGTGTAAATGACACTGGCAGTGAAGGGGTTAACCAGTGGGTGGCAGTGTAGGGGTTAAGTGTTCCTAGGGGTGTGTTACTAACTGTGGGGGGGTTGGGCTTTCATTTAGTGAACACTGATCTCTGCTCCAATCACATGGAGCAGAGATCAGCGTCACTAGTTGCTAGGCAGAATGGAGAAATGCTGTTTATACGGCATTTCCTCCATTCAACCGTCCTGTGAGACGATCGCGGGGATGCCCGCGGCGGTCGAGTCCGCGGGTCCCGTGACCGGACTGACGGGGGTCCCGACCAGCGCGGGAGCGCGCCGCCAGCGGCGCGCTCCCGATGGCAGGGCGGCATTGAATATTGGACGTACATGTACGCCAATATGCCTGCCCGTGCCATTCTGTCGACGTACATCGTCGTGCGCTGGTCGGGAAGTGGTTAAGGGGGTGTGGCAGGGGGTGTGTCCTATGCCTACATACTTTTGCTAATAGGTGTCGCACATTCCCATCTCAGAAAGTTGGGAGGTATGCTATATGACTGTACTAGGTCAAATATCAAACACAAGCATCGTGATGTAAGAGAAAGGGGAGTGAACTGAATAAAGAAAGATGAGTTTTTGTGGGACGGGGTAGTATATGGGCAAAGTACAGGTTCACTTTACATCAAAATATCTATGTCATTTAAAAAAAGGTATCATTACTTTAGAAACATCTAAGTCTTTTTGACTGTCCGATGGCCCTGAAAAATTTCTGCATAATCAATGATAAGCTGGAATGTCATGCTTTGTCAGGTTCCAGAAAAACTGGAAAAATACTACATACACCGAGCACAGATTATAATAACTGGTGATTGGGGAAGAGGCAACAGTATGCTGAACCCACATCAGGCAGTCGGGTATCACAATTCATTGTTTTCTTTGCCTGAATTTTTACAAATGAGGCTCAATCAATATATAGTCAATGGTGATTTTAGTAGCTATCTAGTACTTAGGAACGTACCATGTGGTATTCCAGTGAATTCAACTTATGCCCCGTACACACGGTTGGATTTTCCAATGAAAAATGTTCGATGGGAGCCTGACTGACAGCCACAGCTTTACATGTTTCCTACAGGGGGTTGTTTCCAGTGGTGGCTGGTGCTCAAAATTTGTGGGGGGGGGGCGCAAACAAACTGAAAAATTCTGAAAAAACACCATCAATTGTAGCCTCACTGTGCCATCAAACGCAGCCACTTTGCCCATCAAACGCTGCCACTGTGCCCCAAATGCTGCCACTGTGCCCATTAAATGTTGCCACTGTGCCCCAAATGCTGCCACTGTGCCCATTAAATGCTGCCACTGTGCCCCAGGTGCTGCCACTGTACCCCAGGTGCTGCCACTGTACCCCAATGTCTTCTCCCGCACTCCTCCTCTCGTCTTCTGCAATGATTGGATGGTAGGCGTCCAATCACAGCAACTGTGATTTCAGCCAATCAGGTGACAGGTAACACAGACCCGGCAACCTGATCGGCTGCGAGGCGGGTCAGTGTTAAGGAAGCGATGTATTAGCTTCTCTAACACAACACTGTGTAAACAGCGAACGCATGGCATTGCGCCCGCTGCTTACCCTTTTGGAAGCATATTAAAGCCCACGGCTCCAATCAGGATGCCTATTAGAGCCGCAGCTCTAATCAGGCGCTTCCAAAGAAACCCGCCGCTGTAATTCAGATGCCCGCCGCCCGACAAGGGGCCGGACACCTGAATAGGTGAAGATATTTGCCAGCACACCATGGAACAACACAAGTAGCGTTCAAACGGGTGATTTATTGCATGATCACAACACAAAGATAGTACAACGTTTCGGAGCCGTGCAGGGCCCCTTCATCAGGCATGTGACACATCTTTGTGTTGTCATCATGCAATAAATCACCTGTTTGGACGCTACTTGTGTCGTTCCATGGTGTGCTGGCAAATATCTTCACCGTGACTTGAACCAATATCCAGCTGGTTGTTGCTACAGCACCCAAATCTGAGAGTGCATCAGAAATGTGTGCGATGGGAATATGAAGGACACCTGAATAGGGGGCGGCAGCGGCGGCAATGCATGAATCTATCTATTGTTGATAGAGCGGTGCAGGAGAGAGGGGGCGGCGCTCCTGCGCGCTCTATGGACACACAGCCACTGGTTGTTTTACTTCTCACCAATCACAACTCAGAGCTCTCCCCTCTGCAGTTAGAGACTTCAGATCGTTTCCCACTGCTTTTTAGAACGGTGAAATGCTGTGCAAAATGTGTGTATTGGAAGGTTGTAGGGAAGTAAGGAGTGAAAGTAATTGTAGAGACAATAAGATGCATTAAGATAAAAAGTCTTCTGTGTGCAGCAGCCCCCCTCAGCCCTCCTAATACTTACCTGAGAATATAACCGAGGAGACCCAGTTGTTGCCAACATCCCACTATGAACAATATTATATAAGAAGTACTCCCCAAGGAAGTACTTAAGGACTTTAGAAGCAACTAATAAACAGATTAATAGAAAAAAATATAGAAATGTATTAATATTATATATGTGGTGCATGCAAGACCAAATATAAATTGCATATGGAACATAAACAGAATCACATGACAAATATAATAGTGCAAATCCTTCAATATTAAGCCCAACATGTTTCTGGACCTGAAACGTGTTGGATTTAATATTGAAGGATTTCCATGTTTGTTATTTTTTTTTTTTAAAAGCCAGCAGCTACAAATACTGCAGCTGCTGACTTTTAAAATAGTGACACTTACCTGTCCAGCGCGCCCGCGATGTCGGCACCCGAAGCCGATCTCTAGATCGTCTGTAAGGTGCTGCCACCGCCATCTTGGGTATGGGAATCAGGAAATGGAGCCTTTCGGCTTCATTTCCCGGTTCCCTACTGCGCATGCGTGAATCGCGCTGCGCAATAAGGACGGTCCCCGCTGCCTCTGGGATCTGTATGTTTCCCAGCAGGCATCGGGGCACTTGCGGAAAGGGGCGCCCCTTTCCGCAGAGAGCTATCCCGGAAGTGGGTGCAGAATACCTGTACTGTACAGGTATCTGCACCCCCTCCCCCCTGAAAGGTGCCAATTGTGGCGCCGGAGGGGGGGAGGGTTCCGATGAGCGGAGGTCCACTTTAGGGTGGACCTCCGCTTTAAAAAAAAAATGAAACCAAGACTTTACAATCACTTAAAAATAAACAGGCACAACTTATGTAGGAGGATTTGTTTTATGTTTGTGTATTACCTGAGACTTGACTTTTCAGTGGATATATGTAAGGGTTTACAACCACTACAAAAAAAAACCCTACTCTGATGCTTACCTGAGCCCCATCTAGGTCCAGCGATGTGCACGACTATCTGGGACTATGACCTCCTGATTGGCTGAGACAGTGGGAGCCAATGGGCAATAACTAGTTACCCAATCCAGAGAGAGAGGGGGCAGGGCCGAACCATGGTGCCGTGTCTAAATGGACACCAGGAGCTTTGGCTTGGGTTACCTAATAGCAAGCTACTTGACAAGAGGGAGGGCCAAGAGAGCCATTGAGGGACCCAAGAAGAGGAGAATCTGGGCTACTCTGCAAAACTGTAGCACAGAGCAGGTAAGTATAACAGGTTTATTATAAAAAAAAAAAAGACTTCAGAATCACTTTAAGCTACTGACTCTCTCTATGTTCTAAATTGTAGGCAGATGATTTACTACTATTTGCATTAAAGCGGTTGTAAAGCCTCAAAGTTTTTCACCTTAATGCATTCTGTGCATTAAGGTGAAAAATCTTCCGTGCTGCAGCTGCTCCCCCCCAACCCCCCTTTTTCTTACCTGAGCCCGATCCAATCCAGCAATGTGCAGGAGTGCAGCGGTACCAGCCACTGTCTCTCTGCTCATTGGACAGATTGATAGCAGCAGGTGCCATTGGCTTCCGCTGCTGTCATTCATATCCAATGACACGGGACCGGGGGGGATGGGCCGAGTCCCGCTGTCTGTGTCAATGGATGCAGCAGCAGGACTAGGGAGCGAGCCCGTATTTCATGGGGGCACCCGATGAAGAGCAGGGGCTTGGATCAAAAAATTTTGGGAGTAAAAATTAAATTCCAAAACAAAATATTTCAGTGTGCACATGTCTAGTAGCAAGCTCTTCTTTCTCTCCTAGCTATAGTGTTGATTTGTGCTAAGCTCTGTACATAAAGCAGATTGTGTAATGTTTCTAACTAATGCAGGCCATACATGGTCGAATTTCAAACAAATTTTCTTTTCAAAATCAGAAAATTTGTTTTTTTGTGATCCGATGATGCCAGCATTGATTTTCGAAATTCGGCCGACCAAGCCTTGAACTTCACCTCATGCTGCTACAGAAAAGAATTTTCTTGGCCGGGAATCTTCTTTTCTCTCCGTAAATTTTCTTTTCTTATTACATTTCTCGCACGATTCTCCCATCATTGATTAGAAAATCGTTTGTTTTTCCAAAAATTTCCAACATGTCCGATTCCTCAAATTTTATTTCCGCACGAAAATCGGCTGTTGCTGCAGCCCACTAATGGTGCGAAATTCATACGAAAATTCTTAGATATGATTTTCGAAAGAAAATTCTTTCGAAATTCGAACCGTGTATGGCCGGTATAAGTCATCTAATTACATACCTCCCAACATTTTGAGATGGGAATAAGGGACACCTACTAACAAACGTATCCAGGCCTAGGACACACCCCCATAAAACCCCTTAAAGGAGAATTAACAAAAAAAAAGGTTATTTAAATCCACAAGGATTACCACTACTATTTCTTTATATTGGCTTTTAAAATTTACAAATACAGCAATTTAGAAATCAGGTTTAGCACTGGGAAACACTTTTTAAAGGATAAAAAAGTGCATTTTATATACAAATATATAGATCAGCCCAAAATGAGGGACAAATGAGGAGGAAAGAGGGACAGAGGGACATTGCTCTGAATCAGGGACAGTCCCTCGAATTCAGGGACAGTTGGGAGCTATGTAATTGTATTTTTCATTCAGTAGTAATCACTTAAAATGGTTGGTAAAAACAGGGGCTGTGACTATGAGAAAGCCTTCATTAGACTCCTGTGTGCAGCCTGTGTGTTCAATCAAAAATGTGATAAATGATTAGCTTTAACAAAAAACTTACCTGAGATGACTATATTTGATAAGATTCAATTTTTAATTTGATATGTAAAAGAGAAACTAGCAAAAGTCAGTAGAGTAGCGAAAGTGAAAAGGGGTATAATAATAACACTGAGCATGCTGATTTTGCTCATTATAAAAGAACATGCTGAAAATGATGCAGCACTAGTGCACTGTTGATAATCAGGGTCTACGTGTATTCTTAAAAATAGCTTTCCTCTTGTGTGGAGCAAGAAGCCAAATGTTGATGAGCAGTTCCAGGTGTACAAATGTCTGCCTCATCCAAATGAAAGGTCATGGCAACAGTTGCTAGTATCAGATTCCTGACAGTCTCTGCCATGTGATGTCTGATTGTCTTGGAGTGATATGCTGCTGATCTCATGCTTCCAGTTAGCAATACTGGCAGGACAAATAATGTTTTCTTATTCCGATTTTATTTTTTATTTTTTTTATTTTTTTAATTTATTGCTTCCTAAGAGCTGGTGTGTATATATAATAATGCAAAATGACAGGAAAGTCAGCTAGCTAAAGATCAGTGAACTTCTGCCACCAGGGTAGTGTGTTCCTGCAATTCTCTTTGCATAGTTTAAATCCCTTAATTTCATTTTGTTAAATATTGTTTTAAAGGACACCACTCTTCCCAAAAAAAAAAAAAAAAAATAGTTACAAGGTCACAAATGTGCAGATCCTCTGCTTTGTTGATAATTGTCAATAATGAGGATGCTTTTAAAAAATAAATGTCCCCTCACTTAAAATGCCAACCCTGTACTTATGAGCATTTGGACTCTTCTATACCTTACAGAACAGGAAGCAGAACACTACCATGAGGCTAGAGTCATTAACCACTTCAGCCCCGGAAGATTTTACCCCCTTCCTGACCAGAGCACTTTTTGCGATACGGCACTGCGTCGCATTAACTGACAATTGCGCGGTACTGCTGCATTGCACCCAAACAAAATTGACGTCTTTTTTTCTCCCACAAATAGAGCTTTCTTTTGGTCGTATTTGATCACCTCTGCGGTTTTTATTTTTTGCGCTATAAACAGAAAAATGCTACAATTTTGAAAAAAACGCTATATTTTTTACTTTTTGCTATAACAAATATCCCCCATAAATATATAAAAAAACGATTTTGTTCCACAGTTTAGGCTGATATGTATTCTTCTACATATTTTTGGTAAAAAAAAATCGTAATAAGCGTATATTGAGTGGTTTGCGCAAAAGTTATACTGTCTACAAAATAAGGGATAATTTTATGGCATTTTTATTATAATTTTTTTTTTCATTAGTAATGGCAGTGATCTGCAATTTTTATCGGGACTGCGCCATTATGGCGGACACATCGGACACTTTTGACACTATTTTGGGACCATTGTCATTTATACAGCAATGAGTGCTATAAAATTGCACTGATTACTGTGTAATTGACACTGGCAGAGAGGGGGTTAACCACTAGGGAGCGATGACTGGGGTTACGTGTGTCTTAGGGAGTGATTCTAACTGTGGGGGGATCGGCTTCAACTCACATGACAGCGATCACTTCTCCTGATGACAGGGAGCAGTGATCTCTGTCATGTCACAAGGCAGAACAGGGAAATGGCTTGTTTACATAGGCACTTTCCCGTTCTGCGGCTCCATGACACAATCGCCGTGGACATGGTCACGCTGTATGCGGTGGGTGTGCACATGCCCGCTAGCCCCGCCATTTAAAGGGGACATAAAGGTACACCCATTTGCCCACCTCTGCCATTGTGCCAAAGAATATCGGCGTGCAGCGGTTGGCAAGTGGTTAAAAGCTTGACTATCAGGCTAAGCGCACACTAGCGATTTTTATAAGCTCAAAAAATGCTAGGAAAAAACACTGGATGAAAAATGCTGATAATAGCATTTTTGTGCCAGCTTCTAGTAGAATTTTATTGGCTTTTAGAAGCTTTTAGGAACATTAGCGTTTTTACAGTACATGAAAATAATATATATTTTTTTAAAAAGCTGTTAGGAGTGTTCTAGTAGGGTTTAGAAGCGTTAAAGAATGCATTCAGCATTTTTTTTTCTGCTTGAAAAATGCTCCAAAGTAATAATAATAATAATAATAGCTTAAAGTAGTGTACATAGACACATAGGATAACACTATTTAGTTTCTAGGAGCAGAAAAAAAATACATATAACAGCTTTTGGGAGCTTAAAAAAATGCTAGTGTGCATGGAGCCTCAGAGAGGTACTTGGGCATGCAGGACGTAGACATGTACAGCACAGAAAAATGTGTTTAGTTTCAGATAGATTCGTTATGTTACTAATATAATTTCGTTCTGGAATTTGCTTAGTTTCATTTCGTTTTCATTAAATTTAATTTCATTTTCATTACATTTGTTTTGTGTATTAATTTTTCAAACAAATTCCAACTGTTCAGAAGGATTAGAATTGGGATCGGTTGACTAATTCAAACTCTTTGTAAAGAATAACTGGTTATTAAGCATCTGTCAGCAGGCTTCCCCACTGACAGATGAATGTAAAGAAAAGAATGCCAGCATTGCCCGGCAATATAAAAAAAAAATAGCGTGGGGCCCCCCAAAAATCCATAACAGACCCTAATCCGAGCATGCAGCCTGGCAGGTCAGGAAAGGGGGACAAGCGAGTGCGGGTGAGGGCTCTACCCCCCCCCCCCCCCCACTGCCCCCACCCCAAAGCACCTTGTCTTATGTTGATGGGGACAAGGGCCTCATCCCCACAACCTTGGCCAGTGGTTGTGGGGGTCTGTGGGCAGGAGGTTTATCGGAATCTGGAAGCCCCTTTATCAAGGGGGCCCCAGATCCCGGCCGCCTCCTTATGTGAATGAGTATCAGATACATAGTACCCATACCCATTCACCAAAAAAATTTCAAAGTAATAAAAACACATAGACAGTGTTTGACAAATCCTTTATTATAAAAATAAAAAACAGTGTCCCTCGATGTAGATTCATCGTCAATCATGCCGCACCTCGAAAAAAAAGAAAAGACACTCTCTCTATCACAGAGGCCATCTGCCTAATGAAGGCTCCTCTGTTTGACAGCTCCTTTATAGGCAAGGGGCGGGAACACCTGTCTATGTCACCTGGTGGCACTGCCCCCTTCTGATGTCACGGAGCGGTACATGAAATTACATTTAAATTTCCGGCAATACAATATCATTGCTAGCAATAGAATTTTTTTTTTTAAATGGTGTGGGGTCCCCCCAAAATCCCAGGAGGGGAGTGATCGCTTCAGCCTGTTATGGATTTTGAGGGGGACCCCACGCCATTTTAAAAAAACTAAAAATTGTCAGGGGACCCTACGCAATTTTTTCCAACATTTTTCTATTGCCAGCAATTCTTTTCTTTACATTCGTCTGTCAGTGGGGAAGCCAGCTGACAGATCACGAGTCATGGTTGTTAAGGACACGGGTGGCTGGCTTTCCAGCCCGCTGCTTAACAACCAGTTATTCTTTACACAGAATTCAAATCGGTTGATCGTTTTTCGACCGACTCGAATAATAATCATTCTGAAATGTTGGAATTTGTTAGAAAATTCCAACGAAATTTGTTACTATTCGGTACTATTTTATAACCAAAAATTTGTCCGAATTTGTATTTGGACTGAAACAAATTGCACATGTCTAGTATCAACCAGTAGGGTCTGCCTTATCACAACTTCTGTGCTATAGTGGTCTGCTATTTATTGCTAGGGATGGAGTTTTTTATTTTTAAGACTGTTACTTTGCCCATCAAGGGTCATTTGAGTGTCTCTCTAAAGTGTAATTTCACCTATAAGGGGAAATTCTGCTTTTCTGCCTCATCTCCCCCTTCTCTACAAAGCACATTACATTTTTTGGGAGGGAGCGGGTATCTAGTTTTGATAGCTACCCACTGCCACCTCCACTCATCTAGATCATCTAGATACAGCACAGATCCCAGAAGGCTGCGGAATCATTCACAAAGCGCAGCACAGCTTGTGCTTTTGCAGTGGGAAGCCAGCTGTGAAGCCGCAAGGAGTCACAACTGGTTTCCCAAAGAAAACATGCTGGCACTATGACTCGAAGGCCGGTCAAGAACTGGCTCAGGTGAGGACAGCACTGGATCCTAGGACAAGCAATTGCCCTTTTATTAGAAGTTGGCAGCTACAGTATTTGTAGCTGCTGACTTTGAAAGTGGAAGTTAAGTCCACTTTTTAACTTGTATATACAGGTAAGCCTATATTGAGGCTTACCTGTAGGTACAGTGAATAGTGAATATCTCCTAAACTTGCACTATTTACTGGATATTCACAGAGCATGCAGCCAGTGATGTCACCGCAGCTTTGTACCAGGGAGTGGTAATGACATCATTGTGGCCCGGCCATTTTTACAGCCGAAATCCATGAACCCGGAAGGAAGATGGAGGCGCTGGGAATCCGTGACAGTGCTGCCACATCTGCTAAGTCTGTCATAATGTGTTAGTATGTGGTGCATACTAGTACATTATGATTTATGCCTACAGGGGGGTCCATTTTTTTCTCTGGCAGTTTACTACACATTCATTTTTTGTTCCTAGGGTGAAGATATTTATTAAAGTTCATTCCATTTATAAGGCCTTAAAAACTTATTCATACCCCTTGAGATTTTCATGTTACAACAAAAAACACAAATGTATTTTATTGGGAATTTATGTGATAGACCAACACAAAGTGGCATATATTTGTGAAGTGGAAGGAAAACGATAAATGGTTTCTAAATTTTTTCACAAATAAATATCTAAAACAGTGTGGCATGCATTTGTATTTAGCCCCTTTTACTCTGATACCCCTAACTAAAATTAAGTGGAATTACCCTATTTCTCGCTCCATAAGACTCACTTTTTCCCCAAAAAATATGGGGGAAAATGTATCTGCATCTTATGGAGCGAATACTGACCAGGCACCACCCCCCTACCGCCGCCACAATGTTGGTACCAGCAGCAGAGAGGCAGGAAAGCGGAGGACAGACATCCCAAGCCCCTGTGAGCGCCGGGCGATCTCCCGCTGGGCCTGTCACTCAGACATAAGACAGAGCAGTCCGAGTGGCCAAATGGAGTATGGCCGCTCGGGCTGCTCTGTCTTCTGACAGGCGGATGTGATGACGTCAGGTCAGGCTGCATCTATAGGCTGGTAAGGGTGCATCTATGGGACTGGTGAGGCTGCATCTATGGGACTAGTGAGGCTGCATCTATGGGACTGGTGAGGCTGCATTTATGGGACTGGTGAGGCTGCATTTATGGGACTGGTGGGGCTGCATTTATGGGACTGGTGGGGCGGCATTTATGGGACTGGTGAGGCTACATTTATGGAACTGGTGGGGCTGCATTTAAGGGACTGGTGAGGCTGCATTTAAGGGACTGGTGAGGCTGCATTTAAGGGACTGGTGAGGCTGCATTTAAGGGACTGGTGAGGCTGCATTTATGGGACAATTCTGGCCTTTATGAAAGAGTGGCAAGAAGAAAGTCTTTGTTGAAAGGAAGCCATAAGAAGTCCTATTTGCAGTTTGTGAAAAGCCTTGTGGGGGGACACAGCAAACATGTGGAAAAAGATGCTCTAGTCAGATGAGACCAAAATTTTACTTCTTGGCCTAAAAGCAAAACGCTATGTGTGGCTGAAAACTAACTCTGGACATCACCCTGAACACACCAGCTCCAACGTGAAAAATGGTGGTGGTAGCACCATGTTGTGGGAAAGCTTTTCTTCAGCATTCACAGGGAAGCTGGTCAGGGTTGATGGGAAGATGGATGGAGCCAAATACAGGGCAATCTTAGAAGAAAACCTGTTAGATTCTGCAAAACACTTGAGACTGGGGCGGGGGCTCACCGTCCAGCAATGACTCTAAACATACAGCCAGAGCTACAATGGAATGGTTTAGATCACAGCATATTCATGTGTTAGAATGGCCCAGTCAAAGTCCAGCTCTAAAATCTGCCAAAATCTGCTTGAGCTATTCTTCAAAGAAGAATGGGCAAACATTTTACTCTCTGGATGTGTAAAGCTGGTAGAGACATCCCCAAAAAGACTTGCAGCTGTAATTGCAGCAAAAAGTGGTTCTACAAAGTATTGCCTCAGAGGGGCTGAATACAAATGCACGCCACACTTTTTACATATTTAAAATATTTTGAAAACCATTGATCATTTTCCTTCCACGTCACAATTATGTGCCACTTTTTGTTGGTCTATCACATAAAATCCCAATAAAATACATTTTAATTTTTGTTCGTAACATGACAAAATGTGGAAAATTTTAAGTGTAGCGCCGGCTCCTGAAGAGCATGCGCTATGTATTTTTTCATATAACTTTTCCCTTGAACCGCAGTTTGGTTTTGGGTTTAATTACGTTAAAGTTTGACCTCAGTACCAGTCTGACTGGACTGCATGTTATTCTGCCTGACCATAGGTGGCGCTGTCATCCCTGGCAGGGTCAAGAACGCAGTCTAGTTGGGCACATTAAGTGTTTACTTTCTCTCAGAACCAGCCCAGTGGGAGTGTCACTCATGCTGTGCCTTCTGGAGAGGGTACTTAAGGTGCGGATGTCACGTGTTTTGGGGTTCTGGTCCAGAAGTGCTTTCTAACTGTTGGTCCTGGTCCTCCTGACCAGCCCCCAGTGCTCTCATGGCCTGGGGTGCGGATCCACCCAACTACAAGTCTTGGGGCTGTCTAGCCCGAGGCAAGAAACTGAAAGAAGGATTCAGAGGTGGTCTTGGTTTGTGGAGAGGCCCAGCAACTGTGAAGGTATCCAGGTATCCAGGGGAGGACTCTTTGGGAGAAGGCCACGCAAAGGTTGGCTTCTCAGCAAGAGCCTGGACAAGTTGAAAGACCCCAAGTGAATCTAGTCTTGTGTGGTATCACTGGACCGGCTGCAAGACACTGGTACCATACAAGGGTTCTCCAAATTGTCTACACCTTTCAGTTTTATTCAAGTGTTCTACAACAAGTCTGTGGTAGAGACTTTAACCAAGTGTTCTACAACAAGTCTGTGGCAGAGACTTGGTTTGATTTAAGTGCCCTGTTGGCTGCAAGGCCTGGTGAGAGAAGGACTATCCGATAAGGGTGAGGATCCGGTTGTGAATGGCTATTCTTGGGATTTCCTAATGTGAGACACTTTTTTCCTATTTGACTTAGCACTAAGAGTACCTGAACTCCTTTTTGAAGAGTACCTGGACTTTCCTACCTAAACCCTCTAACCCTATGTTGAGAGACTGTGTTCTTTAACTATTTTGGCATCAGTCTCTACAGTTCTTGGGCCATCTACCTCGGGAAACCCCTAGACACACACAAGGTCAAGAAGGTAACTGTAAGCCCAATTAAATCAGCCACTCCTTTGGGAGTCAGTGCTACATAAGGGTATGAATACTTTTTTGTGGCACTGTATACTCACATTTGCAGTGTCCCCTACTGCTCCTTCCTCAGTTTCAGCTGCTTAAAAATGCCTAAAGCTTCTGGGTACAGTGAGAGCTTGTGATCCTATCCTTCCATGGAGGAGACAACATCATTATCTATTTGCAAATTCTGACATCATCCAAACATAGCTTATATAGGGTATTTTACAGCTGTTGTGGAAGAAGAAGCAGCAGGACAGCTCCTTGAAGATAAGTATAAGTGGTTAAGGTGTAGTACTTTAAAAGACTCTGTCACTTTGCCCAGAATTAAAAGCAATTGAAAGAAACACATGCATGTGACTTTTTAGATCTTCTGCAATTCTCTAATATGTAGAATTTAATATCAGTCAGATTGAGGCCAGATCATAATCTACATGAACTGGTTAGGTCATCCCTATAGCCGAGCCATTCACAACCAGGGTTCCTCCAGGGTTCGCTAGGGGTTCCTTAAGCTGTAGCTAACTGACCACCTATCAGATGATGCCTGCATTGTTCCAAGTCCAGCACCACTTGGCAAGGTCTGCCAAGTCATTCTAGTCACCCCTAACATTCTTCCCACTTACCACAACCAATTTAAGGGGCATTTTCCCAATGACCCCCCGATGGACAAAACTTATTAGGGGTGCCTTGAATTCTCAAAATGATTTCAAGGGTTCCTCTGGGGTAAGAAGGTTGAGAAAGGCAGCTATAGCCAATTCTTCTTTAAAATGAATTAGCAGTAAACATCATGAAGTGGTGTTTAGATTTATGATTTTAGCACTGTTGAACTGGTCAAACACATACCTCAACTGCACATAATAGCTGAGATGGTGACTATCAACTGCTTCTTACGATATACAGTATCTCACAAAAGTGAGTACACCTCTTACATTTTTGTAAATATTTTATTATACCTTTTCATGTGACAACACTGAAGAAATTATACTTTGCTACAATGTAAAGTAGTGACTGTACAGCTTGTATAACAGTATAAATTTGCTGTCCCCTCAAAATAACTCAACACACTCTGATTAATGTCTAAACCACTGGCAACAAAAGGGAGTATACCCCTAAGTGAAAATGTCCAAATTGGGCCCAATTAGCCATTGGACCTCCCCAGTGTCATGCGACTCGTTAGTGTTACAAGGTCTTAGGTGTGAATGGGAAGCAGGTGTGTTAAATTTTGGTGTTATCACTCTGTTCTGTGACATGAACCAGAGCATGATCCCCTCCCTTTGGAGACTGGGCGGCAGGGCAGTATTCCAGCATGATAATGACCCCAAACACACCTCCAAGATGACCACTGCCTTGCTAAAGAAGCTGAGGGTAAAGGTGATGGACTGGCCAAGTATGTCTTTTTTATTTTATTTTTTTATTGAAAAGCCTGTAGCGTGCAAAACACACCCAAAAACTTCCACCCGGTGCCAAAAAAAGTGCACACACATAAAGAGTGAACACAAAAACGTGCATCGGGTGTACCACTGTCCTCCACGAGGAAGGACCTTACCCTGATCCCCCGGGGCGTTAGGCTCCAGACTGGGACTGAGGTACCGTACTAGGTCCATCTGGCCGAAACCAGACGACCACCTTTCTCTGGAAGGTCTGCCGAAACAGACCCACCCAAGTACTCGGTTGGGGCTCCCCTGAAGCAAGACCCCCTGAGAGAGAGGGCGAACTAAGCCAGAAGGCCTACGTCCACCCCTTTCAAGACTTTCAGGGTTGGCCCGAGGACCGACACCCTACTCATCACACGTGACAAAACTGTGACACGCCAAACATAAAAATACAAAAAAGTGACAAACACGGGGTTAAATAAAAAGAAAGTGGGGAGAAGGAAGTGGGAGAGTGAGTAAAGGGGCCATTGTGAGATACAAGGGCCGGCCCTCCGGCCAGGAATAAAAATTTCCCCTGGTCCTAGCCAAAAGGCCGGGCCCAAGAGGCAGGTGTGAAAAACGTGAAAAACAGTGAAGATAAGGCACCCCTGAACTGTCACTTCAGGGGCACATCACCACAGGCTTTTCAAAAGCATCCCTGACCCACAGCCCAGACCACAGCAGCCCCCACCCCAGGCAGAAAGGCATGAAGATCTGGGAGCTTAGTGAGAGCCCTTTGCCATCAGGCCCCACCCTCGCTCCCATCACTCCTACCTAATTACATTTGGGAAGTATTGGCCGTTCCCCCGGTGGGAGAAAGGGGAACCAGCGTTCCCTCCCGAAAAACTAACCAGAGCTAGAGCTGCCCCAATCCAGGCCAGAAGGCCAGGGTCCCGTGCCTTCAGCGCCAACCAGTGGTTCTCCATCCCCATCAGAAGGCTTCCCTTTCGGCTACGAACCGCTCCATGTTACCTTCACGCCAGCAGATTTTGCATAGCAACCGCCACACCTGCTCCACCTCGCCGTAGAGCAGGGACAGAAGCAAGCACCACCTCCTGGCAACTGATAAGAAAAGATACTACACTTGATCTTAGCCAAAAGGCAGTTTCCAGACCTAAACCCTATTGAGCATCTGTTGGGCATCCTCAAATGGAAGGTGGAGGAGCGCAATGTCTCTAATATCCACCAGCTCCATTATGGAGAAGTGAAAGAGAACTCCAGTAGCAACCTGTGAAGCTCTGGTGAACTCCATGCCCAAGAGGGTTAAAGCTGTGCTGGAAAATAATGGTGGCCACACAAAATACAGACACTTTGGGCCCAATTTGGACATTTTTGCTTAGGGGTGTACTCACTTTTGTTGCCAGCGGTTTAGACATTAATGGCTGTGTGTTGAGTTATTTTGAGGGGACAACAAATGTACACTGTTATACAAGCTTTACACTTACTACTTTACATTGTAGCAAAGTGTAATTTCTTCAGTGTTGTCACATGAAAAGATATAATAAAATATTTACAAAAATGTGAGGAGCGTACTCATTATTTGTGAGATAGTCTACCTTGAGGTATCTACGTTCCAAAAAGGGGTTACTTTGGGGATGTCCTGGCATTTTAGGGCTTTAAGAAATGAGATAGACAGTACATCAGAACTGATCAATTTTCAAATATATACTGTATATACAATAGTTTGTAGACGCTCTAAATTGCACACATAGAAAATAATATTCACTGATTTGAGTTATTTTTACCAAAGAAATGTAGCAGAATACATTTTGGCCTAAATGTATGAAAAAAGATTAATAATTTTGGCATATATTTTGTTTATAATATATATCAATAAAAACAAACAGACCATGGTAATTAAATACAACCAAAAGAAAGCTCTATTTGTCTAAATAAAAATTATAATAATTTAATTTAGGTACAGTGTTGCATGACTGAGTAATTGTCAGTCAAAGCATGACGGCAGTAAAAAACAAAAAACTGCCTTGGGCAGGAAGTGGTTGAAAGTGTTCGGTATTGAAGTGGTTAAACACTGGTGCCAGTAGGAATGTGCCTACCATAAACAAAAATCATCACCTCTGTAATATGTTAATAAAATCCATCTTTAATAGAAAATCTTCAAAAGAAATTTCACGGCTATTCAAATACACATCATCTTTGAATGAAAGGGGTTATTGAATGATCAGATCAAAATAATCTTCAAAAGCTTGTAATAAATAATCCACATGAGGCACAGCAAATCAGTTTCCATATGTATACACTTTAACCAGCATGATAAATTCACTGCTCCAAAAACTAGATGATATATATTCAGCGGAATTCAAAACAACCCTAATGCATACCTCCCAAGTCCCAACTTTTGGATTTGAGAATGTGGGACACATTAGGGGGACAGTCACCTGTGATGCACGCTTAGCAAGCTGTGACAAAAGTGGGTTTGGTTAAATTATGCTAAATATTGTCCACGGCTTAAGAATTGCCTTTTTATGCTACAAGCACTCCCTGTACACACTGCCTCCTTCTTGTATACTCTGCCCTCCTCCTTGGAATCCATTTGGGGGTATGATTTCTGGGGGAGAAGTTGCACCCCAACCCCCTTTTTTGCTCACAGCTGCACTCCCACCCCCTCCCTCCACTAACCTATGCACCTCAACCAGAGGCGTAACTAGAACCTTCAGGGCCCTGGTACAAGAAACCATAAAAGCTGCCCCCAACTCCCGGCCGGGGCCCTTTCTCACAGGCCTGCGACCTCTCCCCCGAAGCCCTGTGGCAGAGTGCCAAGGCTCGGTCGCAAGTGCGAACCCTGGCAGTTCTGCCATTGGTGTCAGTATTATTATTTTTTTTACTTTTTACCATTTTTTTTTTTTTACAAAATTTTTAGGAGCCCCGTTGGGGGGCTTTGGTGAGAGATTGGGGTTTAAACATACCTCTGATGTTCCACCTTTGAGACAGAGAAGGGGGATTGAGGACACAGCCCTCAATCTCCATCTCTGTAGCCTCAGCTGCACAGAATATTCCCTTTCCTTCACAAACTGAAGCATTGTAAAGATAGTTTATGCCTCAGTTATGAATGAATGATCGGTACCTATCACTGTCTAATCTGGCAGAGGTATGCACTCAAAACAATTGATATGCTCACCTCTACTCCCAGCGCTCAAAGGGTGCAGTCAACTTACTCCCACCTGGGGATGGTTCTTAATACTTAGCTGCCATTATAAAATAAAACTTATCATGCATAAAAAACAAAAGAATTGGTTAACCTGAGGATTCAAATATAACCACTAACAGCGCTGATACCACATCTCCATATACAACAAACAATTTGTCTATGTTAAGCATGTAGTACTTTTTTTAACCACTTCCCGACCGCCGCACGACGATGTACGTCGACAGCATGGCACGGGCAGGCATATGGGCATACCAGGGGCGGATCCAGGGGGAGGGCAACGGGTCAATTGCCCCCCCCCGAAAATATTTCACTTCAAGGCTTTCTCCCTCCGCCACCTATTTACGTTTGGCGAGGAATCGTCTAAATGCAGTTGCAGGGACTTTATTTCTGCTTCCCCCACTCAAAGATGGCTTTAGACATATTCAGTGTGCCCCATCCATTCATTTAGAGGGGCCCAGGCGGTGGCGTCCTTATGGGGGTAAAGACCATGGTAAAACTGGGGTCGCCGCTACACGCTGTGTAGTATTATTAGCAGAGCGGTGCGGACGTGCCCAGTGTTACTTCCCTGTCAGGCGGAGTGATCTCCACCCGACAGGAGCTCCCTAGTCCCGGCTGGCGTGACGTCATATTTCAGAGGCCGGGAGCGCGAGATTCAAGACAAGATGCTTTCCGACCTGTGAGCCCATCTGCACTGTCTGCAAGTGAGTGATCACTTAACTGCTTTAACTCCTTAACAGTGTGTTAGCTGTGTGAACTGCTGAAGTGGTTAACACTTGGAGGGGAGGGGAGGAGGGGAGGGGTGTTAATGCAGTTAGAATGGTAATTGTAATACACAGCATGGAGGGGGGTAATGTACTCACTGATGCATTCATGACCAATGGCAATTAATTAACCCCTTTGTGCTGCATTAGTGGCAGTGGCACCATCATTATTAATTAATCCCCTTTATGCTGCAGCATGATGGGGTTGAAAAAAAACACTGCTACTAATGCAGCACAAAGGGGTTAATTAATTGCCATTGGTCACAAATGCGTCAGTCGGTACATTACCCCCCTCCATGCTGTGTATTACAATTACCAATCATCATCATCATCATGAGCCACAGCACCTGTATTGTGTGATTATCATGATGATAATGATGATATAGAATGACATTAAAATTAATCTTTAGGCCTCATTCACACAGGAGGCATGCTGCAGACATGCGGGCTGTCTTTAACTGACTTGGGGATGGATAAAGTGTGGGATATACTAAAAGGAATGACAGAAAGGAATGTCCCATAAAGTTTTGTACATATCCCTGTGCTGGCATCCCATTTATTTCTACTGACACACACAGCTTTTGTGTCCCAATATGTCCTGCGTGGGTCCCAGAATGCTTGCCAGGTGCCTTCAGGTACCAACCCCAGCATGTCATATTGGGACTAAGTGGCTGTGTCCATGCAGCCATGTATTAGAATACAAATAAATGGGATGCCGGCATGGGGATGCATCTAACACTTTAAAACAGTGTCACTGTTTTAACCACTTCAGCTCCGGACCAATAAACACCTTAAGGACCAGAGGTCTTTTTGCAATTTCGCACTGCGCTGCTTTAACTGGTAATTGCGCGGTCATGCAATATTGCACCCAAACGAAATTTGCGTCCTTTTCTTCCCACAAATAGAGCTTTCTTTTGATGGTATTTGATTGCCTCTGCGATTTTTTTTTTTTGCGATATAAATGGAAAAAGAGCGAAAATTTTGAAAAAAAAAGATATTTTCTTCTTTTTGTTATAAGAAAAATCGAATAAACTAAATTTTAGTCATACATTGAGGGCAAAATTTATTTAGCCACATGTCTTTAGTAAAAAAAATGTCAATAAGCGTATATTTTTTGGTTTGCGCAAAAGTTATAGCGTCTACAAACTAGAGTACATTTTCTGGAATTTACACAGCTTTTAATTTATGACTGCCGATCTCATTTCTTGAGGTGCTAAAATGGCAGGGCAGTACAAATCCCCCCCAAATGACCCCATTTTGGAAAGTAGACACCCCAAGGAAATTGCTGATGGGTATGTTGAGCCCATTGAATATTTATTTTTTTTGTCCTAAGGGATTGAATAATGACAAAAAAAAAAAAAAAAAAATTTTTTTACAAAAAGTTGTCACTAAATGATATATTGCTCACACATGCCATGGTTATATGTGGAATTGCACCCCAAAATATATTCCGCTACTTCTCCCGAGTATGGCGATACCACGTGTGTGGGACTTTTTGGGAGTCTAGTCGCGCACGGCACCCCGAAAAGCAATCACCACCTTCAGGATTTCTAAGGGTGCAAATTTTTGATTTAACTCCTCACTACCTATCACAGTTTCGAAGGCCATAAAATGCCAAAATAGCACAAAACCCCCCAAAATGACCCCATTTTGGAAAGTAGACACCCCAAGCTATTTACTGAGAGGCATGTTGAGTCCATGGAATATTTTATATTTTGCCACAAGTTGCGGGAATATTACAAACTTTTTTTTTTTGCACCAAGTTGTCACTAAATGATATATTGCTCACACATGCTATGGGCATATGTGAAATGACACCCCAAAATACATTCTGCTGCTTCTCCCGAGTACGGGGATACCACATGTGTGGGACTTTTTGGGAGTCTAGTCGCGCACGGCACCCCGAAAACCAATCACCACCTTCAGGATTTCTAAGGGTGCAAATTTTTGATTTAACTCCTCACTACCTATCACAGTTTCGAAGGCCATAAAATGCCAAAATAGCACAAAACCCCCCCAAATGACCCCATTTTGGAAAGTAGACACCCCAAGCTATTTACTGAGAGGCATGTTGAGTCCATGGAATATTTTATATTTTGCCAAAAGTTGCGGGAATATTACAAACTTTTTTTTTTTTTGCACAAAGTTGTCACTAAATGATATATTGCTCACACATGCTATGTGCAGAAGTCAAATTACACCCCAAAATAAATTCTGCTGCTTCTCCCGAGTACGGGGATACCACATGTGGGGGACTTTTTGGGAGCCTAGCCACGTACGGGACCCCGAAAACCAAGCACTGCCTTCCGGATTTGAATATAAAATGCTATAAAAAACAAACTAACCAGAGTCACCCGTAACACTTATACGGTGATCAGTGGTGAAAGGGTTAACTAGGGGCAATCAGGGGGTTCAAATTTTTATTAGGTAGTATATGGGGGTCCCTGGCGCTATATAAAAACCTGACGGGGAACCTAAATAACTAACTGGCTAACCAGCGTCACCAGTGACACTTATACTGTGATCGCTGGTGAAAGGGGGTGAAAGGGTTAACTAGCAGCAATCAGGGGGTTAAAACCATTATTGGGTAGTATATCGGGGTACCTAGCGCTATAAAAACCTGGCGGTGAACCTAAAAAAATAACTAGCTACCTAGCGACACTAGCGACACTGATGCAGCGTTCAGAAAAATTATCGCTTAGTGACACTGGCAAAAGGGGGTGAAAGGGTTAACTAGCGGAAATCAGGGGGTTAAAACCATTATTGGGTAGTATATCGGGGTACCTAGCGCTATAAAAACCTGGCGGTGAACCTAAAAAAATAACTAGCTACCTAGCGACTGTAGCGACACTAATGCAGCGATCAGAAAAACGATCGCTTAGTGACACTGGCAAAAGGGGGTGAAAGGGTTAACTAGCGGCAATCAGGGGGTTAAAACCATTATTGGGTAGTATATCGGGGTACCTAGCGATATAAAAACCTGGCGGTGAACCTAAAAAAATAACTAGCTACCTAGCGACACATGCAGCGATCAGAAAAATGATCGCTTAGTGACACTGGCAAAAGGGGGTGAAAGGGTTAACTAGCGGCAATCAGGGGGTTAAAAACATTATTGGGTAGTATATCAGGGTACCTAGCGCTATAAAAACCTGGCGGTGAACCTAAAAAAATAACTAGCTACCTAGCGACTGTAGCGACACTAATGCAGCGATCAGAAAAACGATCGCTTAGTGACACTGGCAAAAGGGGGTGAAAGGGTTAACTAGCGGCAATCAGGGGGTTAAAAACATTATTGGGTAGTATATCGGGGTACCTAGCGCTATAAAAACCTGGCGGTGAACCTAAAAAAATAACTAGCTACCTAGCGACACTAGCGACACATGCAGCGATCAGAAAAATGATCGCTTAGTGACACTGGCAAAAGGGGGTGAAAGGGTTAACTCTAGGGGCAATCAGGGGGTTAAATCTTTATTGGGGGGTGATAGGGGGCTACCCTGGACCTAACACTAACTGTCCTGACAGTTTTTACTGTCACAACTGACACTGAATGCATTGATCAGTAAAGAAATGATCAATGCAATCAGTGACACTGTGACTGGGGGGGGGGGGGCGGGGGGGGGATCGGGGGGCGATCGGGGGGGGATCGGGGGGGGTTTGTGTGCCTGTGTGTACCTACATGTCAGTGTAGTGTTGGTGCACACTTACTTTTACTGTTCTCCTCGTAGTCCGGTCAAAAAGACCGCCCCGAGGAGAATGACATCACTTCCTCCTTCCTGTGTAAACAATACACAGGGGAGGAAGCTTCTCATTGGCCAGGAGCGATCCAGAGGGGGTGGCCGAAAACCAACGGCCATCCCCTCATCACGGAGCGCTCCTGGAGCGAATCAGACCGCCGTAACCAGCGGGAGGGGGTCCGATCGGACCCCCCACCCGCTGGAAGGCAATCACGTAGATGTACGTGATTATGCCTGCCTGTGCCATTGTGCTGACGTACAATGGCAATACGGCGGTCCTCAAGTGGTTAAACAAGGTTATGACTGTATGATATGTTAAATACATATATTTTAATACAAACGTGTTCTGTAAGCAACACCTTATTTTCTGGCAGTGCCCCTCCCGAGACTAGACTCTGGATCCGCCCCTGGGGCGTACATGTACGTCCCTGCCTTCCCGCGGGTCGGGGGCCCGATCGGGCCCCCGCCCGGTGCCTGCGGCGGTCGGTATCCGTGCAGGAGCGATCGGTGATGAGGAGGTGGCCATTCATTCATGGCCACCCCCTCGCGATCGCTCCTGACGAATGGGAGTGAAGCATTGCATCACTTCCTCTCCTGTAATGTAAACACAGGAGAGGAAGTGATGTAATCTCTCCTCCGTGTCGGTATTTTTCGTTCCGGCACCGAGGAGAGAGCATCGGTGAGTTGCACAAGCACTACACTACACAGTAGAACATGCCAGGCACACTCACACCCCCCCTTTACCCCCTGATCACCCCCCCAATTACCCCTGCCCCCCCAGTCACAGTGACACCAATGCATTTTTATTTTTTTTTGCATTGGTGTCATTTGTGACTGTAATAACTGTTAGGGCAGTTAGGGTTAGCCCCCTTTAGTTCTAATGTACCCCCCTAACCCCCCCAATAAAGGTTTAACCCCGTGATCACCCCCGTCGCCAGTGTCACTAAGGCTGGGTTCACATTGCAGCGGTTTATGAGAACGGATGTGATTCGCACCGCACTGCAGTGCAAATCACATCCGATCTCTGCGATTCGTGTTCAGCCATTCGCCGCACCCGCCGCAAATTCGCACGGGACCCTTTTTTTGGTCCGCAGCAGAATCGGATCGCATTGGGTGTTCACACCATGCGATCCGAGTTTGCAGATCGCACTGCGATATGCGAACTGATCTGGGGGTGTCATTAACATTTCACTGACACTCCTAGCAGTTCGTATAGGGCAGTGTGAACTGCCGCCGGGAGGCATGTGATGCGGGAACCCGCCGCGGATTCGTGGCGTTCCCGCATCACTCCAGTGTGAACCCAGCCTAATAAGCGATCATTTTTCTGATCGCTGTATTAGTGTCACAGGTGACACTAGTTAGGCAGGTAGGTTCACATTGCAGCGGTTTATGAGAACGGATGTGATTCGTACCGCACTGCAGTGCAAATCACATCCGATCTCTATGCGATTCGAGTTCAGCCATACAGATAGTATGGCTGAATTCGCGTTGCACCCGCCGCACCCGCCGCAAACTCGCACGGGACCCTTTTTTTGGTCCGCAGCAGAATCGGATTACATGGGTGTTCACACCATGCGATCCGAGTTTGCAGATCGCACTGCGATATGCAAACTGATCTGGGGGTGTCATTAACATTTCACTGACACTCCCAGCAGTTCGCATAGAGCAGTGTGAACTGCCGCCGGGAGGCATGCGATGCGGGAACCCGCCGCGGATTCGTGGCGTTCCCGCATCGCTCCAGTGTGAACCCAGCCTAATAAGCGATCGTTTTTCTGATCGCCGTATTAGTGTCACAGGTGACGCTAGTTAGGCAGGTAGGTATTTAGGTTCGCCGCAGCTTTTTATAGCGCCAGGGACCCCCATATACTACCGCATAAAGCCCCCTGATTGCCCCCTAGTTAACCCTTTCACCAGTGATCACCATATAACTGTTACAGGTGACGCTGGTTGGTTAGTTATTTTTTTATAGTTTCAGGGCACCCGCCATTTATTACCTAGTCTCACTAGTGTACCCGTAAATTTAGGGGTGTCTACTTTCCAAAATGGGGTCATTTGGGGGGGGTTTGTGCCATCTTGGCATTTTATGGCCTTCAAAACTGTAACGCCCTTAGAAAGCCTGAAGGCGGTGCTTGGTTCTCGGGGCCCCGTACGCGGCTAGGCTCCCAAAAAGTCCCACATATGTGGTATCCCCATACTCAGGAGAAGCAGCAGAATTTATTTTGGGGTGTCATTTCACATATGCCCATGGCATGCGTGAGCAATATATCATTTAGTGACAACTTTGTGTAAAAAAAAAAAAAAAGTTTGTAATTTTCCCGCAACTTGTGGCAAAATATAAAATATTCCATGGACTCAACATGCCTCTCAGCAAATAGCTTGGGGTGTCTACTTTCTAAAATGGGGTCATTTGTGGGGGTTTTGTGCCATCTTGGCATTTTATGGCCTTCAAAACTGTAATAGGTAGTGAGAAGTGAAATCAAAAAATTACGCCCTTAGAAAGCCTGATGGCGGTGCTTGGTTTTCGGGGCCCCGTACGCGGCTAGGCTCCCAAAAAGTCCCACATATGTGGTATCCCCGTACTTAGGAGAAGTAGCAGAATTTATTTTGGGGTGTCATTTCACATATGCCCATAGCATGTGTGAGCAATATATCATTTAGTGACAACTTTGTGTAAAAAAAAAAAAAAAAAGTTTGTAATTTTCCCGCAACTTGTGGCAAAATATAAAATATTCCATGGACTCAACATGCCTCTCAGCAAATAGCTTGGGGTGTCTACTTTCTAAAATGGGGTCATTTGTGGGGGTTTTGTGCCATCTTGGCATTTTATGGCCTTCAAAACTGTAATAGGTAGTGAGAAGTGAAATCAAAAAATTACGCCCTTAGAAAGCCTGATGGCGGTGCTTGGTTTTCGGGGCCCCGTACGCGGCTAGGCTCCCAAAAAGTCCCACATATGTGGTATCCCTGTACTCAGGATAAGCAGCAGAATTTATTTTGGGGTGTCATTTCATATATGCCCATAGCATGTGTGAGCAATATATCATTTAGTGACAACTTTGTGTAAAAAAAAAAAAAAAAAAAAAAAAAAAGTTTGTAATTTTCCCGCAACTTGTGGCAAAATATAAAATATTCCATGGACTCAACATGCCTCTCAGCAAATAGCTTGGGGTGTCTACTTTCTAAAATGGGGTCATTTGTGGGGGTTTTGTGCCATCTTGGCATTTTATGGCCTTCAAAACTGTAATAGGTAGTGAGAAGTGAAATCAAAAATTTACGCCCTTAGAAAGCCTGAAGGCGGTGCTTGGTTTTCGGGGCCCCGTACGCGGCTAGGCTACCAAAAAGTACCACATATGTGGTATCCCCGTACTCAGGAGAAGCAGCAGAATTTATTTTGGGGTGTCATTTCACATATGCCCATAGCATGTGTGAGCAATATATCATTTAGTGACAACTTTGTGTAAAAAAAAAAAAAAAAAAAAAGTTTGTAATTTTCCCGCAACTTGTGGCAAAATATAAAATATTCCATGGACTCAACATGCCTCTCAGCAAATAGCTTGGGGTGTCTACTTTCTAAAATGGGGTCATTTGTGGGGGTTTTGTGCCATCTTGGCATTTTATGGCCTTCAAAACTGTAATAGGTAGTGAGAAGTGAAATCAAAAATTTACGCCCTTAGAAAGCCTGAAGGCGGTGCTTGGTTTTCGGGGCCCCGTACGCGGCTAGGCTCCCAAAAAGTACCACATATGTGGTATCCCCGTACTCAGGAGAAGCAGCAGAATTTATTTTGGGGTGTCATTTCACATATGCCCATAGCATGTGTGAGCAATATATCATTTAATGACAACTTTGTGTAAAAAAAAAAAAAAGACATGTGGCTGAATACATTTTGGCCTAAATGTATGACTAAAATTGAGTTGATTGGATTTTTCTAATAACAAAAAGTAGAAAATATCATTTTTTTTCAAAATTTGCGGTCTTTTTACGTTTATATCACAAAAAATAAAAATCGCAGAGTCAGTCAAATACCTTTAAAAGAAAGCTCTATTTGTGGGAAGAAAAGGACGCAAATTTCGTTTGGGTACAACATTGCATGACCGCGCAATTACCAGTTAAAGCAGCGCAGTGCCAAAGTGTAAAAAGACCTCTGGTCATTTACCAGCAAAATGGTCCGGTCTGAAAGTGGTTAAAAACCAGCCAGTCTTTTATCAAAATTGGTGTCCAAACACCAAGTATTAAAGAACCAGCAAGACTTTTGTCAGGAATTAATGTCCATACACCAAGAGATCACACTCTATTCCTCATCAATGAGTGCAGTCCTTCATATTCATATTCATACAATCTTCTCAGATATCTGGGTGTGTATGGGTATGGTCCTACACCTTCACCATGTGCTGTTCCACCTCCGTGAATATGTATATAGATGGCTGCTTACCAGATTCCAATCACTTTAGAGCCTATCTCCACTATGTGGAACTCCTCTGTCTGGTTCTGTGTGTCCCGCTGATTGCTCTCACATTGGTAGTAGACATGCAAAAGATTCAAGGGGTCTCATATAGTGTGATACCTTTTATTTAGGATTGAAAAAATTCCTTTCCCCCCCTTACATAATATGCTTACATTTAAAACAACTTAAAACCAGCGTATAACATATGTGGTGTAAGTGCTGCCGCACGATCGTCTCACCGGTAGGCTGCAGATCTCATCCAACACAGTCTCCGTGTGTGGACCCGGGTCCTTGTCGGCTAACACTCACCCTCTTGCTCGTGTGATCACCGCTCTGACGCGTTTCGTGTTTTCACGTCTTCAGAGAGCGTGATCACACGATATACTAAGCAATCTTATATAGTTATGTGTATTTAAAAACAGGGCGTCGCTAACCTGCACAGGTGCGTCTGTGCCTCCCACCATTTTCAGCAGCTGTCAGCAGAGAGTGATCTCCCTGACTTCCACTTAGGCCTTTCTACTTCCGGTTCAACTGCAACCAGGAAGTGACATCTATTTCCGGTTCAGATGTCACTGGGAGTTTATGTCTACATCGCTGTGTGTGGGTAAACACTAACCATCAATCCTGCTGAGCTACAATTGTAGTTCAAGTTGGATAAGAATCAAATGGTCTCATTCAAATAATTAAGTTTCTCAAATCTGTTCCATACATTGTTACACTACTGCATGATGTATAATAGATCATTACACTGCTGTGCGTTTTTTCTCCTTGTTTGATACAATATGCATGTCAGTGGCTGTGTATTCACTTGTCACTGACCATGATTTAACATGCAATAAGAGTATAGGAGTGATATATAACTCATAATGCACATCAGTAACATGTAGGGAGTGTCTTATAAACCTTATCTGTATGAGTGAATGATACAGAATTGTATATAAAGCCATATATCAATGATATCTGGTATCTTATACTATGTGAGCATAGCGGAACTGTTTGGCAAAGATACCTATTACATTATATATACAAAACACAGTAGAATCTGTCAGTATAAAATACAAAAAAAATAAAAAAAAAATAAAAAAAAAATGAAAATGAATGAAAAAAAAACAAAAATGAAAATAAAAATAAAAATAAACCTAAAAATAAATAAATAAATAAAAAAAAAACCATCAGGTAGAGGTATTCAAACAACTAGTATTAAAAGATTTGGAATCTCTACAAACACGCAAACAGGTTAATCCAAGGCATATAGAAGAAGGCATAAAAGCACTGGAAAAAAGGAAAAACACAGTGGTGAGACCAGCAGACAAAGGGGGAGGTGTGGTGGTTCTGGATAAGGCTTACTACCACACCCAACTGCAAACTATGCTGGAGGACACAGAGACCTATAAGCGACTAAAAGGAGACCCTACAAAACAATATCGTGAGTCCCTATTTAATCTGGTAGATCATGGATTTTATAGAAGAATAATTACTAAGAAGGAAAAACAATACTTATGTCCCAGTTATAACAGAATCCCCACGATATATACGGTACCTAAAATACACAAAAATGCTGTTAAACCACCAGCCAGACCGATAGTAAACGGTATAGAATCGGTAACATCACGATTGGGGGAATATTTAGATGTCTTCTTACAAACAAGTGTTCAGACCACCAAGGCATACTTGAGAGATACCACATCCTTTATACAAAAGATCAAGCAAATCAACTTTACAACAGATGAGAATATCTATCTGGTGACGGCCGACGTGTCTTCGTTGTATACCATAATACAGCATGAGGACGCACTGTTAGCGTTAAATTGGGCCTTATGCGATAGGGAAGACATCCCATTTGAGCAGAGGAGATTCCTAGGCATGATACTGGACTATTGCTTAACGCACAATTATTTCTGGTATAATGGCGACTTCTACAACCAGAAAACAGGAGTCGCCATGGGAGCTAAATTTGCTCCCAGCATAGCGAATCTTTTCATGAGCCAATGGGAGGACAACTGGATATACCCCAATAGACGTAAGGAATTGACCTTTTACAGTCGATATATTGATGATGTTTTCCTCATTTGGGAGGGTACGGAGGCATCCCTAAAAAGTTTTATGGAACATCTAAACAGTAATAAGAGTAACATCAAACTTGAATATAATTGGAATACAACCCAAATACAGTACTTGGATGTAGAAGTCATTAGGGAAGGGAATAGTCTCCGCACCAAAGCATACTTTAAAGACACCGACAGAAATAGCTATATACCAGTGCGCAGTGGTCACCACCCAAGGTGGTTGTCCAATATCCCGAAAGGCCAGTTCACCAGAATTAGACGCAACTGCACTTGGGATGAGGATTATATAAGGCAGGCAAATTCACTTAAACTCCAATTTGTGGAGAAAGGATACCAACCAGAAATATTGGAGAAATTAATAGTGAACATTAGCCAAAAAACTCAGGATGAGTACTTGTTACCAAAAATCAAGCGAGATAATAATACGCATGAATGGGGGTTCATTTCTAATTATCATAAACAATACAAAGATGTTGAGACCATCATTACCAGACATTGGCATATTCTGCAGTTGGATCGGGTGATAGGTCAAAATTTACCAGTAAAGCCACCCTCCCTTTATTTATAGAAAAAACCCTACGTTTGGGGATCAGGTCGTTAAAAAAGTACTAGACCCACCGAAAAGATTGAAAATGTTCTGGGAACAGACAGGCTTTCATGCCTGCAGGAGATGTAAAGCCTGCAGACAGGTGACTACCCACTTTAGAGCGTTGACCCACTTCACATCAACAGCAAACAATTCCACGTTTCCAATTAAGGAGTGTATTACATGTAGATCTACACATGTGGTGTATGCTCTAGAGTGTCCATGTGGCCTCATGTACATAGGCCGCACTAAACGCATGTTATCCACACGAGTTGCAGAGCACATCTATAATATTACTATAGGGTACAAAGAACATAGTGTGTCACTACATTTTAGGAAAAAACATAAGAGAGACCCTAAGGGCCTCAAATTTTGGGGTATAGACAAAATACATCCAAACTGGAGAGGTTCTAACATGGTGAGGGAGATCTCTCGCCGTGAAACCGAATGGATCTTCCTCACAGATACACTTAGCCCCAAAGGCCTCAACATTGAACTTGATATCAACTGCTACATTAGCAATTATTAGCATATATTTGAGGCCCGTGGAATTCTGGTAACCAATAGCAACAATTCCATATGGAGAGACATAATCACTCATATCTTAGAAATTCAGTATTAAGGGATCCTGGGAAGTAGAAGTAAAGTATAGAAAAGCCCTAAAATAAAACAAAGAGCAAAAGTATAATAAGGAGTCAGGACAGGTATACAGTACAGTATGGTTATTCTTACTTTGGTGTTGATTTACATGTTTATCTGTACCGATATTCACCAATCGTATATGTATTTGTGTAGATTTTTTCATTATTTTCATTTATGTTTATTCAGACTCATCCTTATCCTTATTAGTATATATATTTTTATTTTTATTTTATTATTTTTATTTTTATATTTATTTATATTTATTTTTATTTTATTTTTATTTTATTTTCATTTTTATATTTATTTTTATATTTATATAATTTTTTATTTATTTATTTATTTATTTTTAGGTTTATTTTTATTTTTATTTTTATTTTCATTTTTATTTTTATTTTCATTCATTTTCATTTTTTTTTTTTTTTTGTATTTTATACTAACAGATTCTACTGTGTTTTGTATATATAATGTAATAGGTATCTTTGCCAAACAGTTCCGCTATACTCACATAGTATAAGATACCAGATATCATTGATATATGGCTTTATATACAATTCTGTATCATTCACTCATACAGATAAGGTTTATAAGACACTCCCTACATGTTACTGATGTGCATTATGAGTTATATATCACTCCTATACTCTTAGGCCGCGTACACACGCGGGGACTGTTCGCCCAACTTTGTCCGTCAAACAGTTTCAGCAAACAGTCCGCTCAAAATTAGCATGGACGGACATGGCCACACACGACGAATGAACAGTTTGCTGAAACCGTGCACGATGACGTGAACGGCACGTACGACGGGACGAAAAATACGACGTCCTATACACTGCATTATAACTTTCGGCGTATAAATCCTTTCTGAGCATGCGCGGAACTTAGTTTGACGAACAAGCCTACACACGAGGGGACTGTTCGCTGAAACAAAGTTTCAGCGGACAGTTTTTCGGAATTTCCGAAAAACCTTGTTCAGCGGACTGTTCGCTGAAACTGTCCGCTGAAAGCCCACACACGGGTGGACTGTCTGCCGAAACACTGTTCAGCGGACAAAGTTGGCCGAACAGTCCCCGCGTGTGTACGCGGCCTTATTGTTAAATCATGGTCAGTGACAAGTGAATACACAGCCACTGACATGCATATTGTATCAAACAAGGAGAAAAAACGCACAGCAGTGTAATGATCTATTATACATCATGCAGTAGTGTAACAATGTATGGAACAGATTTGAGAAACGTAATTATTTGAATGAGGCCATTTGATTCTTATCCAACTTGAACTACAATTGTAGCTCAGCAGGATGGATGGTTAGTGTTTACCCACACACAGCGATGTAGACATAAACTCCCAGTGACATCTGAACCGGAAATAGATGTCACTTCCTGGTTGCAGTTGAACCGGAAGTAGAAAGGCCTAAGTGGAAGTCAGGGAGATCACTCTCTGCTGACAGCTGCTGAAAATGGTGGGAGGCACAGACGCACCTGTGCAGGTTAGCGACGCCCTGTTTTTAAATACACATAACTATATAAGATTGCTTAGTATATCGTGTGATCACGCTCTCTGAAGACGTGAAAACACGAAACGCGTCAGAGCGGTGATCACACGAGCAAGAGGGTGAGTGTTAGCCGACAAGGACCCGGGTCCACACACGGAGACTGTGTTGGATGAGATCTGCAGCCTACCGGTGGGACGATCGTGCGGCAGCACTTACACCACATATGTTATACGCTGGTTTTAAGTTGTTTTAAATGTAAGCATATTATGTAAGGGGGGGGAAAGGAATTTTTTCAATCCTAAATAAAAGGTATCACACTATATGTTGGAATCAGACAGGAATTATTATTATACATCTACACAGCTGTTTGTACAGCCGAACTCAGCCATAGTGATGCCAGGCAGTTTCATATGTGTGAAAGCAAGGAATGTGACACAATTTGAATAGCAGAATGAGTTTCTATTCAGCCCACCTGGAATGTACTGAACTTCAAAGATGATATGGCGCCGGCTTGTCTGCAATAACAGGGGGACAGCTGGTGGGGCGTCCGAGATCAAGCCACGAGATAGCAATCCAGTCGGAGCAGTTGCAATTCATGGGCAAACACTGCCCCCAGAGGCCAAGTATGGCAGGACTGTTAGCCTGGGGGAGGAGACACCCCAGAGACGCTGATTGGTCTACGGGAAAGAGTAGGATGGGCTATGGGGTGTGGTATGGCTGAGGTATGTTTGACAAAAAGGGTTGTGACCGGAGCTCTGTCCCTCTTTATTCCATCATGAGGTGTGGCTGCGAAGGTCGGATAAGTATGGCTTAGATTGCACTGTGATTGTATGCTATGTATTATTGTAACTTTTATTGATACTTGATGCACATTTTCCTTATTTCCTTGGGAAATAAATGAGATTTTGATTGATCTTAGACCGTGTATTGATTTCATAGCCAAGGGTGGTAGCATTGTGATATTAACAATAACATGTGCTTGGCGTAATAGACTGATAGATTAGCTGAACTATAGGGACTAGACAAAGGAATACATAACTGATGATAATAAGACTAGACTGAATTGATCAGTTACTTCATTTGGCACCCCAGAAGGCGTGTAAAACATATTTTTACACAGAATCCACAAAAATCTAAGGTATTTTTGTTTGAGTCCCTGTAAGCACAGATGCTCAAAGCCACCCAGAACTGGAAGTCATCTTTAGTGTGGACAAGATTAGCGCTGGCTCGCGAATTCTGAAACCACGCTTGGATGAGCAGGAAAATTCTGTGAGATATTTCACTGGTATAAACGCACGCGTAAAACCTGGTGAGAACTGTGACTGATATATATATACGTACAGTATTATTGTGTTTGCTGCAGAAACTGTAACCAGAGGGCAAATTGCCGCACTGGCGAGATAAGGGACTGATCATCCCTGGTTATGTGATATAACCACAGATTGACAGGATAAATCATACAATTTTGAGGGAAAAGTGGAAATATCCCAATGTCCCAATAGAAATTCCCTATGACCTGCTATCGGGTAGAAGGACATTGAATAAGAGTGTGTTCTCCTACAGAAATTCGTGGGTAAACGGATTTGTATTTGTTGTTTGTTGTTGTTGTTTTTTGTATTTGGAGGGGGACTACAGGTCAAAGCTAGCTTCTAAACAGCTTCCTCTATGTCTTTGTGTGCTTGGTATCTGATTGTTTAGTGTATTGCTAATGCACAGTGTTGGTTAGAGAGTGACAGGAATTACCATACATCTTTGAGAAAAAAGTGGGGGAAGTATAGGTTTTTATTTCTACACACGTGAGAGTGAAATAGCTCTGGTCCAATAGAAGACCAAGGCATTGATTAAGAGTGTGCCTTGTGTCTTGTATGCTGTAGAACCACAAGTCACTGTAGATTTAAACGGTTCGTATTTTTTTTTTTTTTGTTGTCCATTTGTTATCTGTTTTCTTTTGTCTAAGCAACTGCTTGAACAATCTTGTGTGGATAGGCTAATTAGCATATCAATGGAAGCCATTGAAGGTTTCGTTAGCAAGCATGGTGGGATTAGATTTCAAGTTACTCACGAAGGTAAATTAACATATCAGTTTAACCACTTTCAGACCGGACCATTTTGCTGGTAAATGACCAGAGGTCTTTTTACACTTTGGCACTGCGCTGCTTTAACTGGTAATTGCGCGGTCATGCAATGTTGTACCCAAACAAAATTTGCGTCCTTTTCTTCCCACAAATAGAGCTTTCTTTTGATGGTATTTGATTGCCTCTGCGATTTTTATTTTTTGCGATATAAACGTAAAAAGACCGCAAATTTTGAAAAAAAATGATATTTTCTACTTTTTGTTATTAGAAAAATCCAATAAACTCAATTTTAGTCATACATTTAGGCCAAAATGTATTCAGCCACATGTCTTTGGTAAAAAAAAAGTCAATAATTGTATATTTATTGGTTTGCGCAAAAGTTGTCACATCTACAAACTAAGGTACGTTTTCTGGAATTTACGCAGCTTTTAGTTTACGACTGCCTATCTCATTTCTTGAGGTGCTAAAATGGCAGGGCAGTACAAAACCCCCCCAAATGACCCCATTTTGGAAAGTAGACCCCCTAAGGAAATTGATAAGAGGCATGTTGAGCCCATTGAATATTTTATTTTTTTGCCTCAAGCGATTGAATAATGACAAAAAAAAAATTTTTTTTTTTTTTACACAAAGTTGTCACTAAATGATATATTGCTCACACATGCTATGGGCGTATGTGAAATGACACCCCAAAATAAATTCTGCTGCTTCTCCTGAGTACGGGGATACCACATATGTGGGACTTTTTGGGAGCCTAGCCGCGTACGGGGCCCCGAAAACCAAGCACCGCCTTCAGGCTTTCTAAGGGCGTAAATTTTTGAGTTCACTTCTCACTACCTATTACAGTTTTGAAGGCCATAAAATGCCAAGATGGCACAAAACCCCCACAAATGACCCCATTTTAGAAAGTAGACACCCCAAGCTATTTGCTGAGAGGCATGTTGAGTTCATGGAATATTTTATATTTTGCCACAAGTTGCGGGAAAATTACAAACTTTTTTTTTTTTTTTTTTTTTCACAAAGTTGTCACTAAATGATATATTGCTCACACATGCCATGGGCATATGTGAAATGACACCCCAAAATAAATTCTGCTGCTTCTCCTGAGTATGGGGATACCACATATGTGGGACTTTTTGGGAGCCTAGCCGCGTACGGGGCCCCGAAAACCAAGCACCGCCTTCAGGCTTTCTAAGGGCGTAAATTTTTGAGTTCACTTCTCACTACCTATTACAGTTTTGAAGGCCATAAAATGCCAAGATGGCACAAAACCCCCACAAATGACCCCATTTTAGAAAGTAGACACCCCAAGCTATTTGCTGAGAGGCATGTTGAGTCCATGGAATATTTTATATTTTGCCACAAGTTGCGGGAAAATTACAAACTTTTTTTTTTTTTTTTTTTTTTTTCACAAAGTTGTCACTAAATGATATATTGCTCACGCATGCCATGGGCATATGTGAAATGACACCCCAAAATAAATTCTGCTTCTTCTCCTGAGTACGGGGATACCACATATGTGGGACTTTTTGGGAGCCTAGCCGCGTACGGGGCCCCGAAAACCAAGCACCGCCTTCAGGCTTTCTAAGGGCGTTACAGTTTTGAAGGCCATAAAATGCCAAGATGGCACAAACCCCCCTCAAATGACCCCATTTTGGAAAGTAGACACCCCTAAATTTAGGGGTACACTAGTGAGACTAGGTAATAAATGGCGGGTGCCCTGAAACTATAAAAAAATAACTAACCAACCAGCGTCACCTGTAACAGTTATATGGTGATCACTGGTGAAAGGGTTAACTAGGGGGCAATCAGGGGGCTTTATGCGGTAGTATATGGGGGTCCCTGGCGCTATAAAAAGCTGCGGCGAACCTAAATACCTACCTGCCTAACTAGCGTCACCTGTGACACTAATACAGCGATCAGAAAAACGATCGCTTATTAGGCTGGGTTCACACTGGAGCGATGCGGGAACGCCACGAATGCGCGGCGGGTTCCCGCATCGCATGCCTCCCGGCGGCAGTTCACACTGCCCTATGCGAACTGCTGGGAGTGTCAGTGAAATGTTACTGACACCCCCAGATCAGTTCGCATATCGCAGTGCGATCTGCAAACTCGGATCGCATGGTGTGAACACCCATGCGATCCGATTCTGCTGCGGGCCAAAAAAAGGGTCCCGTGCGAATTTGCGGCGGGTGCGGCGGGTGTGGCGGGTGCGGCGAATGGCTGAACTCGAATCGCACAGAGATCGGATGTGATTTGCACTGCAGTGCGGTGCGAATCACATCCGTTCTCAAACCGCTGCAATGTGAACCCAGCCTTAGTGACACTGGCGACGGGGGGTGATCACGGGGTTAAACCTTTATTGGGGGGGTTAGGGGGGTACCTTAGAACTAAAGGGGGCTAACCCTAACTGCCCTAACAGTTATTAGTCACAAATGACACCCGCCGGGTGATCAGGGGGTTAAACCTTTATTAGGTAATAAATGGCGGGTGCCCTGAAACTATAAAAAAATAACTAACCAACCAGCGTCACCTGTAACAGTTATATGGTGATCACAGGTGAAAGGGTTAACTAGGGGGCAATCAGGGGGCTTTATGCGGTAGTATATGGGGGTCCCTGGCGCTATAAAAAGCTGCGGCGAACCTAAATACCTACCTGCCTAACTAGCGTCACCTGTGACACTAATACGGCAATCAGAAAAATGATCGCTTATTAGGCTGGGTTCACACTGGAGCGATGCGGAAACGCCGCGAATCCGCGGCGGGTTCCCGCATCGCATGCCTCCCGGCGGCAGTTCACACTGCCCTATGCGAACTGCTGGGAGTGTCAGTGAAATGTTACTGACACCCCCAGATCAGTTCGCATATCGCAGTGCGATCTGCAAACTCGGATCGCATGGTGTGAACACCCATGCGATCCGATTCTGCTGCGGGCCAAAAAAAGGGTCCCGTGCGAATTTGCGGCGGGTGCGGCGGGTGCGGCGAATGGCTGAACTCGAATCGCACAGAGATCGGATGTGATTTGCACTGCAGTGCGGTGCGAATCACATTCGTTCTCATAAACCGCTGCAATGTGAACCCAGCCTTAGTGACACTGGTGACGGGGGGTGATCACGGGGTTAAACCTTTATTGGGGGGGTTAGGGGGGTACATTAGAACTAAAGGGGGCTAACCCTAACTGCCCTAACAGTTATTACAGTCACAAATGACACCAATGCAAAAAAAAAAAAAAAAAAAAAAAAAATGACATTGGTGTCACTGTGACTGGGGGGCAGGGGTAATTGGGGGGGTGATCGGGGGGTAAAGGGGGGGTGTGAGTGTGCCTGGCATGTTCTACTGTGTGTGTAGAGTGTTGGTGCAACTTACTGATCCGCTCTCCTCCGTGTCGGAACGAAAAATACCGACACGGAGGAGAGAATACATCACTTCCTCTCCTGTGTTTACATTACAGGAGAGGAAGTGATGTCACCGGGGATTTCTATTCGTCGGGAGCGATCGCGAGGGGGTGGCCATGAATGAATGGCCGTCCCCTCGTCCGGGATCGCTCCCGAACGAATACCGACCGCCGCAGGCACCGGGCGGGGGCCCGATCGGGCCCCCGACCCGCGGGAGGCAAGGGACGTACATGTATGTCCTTATGCCTGCCCGTGCCATTGTACCGACGTACATCGGCGTGCGGCGGTCGGCAACTGGTTAATGAACTTTTAAAACAATGTAATACACATAACAGTCGCATATTTAATACATCAAAAAAAGGCAGGAAACAGAGAATGGCCAATGCCTTATGCATGTTAATGAGAATGAAAGAAATTGCGGAACAAAAAGAATTAGAATGGTTTGCTGATAGAGAAAAAGTGATGGAACAGGTAAGTGATATATCAATCAGGATTGAAAAGGCTGATGCGGATGCTTGTAGTCGGATTAAACAATTAGTGGCTGAGAAATGTGTATTGCAACAGAGATTAGATGAATTAGAACAAACGTGTAAATTGAGAGAAAGTTGCATTGCCTCTTTGAATCAAAGGGAGGCTGAGAATTTGCAGGTTATCACAAGGCTTAAGGCACAAGCAGCCATAATGGAATTATCCTCCAAGTGTGCAATAGTGGAGGTACCCTCCACACATGCTCAGTGTATAGAAAAGCCAGAAGTGAAATATGAAGAAAACCCGTATGCTATTATCACTGCAAATGATAGTAATGTGATGGGAATCGATGTGGAAGAAGCAAATAAAGGTGGGATAACTGCACTTGAAATTGACTCAGGAGTTGACACTTCGGATGACTCCTCAGACAACGAAAGTGTAAAGTCTGTGCATTCCAATCGCAGTAATATTATCCAGCAATGTGGGTTTCCAGCGCCATATGCTAAAAAAATGGCCTATGCAGGGAAACCAGAACTAAAATGTTTTTTGTGTAAAAGGGGGGGTCACACTTCAAAATATTGTTGGGCGGCGAATAATGATATCGAAAGGAAATTATACCGAAAACGACCCCAAGGCATCATGTGTGTTATTCAGCCAGGTGGGGTAGCCATCCACAGCACGGAACCAATAGTAATCAAACCCATTTCCCGTGTAAAACGCAAATGCGGGGTCTAGAAACTAAAAAGCAATATGTAGGACAGTTGTGTAGAGTCAAAATGGAGATAGACGCATGGTTACTCAAATATAGCACTGGGGAAAACAATGTTAGCAGAACTTAGTGAGCTGCAAGCATGGTAAGAATATTCTGGTCAATGTTTCCCGGCTATGAAAAAGGTTTGATGTAAGTTTCAAGTTCAGAATATGATAGAGGACCTGGATATAGATATACATTTTTTTTTGTTTTGTACTTTTAGGGATAAACCCCTGAATTGGTATTGTGGTTTTTCTTTTGTGTGGTTAAAAGATGTTTCTGTTATGAGTTTTTTAATCTTGTGTTTCTTTACTCTTCTCTTATTGTCAGTCTTTGTAAACTTTTCCTGAGTATCCAATACTGCTGATTAACATAAGAATTGTGTGTAATCACTTGTGTGTTCCTTTTTCCAGAGACCAGGAAGAAGTTAAACTGATTCGTATACGGACATTTGCATTTGTTTGCAGGTCTCTCAAAGTAACAACAGTGGTAAAATATAACAGAACAGGGGTTAGGTTATTGTAAATGCATAATCGATTATCACATGGTACCATGAGCTCATTAGTTAGTAATTGTTTGCAAACAATGAAAAAAAAATAGTACTAAAAAGAGTTACAAATGAAGCTAAAATGTTGTGATGATACATATGCTTTGTTTTGTTTTCGTTTTCCCCATTAACTAATTGTATTTCAGATTGGAATAAGCACTCTTTGCAGGAGAAAAGTCCATGGATGTTGTCAACTAAAAGTTGAGTGTTTGTCATTGTTTTATGATGGTTGTCTTGTCATGTTGTTTGTGTGATCATGGCCAGATTTTTAATTTAAAAAAAAAAAAAAAAAAAAAAAAATTTTTTTTTTTATTTTCATTTTTATTTTTAGTTTTAGTTTATTTTTTTTTTTTATTTTTTTTTTTTTTTTCTTTCTTCAAAATTTTTTTTTGTTGATATTGGTTTAGTCCTCTATGTTAGTTATATTTTTATTCAGGTGGAAAAGTAGTAGGTCTAATCCACCTGAAAGGGGGGGAATTGACAATGCCCTCAGTTAGAACCAGTCACCTGAAAAGGGGTAGTGCATACATCGTAAAGATACAGATAGATGCATTGTTTTTTTTAGTTTGTAAAATTTGAAGTTTTTGAGAAGCAACACTGACGTTCAGTTTTAAACGTTTTTTGATCATACCATGGGGATCCATTTTACAGTGGGTGTAGCCTAAAGAGGTCATGGTTGTTTGGATAGTTTGGTCAGAGTTGCAGAAGCCAGGAGTACTGAGGTCCTGGGCTCCAAGGAGGGAACTATAAGTAAACATGGTAAGCGAGCAGATATTGTGGATAAGAATTTGATACTGCTCTTGTTTTTCACTTCCAGAATCCAAGTGGAGCGAGAATTGGAGAGGCTTCTGGAACATGGATGACAGATGACCATCTGGTTGGCAGTTTGTCTGTGCCACACCATACCACAAATTAGTTCCAATAAACATCAGGAGAGAAGGAAAACTGAAAGATTCAGATTAATACCTGTTTTTTTTCGTATGGACAATTTGGTGCTAATGCTGAATCTGAAAGACTGTGCCTAGCAAGAGAACTTGTGAAATATTTTTGCTGAAGTCTCTCCTGATGAGTGCAAACATGTTATTTATACATGTGCAATGGGTTGGAGGTTGGGGAAGAGTTATGACACATCCAATCCGTCAAAACATGAAAATTTAAAATATGTGTTTTTTTGTTGGAAGGAGGAATTGAAAGAAGAAAGGTTTTAATGTATTACATGTATTGGTGTAACGGAGTTAATATGGTGCAGGTACCCAGGAGGCATACTGGCGCTTATGCATAATAAGGTAGCTGTGGATCAGACTAAAGGGTGCCAGGTGACACATCAATGGGGGGAAAACTTCCTCGTAGGGGTGGTGTCTCAATCCTAGCGGTCCTAGAGAGAAGCTTTCGGTTACAGGACATGCGGGACACCAGAACTAGACATGAGGAAGATACGCCCGGTTGGTGTCTCACCTGAGAGGTTGAAACCCTGCACAGATAATGCCAGTAAATACACACAGGAGCATGCTCCGTTAAAATAAAGGGAACAAACGCTGGCTACCAGGGTACCGTAGGACTTCACCACATGGTGCTGCAACATCTCATGGTGGTTGACAAAAACCTATCACCCTATATGTGCTGAGTATACACTGAATCAGGTGCGGTTATTGTACCAGTGACTTACTCCCAAAGATGAGAATGAGGTCCATGCAGGATGCTTATTGCTGAGGAGTAACCCGAAAGAGGAGGGTTGTATTCAGCACTATATTGGGGGGGAACAATAGCTGGGATGGGTGTTATTAATGGAGGGGACATCGGCCTCCTGAGGAACAAACTCACAGCCATAGCTTCAGAAAAGGAGCGTGACTTTGTTACCCTGGGAGATTGGTGGCATCCTTGATAACATTCAATGAAGTCACAGAAACACTCAGGTTAGAGTGGCTCCGGATTTTGTCAACCATGTTGAGAGGTTGGTAGAGAGGACAGAAACCTGTCATTGGCTCTGGCGCGCACTCTGTGGCAGGTGGAAATATCAGCCAACATCAAGCTGATTGTACTGTCTCTGTATGAGGGGCAGTGGCCTGATGAGTTAGCGTCACCGCTCAGTAAGATTTTGCCAAAACACGTTGCTTACACTAATCCAAAATAGTGGTCGAATGCCTGTATGGGTGGTACTAGGTTGGATTGTGAAAGGTGTTATGCTGTATGTTCTCATATACAGAAGTGCAGACTTGGTCTGTATATTTGGTGGCATCAATGGGCTTACTGACTGGGGACTCTATCTTGTTGCATCTGAGGCTATATCACACATGTGATCAGAGAAGATGAACGCTGGAGGCAGGTTGATATTTCCCTTTGTCGGAAGCATGACCATGATGTCCTTTGTAGGCCAGGTCAATACATGGGGAGGAACGAATAATGTTGGGAAGTTATTTCTCTCTGTATTCTGGATGGAGAGGTCATTGCTGGGAAGAAGGCACCCAGGTATTATTTAGGACATAGGCGAGTTTTTGTTTCTTTGTCCTAAAGAATACCGGTGTAGTGTTAGTCATGGGACTCGAGGGTTCCTTGAACCTAACCGTAGGTAGAGGTGCATGGTACACAATGGGCATGATCTCTGAAATCCAGGTACAGGGGTGGAATTGTGTGGGTTTGGTAATTGTTGTAAACTTATATGTGTAGTTAAGCGATATTTATCTAGAAGGGTCTCCCATTTGTCTATGCAAGTTGAGGGACGATTTGACGGTGAGCTCTCTGTGTACAAATTGGAGACGTTGCTGCCAAGTCAGAGCCCTGCAACGCCGCTGCGAGCAAGCCTGCCTAATCCCGACCCGTAGTTACAGTAAAAGGTTATAGGAGGTTGGGAGCGGGGTGCGTAATACATATATATGTATATATTATGGTAATAAGTTGATTTATGTTTGTGGTAGAGTGTGACCTATGGGTATTGTGAGCTAGTAATATGGGCAAGAAAGGCCCTCCTCAAGACTCTGGGTCTGAAAGCTGGGTGATATGTTGCTCTGAATGGGTGCTGGTGAATGGTGAATGAATGGGCACCCCTTGCCTGTACTGCCATCCTGAAGATACCCAAGATGCAGAATGGTGACATGGAAGCTGTCCCTGAAGAATGGTGGAGATGTGTCACTCAGTGGCAAAGCGGCACGTGTTGGGAAACATCACATGGTAAAACAATTATGGACTGCTCCATAGGACCTGCTTCGGCACACGTTGAAAACACAGCGTGGTAAGACAATTGTGTACTGTTCCATGAGAGATGTCTCTGGAGCGCTCGTTGAAAACAACCATGCGTTACACGAGCTAAGGACTGTGCTACAGGTACTGGTTCGGAAGCACATGGTGGGGAACCACACACGTTAAGACAGTTATGGACTGTTCAAAAGGAGCCGAGTCTGAAGAAGGGTGGTATGCGCCGTTTTGAGGCGCAAAGCGGCATATGTTGGAATCAGACAGGAATTATTATTATACATCTACACAGCTGTTTGTACAGCCGAACTCAGCCATAGTGATGCCAGGCAGTTTCATATGTGTGAAAGCAAGGAATGTGACACAATTTGAATAGCAGAATGAGTTTCTATTCAGCCCACCTGGAATGTACTGAACTTCAAAGATGATATGGCGCCGGCTTGTCTGCAATAACAGGGGGACAGCTGGTGGGGCGTCCGAGATCAAGCCACGAGATAGCAATCCAGTCGGAGCAGTTGCAATTCATGGGCAAACACTGCCCCCAGAGGCCAAGTATGGCAGGACTGTTAGCCTGGGGGAGGAGACACCCCAGAGACGCTGATTGGTCTACGGGAAAGAGTAGGATGGGCTATGGAGTGTGGTATGGCTGAGGTATGTTTGACAAAAAGGGTTGTGACCGGAGCTCTGTCCCTCTTTATTCCATCATGAGGTGTGGCTGCGAAGGTCGGATAAGTATGGCTTAGATTGCACTGTGATTGTATGCTATGTATTATTGTAACTTTTATTGATACTTGATGCACATTTTCCTTATTTCCTTGGGAAATAAATGAGATTTTGATTGATCTTAGACCGTGTATTGATTTCATAGCCAAGGGTGGTAGCAGGGGCGGACTGACCAGTCGGTCACTCGGGCGCCGCCCGAGGGCCCGCAGCACATTGGGGGCCCGGACTCGGCTGAATTACATGCCGATGCTAACAGCGGCTGAATTACATGCCGATGCTAACTGTGCGCTGATCCCCGCCGGCCCCTCCTTCCCCCGTCCATCCCAGGCGAGGTGCTTGTACTGTATGCATCACCTGACCTGGGACCGACGAAAAGAGTGGAGGGGCCGGCGGGGAGCAGCGCGCTGTTAGAAGTGTCTCAGGACTCAGGCTCAGCAAGCATCCAGTGACTCGGTGAGTGAAGCCGAGACACCAGGGGGCCACCACACGTGATGGGGGGGGGGGGGTACAGACAGATGCATGGGCCCCGGGTCCCTCCATCCCACAGTGTCATGCATGGGCCCCGGGTCCCTCCATCCCACAGTGTCCTCCTGGCTGTGTGCATGTCCTGTGCTGTGTGTGTCCCCCTGTGTGCATGTCCCCCTGTGCTGTGTGCATGTCCCCCTGTGCTGTGTGCATGTCCCCCTGTGCTGTGTGCATGTCCTGTGTGCATGTCCCCCTGTGCTGTGTGCATGTCCTGTGTGCATGTCCCCCTGTGATGTGTGCATGTCCTGTGTGCATGTCCCCCTGTGCTGTGTGCATGTCCCCCTGTGCTGTGTGCATGTCCCCCTGTGCTGTGTGCATGTCCTGTGTGCATGTCCCCCTGTGCTGTGTGCATGTCCTCCTGTGCTGTGTGCATGTCCCCATGTGCTGTGTGCATGTCCTGTGTGCATGTCCCCCTATGTGCATGTCCACCTGTGCTGTGTGCATGTCCCCCTGTGTGCTGTGTAAGTGTGTGTCCGGTGTGCATGTCCCCCTGTGTGCATGTCCTCCTGTGTGCATATCCTGTGCTGTGTGCGATTCCCCCTGTGTGCTGTGTAAGTGTCCTGTGTGCATGTCCTGTGCTGTGTAAGTGTGTGTCCTGTCTGCATGTCCCCCTGTGCTGTGTGCATGTCCTCCTGTGTGCGTGTCCTCCTGTGCTGTGTGCATGTCCCCCTGTGTGCTGTGTAAGTGTCCTGTGTGCATGTCCTGTGCTGTGTAAGTGTGTGTCCTGTGTGCATGCCCCCCTGTGTGCTGTGTAAGTGTCCTGTGTGCATGTCCTGTGCTGTGTAAGTGTGTGTCCTGTGTGCATGTCCCCCTGTGTGCATGTCCCTCCTGTGTGCGTGTCCGTCTGTGCTGTGTGAGTGTCCCCCTGTGCTGTGTGTATGTGTCCCCCTGTGTGTATGTGTCCCCCTGTGTGCATGTCCCTCCTGTGTGCATGTCCCCCTGTGCTGTGTGCACGTCCTCCTGTGTACATGTCCCCCTGTGCTGTGTAAGTGTCCTGTGTGCATGTCCCCCTGTGTTGTTTAAGTGTCCTGTGTGCATGTCCTCCTGTGCTGTGTGCATGTCCCCCTGTGCTGTGTGCATGTCCTGTGTGCATGTCCCCCTATGTGCATGTCCACCTGTGCTGTGTGCATGTCCCCCTGTGTGCATGTCCCCCTGTGTGCATGTCCCTCTGTGTGCATGTCCCCCTGTGTGCTGTGTAAGTGTGTGTCCTGTGTGCATGTCCCCCTGTGTGCGTGTCCTCCCGTGTGCGTGTCCTCCCGTGTGCGTGTCCCCCTGTGTGCATGTCCTCCTGTGTGCATGTCCTGTGCTGTGTGCGATTCCCCCTGTGTGCTGTGTAAGTGTCCTGTGTGCATGTCCTGTGCTGTGTAAGTGTGTGTCCTGTGTGCGTGTCTGTCTGTGCTGTGTGAGTGTCCCCCTGTGTGCATGTCCCCCTGTGCTGTGTGCATGTGTCCCCCTGTGTGCATGTCCCCCTGTGCTGTGTGCACGTCCTCCTGTGTACATGTCCCCCTGTGCTGTGTAAGTGTCCTGTGTGCATGTCCTCCTGTGCTGTGTGCGTGTCCTCCCGTGTGCGTGTCCTCCTGTGTGCATGTCCTGTGCTGTGTGCGATTCCCCTGTGTGCTGTGTAAGTGTCCTGTGTGCATGTCCTGTGCTGTGTAAGTGTGTGTCCTGTGTGCATGTCCCCCTGTGCTGTGTGCATGTCCCCCTGTGCTGTGTGCATGTCCTCCTGTGTGCGTGTCCTCCTGTGCTGTGTGCATGTCCCCCTGTGTGCTGTGTAAGTGTCCTGTGCGCATGTTCTGTGCTGTGTAAGTGTGTGTCCTGTGTGCGTGTCCCCCTGTGTGCGTGTCCCCCTGTGTGCGTGTCCTCCTGTGTGCGTGTCCTCCTGTGCTGTGTGAATGTCCTGTGCTGTGTGCATGTCCTCCTGTGATGTGTGCATGTCCCCCTGTGCTGTGTGCATGTCCCCCTGTGCTGTGTGCATGTCCCCCTATGTGCATGTCCACCTGTGCTGTGTGCATGTCCTGTGTGCATGTCCCTCTGTGTGCATGTCCCCCTGTGTGCTGTGTAAATGTCCTGTGCTGTGTAAGTGTGTGTCCCCCTGTGTGCGTGTCCCTCCTGTGTGCGTGTCCCTCCTGTGTGCGTGTCCGCCTGTGCGAGTGTCCCCCTGTGCTGTGTGCGGGTGTCCTCCTGTGTGCATGTCCCCTCTTGTGTGCATGTCCTCCCGTGTGCGTGTCCTCCCGTGTGCATGTCCCCCTGTGTGCATGTCCTCCTGTGTGCGATTCCCCCTGTGTGCTGTGTAAGTGTCCTGTGTGCATGTCCTGTGCTGTGTCCTCCTGTGCTGTGTGCATGTTCCCCTGTGTGCTGTGTAAGTGTCTTGTGTGCATGTCCTGTGCTGTGTAAGTGTGTGTCCTATGTGCATGTCTTAACACATGCTTAACATAGACAAATTGTTTGTTGTATATTGAGATGTGGTATCAGCGCTGTTAGTGGTTATATTTGAATCCTCAGGTTAACCAATTCTTTGGTACCTATCACCAGGGCCGGTGCTAGACTATTTTGCACCCTAGGCAAGACCAGCTACTTGCGCCCCCCCCCCCCAAAAAAAAAAAAAAAAAAACATGCCCTGCATGGCTTTGTGAAGTGTCATTAAATAATAGCACAACACACTCTTTGATCACAGATCCCAGTGTGTATTGTGTGACAATCTGTCAGTTTTAATTATTTCACTGTGAACACCAGGGCCAATTGCAAGTGCGACTGCTCAGCCTGGATTACGAGCATCATGGGCCTGGTGCGGAAGATTTTGGTGGGCTCTGGATTATGAAGCCCCTTGCCCTGAATTATACATTACATTTTTCTTTACAGGCCCGCCTTAACCATCACTTGTGCCTAGGCATGCCTTTCATCCCCACCCACTGCATCTGGGACCCCTTTCTTCATCATCTACTGTGCCTGCAGCCTCCCTTGCTTTACCACCCACTGCGCCCACAGCCCTCTTCCCTCACCACCCAACATACCTATAGCCCCCCTTGATTGCAGAAATACTACAGGAGAGGGTCAGAGACTGCCGACAGGGTACAGGAGAGGGTCAAAGACTGCAAAACGTGCTACAGGAGAGGGTCAGAGACTGCCGACAGAGTACAGGAGAGGGTCAGAGACTGCGGGCAGGGTACAGGAGAGGGTCAGAGACTGCCAACAGGGTACAGAAGAGGGTCAGAGACTGCGGACAGGGTACAGAAGAGGGTCAGGGACTGCCGACAGGGTACAGAAGAGGGTCAGAGACTGCCGACAGGGTACAGGAGAGGGTCAGAGACTGCGGACAGGGTACAGGAGAGGGTCAGAGACTGCGGACAGGGTACAGAAGAGGGTCAGAGACTGCGGACAGGGTACAGGAGAGGGTCAGAGACTGCCGACAGGGTACAGGAGAGGGTCAGAGACTGCCGACAGGGTACAGGAGAGGGTCAGAGACTGCCGACAGGGTACAGGAGAGGGTCAGAGACTGCCGACACGGTACAGGAGAGGGTCAGAGACTGCCGACAGGGTACAGAAGAGGGTCAGAGACTGCGGACAGGGTACAGAAGAGGGTCAGAGACTGCCGACAGGGTACAGAAGAGGGTCAGAGACTGGGGACAGGGTACAGAAGAGGGTCAGAGACTGCCGACAGGGTACAGGAGAGGGTCAGAGACTGCGGACAGGGTACAGAAGAGGGTCAGAGACTGCAGACAGGGTACAGGAGAGGGTCAGAGACTGCGGACAGGGTACAGAAGAGGGTCAGAGACTGCAGACAGGGTACAGGAGAGGGTCAGAGACTGCCGACAGGGTACAGAAGAGGGTCAGAGACTGCAGACAGGGTACAGAAGAGGGTCAGAGACTGCAGACAGGGTACAGAAGAGGGTCAGAGACTGCAGACAGGGTACAGAAGAGGGTCAGAGACTGGGGACATAGTACAAGCGTTTCCTAGGCTAGCAGTGACCAGTGTGGAAAAACACTGATCACTGCAATATGTGTAAACAGGAGTTTACAAGATATAACAATGTGCCAAAAAAACAAAAAAAACTAACAGTAATTTCTTAAGCACAGGAGGACAGTAAATGGTTAACAGGTCTGAGCCGCTCCCAGCCTGACCAACCTAAATCCTTCAAAGATAAATAAAAGGTCAAACAAATCATGGATGGACACATATAGCTATAGAAACAGCAGTCATTGCAGGTCTTGCAGAAGTCTAATCAGCATTCTCCTGTCCTGTGTTCAGTGTAAATAAAAACACAGATAAGAAGCAGCTTGAGAAGACAAGGGGAAGTCATCCCTCAGTGTGATCTCTGCATATCCTAAACACAGCACCAGAGAAGGAGAACACTGATACCTGTCTGCAGCCAGCATTGGGACAAGTTTTATCTCATACCTTCCCCATGCTCAGGTATGTCGGGTCCTCTGCATCCCTCCCTGCTCTGACCAACATCTTCTGGTCAAATGTGGCGGGCTGGACAATACGATTGGCTAAGGAGTTAGTGGGAGGCGGAGCAACTCAGCAGTCACGCCCTCCCACTCAGAAGAGGAGCGCTATTGGCTCCCTGCCTTGTTACACAGACGTCCCTCTTCCTCCAGCATTGTGAAATCCTGGGAGGGAGAGGGGAGAAGCTGCACACCACAGCGCTCGGCTACCACCCTCCCGCCGCACTGAACTCCTTGCTCTCCGGGTCCCCTGTCAGTGGCTCTGCCGGGAGCTTGGGGGTGGGAGAAGAGGAAGAAAGGGGAGGCAAGGGTCGGCTGCGCCCCTAGGCGGCAGTGCGCCCTAGGCGGCTGCCTAATCCGCCTAGTGGGTGCACCGGCCCTGCCTATCACTGACTCTGTCCATTTAGAGAAGGAAGTGACCAGTAAATTACATATTTACCAGCCCTATCCCTGCTCTCCATCCTGACATTTCCCTGGTAGTTCTGCGGGGGAAGAGAGGTGGGAGCCAGGAGAGAGCACAGGGGCCCAGGGGGAGCAGAAAGAAGCTGGATAGGAGGGGTGGTGGGGCATCAATCTGTCCAGATGCTGGGTGGGGATGGGATCAGTGGCAGATGCTAGGAAGGGGGAGATCAGTGGTAGATGCTAGGGGGTGTAGTGGCAGATTTTGGGGGGGAATGGGATCAGTGGCAGACACTGGGGGGGATCAGTGGTAGAAGCTGAGGGGGTATAGTGGCAGATGCTGGGGGGATGGTATCAGTGGCAAACACTAGGGGGATCCATGGTAGATGCTAGGGGGGTATAGTGGCAGATGCTGGGGGATGGGATCAGTGGCAAACACTAGTTGGGGTCAGTGGTAGATGCTGGGGGGTCAGTGGTAGATGCTGGGGTGTCATTGGTAGATGTTGGGGGGGTAAAGTTGCAGATGCTGGGAGGGATGGGATCAGTGGCAGACACTAGGGGGTGAAATCAGTGGCAGTCACTAGGGGGGTCAGTGGTAGATGTTGGGACGTATAGCGGCAGATGCTGGGGGGGGTCAGTGGCAGACACCTGGCGAGATCAGTGGCAGGCACTGGGGGGTCAGTGGCAGATGCTGAGGGGGTATAGTGGAACATACTGAGGGGGGATGGGATCAGTGGCAGACACTAGGACGGGATCAGTAGCAGTGTTGGTGTGTGTGTGGGGGATGGATGTGACACTGGTGGTGGGATGGGAGCAGTGCCAGTGCTGTGTGGGGGAAGTGTCCATCTGGGGGGTGATGGGATCAGTAGCAGTGTTGCTAGGGGTTGGGATCTATGGTGTTCGCTCTCTTACTTTCAGCTTGGGACTCTGTGCTTCATGTTCCGTGTATGCTCCGGCTCCCTCTATGTGTCTCCAGGTCACTATCCCAAAAAGGAATCTCCTCCACCTGGTCAACTGACAAGAGTAACCAGCTTCTGCCTCCTGATGGCTATGGAGGTTTGTAGCTGCTAGGGATGAGCCGAACACCCCCCGGTTCGGTTCGCACCAGAACTTTCGAACGGACCCCACGTTCGTTACGAACGTTAGAACCCCATTGAAGTCTATGGGACTCGAACGTTCGAAATGGAAAGTGCTAATTTTAACGGCTAATATGCAAGATACTGTCCTAAAAAGGGTTTGGGGACCTGACTCCTGCCTCAGGGGACATGGGTCAAAGCAAAAAAAAGTTTTAAAAACGGCCGTTTTGGCGGGAGCACTGATTTTAATGACGATTAAAGTGAAAAAAAAAAGTGAAATATTCCTTTAAATATGGTGCCTGGGGGGTGTCTGTAGTATGCCTGTGAAGTGCCACATGTTTCCCGTGTTTAGAACAGTCCCTGCACAAAATGACATTAAACGGAAATAACACCATTTAAAACTGCTTGCGGTTTTAATGTTATATCTGGTTCCTGCAATATGGTTGAAAATCATTGAGAAAAATGGCATGGGTAGCCCTCCCTGCCCATTACCAGCCTATTTGGGTCTTGTACGCATATTAAGGGGAACCCTGTACCCATATTAAAAAAAGGAAATGCGTGTGGCCCCCAGGCCCTATATACTCAGAACAGCAGTATACAGGCGGTGCAAACAAGACAGGGACTGTGTAGGTTTGTTGTGTTAAGTTGAATCTGTTTGTAATTTTCAACTGGTAGATTTTTAAAGTGTAGCTCCAGTCAAAAAAACTATTTTTAAGCTTTTTGGAAAACATAGGGAAGGGTTATCACCCCTGTATAATTTGTTTTGTCGTCCATCTTTTTTCATCTCACTTGCTGCTGTCTGATGTTTGTAAGTTGGATGTTTGAAAGTAGGGGCCTGCCCTATATGCTCTGCAGAAATGGCGGAACAAGGTGTTGGTTTTGCCACAACATTGTAAGCCCTCAAAGTGACTCTTGGTGGGCGCTGGAGCGCCCTGCTGTGAACGATTATATCAAGAATTGTAATTACATGCCATTGTTGAACAGTGGTAGAAAAATTGACCTTTGGTGGTTGTGGTGCTGGTGCCACAACACTATAAGTCCTCACCGTTACTCTGGGTGGGCACAGGAAGGGGCCCTCCTGTGAAATATTATATCAAGAATTGTAATTACATGTCCCTGTTAAACAGGGGCAGAAAAATTTGGCCTTAGGCACTGCTGCTGGTGCCACCACACTGCAACCTCTTCCATATACTCTAGTTTTTTTGCTGGAATTAGCCCTGCTGCAAAGCATTGCATCAAAAATTGTACTTAAACGCCCCTGTTAAACAGGGGCAGAAAAATTGGGCCTTAGGCTGAGGTGAATATCGCGGTGTATACTGCGGTCAGGGCACGCAGACAATAACCAGAAAACAGCAGAGATAAAGGGGTATATATGGATGTATACTGTGCTGTGCTGGAGGCACACACAACTTCCAATAACTCCTGCAGATGGCAATTGGGCTCAAATAGAGAACAGCTATGTAGGTGGATTATAGCGGTATGTACTGGGTACAGAGCACGCAAACAGCACGCACTATCTCCTAACACTACTGACTGCAAGCTCTATTATTAAAGATAGATCACTAGCTATATAGGTGAGGTGAATATCACGGTGTATACTGCGGTCAGGGCACACAGACAATAACCAGAAAACAGCAGAGATAAAGGGGTATATACAGATGTATACTGTGCTGTGCTGGAGGCACACACAACTTCCAATAACTCCTGCAGATGGCAATTGGGCTCAAATAGAGAACAGCTATGTAGGTGGATTATAGCGGTATGTACTGGGTACAGAGCACGCAGACAGCACGCACTATCTCCTAACACTACTGACTGCAAGCTCTATTATTAAAGATAGATCACTAGCTATATAGGTGAGGTGAATATAGTGGTGTATACTGCGGTCAGGGCACAGACAATAACCACTACACAAGAGCAAGATAGGAAATCAGCCAAAAACGATCGGTGTGTAACTGTGTTGAAGGTACACAGAACACCCACTGCTTCAGATGCCAACACACTACACAAGGCCGCCTCAAAGGCGGCCTTATATAGTGTGGGGCGTGCGCTACACAGTCTGAGCTATGATTGGCCACAGGCATCCTGCCTGTGGCCAATCATGGCTCTCCTCGCTGCTGGCGCTGCGATTGGCCAAGCATGCGGGGTCACAGTGCATGCTTGGCCAATCATGAGCCAGCAATGCACTGCGCCATCGCAGTGCATTGTGGGCCGTGCGCGCCACACAAATTTTTACGCGAACGGACCAAGAGTTCGGATTTCGCCGAACGGACGAACAGCCAATGTTCGAGTCGAACGTACGTTCGACTCGAACACGAAGCTCATCCCTAGTAGCTGCAAACTCAGTGGCTCTGGGTGAGCGGTCCGCTGTGCAGTTACTATGGCAGTATACAGTAAAACACATTGCAGCTGAGAACTCAATAGGCGGAGATGCTTGGTGAGAAGTCCACTCTCCGATCATCGCCTCAGGGTAAATAGCAGAAGATCCTTCTGGCAGCGGGCACCCCCCACATTGGCAGAATGGCAGGGCCCAGTCACAAGCGCCACTGGTGCAACCCTGGTTTTTCCGCCACTGACCTCAACCCCTCCCCTTTTGCTAACTTCTGTTCCCCAAACACCCTCTCTAATTGCCTCTGCACCTCCATCTGCTTGCTTTTACACCCAAAATCTCCTGATCATATCTGCACCTCTACTCTGTTTACCTCTACACTCACCTTTGTACCACAACCCCCCCCCCCCTGCTCATTTCTGCATCCTACCCCTCTCTTCTCACCTTTGCACCCCAACCGCCCCTTGCTGACCTGTACATCCCAGCTCCCCTCCCTTCTAACTACTGTACCCCAACTCCCCTCTATGCTAACCTCTGCACCACAACTCCTCTCCTTCTCCTAACCCCTGTTTCCCTCTCTGCTCACTGCTGCACCCCGCTGTCTCTGCTAAACACTAGTGTCAGGAATCCGCCCGTTCTGTGCGATCGGGTCTCCGTACGCGCACGCGCGTTCGTGCCGCGGGTCGTCGTGGGCACGAGCGTCTTCAGACGCGCGCGGGTGCACGTCGTTCGTATGTGCGCGCGGTACACGCACGCACGGGCGCGCGTTAGTACGATTGGCGCCAGTGCCCCTTTTTAAAGGCACAGCTGCGGGGTTCTGTGCTGTTCGTCTGCAGCTTGTACCCAAAGTGACCTGCTATTCTGCATGAACCCTACCTGATACCTGACCCGGCTCCGTTTGACTCCGCTGATCTCTCCTGCTCCGACCCCGGCTTGTTTGACCCTTCTTGGACTGATTCCTGTTGCCGAACCTCTGCTTGTTACCTGATTCTTCTGCTGGCTCCTGCTTGCTTCTGTGTCTGCTACCTCCTCATCCAGAGATCCACCCATCCTGGTTCCACGGTCCGTGGCCTTTCTCCACCAGCTGCCTTCTTGCTACAGTGAGCTCCTGCACCTAAGGATCTTCACCTACCTTGCATCTGCTGCTGCACCTGGCTGGACCCTCCTACCCGCTGCGCTCCGGTCTCCCTGTTTCCATTTCAGAGAGACTAGAACCAGAGCCGTAAGAGAGGTCCCCTTCCACCAAGTCAGACTCACTATCTGAAGATCCTAACAGTACGAACAGCCATGTCTGAGTCTGCGGAAGGGGCCTCTGCCATGAAGGAGATCTGCTCCCACCTTGCGGCTCTCACCCAGGACATGAAGTCCCTTCAGGATGGCTACACCAGGTTGGAGGAGCGTGTTCAGCATCTCTCTACCCCGGGTTCATCAGACACCGCACCTTAGCCTCCTCCTGTTTAGCCGGCCGCCCAATCGACAATCATGATGCTTCCACCTGAACCTAGGGTTCCCATTCCGGAGAGGTTTGCAGGGGACCGCTCTAAATTCCGGGCTTTTCGCAACGCCTGCCAGCTATACTTTGCCCTCCAGCCCAGGACCTTCTCCCTGGAGGCAACTAAGGTGGGGTTTGTTATCTCTCTTCTGCAAGGAGAACCTCAGTCCTGGGCCCACCACCTTCTGGAGAATGACAGTCCCCTTACTCAGACTCTCTCTACCTTCTTCGAAGTGATGGCTCAACTTTACGACGATCCCCAGCGGGCTGCCACCGCAGAATCCGCATTAACTGCATTCCAGCAGGGCCGTAGGACGGCTGAGGACTACGTCTCGGACTTTAGACGCTGGAGCGCAGATACCCAGTGAAACGAGTCGGCCCTAAGACATCAATTTTGCATGGGCCTGTCTGAGGGCCTCAAGGACGAATTAGCCCGTGTTGGTACCCCTGACGCCTTAGAGGACTTAATTGCCCTGGCCATTCAGATCGATCGAAGACTTCACGAGCGTAGGGCCGAACGCTCCTCCCAACCTCAGAGACCTGCCTGGATGACCGCCAGAACCCCGTCTTCCACACCTTTCTTCTCTCCTCCCCCTCAAGGGGGGCCTGCCAGCGTTTCTTCCGCTCCTGAGGAACCCATGCAGCTTGGATTACTCCGGCCTACCTTGTCTCCTGAAGAGCGAGCCCGCCGCCGACAGATGAACTTGTGCCTATACTGTGGCGGTTCCGGACATTATGTGGCCAACTGCCCCATTAAGACACGTAAGTGCCTCTCTTCAGTGTCTCCCAGTTCCTTAAACCTGCCTTCCAACTCTTTCCATGTTGCCCTTCTGCTCTCATTTCAGCTACAGGGAAGAACGATCCACGTCAACGCCATCCTTGACTCCGGGGCCTGCGGTTGCTTCATTGACGCTGCCTTCTCCAACCTACATTCCATTCCACTCCAGAAAAAACCTCATGGACTCTCTATCTTCCTGGCCGATGGTTCCCAAATTAAATCTGGCCGAGTCACCCAGGAGACCCTTCCACTACCCACCTCCACCTCCTGCCGACATACGGAACTGTTAACTCTTGATGTCATTTCGTCCCCACTTTTTCCTGTGATCCTGGGTATACCATGGCTGCGGGCACACAATCCCTCCATTGACTGGTCTTCTGGGGAGGTGAGGTTCCTCTCCCCTTACTGCCAGGACCACTGTCTTCCTGGGGCTTCTGTACAGTCCGAAACTCTCCTCTGCCTAGACCCAAACCTGGACTTATGTCAATCAGTCCCCGAGCCTTACCACGAGTTTCTGGACGTCTTCAGTAAACGGGGGGCTGATTCCCTTCCCCCGCATCGCCCCTACAATTGTCCCATTGAGCTCCTTCCTGGGGCAGAGATCCCGTTTGGACGTGTCTACCCTTTGTCCGAGAAGGAGCAAGAGGCCCTGAAGGCCTACATCTCCGAGAACCTCAAGAAGGGGTTCATCCGTCACTCCATGTCTCCTGCCGGTGCTGGGATATTTTTCGTTACTAAAAAAGACCAGACCCTTCGACCTTGTGTAGACTATCGAGAGCTGAACAGAATCACGATTAAAAATCGTTATCCCCTACCCCTGATTCCAGAACTCTTTCAAAAACTGAGGTTGGCTACTATCTTTACCAAATTGGATTTGAGGGGAGCCTATAACTTGGTCCGTATACGAGCAGGTGACGAGTGGAAGACTGCGTTCCGAACTCGCTTTGGGCACTACGAGTACCTGGTGATGCCTTTCGGGTTGTGCAACGCCCCAGCCACCTTCCAGCACTTGATTAACGATGTTTTCCGGGACTTTTTGGATATTTTCGTTATCGTATATCTTGATGACATCCTGATCTTCTCCAGGTCCCTGGAACAGCACCGGGGACACGTCGGCAGAGTACTGCTTCGGCTCCGGCAACATGGGTTCTGCGCTAAAGCCGAAAAATTTAAATTTGAGCAACAGGATATCCAATTTCTCGGCCTTGAAATCTCCCCAGCAGGCATCAGGATGGACCCGCAAAAAGTTGCTGCTGTCCTCGAATGGCCAGCCCCCACCGACAAGAAGGGCATCCAATGCTTTGTGGGCTTCGCCAATTTATATAGAAAATTTATTAAGGGGTTCTCAGCCATTATCTCCCCCATCACCCAGCTCACTAAGCAAAATATGCGTTTTCATTGGGGTCCTGAAGCCCAGGCCGCCTTCAAGAAACTCAAGGACTTGTTTACCTCTGCTCCCATCCTCAGTCACCCGGATCCGTCTAGACCCTACATTCTGGAAGTAGATGCCTCTGAGATAGCAGTAGGGGCGGTGGTCTCCCAGCGCCTAGGTAAAGATGACCTGATGCACCCCGTGGGGTTCTTTTCCCGAAAACTCTCTCCGGCGGAGAGGAATTATGATGTGGGTGACCGGGAATTACTTGCCATTAAGTCTGCTTTGGAGGAGTGGAGATACTTACTTGAGGGGGCGGTACACCCCGTGCTCATCTACACGGATCACAAGAATCTCGAGTACCTCCGTACCGCTAAACGTCTAAAACTTCGGCAGGCCCGCTGGGCCCTCTTCTTCTCTCGGTTCTGCTTTCACATAACCTATCGCCCTGGATCAAGAAATGTGAAGCCGGATGCACTCTCCCGCATGTTTGACATCTCCCAGGATACCGCGCCCCCGGATACCATCCTCCCTGCTAACACCTTTCTACTCATCCAGCCAGACCTAGTGTCTCTGTTAAGAAGTGCTTCCTCCACATCCTCCTGTCCCCCGGGAATTTCATTAGCGCCCAGGGAGGGCCTGCTTTGGAAGGACAATCTGATCTTTGTCCCTGAAGACGTCAGAATAAAGGTCTTGGGTCTCCTCCATGACCATCCGCTCGCAGGGCACTTTGGTGTCCGCAAGACTTTGGAGCTTGTACAGCGCTCCTTCTGGTGGCCAGGCATGAGGGAGTTCTGCAAGCAATACGTGAATTCTTGCCCAGTGTGTAGCCGGAATACGGTCCCCAGAAATCGGGCCTGGGGGCTGCTTAAACCTCTTCCCGCACCCGACCGCCCTTGGCGGATGATTACTATGGATTTTATTGTGGAACTTCCCCCTTCTGAGAACTGTACTGCCATCTTTGTAGTTTGTGACCGTTTGTCTAAGATGGCCCACTTCCTACCCTTAAAGGGAACTCCCTCCGCGACCGAGACTGCCCACATTTTCATCAAGGAGATAATCAGGCTTCACGGGGTACCCACCAACATCGTATCTGATAGAGGGGTTCAGTTCACCTCCCGTTTCTGGAGAGCCCTATGTGAGGCTTTGAAAATAGAGTTGGCCCTGTCCTCCGCCTACCACCCACAGACCAATGGGCAAACGGAACGCACCAACCAAACCCTCAAGCAATTCATCAGATGTTTTTCTTCCTTTGTTCAGGACGATTGGGTTTCCCTGTTACCTCTGGCAGAATTCGCCTACAACAATGCCAGCCATGCTACCACAGGGCAGTCCCCTGTCTTTGCTAATTACGGTTTTAACCTGTCTTTTCTTCCCGATATCCTTACAGAATCCCATGTTCCAGCAGTACAGGACACAGTATCCTTTCTTCAGCGGAATAACCGGACCCTGCAGGAGGCCATAACCAAGGCTCAGACTGACAGCAAGAGGAGCTTCGATCGAGGGAGAAGGGGAGAATTGATCCTTCAAGTCGGGGACCAGGTATGGCTGTCTTCTTCTAATTTAAAATTAGCCTGCCCCTCTAGGAAGTTGGCACCCAAATTTCTGGGTCCGTTTCCTGTTAAGAGGAGGATTAACGAGGTGTCATATGAATTGTCCTTACTTGACTCTATGAGAATACACCCAGTCTTCCATGTAGCTCTGCTTAAGCCTGCTGTACCTGATCCCTTCCCTGGTAGAGGAACAAGGCCACCTGACCCTGTGTTGATTGATGGCAGCGAGGAGTTTGAAGTGGAGGCCATCCTGGATTTCAGAAGACGACGGGGACAAGGTCAGTTTCTGATTAAATGGAAGGGCTATGGCCCGGAGAATAATTCATGGGAACCTGCTGCTAACTTACATGCTAATAGACTAATCCAGGCCTTTTTTGCTGCACACCCGGAGAAAAGAGCCACTAGGGGCACCCAGAGGTTGCCCCTTGTGGGGGGGCAATGTCAGGAATCCGCCCGTTCTGTGCGATCGGGTCTCCGTACGCGCACGCGCATTCGTGCCGCGGGTCGTCGTGGGCACGAGCGTCTTCAGACGCGCGCGGGTGCACGTCGTTCGTATGTGCACGCGGTACACGCACGCACGGGCGCGCGTTAGTACGATTGGCGCCAGTGGCCCTTTTTAAAGGCACAGCTGCGGGGGTTCTGTGCTGTTTGTCTGCAGCTTGTACCCGAAGTGACCTGCTATTCTGCCTGAACCCTATCTGATACCTGACCCGGCTCCGTTTGACTCCGCTGATCTCTCCTGCTCCGACCCCGGCTTGTTTGACCCTTCTTGGACTGATTCCTGTTGCCGAACCTCTGCTTGTTACCTGATTCTTCTGCTGGCTCCTGCTTGCTTCTGTGTCTGCTACCTCCTCATCCAGAGATCCACCCATCCTGGTTCCACGGTCCGTGGCCTTTCTCCACCAGCTGCCTTCTTGCTACAGTGAGCTCCTGCACCTAAGGATCTTCACCTACCTTGCATCTGCTGCTGCACCTGGCTGGACCCTCCTACCCCGCTGCGCTCCGGTCTCCCTGTTTCCATTCCAGAGAGACTAGAACCAGAGCCGTAAGAGAGGTCCCCTTCCACCAAGTCAGACTCACTATCTGAAGATCCTAACAACTAGACCTTAACCTGCTCAACATTGCACCCCCAACTCCCCTGCTCACCTTTTGAACCCCCCCCCCTGCTCACCTTTGTACCCCTCTTCCTCTACCCATCTCTGTACCTCAAACCCCCCTCTCTGCTCACCTCCACACCCCAAATCCCCACTTGGCTCACATTTTCACCCCACTCTCTGTGCTAATCTCTGCATCCCAATGCCTCCTCTGATTCCCTCCTTACCCTGCTCTTTGCTCACCTGAGCCTCACGACATGACTGGTCTGTGTGTTCAGCATCCACCAGGCTGTGTGCGGTGCTAGCCAAGGTGATCACACTAGCTTCCTGGTAAAGCACTGCTGCGGGGGACAGTAAGTATTGAAGACAGAAGGCAGTCTGAACCCTCGGCCCCCGCTTGTCTCGGTTTGGAACTTCCCCCGCATCTCCTGCGTGGTGCACTAATTCCCTGCCTTTGATTCCCTGTCAGCTGTAACTGCAGTACCCGGAATCTTTTTTTTCTTTGCTGCCTGCAAATTAAGTTATGGGGCCAAGAACTTATTTCAGCTTCTGCTTCGGGAAAGAGCACGGACCTGTGGGACTCTGGGACATGGTTGAAGTTCCAGCAAGGTCCCTCAGGATCCAGAACAGCTGGAAGGTATGCTAACGGAACCTTTCTGGTGATATTTCCTTTAAGAAGTACTATATAAGGCAAGCATTTGTGATAGTGTTGGTAACATTACCGACGTGTGGCAAATTCAGGTAGGTATTACTACTGCCACTTAAAGAATCTGTCGCTCTCTCAGGGAAACTAACAGCAATTATGTCTAACTCTGAACTGGTGCACAGAGTTGACAGTGCCTTTGCTGCTAACGGGAAAATAATACTGGAAGTATGCTATAGGCCCCCTAACCTGAGGGAGGAGGGGAAGACAGAACCCCCTATCGCAATTTGGATTAGCAGCAGGAATGCTGCTAATCCAAATCATCATAATGGGGGATTTCAATTATACAGACATAGACTGGGCATAAGGAACCGCACATTTGTCTAATTCACTCGCCAGTTCCTAAATGTCTTTCAGGACTATTTCATGGGTCATATGGTAGATGCACCAACTAAAAATGGATGTGGAAATAAGGGGCAATTTAGGAAACAGCAATCACAGGTCAATTACCGTATTTGTCGGTGTATAACACGCACTTTTTTCCCCTTAAAAGCAGGGGGAAATCGTGGGTGCGTGTTATACGCCGATCACCAGAAATTCTGAGCCTCTGGGCGGCTTTCAGCCACCTTCGGCTCTTCAAGGAGACTTTCGGCCGCCTTCGGCTCTTCTTGGCAGCTTTCGGCCGCCTTCGGCCATTTTCGGAAGCTTTCAGCCGCCGTCGGCCGTTCTCGGAAGCTTTCAGCCGTCTTCGGCTCTTTTCGGCGGCCGAAAGCTTCCGGCTGCCTTCGGCTCTGCTCGGCGGCCGAAATTTTCCGAGAACGGCCGAAGGCGGCCGAAATCTGCCCGAGAAGAGCCGAAGGCGGCCGGAGGCCCGCCGAGATCTACCGCACGCTGCCGAGATACACATCCGGCGGCATTTAAGAAAAATAAAATGAACACGGCTGCAATGGGGGACACGGCTGCAATGGGGGACAAGACTGCATAAGGCTGCAATGGGGGACAAGACTGCACTGGTGGACAAGGCTGCATAAGGCTGCAATGGGGGACAAGGCTGCAATGGTGGACAAGGCTGCATAAGGCTGCAATGGTGGACAAGGCTGCATAAGGCTGCAATGGTGGACAAGGCTGCATAAGACTGCAATGGTGGACAAGGTTGCAAGGGTGGACAAGGCTGCAGATGACACTGATGGGCATATAAATGTAAGTTTTTTTTTCCCTTAAACTTCCCTCCTAAAAGTTTTTTTCCTTAAAATTAAATTTTTTTCTTAAAATTCCCTCCTAAACTTGGGGTGCGTGTTATACGCCGATAAATACGGTAGCTTCAGTATAAATCACACAAATAGGAAACATAAAGGAAATACAAAGACACTGAATTTCAAAAGAACCAACTTTCCTAAACTACGAACCTTGCTAGAAGATATAAATTGGGATAAAATCTTAGGAACAAAGAACACGAAGGAGCAGTGGCGGAATTATAGGGGTCGCCAAGATCGCCATGGCGACCGGGCCCCTTGCTGCAGGGGGCCCTCAGGCCCCCTGTACTCTTCCGTAGGAGGGGAGGCTGAGAGGAGCTCCCAGATCATCAGCTGAACTGAAATTGGCTCTGTGCGGGAGCTCCTCACATTAGGGTAAAGTGTGTGCTCTTTGTCTCCCCCTACAGTGCAGTACCCAGCAGGAAGAGCCAAGGTACTGTAAATGTCTGCCGTTTTTTTTTTTTATAAGACTAGCTACTGCATTTGTGTTTATATGTGTGTGTGTGTGACAATGCTTGTATGTGTGTGTGTGAGCATGCTCGTATGTGTGTGTGTGTGAGCATGCTTGTATGTGTGTGTGTGAGCATGCTTGTATGTATGTGTGTGTGTGAGCATACTTGTATGTGTATGTGTGAGCATGCTTGTATGTGTGTGCGTGTGAGCATGCTTGTATGTGCGTGTGTGTGTGAGCATGCTTGTATGTGCGTGTGTGTGTGAGCATGCTTGTATGTGTGTGTGTGAGCATGCTTGTATGTGTGTGTGTGTGTGAGCATGCTTGTATGTGCGTGTGTGTGTGAGCATGCTTGTATGTGTGTGTGTGAGCATGCTTGTATGTATGTGCGTGTGAGCATGCTTGTATGTGTGAGCATGCTTGTATGTACGTGTGTGAGCATGCATGTATGTGTGTGTGAGCATGCTTGTATGTGTGTGTGTGTGTGAGCATGCTTGTATGTATGTGTGTGTAAGCATGCTTGTATGTGTGTGTGTGTGAGCATGCTTGTATGTGTGCGTGTGAGCATGCTTGTATGTGCGTGTGTGAGCATGCATGTATGTGTGTGTGTGTGAAAATGCTTGTATGTGTGTGTGTGAGCATGCTTGTTTGTGTGTGTGTGAGCATGCTTTATGTGCGTGTGTGTGAGCATGCATGTATGTGTGTGTGTGTGTGTGTGTGTGTGAGCATGATTGTGTGTGTGTGTGTGTGTGAGCATGCATGTGTGTGTGAGCATGCATGTATGTGTGTGTGTGTGAGCATGCATGTGTGTGTGAGCATGCATGTATGTGTGTGTGTGTGTGAGCATGCGTGTGTGTGTGTGTGTGTGTGTGTGTGAGCATGCTTGTGTGTGTGTGTGAGCATGCTTGTGTGTGTGTGTGTGAGCATGCATGTGTGTGTGTGTGTGTGTGTGTGTGAGCATGCATGTGTGTGTGTGTGTGAGCATGCATTTATGTGTGTGAGCATGTATGTGTGTGTGAGCATGCTTGTATGTGTGTGTGTGTGTGTTCATATATGTATGTGTATGTATGCATGTGTGTGTGCGCATGTATGTGAGTGTGCATGTATGCATATGTATGTATGTGAATGTGCATGTGTTTATCAGTGGTGGTGCATCCAAAAGGGTGCACAGGTGCCACCCCCTCTCTCCAGCCACACCCTCTATGACCAATGGATAGATTCATGCATAGCATAGCATGAATCTATCCATGGCCACCGTTGGCACCCCCATATTTAGATGTCTGGTCCCTTTTGAGGTGTCGGGCACCTGAATTACAGCGGCGGGGGTCATTTTTGCAGCACCTGATTAGAGCCATGGGCTCTAATAGACTTCAAAATAGGTGGACTGCGAGCGCCATGCTTGACGTTCACAGTCTACCTAGGTGTGTTAGAAAAGTGAATTAATATTCACTTTCCTAACACTGAACCGCCTCTCCACCAATCAGGTGTGCGGGTCTGTTACCCATCACCTGATTGGCTGAAACGAGAGGCGCAGCTATTGGACGCCTATCAGGAGGAGAGGACAGGAGATGAGGATGGCAGGAGATGCATGGAGGACCCTGCTCATGGCCGTTACCCGCTGCCTCACCAAGACAGGGTAAGTGGCGGGCAGACAGCGAGCGGGTGGTGGGGATTCACAGTGGCAGCATTTGATGGGCACAGTGGCAGCATTTGATGGGTACACTGGCAGCATTTGATGGGCACAGCGGTGGCATTTGATGGGCACAGCGGCAGAGTTTGATGGGCACAGCGGCAGAGTTTAATGGGCACAGTGGTGACATTTGATGGTACAGTGGTGGCGCTTGATGGTACAGTGGTGGCGTTTGATGGGCACAGTGGCTTTAATTGATGTTTTTTAAATCGGTTCCTTTATATGCGGCCACCCACTTGGGACTGGGCCCTGGTGTTCCACCATCGGGCTCGGAGAAAAGAGCCCTGTCCGGAGGTCGGGGGGGGGGGGGCCCTCCAAGGTTTCCTGCATCGGGGCCCTGAAGGTTCTAGTTACGCCACTGCGAAGGAGAGATGGGTTTGCTTTAAGAGCATTTTAAATAAGGGCATTAGCCAGTGCATCCCATTGGGAAATAAATGTAAAAGAGTGAACACAAGTCCTGGATGGCTTAACTCCAATGTAAAAATGCATATAAAACAAAGGAGAAAGCCTTCAAAAAATACAAGGCTGAGGGATCATCATTGGCATTCAGACTTTACAAAGAATGCAACAAGAAATGTAAGGGTGCAATTAGGGCGGCTAAGATAGAACAGGAAAAACACATAGTGGAGGAGAGCAAAAAAAATCCCAAGAAATTCTTTAAGTATATAAACAGTAAAAAAAGGGAGGACGGACCATATTGGCCCCATAAAGAATGAGGAAGGAAAACTGGTTACAAAGGATGGGGAGATGGTGAAGGTATTGAATGTATTCTTCTTGTTAGTCTTCACAAAGGAATTGGGTTTCAGTAACCAAAACTGCAGTGTTTATCCTCATGACACATAACAGGACGCACCCTCATGGCTAACAGAGGACAGAATTAGAAATAGATTTGGAAAACTTAACATTAAGTGCACCCATCTAGATAAAGGAAGGCCGTAGACGTGGTGTATTTGGATTTTGCAAAAGCATTTGACACAGTTCCCCATAAACGTTTACTGTACAAATTAAGGTCCGTTGGCATTGACCATAGGATGAGTACATGGATTGAAAACTGGCTACAAGGGCGAGTTCAGGTGATAAACGTGGAGTACTCGGAATGGTCAGTGGTGGAAGGTGGGGGTCCCCCAGGGTTCTGTGCTGGGACCAATCCTATTTAATTTGTTCATAAACGACCTGAAGGATAGGGTAAACATTTCAATCTCTGTATCTGCAGACAATACTAAGCTAAACAGGGCAAGAACTTCTCTGTAGGAGGTTGAAACCTTGCAAGAACATGTGAACAAATTAATAGGGTGGGCAACTACATGGCAAATGAGGTTTAATGTGGAAAAATGTAAAATAATGCATTTGGGTGGAAAAAATATGAATGCAATCTACTCACTGGGGGGGAACCTAACAAAGCAAACAAAATATTGGCATGCATTAAAAAGGAGATTAACTCCAGAGATTAAGTGATAATTCTCCCACTCTACAAGACTCTGGTCCGGCATCACCTGGAGTATGCTGTCCAGGTCTGGGCACCAGTCCTCAGGAAGGATGTACTGGAAATGTAGTGCGTACAGAGAAAGGCAACAAAGCTAATAAAGAGACTGAAGGATATTAGTTATTAAGATAGGTTGCAAGCACTGAACTTATTCTCTCTGGAGAAGAGACGCTTGAGAGGGGATATGATTTAAATGTACACACCATATTGGTGACCCCACAACAGGCGTAAAACTTTTCCGCGAAAGGGAGTTTAATAAGACACAAGGCCACTCATTAAAATTAGAAGAAAAGAGGTTTAACTTTAAACTATTTAGAGGGTTCTTTACTGTAAGAGCGGCAAGGATGTCAAATTCCCTTCCACAGGTGGTGGTCTCAGCGGGGAGCATTGATAGTTTAAAAAATCTATCAGATAAGCACCTGAATGACCACAACATACAGGAATATACACTGTAATACTGACATATAATCACACACATAGGTTGGACTTGTGTCTTTTTTCAACCTCACCTACTATGTAACTACAGTATGTACACATATATTCGGCCTCACTGGACTGGACTTTTTCCTGTGGAGTGGCATATATGGGTATCTGTCTTTGTGCTGGGAGCAGGAGTGCAGCAGGAGCCCCGGGTTCCATACTAATAATCAGGACCCGGAACTCCCAGTTCCAGGTCACCTGATCACTGTAATAGCCTCTTATTGTCTATCACAGTTATCAGTCACTTTAACGTCCTTCCCTGTGTTTCTCTCTCTGTGAATAGAGAGGAAAGACACATTGGGGGTTATTTATGAAAGGCAAATCCACTTTGCACTACAAGTGCACTACAAGTGCGCTTATAAGTGGAAGTGCAGTCGCTGTAAATCTGAGGGGTAGATCTGAAATGAGGAGAAGCTCTGCTGATTTTATCATCCAATTATGTGCAACCTAAAATGCTGTTTTTTATTTTGCTTGCATGTCCCCCTCAGATCTACAGCGACTGCACTTGTAGTGCAAAGTGAATTTTCCTTTCATAAATAACCCCCAATGTCTTTGCAGAGAGAGAAACAAACAACTGTGTGTGTCTAGAAAAAATAAAAATACCTAGATCAAGGTTTGCTCTAGGTCAGTGCCAGGGTTAGTTTTTGGATCAAGTAAGATTCAAAGTTCACAGTCAGTATATTGTGGGCGGGATAAAAAAAAATAAAAAATTGTGTTTTAGGTAGGGTAACAAAACAAAAAACAAAAGCAAAGTGTTCACTATTGCTTCTGGTTTGTACCACGGGTAAAATCAACAAATAACACACACAGATATGGTATCGCTGTGATCGTCGGGAGCAGGAGAATGAATTTTGGGTTGTTCTTTGATGGGAGGTTATGGTAGTAACAAAAAATATACAGCTACATTAAAAACATTTACTATTTTGGGCCAGTTTTCCTTTAATAATAATAACAATAATAATAAAATTATTAACCACTTCCAGCCCGCCCTATAGCCGAATGACGGCTATAGAGCAGGCGCTTTAGTCCGGGAGGCCGTCCCTGGACGTCCTGGTGTTTACTTCCGCAATGCGCGCCACCGCAGGCGCGCATCGGGGAAGTTTTGTGTTTGCCGTGTCCCCCGGAGACAGGCAAACACAGATCGCTGTAAACGGCCAATCACAGCGGCCGTTTACAGCGTGATCGGCTTGTCCAATGTGAGATGATTTCATATGTAAACATATGAGATCATCTCTCAACGCCGCTCTCCCTCCTCACACAGACAGCGTGTGAGAGGGGAGAGATGAACGGCTGCAGCGGCCGTAAGTGAAAAATAAAAATGTGCCATCCGCCCCAGTGCCATCCTTCCCCAGTGCCACCTGCCCCCAGTGCCACCTGTTAGTGCTATCTGTCCCCAGTGCCACCTGTTGTCAGTGCCATTTGTCCTCAGTGCCATCTGTCATCAGTGCCACGTATAAGTGCCATCTGTCATCAGTGCCACATGTCATCAGTGCCACATAGTGCCATCTGTCATCAGTGCCACATATTAGTGCCATCTGTCATCAGTGTCACGTATCAGTGCCATTTGTCATCAGTGCCACCTGTCAGTGTCACGTGCCATCTGTTGTCAGTGTCATGTTACATCAATGCCACTTATCAGTGCCATCTGTCATCAGTGTCACGCGTCATCGGTGCCACGTATTAGTGCCATCTGTCATCAGTGCCACGTATTAGTGCCACGTATTAGTGCCATCTGTCATCAGTGCCACATTTCATCAGTGCCACGTATAAGTGTCATCATTGCCACGCATCAGTGCCTTCTGTCATCAGTGTCACGTGTCATTGTCCTGGTGCTCCAGGGCCTTCAAAAGTGTAATAGGTAGTCAACAAGTTAGATGTGCAATTTATGCTCCTAGAACACCTGATGGCGCTCCTTGCATGTTGGGCCTCTCTATGTGGCCAGGCTGTGAAAAAGTCCCACACATGTGGTATTGTAATACTCAGGAGGAGTAGCAGATTTTTTTGGGGGGTGTCATTTGTGGTATACACATGCCATGTGAGAAAAATAACCTATTACAATGACAATTTTGTGGAAAAAAAAAAAAAAAAAAAAAAAATTTTAATTTTGCAAAGAATTGTGGGAAAAAAATGACAACATCAAAAAGCTCACCATTCCTCTTACTAAATACCTTGGAATGTCTACTTTCCAAAAAGGGGTCATTTGGGGGGTATTTTTACTTTCGTGGCTTGTCCGGGTCGCAAGAAGTGAGATAGGCCACCAGTACATCAGATGTGATCAATTTTGTATGATTCGCACCACAACTCTCTAACTCTCACAAAGACCAAATAATATCCACTAATTTGGGTTATTTTTACCAAAGACATGTAGCAGTATAAATTGTGGCCAAAATTTATGAAGAAAAATTTATAATTTGCATAATTTTGTCACAGAAACAAAGAAATATGCGTTTTTTTTCTAAATTTTCGGTCTTTTTTCATTTATAGCACAAAAAATAAAAACCCCCAGAGCTGATCAAATACCACCAAAAGAAAGCTCTATTTGTGGGAAAAAAGGACAAAAAATTCATTTGGGTACAGTGTTGCATGACTGAGTAACTGTCATTCAAAGTGAGAGCACCGAAAGCTGAAAATTGGTCTGGGCAGGAAGGGTGTTTAAGTGCCCAGTAGGCAAGTGGTTAATAAATGAGGAGATACCTGTTACCATTATCTTACCTTTTTACCTTACCATTATATTATCAAATTAATAAATGCAATACATATAAGTGAAAAAAACGAAATACATAATCAAGTGCTAAAGCAACATGATTCCATGTGTGGTAATAATTGATGTCCAGTGAATACTATTAGATTAAAATGTATAGTGAAGTTTAGTCTATTAATTACCCTCCCCAATGGGATATTTCAGTGTTCACTCTATTTCAAATGAAAAAAGTCCATACAAAGTGCAATGTCTTCATGCAGAATACTTTTCATCGTCTTCATCCCTTTGTGACTATTGTGTGTTATGCCATATCACCCATGCTCATTGCTCATCCATCAGATTTGCTCTCACCTGATATAATGTGGGATATAAGGTCAGACAGCACTATTAGTCCTTACAGGACTCAGCAGTAGGTATCTCCAAACCATCAGTCTTCCTCCTTGACCCAGATGCATAGATTTTCTTACATCATGAGTCATGGCAGTCATGCAAAGGGAAAAAATGCCAATAGTGCTTATATCATAAAACCAAGTAGCTTAAGTTACACTCCATATATTACTCACCTTTACAAGGTGCTTGGAGCGCACCACACTCTTGCCACATTGGTTTAAAACTTTAAAACCGTGCCACCGCATCAGCCCAGCCCTTCTGGGTCTGAGTTCCATGACGTCTGATTGCCCCATGAGGGGGAGAGGCATATATGTAGACATATATGGAGTGTTACAAAAAAATCGTTTTTTATTCCATTTAAACCATTTACAAAACATGTTAAAATACTGTTCACTTAGAGGTTTACAGCATGTATAGATTCCAAGCACAATTTACATGTAGGGTTTGAGCCTAAATGTGAATTGTTTGAAATCTATACATGTTGTGACCTGATTACTAGACGACCAATGGCTGAAGGTACTTGTCAGCAGAGACTTTGATTCCTGGATACCTATAGCACTTTATTCAGCTAAGCAGCACATCTATATGCCTGTTTTAGAGCAGTGATGTCTGAATATTGTACATACAATATGGGAACTGATTTGCTGTACATCATTTGGATTATTTATTGCAACCTGAAGATTACTTTGATTTGATTGTTGCTGATAAATACCCTTTAGTGGTTGTACAGAGTATTGAAACATTCTTGGATTGTGCACTCCTAATAAACTGCAGGTAGAGCTGTATGTCCTGTTATGCCATGTGCCTACCATACTTCATATTATAATTTATTAATTTGGCCCTGTTCTGAAAAACAAACAAAGAAAGTGAACAGAGAGGGTTGAAATGGGGTTGAAATTATGCCATTCCTTCTTGTATAGCATATCAAGTGTGTATTCTTTAGTGATGAGAAAATAACTGTGCACACCCTTCCTTTGACTAGCTAATTTTACACCAATCAACAGAAATAGACTTTTCTTGTAAAAATAAAATAAAAATAATAAAGAACTGTGAAGCGAAATAAGGGTCAGTGCCCAATCGAAGCAGCCTAATCCATGCCCATCTGCAGCCTCAATATTACCATGAATGCGGCCTCACCATTGCCATGAATGCAGCCTCACCAGTGCCATGAATGCAGCCTGATCATTGCCATCAGTGTAGCCTGATCGATGCCCATCTTCAACCTCGGAGGGGACAGGGAGGGGTGCAGGACGTGCACCGACAGATTACATACAGAAGAATCTTCTGTTTACTTGGCGGCCTCTTTAATACAAAGTCCCGTCTCCTATGATAGACAGAACAGTTGTCCAATGGCAGCCCAGGAGACGAGACTTCCTATTAGAGGCAGTTGAGTAAACAGGAGATTCTCATCTATCTAATCTGATGGCACTCATCCCGCCCATCCCTGTCCCCTCCAAGGCACCAATAAATACAGGTATATATCTTTTGTGACCCTTGCGGCACTTGGGGATTTGTCGTGAGCCACAAAAAATATGTATGTCCAAATTACCAGTGGGGCCGTTTGAAACCAGAACGCAACTGGCCCGTGGGCTGAACTTCGGATATGCCTGACCTATGAATATGAAATAGGAAAATTGTATGGCACTTACAGTTAATCCGATAAAGATATACCTTTTTCAGTCAAGAGATTACCACAGTAGACTCACCTTATTTATGAGCTCAAACCTCTGTGCTCACCTGTCCTTAACCACATTCCAGTAGGCAGATGCCTTCAGAAAGCATGCAGTTTTCACAAGAATTAGGTATTGACCAAATGCCTTTTGATACCTTCAAAATAAATGCCAAGACTTCCCCTGGATCTTATCTCTTTTTAAACTCATGGCATAACCTACACCAAAGACAAAAGAACACTCAATGCAACTCCAAGAAAAGTTTATTGAAAAAGCTCAAGACAGGGAATACATACAAGCACATTTCCAAGTCATTGAATATCATTTGGATTACAATTCGATCCATCATAAAATGTGAAAAGAGTATGGAACAGCTGTAAACAGGCTGTGCACCAAAATGAGACTAGGTGGGGAGCGGGCACCAAAAGGCCATTTCTGTGCATCATGCTGTGGAGATGTTTCTCTGCAACAGGTCCTGGGAAGCATGTGAGGAGCTTGTATGCAGTGTGAAAGAAATTTGAGCATGAAGAAATGGCTTCAGACATTAAGCCAAGACTTCACAGGAATGAGACAGCTGCCCCCTTGATGATGTCAGATGAGAAGATGGAATATGGTGGCACGGGACCTGGAGTATTGAGATGGAGTGGTGGCTTACACCCAACATTGATGGATTCACCGGGCATATGTGTATGCTTTTTTGTGAACAACCCAGCAGAATAATAAATATAAAAAGGGAGTGAAGTTTCTCCTTAAGTATCCAGATGTGAAAATCAAATCTATACAGACTCAAGGCTTTAACCACTTCAGCGCTGGAAAAATGTATCCCCTTCCTGACCAGAGCACGTTTTGCGATACGGCACTGCGTCACTTTAACTGACAATTGTGTGGTTGTGCGATGTTGCACCCAAACAAAATTGACATCTTTTTTTTCCCACAAATGGAGCTTTCTTTTGGTGGTATTTGATCACCTCTGCTTTTTTTACTTTTTGTGCCATAAACAAAAAAACATCGTAAATTTTGAAAAAAGGCAATATTTATTTACTTTTTGCTATAATAAATAGCCCCCATAAATATATAAAAAAAATGTATTTCTTTCTCAGTTTAGGCCGATATGTATTTTTCTACATATTTTTGGTAAACAAATCACAATAAGCGTATATTGATTGGTTTGCACAAAAGTTATGTTTACAAAATAGGGGATAGATTTATGGCATTTTTATTATTATTATTTATTTTTTATTAGTAATGGTAACGATCTGCGATTTTTTTCTATTGACTGCGACATTGTAGTGGACACATCAGACACTTTTGACACTATTTTGGGATCAGTGACATTTATTACAGCGATCAGTGCTATAAAAATGCACTGATTACTGTGTAAATGAAAAAAAAAATGGTGTCACTTTTATTCCTATTACAAGGAATGTAGACATACCTTGTAATAGAAAAAATGCATGACCAGACCTCTTAAATAGGAGATCTGGGGTGAAAAAGACCTCAGATCTCATATTTACACTAAAATGCAATAAAAAATAAATACAAATAAATGAAATGTCATTTGAATAATTTTTTTTAAATGTCCCTTTAAGAGCTATGGGTGGTTTTGACTTTGCTCCCGACCTGCAGTGGTATGGCCATCTTCCCCTCACTCGTCTCCATGCCTAAGAGGACACAAGACCCGATTCCCTCCGCCGCTACTGATGGTTGTGGTAAGAGGCGGAGGGCACCAGAGGTTTTTTTTCCCCTGTAGATGCCAAAGAACAGGGAAAGGTCATGTGACCACCCAACAGCACTGCAGGAATAAGGTATTTAGAGAATTAAAAAAATTAAAATAAAATTCATCGGCATGATCTATATGACATTGAATGAGTTATGGCAATTAACACATCTCTGTTTAGTTTCACTTTAATGCAGTCACATAATTTCATGTTTTATTGTAATTAATATAAATACATTTGCAGAGATTTGTTTTCACTTTGAAATTAAAGATTGTATTTCTGTAGATGGGTGTAAGGCAACTGCGTCTATAAGTACGTTTTGTTCTCACTGACATAATTAAATATATGTTTGTAAAGCTGCATTCACACAACTATTTTCACACAATGTCTAGAACACTTAAAGCAGTGAATTTGACATTCAAGAAACATTCACTGCAGGTGAATCTTCCTGGTATATGTGTTTAAATAACAGCGACTGATTCAACCACCATGGTGAAAATCATTTTACTGGTTTATAAACATGGCCTTTAATTTGCTCCAGGTAAATCTTCTTTTTTTTTCTTTTTTCAGAATCTTTTCTATGTGAAAAATTGAAAGCAGAGTATTTTTTGGGTAATACAACCGCATTGAAAATGTCAATCCATTAGTTGGAGAATGTCATATTCCATCAGAAGCTCCTGACACAGGTACTTTGCTTTATGCAATATTCCCTTTAAAATTATATACGTGATATGTGAATACCAAGAAGAAAATTGCTTTGTAAAAGAAAAGTTATAAAAAATTATTCAACTGAATATATTTAAAGTGAACTTCTGGGACAGATATACAGGAGCTGCCATTGCTCACTTATTTTAAAGGTGCAGGCTTTAAAGTTGTCATGTTGAGTTTGGTTTTAATTTCTAATGAGCCGTTGGGTCTGATTGAGGTTAATGTTACATACAGTACAATGAGGTGAAGCGTGATCATGGGCAAAGTTTACTAAACTGAAGTGAGCAGAAAGGAAAGTGTGTCTACAAGAAATGAGCTGTTGAGTTAGCCTTTGGTAAATTTTTTGCTAAATACGTTTCCTTTTGACTTGAATGCATTCCACCAAAAAAAGTTCAAAGTGAAATTTATCTTACCTGGTGGGAAGAGCTAAATTGGAATTTCTCTTTAGTTGAAGTTTTGGAGAAATGCATTGGAGTCAATTGGAGGTGAAATTGTGTAGAAATGTTTAACCTTTCAAAGGGTGAAGAACCTCTATTTTTTTAAATTGCCTTGCACATGACTTAATGCTTAAAGTGCACACAGTTTTAACTCATCTCACTTTCCCCTTTGGCTCAGGGTCATTTCACTTGACTTAACCTAATTTCACTGTACTTCATACCTTAGTAAATTAGGCTCAAGCATGCAGGGTGAGAGTCTAGAGTTTTAGATGTTTCAATTTTTGCAAAGTTTAGATTATACAGATTTCTATGGCTGCAGTGGCTCACTAGGTTGGGAAGCCAGGATGATATTTCTAGAGCATGCAGATTTAAAGGGATTGTAAAGATAAAAATGTTATTTTTTAAAAATAACAAACATGTTATACTTACCTCCACTGTGCAGCCCGTTTGGCACAGAGTGGCCCCGAACCTGCTCTTCTGGGGTCCCTCGGCGGCTGTCTCTGCTTCCTCCCTCAGATGCTTCTCACGTTCATGCGAGCTCCCTCGCATGATGAGAAGCATCTGCGGGCGCGCTCCCATGATACAGCCGGCGGCTATAGACGCTTGCTGTATCACACGGCTCCGCCCCCCAGCGCTCCGCCTCAGTGGATGTGATTGACAGCAGCGCGAGCCAATGGCTGCGCTGCTTTCCATCCATCCACTCCAGCCAATCAGCGGCCAGGCTGAACAGTGGAAAGGACGTCGGGGGACTTTCGAGGGGTGAGGTAAGTAAAACGGGGGGGCTGGGGCGCCGGGACTGTCAGATGTTTTTTCACCTTAATGCATAGAATGCATTAAGGTGAAAAAACATTTACCTTTACAACCCCTTTAACACGTCAGCCTTAGTAGTTCCCATACTTTGCTGTCTGTGTCTAAGTGGATACATTTCTTTTCACTTCCTACCCTAGGGACACAAAAGAAAGTGATAGAAAGCCCCTTATTAGATAGCTGTCTTAGCAGCAAATTCCATTATAGTCTATGGTGCGGGGGATTACACCTGTGAGTAGATTCTGGCCACTTCTAGGGCTAATAGGCAAACTACTGGGAACCCGGGCACAGCCACGGGAGTTTGTGCCATAAACAAAACAGTAAAAAACAAAACAAAAAAACATTTAGACAGGGTGCAGATTTCAGCGCATTTGTGGATATTCTGCTTTCTTGTGTCTGTGTAAGATCTAATTACTGTGTAGCCCTCACCTGCAAAAAACACTTGACTGAGAATCCCATGGATTGTGGGATATATAGTTTCTTTACAGGAAGTGTCAGGTCTTACAATACAGACACGGGTCATGCTTTAACCAGTGCAGTGCCATACTGCATGCCTCCGTTTTCAATGCAAACTGAAATTGCTGGCACAGGAATGTGAATATTTGCTTTACCATAAGCTGTGCATGCAGCGCAACAAGTGCCACAATGAAACTATAAGATTAATGCACATCTAATGCAGGGGAAACACACAAGGTGAAGATAGGAATATGTATGATGCCTTTAACTGCTTTATAAACATACTGGCATCTTTTATTGGCACATAAAAAAAAATTCTGAACAAAAAAAACACACCAGTATTTATGCAATGTGGGCACTTTGAGCAACTTACAGACTGTCCTGCCTCTGCTTAATTGTGTATCTGAATTTTTATTGAAGAACACAATCCTGCTTTGATTGTTTCATAGTTTCATAGTTACTAAGGTTGAATAAAGACACCAGTCCATCCAGTTCAACCTGAGTGAGTGTCTACCCCTATCCCCGTACATTGCACACTCACATTGGTCCCCGCCCTCAAGGAGCCCATAATCTAAGGTCCCCATTCATATACTAAGGCCAATTTTGGACAGAAGCCAATTAACCTACCTGCATGTCTTTGGGGTGTGGGAGGAAACCAGAGTACCTGGAGGAAACCCACGCAGGCACAGGGAGAACATGCAAACTCCAGGCAGGTAGTGTCATGGTTGGGATTTGAACCAGCGACCCTTTTTACTGCTAGGTGAGAGTGCTAACCACTACACCACTGTGCCACCGCCCCGATTGTGTATGCACAGTGTTGACAATTCTAGCTGGATGCATTAACTGCCTCCTGCCTGGCCAGTACACAGATGCAGCCAGGCAGGACAAGTGTTGTTCAAAGTGGAAGCACCAGTAAGTCCTCCACAAGCATGATCTGTGACCTCTGTGTCCACCAAACACAGCAGATTACAGAACAGTGTACCAGGCCAAAGCAATCACATAAACGTAGTAAGGTGCTACTTAGATTTTGAGCCTCTCTTTGTGGCTAGGCTATGAAAAAATCTCATGCATGTGGTATTGCCATATTTAGGAGGAGTAGCAGAATATGTTTTGGAGTATAATTTTCTGTATGCCTATGATGTGTGGTAGAAAAATCATATTAATTGACATTTTTGTGTAAAGAAAAAAAAAAATCTGTTTCTTTTCTGCATTTTTTAAAACCTTGTGGTAAAAAATATTTTTTTTTAAAAGACTCACTATGATTTTCAGAAAATACTTAGGAGTGTTTGCTTTCCAAAATATGGTCATTTTGTGGTTGTTTCCACTGTCCTTGTGCTGCAGGGCTTCTAAAAATGTGATAGGTAGTCAGGAAATTAGATGTATAATTTATGTTATGCTCCTTGAAGGCTCAAAGGTGCTCCTTGGATTTGGGGCCCTTCTATGCATCTAGGCTGTTCACACATTTGGTATCCCCAAACTCAGGAGGTATAGCATAATGTGTTTTGAGGTTGTATTATAAATGTACCTATGCTGTGTTAGTTAAATAACTTGTTAAAATTCCAACTTTGTGGAAAACAAACCTTTTTTTAATTTCTTAATTTTCCCAAAAAATTGTGATAAAAAAATTACAACTTCAAAAAACTCACCATGCCTCTTACTAAATACATTGGCTTTTTTACTTTACCAAAGAAATGTAGAAGAATACATTTTAGACAAAATTTATGAAGAATGATTATTTATTTGTAAAATTTTAAACAAAAACTTTAAAAGAAATTATTTTTTTCAAACATTTCTGTATTTTTCATTTATATAGCAAAAAATAAAAAACTCAGTGGTGATTAAATTCCACCGAAAGAAAGCTCTCAAAAAATGATAGCAATTTCACTAGAGTATAGTGTTGTATGCCAGAGTAATTGTTATTCAAAGTGTGACAGTGCTGAAAACTGAAAAGTGGCCTGGGCAGAAGGGGGGTGAAAGTGTCTGGTCTTGAAGTGGTTAAACTACCACTGCTGGTCAATTTTATTTCAGAGGTATTTCTAGAACAGTACGCTTTTATTTTAAGCATAACAAAGGAGCTACCTAAGTGTCTAAATTCTGTCTAAGCTATTTTCCCTCTTAAATATGCTCACAAAACTGCCCTGCCAATGGTCATTTTTTTCTTAAGTGTGCCTGAGATGATACACTTGAATTTCTGGTGTAGCAAAAACTGTGTTACTACATTTTAGCATATTCTATTTATTCATGCTTAAGTATTGTTCTTCTGCTGGATATTTTTCTTTTACCAGTGTCACAGTGTACCTAGGATGAGGGTTTGAAGTGTTTTAGGGACAGTGTTTTACATTTATTTTTCAAAAGATACAATAAGGGTATGCGATACAAACATAATAAAAACATTATATCCATAAAAAATGAAAAAATTCCACAAAAAATATAGATAAAGTGTTGACAATTGAAGCGCTCGCTATCAATTATGTCATAGTAAAATGTAAAAATAAAGTGAAAAGTGAAGGTGCCAGAGAATTGTGATCAAATTATAAAAAAATTGTGAAACTGCCCCTTTAAAAGTGGATAGACCACTCCAAAACCGTGGATAAATATAAATTAAAAGGTATGGTGTGATCTCATATTAAACCTCCATCTTTAAAAAATGGTGGTAACTTCATAAACAATAAACAAGAAATAACAAACAAGTAAATTATTATATAAAAATAATCCAGATGAAATTCCTTCATACAGTGCCTTGAAAAAAGTACCGTATATACTCGAGTATAGGTCGATCCGAATATAAGCCGAGGCCCCTAATTTACCACAAAAAAAATGGGAAAACTTATTGACTCGTGTATAAGCCGAGGGTGAGACATGCCTGTCCATCCCTGTGTGTCCATCCCTGTGTGTCCATCCCTGTGTGTCCGTCCATCCCTGTGTGTCCGTCCATCCCTGTGTGTCCGTCCCTGTGTGTCCAGCCTACCTGTGTCCTGTGCCTCTTTGTCCTTCTGCAGCCTGTGTCCTTCTGCAGCGATCTGCATGTAAAAATATGCCAGGATCGCCGCACCTCTTCTCGCCTGTGACAGACGGCGGCCATTCCACTGTTCAAAAGCCGCGCCTCCGTCTGTGATAGGCGGAACACTCAATTTCCCAGCAGTCAGTGTTCCGCCTATCACGGACATCCTGTCATCCTCGTCCGTAGTATGAGAATGAGCGGATGTCCGTGATAGGCGGACCACTGACTGCTGGGAAATTGAGTGTTCCGCCTATCACAGACAGGGAGGCGCGGCTTTTGAATAGTGGAATGGCCGCCGTCTGTCTGCACGACACGCTGATCGGGTAGACAGACGGCGGTGACTCGAGTATAAGCCGAGGGGGGCACTTTCAGCCTAAAAAAAGGGGCTGAAAATCTCGGCTTATACTTGAGTATATACGGTATTCACACCCCATGAAATCTTTCAAATTTTTTCATGTTACAACCACAAATATAAATGTATTTTATTGGAATTTTATGTGATAGACACAAAGTGGCAAATAAATGTGAAGTGGAGGGCAAATGATAAATGGTTTTCTACATGTTTTACAATATAAATATGTGAAAAGTGTGGCACTTTACTCTGATACCCCTAACTAAAATCTAGTGGAACCAACTACCTTCAGAAGTCTCCTGATTAGTAAATAGAGTCCACCTGTGTGTAATTTAACCTCAATATAAATACAGCTGTTCTGTAAAGCCTTCAGTGGTATGTTAGAGAACCTTAGTGAACACACAGCATCATGAAGGCCAAGGAACACACTAGACAGGTCAGGGATAAAGTGTGGAAAAGTTTAAAGCAGGGTTAGGTTATAAAAAAATATCCCAAGCTTTGAACATCTCATGGAGCACTGTTCAATACATCATCAAAAATGGAAAGAGTATGGCACAACCTACCAAGACATGGCCATCCACCTTAACTGACAGGCCGGGAGAGCATGACAGGGCAAGGAGAGTATTAATCAGAGAAGCAGCCAAGAGGCCTATGGTAACTCTGGAGGAGCTGCAGAGATCCACAGCTCAGGTTGTAGAATCTGTCCACAGGACAACTATTAGTTGTAGACTACACAAATTGGCCTCTATGGAAGAGTGGCAAGAAGAAAGCCATTGTTGAAAGAAAACCGTAAGAAGTCCTATTTGAAGTTTGGGAGAAGCCATGTGGGTGACACAGCAAACATGTGGAAGAAGGTGCTCTAGTTAGATAAGACCAAAATTGTACTTTTTAGCCTAAAATCAAAACCCAATGTGTGATGAAAAACTAACACTGCACATCACTCTGAACACACCATCCCCACCGTGAAACATGGTGGTAGCACCATGTTGTGGGGATTCTTTTCTTCAGTAGGAACAGGGAAGCTGGTCAGAGTTGAAGGGAAGATGGATGGCCAAATACAGGGCAATCTTAGAAGAAAACCTGTTAGAGTCTGCAAAACACTTGAGACTGGGGTGGAGGTTCACCTTACAGCAAGACAATGACCCTAAACATACAACCAGAGCTACAATGGAATATATTTAGATCAAAGCATATTCGTGTGTTAGAATGGCCCAGTCAAAGTCCAGACCTAAATCCAATTGAGAATCTGAGCAAAATCTTGAAAATTACTGTTCACAGATGCTCTCCATTCAATCTCGCAGAGCTTGAGCTATTTTGCAAAGAAGAATGGGCATAAATTTCACACTTTTCCCATATTTATTTGTAACATTTTTTGAAAAACATTTATCATTTTTCTTCCATGTCACAATTAAGTGCCACTTTGTGTTGGTCTATCACATAAAATGCCAATAAAATACACTTAATTTTTTGGTCATAACATGACAAAATGTGGAAAATGTCAAGGGGTATGAATACTTTTTCAAGGCACTGTATATTTTCACAAAAAGGAAAAAAAGTCCAGTCACAGTGAAAAAAAAGATACCAAGTAAAATCCTTCAAAAGGTGTTTCATCAGAATTTGTGCATAAACCATGCAAGCTAGCCAGAACCTTGAATAAAAAAGTAGTATCAATAGATTGTATTTCTCTCAGTCAGTAGCTTGGATGGAAGTGATCCTTATAACTTTAATGAGAATCAAGCAATGTAGCTCGGGAAAAGCATTATAAATTCATAGTGCAAATATGTTTAGTACCAATGAGAACAAGCAGACATATGAAGCAATACGTACTTACATTAAGATGTGCTATAAGTTAGCACCGACATGTACAGCTTTTCTCTGTTCTATCAGCCGCGGCGTGTGTTTCAAAACAAACGGGTTAGGAACCAGCAAATCCGGATATGACCAGATCTGTATTTGCTGGTTTCTAACCCATTTGTTTTGAAACTGAATATTTTTATATAATAATTTACTTGTTTGTTGTTTATGAATTTACCACAAATTTTTTAATATGAAGGTTTAATATGAGATAACACTATACCTTTTAATTTATATTTATCCACAATTATGTCATAGTTGTTGCAGACAGATAATTGTCCCCTTAAAATTTCATATAAACTTTGACATGATAATATCATAAATTCTTTTTTTTTATCACTAGCTTTTTTTATCAACAGCTGTGATATGATAAAAAGTTCCTTATTTGGACACTTTGTGTTATGTGACGACAATGTTCTGCCCTTGTCTCACAGAACCTCCTGCCTGTAAATCACTATGTGATGTAGAATTAAGGAATATGCCCTATGAAAAAACACATGCAGCCTTTTATCACTACAAAAGTTACTGCTCTAACTTTAAGTAAAAAGAAGAAAAAGCGGCCACATAGACAATGTGACAAACATATGAAACGTGGATAGTGGATAAAGTAGCGCTAGCAGATAAACACATATATTGATATATAAGTGAAATGGTGCAAAGATCAAATATACAAAAATGACACAATCGAAAATGAAAAAAAAAGTCCAATGGATGTAAAAGTCTTAAAAGAAGGGTCATATGCGCCAACCACCAAATGATAATAAATCAAAGATGGAATAAGCTGGCACTGTCCGGCATGGGAAACATCAAGGGAGGTGCATCTTCAACCGAAAAGGGAAGTATATCTACTCTTACCGGAACAGGAGGACTCAAATGTCAGTGACAATGAGTCATAAAGGCAAATCGGGGGATCAACGGAACTCCAAGGGACACAGGGCCTCCAAGCATGACTACAAGGGTGTTGTGGGTAACCAACCAACAAGGAAGGAACACCAGAAGCATTTTTTTCTTTACATAACCATTCGGATGAGAGTTCCCTTGTTTTTCCACACCTAAGGTCCAGCCCTGGTGTTCCTTCCATCTGAAGTTCGGTTGCGTGGTTACCCACAACACCCCTGGAGTCGTGCTTGGAGCCCCTGTGTCCCTTGGAGTTCCGTTGATCCGCTGATTCCAGCTCCCCTACCTTTATGACTCGTTGTCGCTGACATTTGAGTCCACCTGTTCCGGTAAGAGTAGATATACTTCACTTTTTGGTTGAAGATGTACCTCCTTTTATGCTTCCCATGCCAGAGAGTGTCAGCTTATTCCATCTATGATTTATTATCATTTGGTAGATTACACATACGGCCCTTCTTAAAGACTTTTACTTTTTCATATTTTCATTTGTGTCATTTTTGTATATTTGTACTTTGCACCATTTCACTTATATATTGATATATGTGTTTACCTGCTGGCGCTACATTATCCACTATCCAGCCTTTTATCACTGTAGTGAACCAATGGTAGCGGTGAACCTGAACCTCATTCCTAATTCTGGTCAGTGGCAACTGTACTATTTTATATTTCCCATTTCTTCCTGTCCTAGATAAAATGGACAACAGGACAAATAAAGAGTGCATTTCCCCATCAGGGACACATACAGTAATTCAAATTTCCACACTCTATCCAAAAGTAAAATAAATATGTTTGGGTAATCACATGATCATACGATCATGTTTGTATATGAATGTAAAATAAATGAATGTTCTGTCACAAGGATTTCAGGCATATTTTATTTTCCCCAAAAAAATTACAGCAATGCATTTTTATCTTTGCTGCATTATGATTTACCATTTTATATGTCAAAAAATACCAGAAGGTAAGACAAACGGCAACAAAAATTGTCAATAACTTCAAACATACCTTGCATTCTACGTCTTCTGATTAAAAATAATACAGAAAATATTTTGAGTAACAAACTGATTCTGATTAGTTAATATTTTTATTATGACACGCATTAAAATATTTTTGTACACAAACTTCCTGAACAAATAAGTAACAAGTGATAAAACATTTGAAAGTCACAGAGACTTTGAACATCTTACAGATTATTAAAATCCTTCAAATTCAACCTGGTTCTTTTTTCATTGAACGACATAGTAAGGCAAATGTTGTAACAGTCTAAAATGTAAAACTAGAATATCATTTTGGTGCAATGTAATAAAAACACAAAAACTGTTAGCTTAGAAATCTGTGTGACTTAATTTAAAAAAAAAAATTTACTCCCCTGGACCCTTGATTTAAGATTCCATGTGTGCCCTCTGACCTTTGATACTACCACCATTAGTGAATTACCTTGTTTGTGAAGTTTGATTTATCTTATCTTCTGTAGTGCAATAGTAGTCTTTAACTAGTGATAGTCTCTATGAACAGAGACATTGATAGAACAGAAGCCTGATTCACATAAAGCACCTAAAGTGGATGGGGTAATTGTAGCAACAGAGGATCACAGATTGGGTCCCTTGATTTTTGGGATCTGGGAGGAGTTACTGTCACAGTCATGCCTGTTGATGTACCATTGACTCATAATATTGACATTTTAAGTAAGTAGCCATGCCATTTTGAATTAGAAGTTTACTTATTATGCATACAATGTTGTAGAAATCCAGTAGACAATACATTACCTTGATATTATATACCATTAGGCGTAAAAGACAGAAAGCTGATTACCATTCACAAGGTCACAAAACACTTGAAATACAAATAATGCCAACTTTGTACTGAAACATTCATTACAAAACAAATGATTTATTTATGAACAATGGTTCTCATTTCTGCCTTAAAGTAACCCAAAGAAAAAGGTTACAATTACAGTACATAGGCTTCATAAGATGTGTGTATAGGAAACTGGTTGAATATATATACTAAACTGTTTTAGACAATACAATTAATATTAAAGTGTTACTAAACCCACAGCAGTAAAATCAGTCTTTATATGAAGTAAAGAATGCTTGTTATACTTAACATGGGACCAAAGGGGTTAATCCTCTGCATTGTGTAAAGGGGGTCCTGCAGCCTTATAGGACAGTCAGAGCACAATGAAAGCTCTTCCTACAAGCTTTAACCTGACACTGATAGATGTCACAAGACTGCTAGAACTGTTGATGAGAAAGGTATTTAGCCGTTTATATTTACTAAAACTATTGCATTTCCATGTTCTGTGCACTGTGGGAGACCAGATATAGTGAATGCAGGGTACTGGGTTTAGTAACACTTTAATTCAAATTCTTGTGCTCTGGAGAGGATATACAGAAATACAGTTGGTTTACCTTTAAAACAGGAGTGAGACTCCATGTACTAAACAAAGATCTCCTTGAAAACATGAAAATACTTTTGAAACATTTGTATCAGAATTTGACTGATGTGTTCAAACACTCTGCAACTCCTAATATACCTTTTCATTATGGTCCTTTCTCAAATACTGGTTCATACTGGTTCATATCTAAAATCTAGTGCAGCTACTGTTACTCCTTTCTCACAGTAGTTTTTCCTCTGTCTCCTTCCCAGTACAACCAGTACAGTGAAAAAAGGTAGAGGGCAACACATACCAAGAAATCATAATGATACATCAGACCAGCAAAAACCACAAACATTATAAAACACAAGACCTTGGAACTTGCGTGGCTAATATTCAAGTGCTCTGTGTTTTCTGTATCAGTTGTAATTTCTTGGTCAGCATGCATTTCATCAGCAGTAAAAGGATGATAATAATACTGATGTGTGTCCTCTAGTTTCACTTGCTCTTCTGTATCTGTGCACTGACTTTCCCCTTCATCATCAGGCTCACTTATAAGAATAGATGGCCCCATAAAGCTCTGCTCTGGACTATCTTGCTCATCATCCAGATCTTCTTCTTCAGTGATTACTTTCAACTGTAGGTCTACATATTCTACAACCTTCTTACCATTAGTTTCCTTAGTGAAGTCTTCCCACAATTGTAAATCTTTTTCCTCCCTCAGTTCTGTAAGGCTCTTGCTTGGCTGAGTAACAGGATTTAGATCTGCATCATGCATATCACTTTCATCAAGTGCATCATTTAACCTATTCTCAAAGTCGTATTTACCTAGTTCTTTGGGGATAAATTCTGTGCTTTCATGAACTAAACCTTCTTCAGAAAGTGTTCTCAGATTACTTGTATCTATTCTTTGACCTTCAATATCATCAATCCCTACTCTGTCACAAGGTACAGGCATTGGTTTACTAGTATGGTCTACATCTTCTCTTTTTACTTTAGGCTTTGCACTACTGTCTGTTACCTGTGCTACACCACCACTGTCACACAGATCTATATATGACCTTTTGCTGTCATCTCTACCTTGAGAACATGTTTCACTTTGACCTTTTTCTTCAGTAATCTTTGCAATGATGACCTTGTTTCCCAGTGTCACTTCACTTGGAAATGTTCCCAGAACTTCATTCCATGCATGTACTGTGCCATGGGTCACATTTTCAGCTGTACTGCATGCTATAGTAGGAGGGCACACAGGCAGTGATTCTGATTTTGTTTCTGTACTATCAGAAATTGTTCTGTCTTTTCGATCTGTAACTATTCCTTTATCTTCATTTAAGGGATACGTAATATCATATGATTCATCATTATCTGATAAAACCACATTTCTGTTATACGTGACATATTTTTTATCAGTTTCCTGATCAGCATGGCTAGAGTTAAGATTCTGTGTTGTAACATAGTATTCTTTGGATATCTTTAAAGGCACACTTTGAAAGCCACAAAAATCTGTGCCTTCAGGGGTAACATCCTTCTTTTCATCTGATAGCTCACTCATGTCATCTGTGGTTTTCAAATCTTTGTGAAAGCCAGTAATGACATTTTTGCTTTGACTTGTTTGTTCACCTATATCCTCCACCTTGTGTTCTCTAAAGGAGTAAGTATAAGCCGAAGAAGTAAGACTTAAAACTGACTGGTTTGACTCTACATGTTCTGTTTCAAGGTCAATATTGCTGGAAGGTTCATATTGACATGACAAATCCTGATAGTCACCCAAATGTGAAAAAGTTGTTGGATATTGTATTCTTAAACCTTCAGAGATGAGATCATTATCTTCTTGTCTGTTTTCCATTTCAGTTTTTATGTTTTCACTATGTTCATACCGCATTTCTTCAGTATTATCTGTTGAAAGATATGTCATGTGAACTGGATTTTGACTATAACTTGGATTTGCATTATGATCTAAATTCTCTGTTACTTCCACATTCTCACCTTGTAGAAAAGTTGGAGCTTCTGATGATTCTAGGCAAATGTCCCTGTTGCTGTCCTTTATTGGCTCAGCTTGATCGAATGCAGTTTTTTCTATTTTGTATGAATATTCCTGTGATAATGCCTCTGCAGAATGGTGGCTGGTGTTTGGTGTGGCAGGAAAATCCTCAGCTGCCAATGAAGGGGTGGGCTCAGCCATTGGGGGATAGTCCTCTTTGTTTTCATATGATTGAGATTCCTGAGAATAACAGTCTTGTGCTCCAGAATCATCACTGGTATAATATTTAATTTCATCATCGTGTTCCTTCTCTGCTTGTAAATTAAACTTGTCAGAATTCTCAATGCTTTGCTGTTCTTCAGAAGATGTGATTCTGGCTTTCATGAGACGTTGACTTAACTGCAATGAAAACAGTAAAATATTTTAAAACTATGTAATTTTTTTTAAGATTGTAGCAATTAAGGAGATGCAATGTTATATTTTTGTTGTTCATTCAAAAACTGCATTTCCAATAGACAGATGCAATGTTGTTTCTATATTTTCAAGCAGTTAGAGGACATCATTTTAGGACTAGAAATACAATGATTATTTCTTCTCAATGCATATCTTTTTGCATATGCAAGTATTCAGTTACCTATGCATAACAAGCATGTTAATTTGTGTCACCCTTCATCATACTTATTAACAACCTGACAATCAAACATTTCAATACATACCAGGCACTTTGATTATTGCCCTTGGAACAAATAAGAAGAGTGCAGCTGCTGAGGGTTGTGCCAATTTCATGAACTTGATAACTGAGGAAATTGAATGCACCTGGCTTATTACCAAGATTATAGCATTATTACAAATGGGTATATATCTAATGCTATGTTTGTGATTAAGAAAAAGTATGACATATGTTGCACATGCATGAAAATGACAAAAGCCTTTCAGATGCTTTTATGATTAATGACAGATGTTATACCATTTCCCAGTTTAAGTTAGAAGTGGAACCTTTTTGAAAACTGGACTGGTAAGAACACAGGGAGATTCACATTTCTCAGACTGCACATGCGTTCATTCTCTGGAACTGGAACTATGGGGTTAATTTACTAAAACTGGAGAATGCAAAATCTGGTGCAGCTCTGCATAGAACCAATCAGCTTCCAGTTATTTTTTGTCATAGCTTAATTGAACAAGCACCAGATTTTGCCCTCTCCAGTTTTAGTAAAACAACCCCAATGATTTCAGATTTTACCTTTGTAATGGGCTAAGCGGTTAGCACTTCCCCTGCAGCACTAGCTAACCAGAGCACTACCTGCCTGTAATTTGCATGTTCTCCCTGTGCCTATGAGGGTTTCCTCCCACACTCCAAAGACATGCTGGTAGGTTAGTTGGCTCCTGTCTAAATTGACCCCAGTATGAGTATGTATGAATGTGAGTTAGAAGATCTTAGATTGTTAACTCCTTAAGGGCAGGGACTGATGTGGATGTACAATGTATATGTAAACTGATGCGTTAATTGATGGCGCTATATAGGTATTTGTTCTAAAATAAATAGAATGACAGGTCATAACAATATGCTGGGCTCTCATGGGATAGCTCAAATGGGTCTGAATTTCTCTTCTCCTGTTCTTTATTTACAGGTTGCTATTGGTTGCAGCGGAGGTATCCCTGGGCAGCAACAGCCATGGGATTGGTCGGCGGCAGCAAGCGGTGGAAAGGACACAATTGGCGAGTGTAAAGCCAGCACGGAGGGAGCAGATAAAAGGGAGCTGTGGGCCGTTATTCGCTGGCGACTCTCACCCACCCTCCCTCTTCTCAGGATTCATGGTGTTGTTCTGTGGGGGAGTAGTCGTCCGTGTCATTTTTGATTAATGTGTTTTAGCCAGGATGGCTTCATATTTCATTAAAATTTGAGTTATTATCAGGTTACCCCTTGGATAACACCGTAGCCATTGTTTATATTTCCAAAAATAAATAAATATTTTTGAAAATTAGCTGATGTTCTATGTCTTCTTATTACTAATAACCCTTTGTGCTAGCCCATGATATAAGGACAAGGATCCCACTATAATTAAAGGATACTAATAGTGAAAGTAGTCCTGCTCTCCTTCTGAAAATGCTATTCTAGAAGACTTCAATACTTTCTGGTCACTGACCGAAAACAAGAATCATTTCACTTTGACTTCACTTCCTGCATTTTCATTTGTAGACATTGGACACTTCGGAAGAGTTAAAAAACGAATGCAAAGGTGGAACAGTTTTTTTTATAGCAAGTAGAATTTTTGTTGCATTCATAGAAATAAAGCTAACTACATTGGGTAGATTTTTCACATTATGCTTAATTTAGTTTGATAAAGAATTTGTAAATCAACCCAATTAGAATCAATCCCTTGAACAAACACATTAGTGTTTTTTTTGCTAAAGGAAAATCCACTTTGCACTGCAAGTGCACTTTGAAGTAAAGTTGCTGTAGATCCTGAGGGGGACATGCAAGGAAAATAAAAAACAGCATTTTAGCTTGCACATGATTGGATAATAAAATCAGCAGAGCTTCCACTCATTTCAGATCTACCCCTTAGATTTAGAGCGGCTGCACTTCCAAGTGCACTTTCAGTGCAAAGTGGATTTGCCTTTCATAAATAACCCCCATTATGATTTGGGTTCACTATTGTGAATATTTAAACTAACAGTGATTGACTACATTTGCATCTTTTTATCCAGTATTAGTATCAGTACGTTACATACAAAGAAAGGGGATCAGGCATCAGGAGTGACATTTCTGAACCCTTATAAATAGAAGATTTACCTCATGCTAATAACTGTCCATTTGTGTAAGTGTGACTTTCATTATAATTCTGAGAAAATGAAAAACATGGTTATTGGTGTAAGCCAATCACTGCTATGTCAAAGAAAATGCAAATATCCTAGATATGAATATCATCCATCCAGTCAAGCAGAAGTGTTAGTGATGTTGGAAAATGGAACCAAAGTCATAATTAGGATTGGGTTCTTTTATTCTGTTCCTCCAGTAGGCACAACATAGTTTATTTGAAATCAGAGTGGAGTTTTCCTTAATCTTACAGAACTTTTCCATACTAGTTTGTTAAGGTGAAATCCGGGCCAGAAGCAACATGTTGCTATGCACATATAAGTCTCCAAAAGGGGTTACAATATATATATATATATATATATATATATATATATATATATATATATATATATATATATATATATATATATATATATATATATATATATATCTTGCAGCAAGTTTCTTTAACCACTTGCTTACTGGGCACCTAAACCTCCCTCTTGTCCAGGCCAATTTTCAACTTTTAGCGCTGATGCACTTTGAATGACAATTGCGCGGTCATGCTACACTGTACTCAAATGAATTTTTTTTCCACATAAATAGAGCTTTCTTTTGGTGGTATTGAATTTTAATATTTTTTTTATATTTTGTTATAAAATTTTGCACACAGGTAATTTTTCCCCTTCATTGATGTACACTCATGAGGCAGCGCTGAGGTGGTAGTGATGGGCACTGAAGGGTGGCAATAATGGGCACTGATCGGTTACACTAATAGGCAGCACTGCTAGGTGGCACTAATTGGCACCACTGGTGGGCATTGATAGGTGGCACTTGTGGGCATTGATAGGTGGTACTCATGGGCATTGATAGGTGACACTGGTGGGCACTGTGGGCACTGGCAGGGGGCACTGGTGGGCACAGATGAGGCATAATTGTCCCTTGCAGATAAGCTGGTGATTGGCTTTTTTTTCTCCACACGCTGTCGCCTAGCTTTTGTTTACATCATGTGATCAGCTGTCATTCACTGACAGCTGATTGCGTGGTAAGGGGCCAGGACCAGCCCCTTACTCGGATCTGTGATCACCCGAGTCTCAATGACTCAGTAATCACAGCGCACGCCACGCACGCCCTGCAGGGTGCATGCAGGGAGTGTGCAAAGGGGAGGCCATCATATGATAGCCTCTCAGAAATTTAAGTATGTGCTGTGGCTGTCATTCGGCAATAGTGCGGACAGAAAGTGGTTAATTAAAGCTAAACTCAGGCCAATTTGGACATGAACACTGTAAAAATAGATTAACACTAATGAAGTGTGTGGCATGTGTGAGAAATGCAGGGTTATGTAATTATACTGAGTCACGTGCTCAGGGCTTCATTGTGTGAATGGAGGAGGTGTGGATAAACATATCAATCTCCCCCCTCCAATCACAGAATATGCATTCTAGGAAAAAAATCAACTCCTTTTTTTTTGATAGATGAGGTGCCAAGTGAGCGAACTGCTATGCAATGATCAATGTACAGTATTCCATCTGGAACTGTGAGTTTCAGCACCAGATATTTGGCACTTACTATACTCTAATAGGTGAATGAAAGTAACATTTTTATAGAACACTGCAACTTACATGTATGGCACACACTTCATTACATATGATTTAGTTTTGCAGTGCACAAATACTGTTTTTGACCTTAGTTTAGGTTTAAGTAAGCAGACTTGCTACAAGATATATCAAACTAATTACTATCAATACTGTACCCTTGCTTGAAGATTCATGAGTGCAATCAACCCAAAGTTGCTTCTTTAGTTTTAAATATAAGAAAAAATTTGGTGCTGTAAGAAATCTAGAAAATATGTGGGATGTTTACAGTTAAACATTTATTTAAAGGTGTATACATGACACTTTGTTTGAAAAGCATGCTTAGCTTTCTAATAAGAAAACCCAGCACTACCTTACCTATGCTTTTTGACATATCATGTTAAGCAATGCTCAAGATGTTGTCATCTTTGTTAACAGAGGAGGAAATGTGTGTCCTACCTGTGACTCTCCTGACTCTTTCAGATCTCTGTTTAGCATGACAGCTATTGCCTTAGAACTTGCCTAACATCTAAACTTGCTTTAGGTTCACCTGCAGTCTGAAATTGGAAAGTATGAAATGTTCATATGTAATATATTACAGATTATAGATCCACTTAAAACTGTGCATATAAAGTATTGGTAAAATTAGCACATGATAACATATTTTAGAAAAAGCAGAAACATATTTTTTTCCCCCATTATTTTCCACATTGCTAAGGCCACATCAAGATTTAATCATTAAATAAGCCTTGATGTTAATTGTACATGGGGAAAACTTAATTAACAATAAATGGTCAAAGCATTGTATAAATAAAAATTTAATTAAACAGAATTCCTGGATTCCAGGATATCTTATTTTTAAAATGATATATCGGTGCGGGATTATTATCACACAGTCTCCACTAAAGCAGTACAGGAAAGCATGCCAACCAGTATCTGAGTACACCTCTCAGTAATGTGGTGCTGCTCTAAGCCTTCACCAAAGCCACACTACTTCTCATTTTTATTCATTATCATCTTCAGTACATCAGTAGCATATGACAGTATTTCCCTACAGCAGCTTTAGTTAAGCATTGTCTTTTTCTCATTTGTGATACAATCAATAATAGGCATTTAATGATTTACAATACTTGTTGTCACTAATTTTATCTCAAATTTTTTTTCTAGTGGCTACAGCCTTGGATTGACCCATTGGAGAACTGGATGATCCTCTGATGGGTTCTCACAGCCTTGCTCTGGTAATGAGCACAGTGTAAAAAATTGGGCCCCACAGGTGCAGTATCGTCATGACTGGTTGGGGTGAATTTTGCTTCACAATGATAGGAAGAGCCGTTGCTGCTCAGAGCTAAAGTCTGACTGTGTGCATTTCAGACTGCAAATGACCAGGTTTAAATTTGTAGGATAATTAATGCTGATTGTTGGGAAAGCATATTGATAATGGGGGAATACTGCAGACCTGGGATGTGTGTATTTGAGACTCTGGCTGGGGCACAGCAATTAAAAAGTATTTTTGTGAGTACAAGGAATGTGGCATACAGTATGTTTGCAATGTATAACACAAGTCGACTCAAACTTCATTAAACCACAGCCCTTTTAACCATGCCCAATATTTTGCTCAAAGCAGCACACCGCTCACCCACACAACACTATACACACTGTCTGCCATCTGTCCTGTACAGTGAAAACAGGGATTCATCTGTGAAGAGAACACCTCTCCAAAGTGCCAGACACCATTGAATGTGAGCATTTGCCCACTCAAGTCGGTTACGATGACGAATTGCAGTTGAAACAGTTTCTGACAGTTTGTGCAGAAATTACTTGGTTATGCAAACCGATTGTTGCAACAGCTGTCCGGGTGGCTGGTCTCAGAAGATTTTGGAGGTGAAGATGCTGGATGTGGAGGTCCTGGGCTTGCATGTGGTCTGCGGTTGTGAGGCTGGTTGGATGTGCTGCCAAATTCCTCGAAACGTCTTTGTAGAGAAATTAACATTCAATTTAAGGGCAACAGCTCTGGTGGATATTCTTGCAGTCAGCATGCCAATTGCACGCTCCCTCAAAACTTGCAACATCTGTGGCATTGTGCTGTGTGATAAAACTGCACATTTTAGAGTGGTCTTTTATTGTGGCCAGACTAAGGCACATCTAATCAGCATCTTGATATGCCTCACCTGTAAGGTGGATGGATTAACTCGGCAAAGGAGAAGTGCTCACTAACAAAGATTTAGACAGATTTGTGAACAATATTTGAGAGAAATAGGCCTTTTGTGCACATAGAAAAAGTTGCAGATCTTTAAGTTCAGCTCATGATAAATAGGGGCACGAGTACAGCATGGTTCCCAGTGCATGTGTGATTTCCAGTGTGGGTGGCATGCCATTAGGATTAATGGCACCCCACCTGTGGGTACTGCATTTCACTGTATGGGTGGTTGCAGCTGTGGGAATTTGTGAGGGTCCCGCAGCAGCACCACCCGCACAGGTGCAAACCTAGCCTTAATAAAGCACTTTATCTATCCCATGAAAAAAGAACAACCCCTTTTCTTTCCCATAAAAAAAAAAACACATATTTTTCTAAATGTGTAGGTCTCTCGTCTGGGCTCCTATGCCCCAGTTGCATTATACCTTCTGATAAAATTGTTGGGAAAAAATATATATACAGTCATGTGAAGAAGTAAATAAAACCCCAATATCACTTCAAACTCAATAAATCATAATCACGTGTTCCACAAGTGCCAAGAATTAGAACATCTTCAGGGAATATGTAGGTGGAACTGTTATTTAAACCTCAGATATCTAGGGTCTGGTGTTTGCTATTGACATGTGTTGTCATGCCAAGACCAAAAGAGCTCTCTTATGCCACGTACACACAATCGGAATTCCGGCCAGAAAAAGACAAATGAGAGCTTTTCATCGGAAAATGCGACTGTGTGTATGCTCCATCGGAATTTAGCCGCCCGAATTTCCACCAGCCAAAAATTGATAGCAGTCGGGAAAACCATCAGAGCTTCCTCCAACGAGAACTCCGATCGTGTTTACGTGGCATAAGGCTTCATTCTCAGGAGGCGGATCCACTGCCATGGAGTCTGCCTCTGTCCGCCAGCTCAGAGGGAGATCTCTCCATTGATCTCCGCTGAGCCGGCGGATGACAGGTCCCTTTCTGCTCATTGAGCAGTGAAGGGCTTGTCGAGTGCCGCTGGTTGCTATGGAGCGATCCAACAAAACTGACAGGTGGACCTGAATGGTATGACAGTGTGAAAGGGGCCTATGGCCTTCAGAAAGAAAGGTGTGAATGCCTACAAATTTAGCAAGGGAATTGAATAGATACAATTTTTTTAAGTCATTCATTTAATTGCAAGGAAAATAATCTGCAAGTGGCATAGATTTTAAACTAGTCCCAATTTGTCCAGGTCTGGTTGGCTCAGAAATGCAAAATTTTTACTACATGTGTGGTGAATTGTGAAATTAAATTTTCTCTACTATGCTTATATATACAGAGATGGGCATGGCTTGCTTTAAAATGTTTTTAATGCTTGTTCAAAACATTTAAATAATTTAGTGTTCATGATCTAGCCAGAGGATTTAGTTCAAGTATAAGTATGTTTTGATTTTTTTCTCACTTCCAGTTAGTGTGCATGCATAGTTAATGCATGAAAAATACATGGTAAAAACATAAAACACACATCTAAAATGTATCGCAAATGCCTTTTAACCCCAGCAAAAAGTATTTTAATCTGGATGTGTTCTAGATGTATGTTCAGATCCAATGGGGAGGCATATGTAAGAACTTAGTAGGGTTAATTTATTAAAAGTGTAGAGTCAGTTAGATTCGCAAAGTGTATGGTAGTAAATAAGGTAAATTTGTGGGGGGGGGGGGGGGGGTGAAACGACGTACATAATTGGGTAACTGGAGTGAACTTAGCTTTATCTTATTTCAAGTGAACAGTCTATTTAGCACGGGGTGGTAAGACGGATTTAGTAAAGGAGTTGAGAATCTTCACTCTATAAATTTGCATCTGCATACACCTACATAATATCAAATCATTTGCACATTAAATAAATAAAAATCAATTTACTTTTTCACAATTTGATAAGTTATGTAGATCTACAGTCAGTTTACTGAGTAAACATTCTCAACTCTATTAGTAAATTAGGGTCAATGTGGGAATTACAGGAGTATTTTTTTTTAACTCAAACAGATTTGGCAAACTGGCAACAGAGAACATTTAATACATTTGCTTTTCTCTACCAGTGTATACAAACATAACATTGTATACACAGATGATAAAAAAAACTTGAATATCACTGTTCTCCTAAGCCCGCTACAATGGTAATATATAGATTATATATACACTGCTCAAAAAAAAAAAAAAAAGGAACACTTTGAAAACACATCAGATCTCAATGGGGAAAAAATATCATGCTGGATATCTATACTTATATGGACTGGGTAATGTGTTATGAATGAAAGGATGACACATTGTTTGATGGAAATGAAAATTGTTAACCTACAGAGGGCTGAATTCAAAGACATCCCAAAAATCATAGTAAAAAGATTATGCAGCAGGCTTTTAATGTGGCCACAGTAAATGTGCCCAGAGGACCAAAAATACATTTTTGACTTAAGGTTTATTTTACTAAAGTCATATTTGGACAGATCAACTCAAAATGATACTATGGCCCCCATGAGCTTGTATGCAACATCGGGGCATGCTCCTAATGAGATGATGGATGGTGTCCTGGGGTATTTACTTCCATAACTGGAGCAGGGCATAACTGAGCTCCTGAACAGAGTGAGATGCAACCTGGTGGCGTCTGATGGACCGAAACATAGTGTTCCAGAGGTGTTCTATTTGATTTCGGTCAGGTGAGCATGGGGCCCATTCATTGGTATTCATTGGTCCTTCATCCTCCAGGAACTGGCTGCATACTCTCGCCATATGAGGCCAGACATTGTCATGCACCAGGAGGAACCCAGGACTCATGGCACCAGTGTAGGGTCTGGCAACTGGTCCAAGGATTTCATCCAGACACCTAATGGCAGTCAGGATGCAATTGTCTAGCCTACACTGGTCTGTGCATCCCTTCATGGATATGCCTCCCCATACCATCACTGACCCACCACCAAACCGGTCAGGCTGAACAATGTTATAGGCAGCATAACATTCTCCACACTTCTCCAGACCCTTTCACGTCTGTCACATGTGGTCAGGGTGAACCTGCAGGGCGCCAGTGGCGTTCCTGACAATACTGGTGTTCAATGGCAACAGGCAATCAAGCTCCACTGTGCTGGGCAGTGAGCACAGGGCCCACTAGAGGATGTCAGGCCCTAAGACCACACTCATAATGTTTGTTTCAGAGGTCAGAGACATTCACATCAGTGGCCTGCTGGTGGTCTTTTTGTAGGGCTCTGGCAGTGCTCATCCTGTTCCTCCTTGCACAAAGGAGCATATACCGGTCCTGCTGATTGGTTAAGGACCTTCTACGGCCCTGTCCAGCTCTTCTAGATTAACTACCCGTCTCCTGGAATCTCCTCCATGGTCTTGAGCCTGTGCTGGGAAACACAGCAAACCTTCTGGCAATAGCACGTATTGATGTGCCATCCTGGAGGAGTTGGACTGCTTGTGAAACCTCTATAGGGCCCAGGTATTGCCTCATGCTACCAGTAGTGACACTGACTATAGCCAAATGCAAAACTAGTGAAAAACTGTCAGAAAAGATGAGTAGGAAAAAAATGTCAGTGGCCTCCACCTGTAAGACCATTCCTGTTCTCATTGTTGCTGATCTAGTGCACCTGTTGTTAATTTCATTACCACCATAGCAGCTAAAACTGATTAACAACCCCTTCTGTTACTTAACTGGCCAGATCAATATCCCAGGAGTTTAATATACATGATGTTATATTCTGCTAAAAAAGGGTTCCTTTAATTTTTTTGAGCAGTGTGTGTGTGTGTGTATATATGTATATATATATATATATATATATATATATATATATATATATATATCATTTATTTTTTATTATTTATTATTATACTAATGCTATATAAAGTTATTTTACTTATATTTATTGTGTTTTTACTTTACATTTCAATAATCATTTTAAGTAATGACTTGCAGAGTCATTACTGACTGATGATTTTTGGAGACTTAACACTTAATTGTTATTGAATTCTTAAAAAAAAAGTGACTTTCTATTAAAGTGGACATAAACACAAATACTCAACTATTTCAGAATGGGGTCCCTCTGGATCTGACTGGCCGATGATTCAATCTCTCTTCTTGAGGGATAAAATTGTTACTTTTGATGTGGCCACAGTAACTGTGCCCAGAGGACCAAAAATACATTTTTGACTTTAAGGTTTACTTTAATAAAGTCATATTTAGACAGATTTTTAAACAAAGATTTTAATTTATGAGCTAGGACATAGTGAGACCATTTATACACTGTACTTCTTACATATAAATGGGAGCCATCTTTATATTTATTACAGGATTTTATGATCTAGATATGTGTCATGTATGATATTTTCCCTTGTATCGCTAGCCCCTAGTAGATGTTTTGCTCATTTATGACATTTCTGTGAATGTATTTAGTTTGGTCTCATTCCAAAATTCTTCCTTTGCTCTTTCATCATCTACATGAATCTGTTTTTCTGGGAGCACCTCCATTATATATTTTCCACACATACTGTACATGATGAATTTACTGCCTTCACTAATATAGGTCATAATGTGTGCAAATTCACAGTTCCAGTGAATTGATACCTATTTAGGATTAGGCTCCACCTGAGAACCTTAACATTTTAGTCACTAATAAGTACCATTCCAAAATAAAATGCTAACCAAATTATTTTCAACCTTTGTAAGCTTGCAATTAGCTGCGGAGTGTGTTCTTAATTTTGCTATAGGGAATATCCCAATTTAACTATGCAGCAATATGTCAATACACATTCAAATTCAAACACATTGCAAAACAGTATTATATAAAGTGGTTTTCTAAGTAATGACAATATTACATAGATTTCATATTCCCAGCATATGCTCAATAGCATGCAATATAATGGTATCATCCTTCACTATGTGAAATTGTTAGTGAAAGCTCAGAACTATGTCATGTGTTCAGAAATGATCCTGCAAAACATTGGCTTTCAAGCACCATTTAAAATATCCATTATTTGACAAGCAGGATTCTTGTTCAAATCCTTGCCACTTCCTCTATGTTTAGGTCTTCATTCCCCCAGCTGTTGCCTGCTATTGTAGAACGTGTTGTGAAATATGCCTATTTTCCCACATGCTGTTTTTAAACACAGATTATGATAGAACTCTTGTCATGGCCTTGAGACCCTTCTAACCCAGTGACTGTGCTATTACTTGACAGCTCCTGCATTCTAGGGTAGAATTAAAAGAAATGCTTAATTTTCTTTTTTGTTCTTTATTTCCTTTAAGAGCTTGAAACACAACATTACATATTCAACATAATGCTGGAAGAAGGCCCTTTTTGATATTAGCTGGAGTTTGAAAAAAATATATGCCAACACAGCATGCAGAAAATGAAAAGTCTTCTGAACAATAAGATACAACATACTGGTGTTTCATTCCTAACATATGATTTAAAAGTGTATACGCCTGACCCTACCCCTTAGGAATTTCAAATACATGATTTCTCTAGACAGGCACATGTAAGAGCATCATTAAATGTAAGTACATATAATGTAAGGGCAGATATTGTTGTCTGTGTTGTTTCAAATGGAAACATACTGGATAATTGAAAGTATTTTCTCACAAATAAAATATATATGGCTATTTTTAACTATTGTAAATTTGGAGATGTTTAGAAACGCTAATTTGAAATATTTTCAAATTGTTCTTTACAGCAAACCATGTTGGAATTTGTTTCAAACTGCTAAAGTAAATGTATGTGTGTAGAGCATTATTATATTTACGCTAATACTAAAAACTTGTCCACATAATTTGGGTTATGTTGTGACTGTGATTACACTTTATACCATATATTGAAACGATGTTCCCTGATATGTACTGTATCTTTACTATTTATACTGTTGTTCTCTAAATCTTAAAATAATGCTGTTTAGAAATATATTCTGTAGATAAAATATAACCAATTTATGTTTTATTTTTTGAGTAGAGGGAGCATTGAAAATAGTCATCCAGTTCATTTTAATTTTCTGTATGGAAGTAGCTCATTTTGACATTCCAGTGGAAATTCTACAGTCATTTCTGTCTTTTCCTCATATGTCAGAACCATCATTTTCTATCTCAACTTTATGCATATGTAGGAATTTCAGCTTTAGACTTCTCAATGTATGTTGACTGTTTTATTTTATGAGTTTATGAAGCAATGGAAATTGTTATTTTCCCAGTTAATGTTAATTTTCGGTATGGAAGTAGTTCATTTTGTCATTCCAATGGAAATTCTACAGTCATTTCTGTCTTTTCCTCATATGTCAGACAGAACCATCATTTCTATCTCAACTTTATGCATATGTAGTGTATATTGATAGCTTCTATCAAATCAATTAAAAAAGGCACAATGTCCCCATACTTCAGTATGCAATTTTTATGTGGAAGCCCACTACAACTTATCCAGCTAGCGTGTTTTCTGGAACTCTCAGCGAACTATAAATAGCAAACTATCACTCAAAGAAAAGTGAGAGTGTTAATGTATCTGCAAATTCTGTTTTAATGACCTTCTGCCAACTAGTACTCAAATGCATTGAGCTTTTCAGGGATGCCAACTGTCAGGATTTAACAGTGAAATGCCTGTGTTTTTTTATATTCATAACTGACATTTGCATGATCTCAGTAATTATATGCAAATCTTACAATTTCTTCTTTTTCTAACATAAGGTTCATGCTACTTGTCAACTGCTCAGCTGTCTTGTGAGCTAATGCCTGTGGGTTTCAACCATGCCGGATGGCTGTATTTCAAGGTCTTATACCGCTCCATTGTTTAAGTCATTAAAGTGTTGGAAATACAAATCTAAGTTACAAATATCTAAAGAATCTACCTTTGGAAAATCAACCAAGATGGTCAAATTGTATTTTATTATTTTATCTGAGCCATTTACTATGTTCTGTTAGGTACTGATAACTTTTTTCATAGTGATCTGATAGATGTGATTACCATTCATATTAACTGTAATGTTTGCGTTCTATAAGTATTTTAGTGTAATTTTATGACAATATTACATTTCACATTTTTTACTGTCCCCAAATAACCGCCACATAGTGTGTATGTAGTACAGTTAACAGTCAGTATTCTTAAAGGGGTACAATCTATACAGTACAATAAAAGCAAGACAAACTTTGGACTAAACAAAAAACAATAGACTTTGTTGTTTGATTTGAAATAAGATACTCTATGATTAAAATAGTAATTATTTTGGTCTATTTTTAAAGCTTGCCTCATGTTTAAAAGTACTTCAGGGTGCATTACATCAAAGGCCAAGACCCTTTGGCATATAATTAATATCTAGATTTTTTACTTAAACTTAAAAAGTTACAATTTAGCTTGCTAACTTAAAAATATTAACATGATTAATTATGTGGGGCTTTTCGCTGTAACTCAATGCTCTTTATTCAACTTGATCCATATAGCGTCTGTCCCACCCCCACCACAAAACTCCAGAAAACATCCCTATTTACTCAAGCTCAAACCAGTCAGATAACTTACACAGAATCAAGGCATAGCGTGGGCCTCTACTGGACCAGACTTACCACTGTGACAAGCTCAAATTTTCTCTACTATTTCTACAGTTTGTTTTGTATGGAAATAACTCAATAAACTACTATGTGAAACATTTCATCTCAAAATTATGCAACACATGGCCATGATGGCATTATGTATAGTAAGCAAGTGGCATCTGCTACAATGAAAATCTTTTCGCTTGTTCCCCATCTCAAGTACTGCCCAGTTCTCTGTAAGTCTGCCTATTTGCACATATTTAGAATGTTTAGATTGATTTATTTGTTCTTCAGATGCCACTGCCAGACATGAAATACATTTAAAACAAACAGTCAACTGTTTTTTTTCAATACAGCCCTTCCAATGATTACATGTTAAGTTACTATAGCTTACAAAACTGAAAATAAAATATCTTAATATACAATGTCCTATGGAAATTTGGAAATAAAGCTTCTCCTTTGCATGACTGAATGTTTGATTTGGACATTGATTCATTACAGATTGTACTGTGCTTTATATGTGACCCTATCTGCAGTCTAAAAACAATTAGGTGGCACCGTTTAAAATAAGAGGTTTACATTTCCATGTTGGAGGGTGGGCAGTATTTTGAACATTTGCTCTCTCTTATCACTTTTGTGTGTTCTGGATAGTGCATCCCCTGCTAGGTACTGTGGTTCCTCCCATGACTGCATTGTCACTGCACTGAACATCAGTAATGTAGTGCCCTGGCTCAGAAGTTTCAGAAAGCAGGGACACCCATAGCTCTATATAAAAATAAAATTTAGCACCCACTGGAATGGTAAGTGTTAAACTTTCTCTTTTACAGGGTACCACTGACTTTATTTATTTTTTAGACCGAAGGGCACTGTAAGTAAATCTGGCCCACCTAATAAAGCCAGTTAATTTTATATTGAAGAAAGGATATTTTGGTCACACTTGTCAGTATCTCTGGCAGTTAATAATAAACTCATCCAATGGTACATCTTTCACTAATCATATGTAATGCTGCCCCATCTGCACAAAATAGATCAGTTATCCTATAAAAAAATGCCTGCAATGTCATCCACCTGACGCAGACTTTGTGCACTTGGAATGGCCATGCCCTCTAACTTGCAACTTGTGGCTTCAGCCCTGATTTCCTTGCCCCTACTTTACAAATCTGTTTGGCATTTAGATGAGGAATTTGTAATCCACTATACATGGTTATTTTGGAGGGAGCCTATTAAGGACTTGCTAGACAATCGCTTTAAGGTGGATGTAATCGACCCCTCTACTTTACAGCAATGGATAAAGTTGGTTAACCAAATACGTCCTGAAGAAAAAATATATATATTACCAGAAATTGTCAAGATAAATTTAAAAAGGTGTTAGACTGTAGAAACTCAGTCTTAACTTGCTGACAATGATACCACTTCACATATTTGCAAGACCTTTCAGCATGACAATGATAAATGGAGAGTTAATGGTTGGGTTATTGTTCTGTTTTTTATTGTTTTATTGCTGCACAGACACTGTATGTGCATGTATTTATGATCCAATATGTACATATGTATTTCTACTATGCTGTTATTTTGTCTTGTAAAAACATATATTAGAAGGATAACTCTTTTTCCCTCATGCCTAGGTGCATCTCAGATCCCTTTGCCTTTTAAACTTTTACGAGTTGCGTTTACGGGTTTATTGAAAAGGAATTATCTTTAAGCTTTAAAACCTAGAGATATTGCTTTACCTAATAATTCCAGATATTGGAATGTGATCAAAAATATGTATTATTTAAATATGTCTCTTCACGTTACAGTATGTAGTAAATCCCACACCAGTTCACAGTGGTACATGGGTATAAGGGCAAGGGTGGAAGAAAGAAGGGGCAGGGATGGAAGAAAGAAGAATGCATTGTTCGGTAAGGATCCCACCTAAACATTTTAGGTGACACATTCTTTTCATTTTTTGTATCTTCTTTATTTTTCCTCCATATGTCTTAGATACTTTTTTAAGGCATTTTTAATATCAATGGCTGTCTCTTATTTTGTATGACTTGTTATGATTGTCCTTTAAATTCTGCTCCTAGTTGACATTTCCTTTCAGCCCCAAGTTCCTGCCTTGTGACCTACTATCCCCGCTACCTCTTCGTAGACGCACATTTTGTTATGCACAAAAGATATTGTCTTAGATTTACACACAGTATTGTCTCAGATAAAAACTTGAACTAAGTGGATGTATGATTCAGTGTTGGGATACCATTACTGTAGTCCCTTTCCGGCTGCAAATACAGGGGCTTCTAGATCAATTTTCTATCAACCTTGCCGAGAACAGCAATTTAATGATTACATTGTGCTGGTTACTCTTTTCTGCATGACTGTAGGAGTAGGAGGACATAACCTGAACTATAATCACCCTGTATATGCTCTGTTATTTAAACCTGCGATAAAAGCTCTTTCTAGTGTGCTTCTTTCAGCTACCAGAATAGGCTAATTTTATTATATGTTAGTTTCCCTTTAACATTTGCAGAGATACAGAAACATAGCAAAATAGAGTGAAAATAAATGGTAATTTAGAGAGATGAACAAAAATATGAACTGAACCAAAAAAAAAAAACCCACAATTATTCACAATGTGAATAAAAATATAAAGCGAACAATAGAATCATTTCCTATTAGGCATGAAAAATAGCAAGAATACATTTAAAATTGCATATTGTAGCCCACACAACAAAACCAATGCTTTGTGAAGATAAAAAAAGAGTGTACAAAATGAAATAACAATTGAATATCTTTCTAAAGAAGAATGGAATGAAATAAAAAGCACAGTATCTTTACAATTTTAAAATCATGTGTATATAAAAGAAAAGTTAATCATTCTAATTTGTTGCAATTAAAACATGAACATTTATATGTCCAATATTACCCCCTAAAAAAAGACTTACAAATACTTCTAGATCACTATCTTCCTCGTTCTTTTCTTCTCTTTTATCTTCCTTTTCCTCATCATGGTTGCCTTCAGTAAATTCATCATGGGAACAAATTATTTTTGGGATATATTGTTCTAAAAAAAAAATGCACATTAGTAAGTGTTAAGAGTTAGAAAATACACAACTGTGAACATATAATGGAAGCTCAAAAAAATATATACTATACCCGTTAACACAGGCTGTTCTGTTGAAAATTCATCCATATCCTCATCTTCTTTACTAAAATAAAAAGAATTAAAACCTTGTAAGTAAAGTGCCTTTGACTTATGAACCATGTTGGCAACACTATGGTCAAATTTCCATCCATTATGTTCTATAACAAAACACATACTTATAGGTCAATTGATTAATTTGTGCTCTCTCTCTCTCTCTCTCTCTCTCTCTCTCTCTCTCTCTCTCTCTCTCTCTCTATATATATATATATATATATATATACACACACACACACACACACACAGCCTGGCTATGGAAGGCCTAGGCTTCTACAAGTATTTATCTGTAACGAAACTGCTCATTGCAAATTACATCTACAGTACAATAACTTTCCTTTCTGTATACCAGATATTAGTAGTCTGATTGGGCCATTTTATACTTAATTTACCAACAAGAAATGTAAGTACAATGCAAATTTTAAAACTCTACAAAATGCTTTTGAATATTGCATATAAGTGTACCCTGTTACAATACTAGAGTTTGTGTATGCAGCTATAGTTAGTCAATTTTATCTGTGGATATGATTAGTATCATTTTGCACATTTTTCTACATGAATTCTTATATTTCAATAAGATTAGCATCTTCAAGACCAGTCAGTCATGCTACAAAAACTTTTTTTAGATGCCATGTAAGCCATACCCTCCTAACTCTTTAAAAAGTATTGCTCAAACTGAAAGAGCCTTTTCTTATGTATGTGGCAAAATATGAAATAATGGAACTTATTGTTAAACTGAATGAAACAATAAATGTTCCATAGGAACTAGTTCGATTTTCTCTTTCATTCTAACATACTGCCCCTTTGAAATTCAAGGGAGAATATTATTGGTGGCTAAGGCTTACAGTAACAAGTATTCCTTCAAACAGTGTAACAAATACGGCCTAGTAGGTTTAAAGGACACACACATATTGGTTGCACACCAATAATTAAAATAACTCCAGGAGGCAATAAAATTATAGTAGACCATGCAGGCAATCTTTATTCCTTTTGGGATTACGGGGTAGAACAATAGCTGGAAATCTTTCCCTTATGCCAGCCCAGTCCTAGGTAGCTTCTAATCTGCTAAACTGCTGTGACCTTTAAAAATAAATCCATAAATGTTGTTGAACTCTCTTTTTGATGAATAAAAAATATGAAAATATAGGCACCCTTTAATGGTCATTCACATCAATTGGGTTGATTTATTAAAGGAGTACAGAGTGTTCACTTCTGCAAAGTGAATTTTTGCTTAGCTAGATGAATACAATGAAGCTAAGTTTGCTTCAAATATCCAATTGTACTAGCTGCTTATCCAGCTGCCCTCCTATGTTAACAGACATCTTTATTCAGTACGATAATGCTAACAGTAGGTGTATAGTGAAGTAATTCAAAGATACGTATTCATATAACTAAAATATTTAAATAGTCATATCAATAAATATGATTGGATATGCAAAGCTTTGCAAAGTGTGCATTCACTATTCCTTTAGTAGAATAACCCCAATGGTTTCAGTAGATTTTCCATTATTTGTCTAGTATTCATATTTAATATTCTGTACAGCCAGTGTTGTATCCAAGGTATTTAATATCATCACAAAACTGAAATACATTTTCCACAAATGGTGGGTCTGCTTAGAGTACCACAAAAAATAAGACAATGGAGCTATAAATTCTTGTAATACCAGCAATTAGGAACGTGAGATACCATCATATGATTGAGCGTCTGAGAGATAAGATCCTACTGGAGTATCAGATTGTAGTTGTCTAACTTGACGTGAACATTTCAGCCATGTCATGGTAGTGTCTGATACTATTGATCATCTGAAAGTTGCTTTTTAAGTCCCTCGGTCCCTCTAGTGGACATAAATGTGAATTATCTACGAATCCTAACATTTGTATTTGAAGTACATATTTTTAAAAATGATAATCAAATGATAACCTGAATTATTGTATCCATAGACTTGATTTACTAAAACTGGTGCACACAGAATCTAGTAATCTAGTGCAGCTGTGCATGATAGCCAGCTTCTAACTCCAGCTTGTTCGATTAGGCTTTGGCAATAAAACCTGGAAGCTGATTGGTTTCTGTGCACAGTTTCACCAGATTTTGCACTCTCCAGTTTTAGTAAATAACCCCCAATGCCTATGAGCGATCAGCAAGCACTCTTAACTGAGTCTTTTCAGGTAACAGAAACAATCAGGTAATGAGAAACAATATGACATGTTGGAATTTTATTTTACATTTTTTCGTTTTTTTTCCTTTTTTTACATGTTTAAATATGTATGCAATGTATTTTTACAAATAAACATTTACAGTGTGTTTTCTTCCTGTTACCTCTGCTAACTGTGGCAACTGTGACTTCAAGACTCTGATCAGCTACCTTTGTGTTAACAGAGTGAATGTCACATTAATCCAGTCCTGTAATGTGGCTAACAATGGTAACAGGACAATCTGCTGGGACCTTCTTGAGATTAATATTTGTGGAGTTAGAGACCTTTTTTTCAATGGCACCCTTCAGAAAACCAGTAGATCTATACTAGTATACTTCTACTAATAAGTACATTTTTAACTTTAGGTTTTCTTTAATCACTTGTATAATGGGGCAGCTTTTTCATTATTTGCTCATATATTAAAATCAGAAATTTTGCTAGAAAATACTGTAACCCCCCCCCCCCTCTTAAAAAGTATATATTTTCTAAAAGCAGCGCCCCTGGAGAATAAAATTTAGGTAGTTAAAATGTATTTTTGTTGCATGATATTTGTGCATGTATTGAAACACATACTTTGAGGAAAAATACACTAAAATGACTGTAGTACAAACATAATATTATACCCAATTTGTGATAAAATATAAAAGATAGGGTTTTGTCAAGTAAATAGATACCAAACAATTCAAGTTGCAAAAAAACTATGCAAATTTTTTTCCATAGGCAGTGCTTTATACACTTTTACTGGTCAGCAGTTTAGAGTTACCCATGTGGTACTATAATTGTTTCTCTGATGTCCACGATGATTCCTCACACATATGGCAGGATTAATGTTACATACACGTGCTCTGCATACTGCGCCTTTTATATGGGGTGTGTGCAGGGGTGATGGGAGTGAAGGGGTGCTTTGAATGTTATTAAATTAGTTTTATTTATTTTATATAATTTTTTTCTTTTTACATTTTTTATCTGACAGCAAGGGCAGGTGACAGTTCCGTTTTATAGTGACATTGGGGTCTAGGAGTCTCCCCTGCCCTCCAATGAAATATTCCTGCACAGATTGTGCTGGAATAGTTGAATCCTTGGCTACATTAGCCAAGGATTAACAGCTGTGAAAGCAACGTAATACATGTTGTTTCTGGGGCCAGAAGTCGCAGGAGGGAACAGGGGATGGAGGGATGGATGTTCCCTGGGTTCCTCCTGCCTTCTAAACAAAATAAATAATTAACAGAATGTTTTATATATATATATATATATATATATATATAACATATAAACTCTATAGATTTTCTTTAACTCATTTAAGGCAGAGATCATTGAAGCATAGATGACCAGCATAAAAGCATAATCATGCAAATGTAAATTGACTACAACTCCTTAACTAATTTGTATACCTAACTAATTTTAATAAGTTTTATTAGTGTAACCTTTTCCCTAAGTAATTCTACATTTGAATTTCATAGTTTCAGTTTTGTATTAAATATACAAATTTGTATATTAGCAAAATAGGACGTTTTGTAGTTTAGTGAAATCCTTGATCAGCAAATGTTGAGAAAACTACTTGGAAGGTGACTACTTTTAATGAGTCAAGCCCGACTGAGATTTGAATTGAGAGAGAGGATCCATAAGTAAATATTGCTTTCTGTATGTGTGTAGTGCATATTGTAAATTATACAGTACATATCTTTTTTTAAAAGAACATTAACTGAAATGAACATGATTACTTATATTAAGTTGATCACATTCACTTAAAAAAAATTAAAGTAGTTCTGTCACATTTTTTTTTTTTTAAATGAAAGAGCCTTTATAAAGCAAGTAATGAAAACGTACCTGTTCTGCTGCCTGCATCACCAAACTGCTTTGCGGTGAAGAGGGAAGCTTACTGAAAAATCCTCAGCATCCATAACACTTGTCGGATGCCTGGTCCCTTATACCTTCCTTTGGCCTTGTGTGCTTAAGTAACATAGTGCTTGGTGGAAGGATTCAGAAAATGCATCGGGGAGCGCTGGTCCCTGACATTTCTGAAAGTGCTGATTGCAGAAAAATTTCCAGCATGATTTTCTCTTCACTGCAGAGGAGGTGAGTGATGCAGAAAGTATTTACTGCTTGCTTTACAGGGGGCTCAGTTATACTTATTTTTAAAAAGCAACAGTTTTGCGTTAAAAAAAAAAAAAAGAAAGAAAAATTTTCTCTTTTAGCATTTTATTTTTAGTTTTTAAAGCATTTTTTTCATCCCTTGCAATGGCAACTACCCTTTAAAAAAATCACAAACTGGCAGCTATTTATAAACCATTAGTGAGATTCCTCCTTCTCATTTTACTATCCACTTTCTATCGTGCCCTTTTTATGACTCCAATGCCAAATTCCTTGCTTGATGTTACTCAAGAAAGCAGTGAATTAAAAAATTGAAAATGAAAAAAATGTAAACATTAATGGTAAAAAAAAAGAAAGGAAAATAGATAAGTGGTTGAAGGAGCGAATCTGAGCTGGAAAGGGGTTAAACAGAAATCTATTTTATTACATTTTTTTATTTTACTTATTTCTTTCTAGGTCACACCTTTGATCTACATTTGAATTAAATAGCATGTACAATGTAACAATGCATTGGGGAATATTTACCAAAACTGGTGCACACAGAATCTGGTGCAGCTGTGCATAGCAACCAATCAGCTTCTAGGTTTTATTATCAAAGCCTAATTGAACAAGCTGAAGTTAGGAGCTAATAAGTAACTATCCAGATTCTGTATGTACCAGCTTTAGTAAATCTCCCCCATAGGCACACTGGGGTTGATTTATTAAAATTGGGAAGTGCAAAATCTGGTGCAGCTGTGCATGGTAGCCAATCAGCTTCTAATTTCTACTTATTCAATTACGCTTTAGACAAAAAACCTGGAAGCTGATTGGTTTCTCTGCAGAGCTGCACCATATTTTGCATGCTGCAGTTTTAGTAAATCAACCCCACTGTATTAAGCCTGGTACACACAGACCGAAAATCGGCATTTCAGCAGGAAACAGGCAACTTTCGGTCCATGTGTACAGCCATTCCTCTAACAACAGGCTTCTGTCGAACAGTTTACAGTTTACTGGAAAACCAGTACAAACAAATGGCCACTGTCCACACCTATAACTGGCTTTCGCAGCAAGGAGCACATGGAAGCTGCTTGTCAATCAAAACCAGTTTTGTTTTGACATGCTTCGCTCTTTCATGTGCTCCTTGCTGCAAAGGCCAGTTATAGGTGAGGACAGTGGCCATTTGTTTGTACTGTTAGAATACTAGTGAAGGGATGTACTGGACACCTTTGCTGCCATTGTGCTATATGCTGGGTGTTCAGTGTGCCTTTAAAGAGGGGTGGGCTCCCTCCAGGCTTACCTGCCCTCTAGATACCCATTATAATGCATGCACTTCTACTTATTTCTACTATGGAGGCTCTCAAAAATGTATAGAGTTAGGACTGCAGATAATATTATTGCTTTGTCAAGGACTGTGCAGCTTATGCATGTACTGTTTGTAAATGTGTGCAAAAGAAACCCCTGTTTTTAACGCAACCGGTAAGACAGGATCATTTGGTTGGCAGAAGGCTGGTCGGTAAGTTGAGCTGGGAATTTTTTTTGTTTTGAAAACCAGTAGTTGATTAGCTCTTGCAGCCAATGGCTGCACTGATTGGTGTATTCTGTCAGGGGGAGCCCTCTTTCTCCTCATTGGCCCCCACTGCTTTCAATTACAGCCAATGGGGAGGGAGCGGGGTCAGGGCTGAGCCACGCTCTGTGTGTCTTATGAACACACAGAGTGGCCTGGAAACAAATATGCACGAGTGCACCCCATAGCATGTGGCTTTCTATGGGGGCACTCTGTAGGGGGAGGGGCCAGGAGTGCCAGTGAGGGACCCAAGAAGAGCAGGATTGGGGCTGCTTGGTGCAAAACCACTGCACACAGCAGGTAAGTATGACATGTTTCTTATTTAAAAAAAAAATTAAAAAAAATAAAAAGGTAGAATAAACCAAAAGTATAAAATAATATCAGGTTAAACATGCTGCTGTAATTTTAATAGTCATTGTTAATATTTAAAAGACGCAGCCTTCAATAAAATAACACCTGTTGTATTATTTAGTGGGCTCTTGATTTAGGTCATTGATGTAGATCCTTGTTCAGTCACTTCCTGCTATAGGGGGACAATGCTGAATGCCTGTGTCCCAATTATGTTCCATTATTGTCAATCAGAGAATTTAGTGAAAAAAAAACACAACATTTTATGAATGGGGGAAGTATTGATCAAGCAACTACTTGTGGTCAGAGTCCAAAGGGGGAGTCCCTTGCACAGAACCAAGAAGAACATTGCTCTGATTTAAAGCATCACCAGCAGCCCCCAGATATGCATACTTATATCAAGCTTAGCCGATCCAGTGTGGGCATGCAAAAAATATAATTCCTGAAGTTCAGCTTTAGATAGCAAAATTAGGAGGATTGCAAATACAACCTTTACATTTGTATCTTCTTTCCTCTGAGAGTTATACTCTAGGTTTCAGCCATTAAAAAGCTCCTCATTTGTATTTTATGCTTTCTTCCAAATATGAGGACACTCTGGCATGAAACATAGGTATATGCAGCCTATTGCACTATGGTGTGTGCCTCAAAGTTCAAACACACATGCCTTTCTCTGCACCCTCAGCTGCATGGGACAGTGAGTGGATAAAAAGCACTGAGTGAGTGTGTTCACTGTGTTCATTTTGAAAATAAAGGGGCTGGTGAAACATCCCCTGCAGCGGCCAGGGGAGAAGCCAGCAGCACTGCAGTGGGGGGGGGGGGGGGCGCAACACGAGGGGGGGAGTCGGGCAGTAGGGGGAATCGGCACTGCACAGAGTGAATAGGGTGTGCCCAGGCACACCTTGCACACCCTCTGCACATGCCTTTGGCATGGAATTAGATAAAAGAATATCAGGATACCTTCCGGAATGCTTGGTTCTTAATGCTTGCTTACAACCACCTGGCATAGGTTATATAGGATTTCTTAGTGAAAGGAGCTGGTAATACACATGAGCATCTGCAGGTAGTTTCCAAGGGTAGGCAAAGAGACATATCAGTTGATAGGTAAGTATTTTAATTGAGCAAGGGAGGACAGGCCCATGAAGCACCAGTCCTAAAATCTGTATTTAATGTGGCTGATTTCTCCTTTTGATAATACTAGATACGTGGTTGTTAGGTTGATCCAAAAGCTCTAAATCTAAAATGTTTCCTTTAATTTTGGATAAAGTAGAAATTAGAACCTCATGATTTATTGCAGTCTGAGCACTGCTGGGAAGAGTCACCTTTTCCTTTTGTCCTTGGTAGTGAGCAACATTTCCTTTCACGTTTGCTGTTTTGGCATTAGATACATTTTCCAACTTTCTAATCCTGAACGTGTACCAGAAGTTCTAACTTCTTTCTGATTTTACTATCTGCAAACGTGTTCCAGGGCATTGGTTTAGAAATCATTGGGGACAGAGATGGCTAAACAACTAGACTTTTTTTAAATGCGTTAAAAAATGAAAGACTCCATTCTACCCTTGGTACAGGTTTCCTTTAAACTTGGACGTGGTCCAAAAAGAAAGAGAATGGCTTCCATAGCTGCAGACTGCTTATATTAGGCACTACTAGAGATGGTCCAAGTAGATTAAATAAATTGAGATTCAACTCAAATTACTGAATCTCTTGCTTATAGATTGAATTTTGATCATCTTAAACCATTGACGAAAACTGGAAATAAATGTAGGACTATGACACAGCAGGGAGATTTGTGGCCAAGCAAATCAGGGCCTAAATGGCAAGATTCATATTTATTCCTGCATTATGCAATTTCCCTAAATTTTCAGCTTTCAGCGCTGTCACACTTTGAATGACAATTGCACAGTCATACAACAATGTACCCATATAACATTTTTATAGTTTTTTTTCACCACTCTATTTTTTTTTTTTTTGCTACATTACAATAAGAATTTTTGGGGAAAAAAACAAGTTTTTCTTCGTTTCTGTTATAAAATTTTACAAATAACAAATCTTTCTTCAGAAAATTAAGGCCAACATCTATTCTGCTACATTTCTTTGGTGAAAATAAACCAAATCAGTGTATATTATTTAGTCTGTAGGAAAGTTATCCAGTCCACAAACTATGGTGTGTGTATATATATATATATATATATATATATATATATATATATATATATATATATATATATCAGAAAATCACTCAAACCTGATGTACTGATGGCCTATCTCATTTCATGAGGCCCAAAAACGTAAGGACAGTACAATAAAGGACAGGACAGTACAAAAGTACAAATACCCCCCAAATGACCTTTTTGGAAAGTAGTCAGTCTTGGGTATTTAGGAAGAGGCATGACACATTTTTGGAAGTTGTAATTATTTGGAAAATGAAGAAAAAAATGTTTTTCAATTTTTTTTATATACTGTCACCAGTGCAGTACAGCATCATCATATAACTGGTGTGGTAGGGACCAGGGACACTGACTGGTGGGTGACAGTATGTTAAAAATATATTATAATAATAATAATAATTTTTTTTCAATTTTTTACAATATTTTTCCTTTTTTTTTTTTTTTACATACTGGGACCAGAGCAATACAGTGTTACCATAGTAACACTGTACCACTCCAGGGAGTTGATCAGGATTTATTTTTATTTTTTTACATGATTGCTTATAGCAGTGAATTTCACTGCTATAAGTACAGCTTTTTATTGAATGACAGTGTGTAGACACTGTGGGGTTGATTTACTAAAGGCAACTCCACTTTGCACTACAAGTGCACTTGGAAGTGCAGCCACTGTAGATCTTAGGGGGACATGCAAGGAAACCCCCCCCCCCCCAAAAAAACAGAATTTTTGCTTGTACATGATTGGATGATAAAATCAGCAGAGCTTCCCCTCATCTCAGAGCTTCCCCTGAGATCTAAAGTGACTGCACTTCCAAATGCACTTGTAGCACAACGTTGATTTGCCTTTAGTAAATCAACCCCTGTGTATTCTCGTAATTAGCTGTGATTGGTCATAGCTAATCACATGGTACAAATGGGCTGTGATTGACCCTGTCTCCAGCATGTGATCACTATGACCAATCACAGCTAGCAACACAATTGTATACAATGAATGGGATCAAAAGGAAGCCATTCAATGTTTACATTTGTCATCTGGTCTGCTGGGATAGGTCACAGTGATCACGTGTTACCAGCAGCGGGCCGGTACAGTGATCAGTCATCTGCTGCGTCCAGTGGACACAATGGGTGACAGATCATGCTGGAGTGTGGCCCAGAGTGGCCGCACAAGGCACATTCTCAGGAAGACGTCCCAGAACAATAGGGTTCCTGCCCATCAAAAGCATTTAAAAAATCCAAATATAAATAAAATGGATACAAGCATATTTTCTACAATATCAGTTTGTTTGCAAGAAACACTTGTATAATGAGGTTCTACACCTGTCTGAACACTGCCAAAAAACAAAAAACAAACAAATTGTTTTAACATTGTATTATGTTTGATTTTAATGACTTGTATATGCATGATTTTTTTTATCCACAGAGGTGATGACTAATTTTATTATCAAGATGTTTTGTAGAAACAAAACATAAATGAATTACTACATTATGTTCAACTGTTTCAATTGTTCCCTAGAAATGGCACAAACAAGGGCATTATAAGGTTAGAACTACAACTGTTGAAATGAAAAACAAAAGCATTTTAACAACAAAGAAATAGTGATTTTTAAATAAAGGAGCCCGTGACACATTTATGTCTATACAGAACAAATGAAATTGTTGTATTCATCAAAAAGGAAGTTATTGAGGCAGAATTATCAGTATATCTGTAATCCTTTTCATCTTAGAGGAATCAGTTTTTAGTGACAAAGAAACTTGTGATGGGTTTCACTGCTTAAAGGGTGTGAAATATATTTTTTTGCTTCCTATATTATTGCAGTGTCAGCGATTGTATTTCCTATGTCATGAAAATCTAATTATGCTTAAGATGAAGTAGGAACATCTCTTAGCCTTCATTTAAAAGTAATGATAAAGAAGAAGATGCTTAAAAACATAATGCTTTTATGTCAGTGTGACAATAAATTGTTAAAGAGTCAATTACAATGGAGTGAGATAGGATTAGAAAGGCAAGAAAGCAGGTATCTAGAAATACAGAAGAAAAAAACAAAAAATAAAACAAAAAATAAAACATCTCATTGAATTAATATGTTGCTAATTACATACGTGGTGGCATATCTGCATACACATATTCAGGTATTTACACCTATATTTGTATTCTCGTATACATTGATATCCACATGATGTCCTCATGATAGATCCTCCACAGTTTCATGTATGCTATGCTTATAAATGTTTTTAGTTTTTAGTTTGCTCATGTACTGGTTTATGTTTTTATAGTGATGCTTATTAAAATTGCATCAATCATATTATATCAAATGTTGTTTAAATTTGATTGTGCATGATGGGAAATTTAAACGGGAAATCCGAGTGTGGAATTGGACACACCTGAGTTTAATTTTGAAATCTATTCATATATATATATATATATATATATTGGGATAACCCTTGGATTTCCATACGGTATTGACAAAGCATGTTTACGTGTGAAATGTGTCGGTCTTTTTGTTCCCCTACCCTTATGGATTTTTTTTACATGTTTTGGATACAATAAAGCCTTTTTGCATTACATGGGAGTGCTGCCATTCATCCAAATTTTTCCTTACTAGTAATCTGCTTGCAGTGGCAGGGCGTGCACCTCATGGTTGCAACATACTTTGAAGTTTATGGTCAGTACATATCACCTGGGAGCAGTAGCATTTTTGTAATTACATACCAGCTCCCAATTTGAGGGTTTACATAACTGTTTGCCACCCATGTAACCTAAATGCATTATATATAGATATATCTATATATCTCTTGCTATATATATCTCTATATTGATATCTATATATCTATCTATCTATCTATCTATCTATCTATCTATCTATATATATATATATATATATATATATATATATATATATATATACACCACACACAGTATCTCACAAAAGTGAGTACACTCCTCACATTTTTGTAAATATTTTTACTATATCTTTTCATGTGACAACACTGAAGAAATTACACTTTGCTACAATGTAAAGTAGTAGTATAACAGTGGAAATTTGCTGTCCCCTCAAAATAACTCAACACACAGCCATTAATGTTTAAACCACTGGCAACAAAAGTGAGTTCATTCCTTAGTGAAAATGTCCAAATTGGACAAAATTTGCCATTTCCCCTCCCCAGTGTCATGTGACTCATTAGTGTTACAAAGTCTTAGGTGTGAATGGGGAGCAGGTGTGTTAAATTTGGTTTTATTACTCTCAATCTCTCATACTGGTCACTGGAAGTTCAACATGGCACCTCATGGAAAAGAACTCTCTGAGGATCTCAAAAAAAGAATTATTGCTCTACATAAAGATGTTTTAGGCTATAAGAAGATTGCCAAGACCTTGAAACTGAGCTGCAGCACAGTGGCCAAGACCATACAGCAGTTTAACTGGCCATGTTCCACTCAGAACAGGCCTGGCCATGTTCCACTCAGAACAGGCCTGGCCATGGTTGACCAAAGAAGCTGGGTGTGCGTGCTCAGTGTCATATCCAGAAGTTGTCTTTGGGAAATAGAGGTATGAGTGCTGACAGCATTGCTGCAGAGGTTGAAGGGGTGGGGGGTCAGCCTGTCAGTGCTCAGACCATACACAGCACACTTTGGTCTGCATGGCTGTCATCCCAGAAGGAAGCCTCTTCTAAAGATGATGCACAAGAAAGCCCACAAACAGTTTGCTGAAGACAAGAACACTAAGGATATGGATTACTGAAACCATGTCTTGTGGTCTGATGAGACCAAGTTAAAACCTATTTGGTTCAGATGGTGTCAAGCGTGTGTGGCAGCAACCAGGTGAGGAGTACAAAGACAAGTGTTTCTTTCCCACAGTTAAGCATGGTGGTAAGAATTTCATGGTCTGGGGCTGCATAAGTGCTGCCCACCCTGGGGAGCTACAGTAAAAAAAAAATTTAAATTCCTTTATTTTGTAAAGCAAAGTTCCATGACATACAGCAGGTCACATCATTTTCTTGTACACGTACACATTAGACAACATATTCCGTGAGGTAAGAGATATGACAAGATTTGGAGACAACGTTGTTGACAAATGAAGAATTACTTTGCCTATATGGTAACATTTATAGACATAGAAACCAGGAGGCCTACAGTGCCTCCCTGAACATTGACCATACTGACCAAAACAGAGGATTAATCAATCAAATGAGTGAATCATACACCTTAATAACAGAAATTGTGTAATATTTATGCTTCTTATGATCACTATAATTATAATACAGCTGTAACAGCGGCTGAGGTGTCGAAGCGTAGTTTGGAGAAAAGGAAGAAAAGTAACGGGAGGGTGAAGGAAAGGGAGGGGTAGGGAGGAAAAAAAGGGGGGTAGGCGGAATCCTACTCCAGTGCAGTTTACAAACATATGTCACAGTATAAAGCTCAAAGCGGTGGTTACTTAATCCCTTGTGTTTTGGATTTAGCCACCTCCTACAGATACATATTTGTGCCAGTGAAGTATCTCCAGGGCCTCTCGGAATTGTTCCTCTGTATTATAGAGAGTGGTGGCCAATTCCTCCAAGTGGAGGATACAATTGACTTTAGAATACCACAGGACCCTGGTTGGTGATTGAGGCTGCCTCCAGAGTGCGGGGATACATGCCCTTGCTGCATTGAGAAATTGCATTGTCAGAGTCTTTTTATATTTCCGTATGGTTCTCTCCGTCAGGTGTAGAAGACAGGTTACCTTTTAATTCTACTGAAGATAAGCTTTTAATGGTGGTTGTTACCTCCTCCCAGATTGATCCCAGTACCGGGCAGGCCCAGAAAATGTGGATAATAGTGCCAACTTCCGCATTGCACCTCCAACACTTATTTGGAATAGCTCCATCACTCTTATGGAATATGTAGTGAACGCTATACCATCGGGATATGATTTTGTACCCGATTTCCTGACATTGGTTCGCGATGGAGAACTTATGTGCCAAAGTTAGGATTTTATCCACTTGCTGTGGTGAGAACTGAATCCCTAAGTCCTTTCCCCATTGGTGAACAAATGTCAGGGTCTGCTCCTCTGTCTGGGTAGTCAAGTGGTTATATAACCGGGAAAGTGTATGTTGTGAAGGTTCCCTATACTGCATAATGATTCAAATGGGGTGAGGTCTCGTGGAGTATATGTCTTCTGTTGAGACTGCAAGAAGTGTCAAAGTTGGTAGGTGCTGAGACTATCTAATGGTGGGTCTGTGAGGCTAGAAATGGTTGACGGTGGGGCGAGATCCCCCCGTGGCCAAACATCCATCAGGCGGTATTTCCCTGATAGGATCAATTGTCTCATCCTTCTGCTGGTGAGACCCGGAATGAAAATCAGGGTTGCCTATTACAGGTGTCACCTCCAAGACGACCACTGCTTTGCTAAAGAAGCTGAGGGTAGAAGTTATAGACTGGCCAAGCATGTCTCCAGACCTAAACCCTATTGAACATCTATGGGGCATCCCCAAATGGAAGGTGGAGGAGTTCAAGGTCTGTAACATCCACCAGTGCCATGATGTTGTCATGGAGGGGTGGAAGAGGACTCCAGTGGCAATCTGTGAAGCTCTGAAGTGAAAGTAATGGTGGCCACACAAAATATTGACACTTTTGGGCCCAGCTTTGGACATTTTCACTTTTTGTTGCAAGAGGTTTAGACATTAATGACTGGATGTTGAGTTATTTTGAGGGGGCAGCACATTTACACTCTTATACAAGCTGTACACTCACTACTTTACATTGTAGCAAAGTGTAATTTCTTCAGTGTTGTCACATGAAAAGATGGAATAAAATATGTACAAAAATGTGAGGGGTGTTTGTGACATAATGTATATACTGTACGTGTGTGTGTTTTTATATATAATCTGCCAAGGTGTGGTTTACAAACAGTTACATAATTGTGCTTGATGTTCTAAGTTGGCAAACTGTGCTGCAAACACCATTGAAGATTATATGGGCAAAATTGTATTATTCAATTATATACATTTGTAGGGCTAACATTGTCATTTTGTCCAACAAAAGGCATGGGAATCCTGAAAATGCAATGGCGATAATGAACCAATGCCTAAATGTAAAAATTTACTGTATCATATGAGGAGAGCATTTTGATGAAGCTTCAAGGGCTTTGTTAAAAATACACTAATCCTTTAATTACATGCTTCGGGGATTCTTTAAAGTTGTAAAATTATGGGGTTTATTTACTAAAGGCCAATAGACTGTGTACTTTGCAAGTGCAGTTTGCTCCAGAGCTTAGTAAATGAGGTACAAAGCTTCACTTTACGAAAAAAAAAGCATTTTTGCTTGCACATGATTGAATGATGGAAATTTGCAGAGCTTCCCCTCATTTACTAAGTTCTGGAGCAGCTGCACAAACAAAGTGCATAGTCTAATTTGCCATTACTAAATCAACTCCAATGTCTCCTTATAAAAGGTTTTATTTATAGTGTTGTGATAAATGGGTTAATGTGTGGTACTTTGGTGCACTAAAGTTACTGCACATTATTGTGGCGCTCTGCTGGTAACAAAAGGCAACTCCAAGAACACATTTCTGTTTTGAGCAACTCAATACAAAGTAATAGCCAATGTGCTATAAAAAGAAAGGATGACCACATTGGACCACCAAGAACGCCACTAGGACCACCAGGGAAGGAGGCAACATGTGGATGGCCAGGTATGTACCCCATGGATGTACCCCATGAATGCACAATCGGTGCCAGTGAGTGCCCACAAATGGGCACTCATTAGCACCAGTATGTACTAAAAGACAACAGTGATGCTCAGCAATGCCACCTATTAGCATCATCAGTGCCAGCCATTAGTGTCATCAGTGCCACCCATCAGTGTCCATCAGTGCCACCTATCAGTGCCTATCCATGTCATCAGTGCCCACCTATCAGTGTCCTCATTGGTGCCACCTCATCGGTGCCCAGCAGTGCCGCCTTATCAGTGCCTCTCAGTGAAGCCATATCAGTGCCCATCATTGAAGGAGAAAACTTACTCATTTACAAAAAAATTTACAGAAACAAAGAAAAACTTGTTTTTTTTCAAACTTTTCATATTTTTTAATTTGCTACGCAAAGAATAAATATTGCAGAGGTGATCAAATACCACCAAAAGAAAGCTCTATTTGTGGGAACAAAATTATAAAAAATTTGTTTGGGTACAATGTCACATGACTGCACAATTGTCATTCAAAATGCGACAGCGCTGAAAGCTGAAAATTGGCTTGGGCAGAAAGGTGTCTAAGTGCCTGGTATTGAAGTGGTTAAAAGCTTGCTGAAACTGAAGTTTTTTTCTGTATGCTAAAATCACCATTGAAGTATTTGTATATCGCTTTCTCCTCTCAAGCATCTCCTCTCCAGGGAGAATACATTTAGCGTTTGTAGTCATGCCTCTTTGGTCCTTTAGTCCCCTTATTAGCTTTGTTGCCCTTCTTTGGACTCACTTCACTTCCAGCACATCCTTTCTGAGGACTGGTGACCCGAACTGAATGGCATACTCAACATGTTGATGGACCAGAGTTTTGTAAAGTGATAGAATTATAGTCTTATCTCTTGAGTAAATCCCTTTTTAATGCATGCTAATATACTGCTTGCTTTGCTTGCTGCAGCTTGACATTGCATGCCATTGCTAAGCCTGTGATCTACTAGGACCCCCAGGACCCCCAGGACCCCCAGATCTTTTTGAATTCTGGAATCCTCCAATGGTTCTTCTCCTAGCGAATAACTTGCATTCATATTTTTGGTCCCCAAGTACATTACTTTACATTTTTCAACATTAAACCTAATTTGCTATGTAGTTGCCCACCCCTTTATTTTCTTGAGGTCCTCCTGTAAGGTTTCAATATCCTACTGTGAAGTTATTGCCCTGCTTAGCTTTGTATTATCAAACCAACAGTATTGGTCCCTGGACAGAACCTTGGGGTATCCCACTCACCACACCAGTCTATTCTTAGTATACACCACCCTTTGGCTGCACCCCTGTAACTAGTTTTCTTCCAGGTACAAACACTATGGTCTAAGCCAACATACCTCTATTTGTAAATTAAGCATTTATGGGTAATTGTTTCAAATGCTTTTGCAAAATCCAGATACTAAATCTATAGGCATTTCCTTATTTAAATGGCAGCTCACTTCCTCGTAGAATGTTAGCAGATTAGTCTGGCCAGAACGATCCTTCATAAATCCATGCTAATTACTACTAATGATACTGTTTTCATGTGCAAATTCTTAGATATAGTATTTTATTATCCTCTCCAATAGTTTACACACTACTGATGTTAGACTGACCGGCCTATAGTTTCCAGGTATATATCTTTGTTCTTTTTTAAATACTGGCACCACATTTGCTTTTTGCAAATCAGCTGGTACCATTCCAGTCCTTAAGCTATCCATAAAAATTAGGAATAATGGTCTGGATATTGCCTGGCTAATTTCTCTGAGGACACTTGAGTGTAAGCCATCTGGTCCTAGAGATTTATTTAAGTTACGTTTTTCAAGTCTATTTCAGGCACTGGCTTCTGTTAGCCACAAGGCTACATTCCGTGCTTCGGTGCTAACAATACAATCATGGTTGTCAATTTAAATACATTTCTCACATGCAGCATTGGCATATTTAAAATTGCACCCATAAACACATTCTTCCACTCCTCCCAAGTATGGCAATAACATACGTGCGAGACTTTTTCACTGTCTGGTCTGGTTTGTTTTTTTTGTATCCCACAAATCCGCTGATTATGTAAAAACCAATGTACTGTAATGGTCGCCTCTATACAAGTGGTCAAAAATTATAGCTAGTGTACTACCACCTGTAGCAGTCTCCATTCCTATAAGCCAAGAAAGCCTAGCATATTGGTACATGGCTGCCCTCAGGAATGCCATATTCACTGGCCAGGAAGTACAGGAAACAAGAGAAAAAAAAAAAAAGAACAAAGGAGTCCCTGTGGTTCCAGGAGTGCAGTTGTCTACAGGGGATTACTGGAACTGGTGTCTCACTGGAGCATAGTCAGTCAGATGCACAGATGAGTCAGTTCTGAAATTATTGTTTATATAACCTTAATAATGCAATAAAAAAATCCAAGTCACCAACCTAGAGTAATGCAGTGTCAGCTATGGTAATACTGTGCTGCTCTAATGACTGGTAAAAATCACTGCCACACCACTCACAGTGTCCCTGATTAGTGATGGACGAACTTCCAATGGGATGTTTCGTGAACGCGAACCGTGAACGTGGCCAAAAGTTCGCGAACCGCAAGGACCCCATTGACTTTAATGGCAGGCGAACGTTAAAAACCTCCAGGTCATATTTTCAGCCACAAAATACTTACTAGCTGTGCACACATAGTCCCACAACATGGACACTGACATAACAAAAGTATTACGTGAATCTGGGATCGACAACGACAAGCATTTTTTTTTATCTGTGAAATTTTGACAATTCAGAAGCGCATGAAGGCCATGGAGGAGAGGTAAGGTCAGGGCAGGCTATGCAGGGGGTGCAGGAGATGATCAGTGCCACTATCAGGGAAGCGCAGTCCTGTGCCAGTGTCCCAGTGTGCCAACCTGTGCTTGAGCCCCTCCCTCTGCCTGGCACTTACCCCACCTATGCAGGGTTCCACTGCAGTGGTCCGGAGGTGCCAGTCCAGTGCTGATCCTCAGCCATGGTGCTGGCACTACCTGCTGATTGGCTTCTCCGCTGCTATCTCCCTCACTGTCTGAAACCAGCACCGCGATAGAGACTGAGCACTGACACCAGCACTTTGATAGAGAGCACTGACACCAGCACCGTGATAGAGAGCACTGACACCAGCACCGAGATAGAGAGCACTGACACCAGCACCTTGATAGAGAGCACTGACACCAGCACCATGATAGAGAGCACTGACACCAGCACCGTGATTGAGATCACTGACACCAGCACCGTGATAGAGATCACTGACACCAGCCCTGTGATAGAGATCACTGACACCAGCACCGTGAGAGCACTGACACCAGCAGCGTGATAGAGAGCACTGAGACCATACCAGCACCGAGACAGAGATCACTGACACCAACACAGCGATAGAGAGCACTGACACCAGCACCTTGATAGAGAGCACTGACACCAGCACCATGATAGAGAGCACTGGCACCAGCACCGTGATTGAGATCACTGACACCAGCACCGTGATAGAGATCACTGACACCAGCACCGTGAGAGCACTGACACCAGCAGCGTGATAGAGAGCACTGAGACCATACCAGCACCGAGACAGAGAGCACTGACATCAACACCGTGATAGAGAGCACTGACACCAGCACCGTGATAGAGAGCACTGACACCACACCAGCACCGAGATAGAGAGCATTGACACCAGCACTGATACCAGCAACTCGCTGCGGAACCCAAAAATATGACACCGATCAACCTCTTCAAACAGGAGGGTACGGGCATATAGTATGGTGTGCTTTTTTTTGTACAAGGAAGTGAGCCAAAGGTAGAAAAAAGGTCCGTGTGCTAGATTAAATAAATCATTTATAGAGTTATGCATATACATGGTCTACTGGTCACATGTGTTGAATTCCTCTGAGATCCATGCCTCATTCATTTTTATAAATGTGAGGTAGTCAACACTGTCGTGAGCTAGGCGAGTGCACTTATCGGTCACAATCCCCCCTGCTGTGCTGAATGCCCTTGGGACAGGACACTGGACGAGGGGCAAGCCAACAGTTCCATTGAAAATTGGGCAAGCTCTGGCCAGAGGTCAAGCCTGCCTACCCAGTAGTCCAGGGGTTCATCACTTCTCAGAGCGTCCACATCGGCTGTTAACCCGATGTAGTTGGACACCTGACGGTCTAGGTGGGGCCTTGATGCTGGATCCGGATGAGACCAGGGTCGGCTGAAAGAATGATCTCATTACAGAAGTGACCAACACATCTTCAAACCGCCCTCTTCTTGCAGGCGCAGTTGGATTGGTACTCTTTCTCTGGGAGTGGGAATTCCTCTGCCAGCGCACGCAAAAGCAGAATGCGGCATTTCTCTAAGCAAGGCCTGTAAGTGCTCCATTCTGACAGCCCTCTGTGATGGTGGTAACATTTCCGCCATTTTGTGTTTGCACAGGGGGTCTAAGTATGTTGCCACCCAGTACTGGTCCTTGACCTTTATGCTTTTTATACGGGGGGGTCCCTGTTAAAACACTGGAGCATGAAGGCCCCCATTTGTACTAAACTGGAAGCAGTGTCGTGGCCTGGCGCCTGCTCATCATCCAGGATAATGTCGTCCTCCTTGTTCTCCTCTCCCCATCCACGGACAACAACAGGGATCCCAGAAAGGTTTAAAGCATGCTCTTCTTGCTCCTCCTCATCCGCCCCGGCACCATCCTCCTCTGACTCCTCTTCAGACTCCTGTTGTTGACTTGTCTCAGATAGAGTAGCCCCCCTGGGAATTCTTCCAGCATTGTGACTTCCTCATCTTCCTGCTTCTGCTCCTCCACAGCTTGATCAATGACACAACGCAATGCACGCTCCATAAAGAAGGCATAAGGTACGATGTCACTGATGGCGCCATGGCTGCGACTGACCAGTTGGGTGATCTCACAGAAGTCTGCATGCATCGCGCATTAGCAGCCACTGGCGCGGTAAAAAAACCAAGCTCCCAGAACCTGTTCTGCCGCAGATTCCGTACCGGTAGTCGTTAACTGCACGTTTCTGCTGGAGCAGCCTATCAAGCATATAGAAGGTTGAGTTCCATCGCATCTGCATGTGTAAAATCTTCTGAAATGGGCCGATATTTTCCTTGCCTACCGCAAGATGTCCTGGACCCCAGGGTATTTGACAACGAATCACTGTACGACCAAGTTTAAGACGTGTGCCATTCATGGCACATGTGTAATTTTGCCCTGTTTAAATGCACACACCACTTTACCAACTGTCAAATTGAGCGGTGTTAGCCACTTATCTGCCTGTGAACGCAAATTTGAAAGGAATGCAGGGCCAGTGTGGCTCTTGGCTTCCAGGCACAACAGACGCAGCACAGCATGGCAACGTCTCACCTGGCATGTCTAATAGGTTCTGGGGATCTTGAGCAGTGCAGTGGAAGAGACGCTAGAAGCGGAAAAGGAGGAGTCAGCCGAAGAGGAGAGGGAGGATGGAGTAGGAGGAGGAGAAGAAGAGGCAGGCCTGCATGCAATCCGTGGCGGTAAAGCCAAATCTACACGGGTGCCACGGGTTACATGCTTGACGGCCGTCAGAAGGTTCACCCAGTGGGCAGTAAAAGTTATATACCTTCCCTGCCCGTGTTTGCTAGACCACGTGTCTGTGGTCAGATGTATCTTGGAACTGATACTGTGTGCCAGAGATACATTACATTGCCGCTGAACATGGCCATATAGCTCTGGGATGCCCATCTGTGAGAAATACTTCCTTCCTGGGACCTTCCATTGTGGTGTTCCAATGGCCACAAATTTTCAAAAAGGCCTCCGAGTCCACCAGTTTATATGGCAGTAGTTGGCGGGCTATCAGTTCTGACAAGCCAGCGGTCAACCGTTGGGCAAGAGGGTTATCCAGCATCATCATTTTTTTACGCTTGAACATTTGGCCCACGGAAGCCTGCCTTTTTCCAGAAAAATGTGAGGACAGCATGATGGAAGGTGGAGTGGAGGACAATTGTGAGGAGAGAGGAGAAGGAGCAGTAGAAGATGAGGCTGGATGGTGGGAGCCTGGAGTGTGGCTTGTGGGTTCTGCTGCTCCCACTGGGCTCGGTGATGGCAGCTCATGTGCCTTCTTAAGGCAGTTGTCCCTAGGTAAGTGTTGGGCTTACCGCGAATTATGCGTTGACTGCAAAGGCTGCAGATGGCAACACTATTGTCAGCAGCGGACACATTAAAAAAAAGCCCACACTGTGGAGCCATGTGCCGGCATCCTGGGAGCACCAGATGTGACCGTACATGGTTGATGCCTCGCTCCTGATACATTAGCAGTCTGCTTTGTCCCTCCTGTGCAATGTAAGTTCCGCCTGCTTCTCCTCCCTATCTGCTGGTCCATATCTCCCTCTGAACTCCCCTCCTCTTCCTCTCTTGTGGGCACCCACGTGACATCACTAGACACGTCATCATCTACGTCACCTTCCCCACCGCTATAATTAGAGATCTCAGAGTAGGTAGCAACACCGAGGACCAACCTCCTCCTTGGGCTGATATGGGTACTGTCGTCAGACTGCTGAGTGGCGGTTGTTGCTACCTCCTCTTCCTGATCCAATGCCAAGAGTGGCTGCGCATCGGCAATGTCTTGTGATGGATCAGAAAATAATTCCTGTGACTCAAGCGGAGGGTATATGGTGGTGGTGGTGTTGGTGGTAGTGTCTTTGGGGGTGCACACAGCAGAGCGTGAAGAAGAGGGTGCAGATCGAGAGGATGAGGAGGGTGCAGAAGAGTAAGGCTGAGTGAGACACTCAACCAAGTCTGGTGCGTCCTTTGACGTAATCGAACGCACCTTCTGCAATTTGCCACTTTGGCTCAAGCCTGTTGCTCCTCCCCTACACCCCTGCGGAAGGGCCTGCCTCTTCCTCTGCCTGTCATTTTTTAAATGACCCTGTGACAAAAGTCTCTAGAGAAGTGCACTATATGTGGAAGAAGGTATATAACACCCCGCTTCAATCTGTCATTTTGGGGGGCCACTGGTCTATCACACCAGTTATAATACTTTTTTCTAATTGCATTTGTCACTCTTTGTAGTATCGCTGCAGAACCGCTCAGCAGTCACAATGCTGCACAGTGGAAATGCACTATACTATGCTTTCTATATTTGAAAGTATTTTATACGTGTATTACACCCCTATATACTGCACACCAAATAGTACACCTATACCAGTCCTTAAAAGGACCTATCTGGACCTAATAGTAGCTAGCTAGTAGCTAGTGAATTGCAGACTGTCCCTGCTCCAAACACCACACTGTCCCTCCCTACACTGAGAAACGACAGCTGCAGAATCAGTCAGCAGCACTGCATGCAGTGCAGTATAATATGCTTTCTATATTTGAAAGAAAGTATATTATACGTGTATTACAACCCTATATACTGTACACCTATACCAGTCCTTAAAAGGACCTTTGTGAACCTAGTAGCTAGTGCATTTCAGAATGTCCCTGCTCCAAACACCAAACTGTCCCTCCCTACACTGAGAAAAGACAGCTGCAGAATCGGTCAGCACTCAGCTCAGCAGCACAGCAGTGCAGTATAATATGCTTTCTATATTTGAAAGAAAGTATATTATATGTGTATTACAACCCTATATACTGTACACTAGGGATGCACCGAAATTTCGGCCGCCGAAACATATCGGCCGAAAATGCCCTTTTCGGCAATTTGCCGAAAGGAAAAAACGGCCGATAATTGAGCCGAAAATGGGGCGGGGCCTGGGCGGAACTCCGCCCCCGCCCCTGGTGCCTCCCATGATGGGGGTGAATAGCGCAGGACTAATGCAGCCAGCGATGCCCCTCTGCAGTGAAGAGAGCCGTCTGGTTGAATAGAGCGCCGGGAACATCACAGCTTTAATTTCAATAGCTGTGTGTTCCCCGTCGCGCGCCGTCACACACTGGCTGCATCACAGGGGGCAACACACACTGGCTGCATCACAGGGGGCAACACACACTGGCTGCATCACAGGGGGCAACACTGGCTGCATCACAGGGGGCAACACTGGCTGCACTTATCTCTTATCAGGTCGCAAGTCTCTGACCACCTCCTGTACCGTGTCGCCAGTCTCTGACCACCTCCTGTACCGTGTCGCCAGTCTCTGACCACCTCCTGTACCGTGTCGCCAGTCTCTGACAACCTCCTGTACCGTGTCGCCAGTCTCTGACCACCTCCTGTACCGCGTCGCCAGTCTCTGACCACCTCCTGTACCGCGTCGCCAGTCTCTGACCACCTCCTGTACCGTGTCGCCAGTCTCTGACCACCTCCTGTACCGTGTCGCCAGTCTCTGACCACCTCCTGTACCGTGTCGCCAGTCTCTGACCACCTCCTGTACCGTGTCGCCAGCCTCTGACCACCTCCTGTACCGTGTCCCCAGCCTCTGACCCCCTCCTGTACCGTGTCTCCAGCCTCTGACCACCTCCTGTACCATGTCCCCAGCCTCTGACCACCTCCTGTACCATGTCCCCAGCCTCTGACCACCTCCTGTACCATGTCCCCAGCCTCTGACCACCTCCTGTACCATGTCCCCAGTCTCTGACCACCTCCTGTACCATGTCCCCAGCCTCTGACCACCTCCTGTACCGTGTCCCCAGCCTCTGACCACCTCCTGTACCATGTCCCCAGCCTCTGACCACCTCCTGTACCATGTCCCCAGCCTCTGACCACCTCCTGTACCATGTCCCCAGTCTCTGACCACCTCCTGTACCATGTCCCCAGCCTCTGACCACCTCCTGTACCATGTCCCCAGCCTCTGACCACCTCCTGTACCATGTCCCCAGCCTCTGACCACCTCCTGTACCATGTCTCCAGCCTCTGACCACCTCCTGTACCATGTCTCCAGCCTCTGACCACCTCCTGTACCATGTCTCCAGCCTCTGACCATCTCCTGTACCATGTCTCCAGCCTCTGACCACCTCCTGTACCATGTCCCCAGCCTCTGACCACCTCCTGTACCATGTCCCCAGCCTCTGACCACCTCCTGTACCATGTCCCCAGTCTCTGACCACCTCCTGTACCATGTCCCCAGTCTCTGACCATCTCCTGTATAAAAATATTTTTTGAAAACAGTCATTTTCGGTATCGGTGCTGTTTCGGTATCGGTTTCAGTTTTCGGCCTAGTGTATTTTTCATTTTCGGTATCGGTTTCGGCACCAAAAAACCCATTCGGTGCATCCCTACTGTACACCTATACCAGTCCTTAAAAGGACCTTTGTGGACCTAGTAGCTAGTGAATTGTAGACTGACCCTGCTCCAAACACCAAACTGTCCCTCCCTACACTCATAAAAGACAGCTGTAGAATCGGTCAGCACTCAGCAGCACAGCAGTGCACCATAATATACTTTCTATATTTGAAAGAAAGTATATTATAAGTAGTTATAGCTAGTGATTAGACTGACTCTCCCTGCTCCACACAGCGTCCTTTCCCTACACTGACAAAAGACAGAATGTAAAATGGTCTTCAGATCAGGTCTATTTATAAGGTAGGGGGCATGTCCATGTGCTGAAATGTCTCAATTGGCTGTCCTGTACCCCATGATGGATGTGTCATGGGTCAAATTTCTTCACAATGTAAATGAATATGGCCGCTGTGAACAGCGCCAGAAGTCCGCCTGTTCGGCGAATCACGGACGAGCAAAGTTCGCCGAGAACCGACCGCCAGGCAAACCGCAAGGCCATCTCGATCCCTGATAACTACTAAACCAGGTATTAGTTAATTTAGTAAAAAACGAAACCCAGTGGTGATTAAATACCACCATGTGCTCTATTTGTGTGAAAAAATTATAACAGTTTCAAATGAGTACAGTACTGCATGACCACACAATTTTCATTTAAAGTGTGACAGCGCTGAAAGCTGAAAATTGGTCTGGGCAGGAAGGGGTGAAAGTGCCCAGTATTGAAGTGAAGCACATGCAGGTAAATTGTTGTTTCCACATTGAAAAGGGAAGTTGAGGACTAAAGAAGCGAAGCACTTATCTAATTGTCTCTTTTACCCTCAGATAAAAATGTTTATTAAAAATATTGTATGAAGGGAAGCATCTATTATACATCATGGTCTGGTGGAATCGTCAGTATCCTGTCCAATACAGAGACCACCTCTCCATCCTCCTGATGGAAATGGAGCAAATGTGGGTGATATCTACAGGAGCTATATCATATAATCAAGCACAATGAAGCAGACACCTATTTATGAAAGACTGCTTACAAAGTTACAGTATTATATTTAAAGAATTGCAAAAATTCTTTAAGGCCTAAGTTACCAGCTATGCCTGCTCTTTCTGCCCCCCTCCTCCATTCTTAAAAAATGTACTACAGTTTCCATTAATGAAATGAGATCTATGAATGGAGGAGGAGGCCATTCATCCACTCATCCTCCATTCGTAGATTGCGCTTCATTCATGGAAGCTATAGTACAGTGTCTGTGAATAGAAGAGTGGGAAAAGAACTCTTGATAAGTGCATATGACGGGTTCCTTGGCTCTGTTAACCCAACTGCTGGCCCCAGAAGGGTTATAGGGAATCATAGGACTTTGGATTTCAACTATAACCTTATGCCTTGTACACACGGTCAGACATTCCGACCACAAAATCAGTCAGATTTTTTCAGATGGATTTTGTCCGAAACTGGTGTTGCATACACAAAGTTGTTGGAAAATCCGATCGTTCGGAACGTGGTGAGGTTCGTTGTGTACGACGGGACTACGTAGAGGCTAGTAGGCAATAGCTTTGGTCTCGTAATTTGAACTCAGCATGTGTGGCACTTTGTCCATCAGAAATTCTCTACAAACAATCGGAAAAAGTCTGATCGGATTCTATTGTTGGAAAATTTTAGATCTTGCTCTCAAATTTTTTCTGTCTGAGTTTCCGACAGAAAAAGTCTGATAGAGCCCACACACGATCGGATTTTCCGAAAATATAATACGATCTGACCTTTTCCGTCTGAATTTCCGACCGTGTGTACAGGGCATTAGTTAGCAGCACAAGGAACACTTCTCAATGACTAACTAATGTCTCTTGTGCTGTTTTTTTTACTTTTTGGTTTAACCCTTTCATGACTAAGCCTATTTCTGACATTTATTGTTTACAAGTTAAAATCCATATTTTTTGCTAGAAAATCACTTAGAGCCCCCAAACATTATATAAATATATAAGCAGAGAATCTAGAGAATAAAATGGTGATTGTTGCAATATTTATGTCACATGGTATTTGTGCAGCGGTGTTTTAAACGCAACTTTTTGGAAAAAAAGGACACTTTCATGAATTAAAAAAAAAAAAACAGTAAAGTTAGCCCAATTTTTTTGTATAATGTGAAAGATGATGTTATTCTGAGTAAATAGATACCAAACATGTGACGCTTTATAATTGCACGCACTCGTGGAATAGCGACAAACTACGGTACCTAAAAATCTCCATAGGCAACGCTTTAAATATTTTTTTACGGTTACCAGGTTAGAATTACAGAGGCAAAATTATTGGCAAAATTATTCCTCTCACTCTGAGAATCGCGGTGATACCTCACATGTGTGATTTGAACACTGTTTAAATATGTGGAGCGACTTCCGTATGCGTTTTCTTTGCTGCGCGAGCTCACGGGGATGGGGGTGCTTTATATTTTTTTCTTATTTATTTTATTTATGTTATATGATTAAATTGTGTTTAAAAAAAAAAAAAAAGATTTTTGATCACTTTTATTGCTGTCACAAGGAATGTAAACATCCCTTGTGACAGTAATAGGTGGTGACAGGTACTCTTTATGGAGGGATCGGCAGTCTAAAAGACCCCCAATCCCTCCTTCAAAGTATTCAGATCGACATTTTTGGTGATTCTGAATACTGTATATTTTTTTTTAAACCGGCGCCATTGGCAGCCGAGTAAACAGGAAGTTACCTAATTGACTAGTGTTGAAACCTTCAGGGAGTGTTAAAGTGTTGTGACAGTGCTTGGGCCTAACAAATGGCCATTTGGTCCAAAAACTGCTCCCCCAACCCAGAGGCTTGGGATATTTTATGATGGCAGCACTAAAGGAAAGAGTGGATGCACTAGAGAGGTAAGTATCCTTGGGTCATGGGGCCACCTCACGCAGACATTGAGAATTTGCCCCTGAATGAGCATGGTAACAGTGTCTCTTTAACATTTCTGTAATCAAGGTTCATGCAGATATGAGATAAGCGAACAAACACAATGGGAACAACGATAATGACTTCCATGTAATCGATAGACTCAAAATATGGCTATATTGCCTACACTGTTTTATGGAAAAATGTTCAGATGACACAACCAAACAAACCACATCTTAAATGATAAAATGACAAATAATAATCCAAGGTTATTAATGTTGGAAGTTAGTGATGTGAAGCTATCTCTATCTATCATATTTGCAAAACATGGAGATTATGGTTCATAAGTAAAAAAATAAACATATACATAAATAACTTAGTAGAACTAAAAGCAGAGCTTTTTTTCATTTTATATAGGGTAATGGAGGGTTATAACCCCTGTCAGTTTTTTGTTTGTTTTTTGCCACCTGTGTCCTATTAGAGAGATTTCACTTCACTTGCTGTCTCAAAGTGAGGGAATTCCAGGTTTTCATCAGATCTAGTGTTCCCATTGGAGATTTTCCTTTACTTTCACTCTCTATGATAATGGTAAATTGGACAAATAAAGAGGGTGAATCTCCCTAACAGGGGCACACACAGAAATAAATACCTGACAGGTGTTTTAATCCATCTCCACTCCATCCAAAAGTAAAAAAAAAAAAAAAAGTATTTGTCTAATGGCTATACTGTAACAAAATGAGATCCCTAAGGGACAGCCACCAACGTTTTCCTCATATATAAAATCAAGCAATTCCAATCACATACAGAAAACAATAGTTTGCTGTGTGTGATGTTCACATCAGAATGCAGTGTTTCAATGCGTTCCACCATTGTGCAATATTATGCAACATGTTTGCATAATATTGCACCACTTTGGATGGCCCTGCATGTCATAATGGGGAAGTGTCAAAAACATGGATGAAGAATTCCAGAATGCTCATAAGAGAGACAATAGGGCACAAGTCATTTAAAGGACTGGATCAGCAAGTAGTACATGGATCTCAGGGAAAGCCTGGGAGGTAATTTTTAAAGTCTGTGTGCTGTTGGGGAGATTTATGATGAGTTTGCATTCTGTTTGACACACATTAAACAGACAAGGCAAGCATAAGGAGAAGTCGTTCCAGCCAAGAGATAGAAATAAACTTGACAGTGCATTTCATACACAAGAAACAGTTTTGCTTGGAGTTGGGCTTTTAAGGAAAGCATCCCTGGGAAGCTTACAAGAACATCAGTGTCTTCAAAAAGTGATTCAACCTACTCAACATGCCATGTTGTGAAAGGCTAAAATGGAGACATTTAAGCAGAAAATTAAAATGTGCTAGATAGATAAAACAAACAACAATTGGGTTGATTTACTAAAGGCTATGTAAAGGTAATTTTAAGACTTGTGTCTTATAAATCAAAAATATGATGTTTCACGGATCATCCTATGTTAGGAGACAATTATAAAGCTAAAACAACACAGAGAATCTGGAATAGTTGGCATACCAACATAACTGTTAAATAGGAACCTTCAACAACTGCAATACTCCTAGGAAAAGTACATTGGCACGACAAAAGGAATATGGCACCTCAAAGTCTGCATATTCAATTTCACCAGCGCTATCAAAAATATATTGTAGGCATTGAAAAAAAAAATACATTTAGGTATCTAATGTCATGCCGAACATATATGTCATCACTTTTTTCTGGGAAAATCATGGGTGCAGAAGAGCTAGGTGTTCTTTTAACACCAACTGCTTTATAAGATGGTCATTTTTTTAGATGATGTTATGTATGGTTCTTTCAATGAGCAGTTGTATTTTTGGATTTCCTTCTTGTTCCTTCCTAGTGAAGTACTTGTGTTATTCTTTTTATTTCTGAAAATTATTATTATTATTGTTATTATTTTTTTTGTAATAAATAACTGTTTAAAAATACAAAAACATACCAAAACATTGCACCATACCCCAGCTAGAGTATATTGTCAGCCAACTAGTAACATTATTTAAAGCCCAGTTGAACTTTAAGTGCAAAGTTGTACATTCTGTTTTTAGAAAATAGCCACAGCCGGTGTAGAAAAGTCTGTTCCCTGCCAACATGCTGCAATAAAGGACTCTTACTCTATGAATGGATTTAATGTTCTCTCAAAAGATGTACAACATGCCCCTGCTAAGTAAGACTTAGGTCTCTGCAATCAGTAAAGCGTATATATTCCCCACTAATTTGAGACCTCTAGCTCTGGCTCAGTAAGGGATGAAACAAAAATTTAAATTGAAGCGCCGAACCACTGCAAAAAGATCCAGATATGACTTTATTCCACTAAAAGACAGAGGGACGACCCATAAAGTAGCCAAATCAGCCGCTGGAAAGACCCATGCTTATAATCACACTGGAAGAAATACCATAAAAGTCTGTTCACTTCCAGACCACTCACATTGTTCCCTATCAAGCCCTGATGAAGGGACTTCTTTGGACCCCCAACACACTATTTGGTTTGCCCACCCTTGACTTTTATTGGAATAAAGTCATATCTGGATCTTTTGGCAGTGGTGTGGCAATTTACCTTTTTGTAAATTTCACTACAAATCAATAAGACTGTGGAGATACTCTGGGGTATAGACATCTCCTGCCCAGGAACCAGATTAGTGACATCAACAGTTTAAGATAGCAATACCAAGAGGATAACCAACAAGACAACCTTTGAGTTAACAATGTGGTCCAGTGCTATTTTTACACTTTCCTTACCCATCAGTAGGTGATGTGTCCCTCTATGCAGGAGTCTCGTAGGGGACAGACTTTTCTGCACAGGCTGTAGATACTTACATAACTGTAGGACTTTTGTTCACCATTTATTTTCATACACATGGAACATATTTAACAGATTTCATCTGAAAGTTCAGTTGAGTTTATTTGAGACCACATGCCTATCTTTGATGGGATTATTTATTTATTTGAATGTACAGTTGAGCTGAAAATTTTAGGTATTAAAATCTAGAAGAAAGTAAGCTGTAACATTAGGATTAAACTCCAGCAGAAAAAGGGATTTTTAATCTGCTGTGTAATTGTTTCTTTGTGATAACTACTCACTCTGACATATGTGAACCCCCAATGACGAGGGCAGATAAAAAAAAAGAAAGAAATAAAACTGTTTGCTTCTTGAGTAAAAAAATAAAAAATAAAAATTGATCTCAGAAGAACACCATAAGAAGCTGCACATAAATGTATACTTGTGTTGGATAGGGATTTGTTAAAGGGCATTTCAAGTTAAATTGAAATCAATATTTGCTTGTGACCATTTTATAGTAACTCTGGGAATTTGCCCTTTCTAGCTTCAAGTATTTGTCAGGCTTTATTGCCATGTATACATTTCACCTGTTGAGCTATTTTCTGGCATAAAATATTAAGGTGATGATACTGTATAAAGAGTCAATGGCAAACCATCATATTTAGTTAAATTTGTAAGGGGTGTGGAACCTTACACAGAGGGGCCCCATGCAAAAATAGAAATAAAATTGAAACTGGTTATTTGGATTTATTTTTCACTGTGATTTCTATAGACACTCTTTCTATTCAGTTCAAAACACTGCAAGTATACTTTTAAATCCATCTGCATTAATCTTGGAACAGCTGACATAGTCCACAAGTCGTGACAACTGGAAGTCTTAGTATATGAAGTGCTTAAAATACAGCTAGTTTTTAACAATGACAACACAGACTTTTATGCTCTAAAATTGTGTTTTTTTTTTAATATTGCTATTATAATTCATTTTAGTAAACATTATGGATCTAATATAAGTAGTGTCCTGTCTTATGAATGTTTCCTACAGTATGAGAGATGAGTTTTTAATAGAGGCATTCTAAAATCGAAGTGTATCTAAACTGAAACAAATGTAACTGGTAAATAGCTCATCAAATATATATTGCTAATGAATATGACTCTTGCCCTAGGTTGACAAAAACACACTCACTCCACTATATGTACCTATGGAGGAGTGTCATTGTCACCCTAGGGCAGAAAGTGTGTTAGGACACAGAACAGCTACCCCTCCATTACATGGGGGATGATCCTGTAGTCCACAACACACTTCTTGATAGCATTATATGAGATAAGACTGCAGAGTGCACACAAAACAAGATAGCGCTAGATTTCTCAAATGACCAATATGTATTTTTTTGCACTTATGAACAGATGAAACAAAATGCTTTCACAGGTAAATTTAACAGATCAACGAAGAAAAATAAGAAAAGTTCCCAATTATAATAGAAACTTTAAGATCATGTGATAAGCTACTTAAAAGTATATCATGGCAACATAATAGTCCTTTGATGCCTCTCTCAAGTGCTATTTCCCACCAGGGAAAGAGAAGAAGCTGTATTTAAAATGGACCCTCCTGTATTGTCTGAGACTTAGCCCTTGTACACACGGTCGGACATTCCAACGGAAAGTGTCTGATCGGACTGTGCTGTCGGATAATCCGACTGTGTGTGGACTCCATCGGACTGTTTTTGTCGGAATATCCGACGGACAAAGTTTTAGAGCTGGGCTATAAGCCCTTGTACACACGATTGGACATTCCGACAACAAAATCCGTCTGATTTTGTCCAACGGATTTTGTCCGAAACTTGTGTTGCATACACATGGTCGGACAAAGTTGTCGGAAAATCCAAGCGTATGTAACGTGACGACGTTATTTCATTATGACGGGACTACATTCAGGCTAGAAGCCAATAGCTTTGGGCTAGGAATTTGATCTAAGCATGCGTGGCACTTTGTCCAATCGGAATTCTCTACACACAATCGGACAAAGTCCGATCGGATCATGTTGTCAGAAAGTTTTAGAGCACAGCTCTAAAACTTTGTCCGTCGGATATTCCGACGGAAACAGTCCGATGGAGCCCACACACAGTCGGATTATCTAACAACGCGGTCCGATCGGACATTTTCCGTCGGAATGTCCAACCGTGTGTATAAGGGCTAAAACTTTCCGACAACATGATCCGATCGGACTTCATCCGATTGTGTGTAGAGAATTTCCGATCGGACAAAGTGCCACGCATGCTCAGATCAAATTCCTAGACCAAAGCTATTGGCTACTAGCCTGAACATAGTCCCGTGGTAACGAAATAACGTCATCACGTTACGAATGATCAGATTTTCCAACAACTTTGTCCGACCGTGTGTATGCAACACAAGTTTCGGACAAAATCCGTCAGACAATATCCGATGGATATTGTTGTCAGAATGTCCGACCATGTGTACAAGGGCTAAAAGATGTTCTGAAAGGAAATGCTCTTTGTTCATTACTGGAATTGCGAGAAAGATATGTTACAACACCATGGGATGTTTGGAGATAGACAATTTCAACATTTTCTTCAGTCACTCCTAAAACCCCTCTGCTCGGTCAGCAGGTTAAGCCCATGGGAAAGACTTGTTGACCAAGGGGGAATGAACAGACAGGGGATTTCTAGTATATACAAGATGTTGATAGACCCTCTAGATTCTGGGTCCATGTGTCTTTTGGAGAGTTGGGAAATGTAATTGAATCAGCCGTTGCCAGAAATACTGAAACGTAAAGTTATTGATTATATACATTTCACTTCAACAGACACAAGGGTAAAATAAATTAATTGTAAACTATTAAATAAGTGGTATTATGCTCCATCAACATTGCATAAAATCAATTCTGATATTTCAACTCTGTGCTGGAGGGAATTCGGGGATGTGGGAACCCATGCTCACATATGGTGGCAATGCCGTTTGTTCCAGCCATATTGGAAGTATTATACTTAATTAAGAAGATCAGTGGGGCTAAAATTGGGCAAGACACCTGGAAATGTCTGTTACATATGATGGGTGACTGAAGGAAAAACTATAGAGCAGCAATTACTCCATTCCTGTTAAATGCGCGAAAGCATTAATCCCAAAGCAATGGAAATCAAATAAAATTCAGACGATAAAGGATTGGTTTAGGGAAGTGGATAAAACTAGGCTAATGGGAGAACTAATATACTTCCAAAATTACTCTGAAGTAAGATTCTATAGGACCTGGAAGAGTTGGTTAGAATTCAAACAATGCTTGATTTACATAGGTAGTGAGAGCGTTATTTAAAGGCTATCCCTCTGTTTTTTTTGGAGTTTGCTTTTAGGTTGGAATCTAGGGGGGAGCTATAAGGTAAGTAGTTATCCTACCCTGGATCCACCCTCTTAAAATTAAATACATTTTTAATTATATTCACATTTTTGATACACGCAGTAATTCATGGTATAGTAAGGGAGATGGGAATAGAATTTTTTTTTGTGGTATTTGATAATTTGGGAAGGAATAAGGGGACATGGGGGTAGAGGGTTGAGACCCCCCCCTTAAATAAAATGGAAGGGGAGAGATAAAGATGAATAGGGAGTGGGGATTTTGTATAAGGGATTGGGGGGGGGGGGGGGAGGTGAGTTAATGGAATATGGGCCGTTTTTAAATTTTTACTTTTTCTAACAACTTTGACATTTTTCAGGATGATATATTCTAGGAGAGATCCATTCTTGTGTTTTTTAATGATTTGTATATATGTTTTTGGAATGATATGTAAGGTTTTATATTTGTATAATAATTTAATAAAAAATAATTGAAACACAAAGTTGTAGTTGCACAAAATGGGGTGTCCTCTCCCCACTGTGTATTAGCTTTAGAAAATGCCCAGAATTTATTTTCGAGATTTGCAATTTTCAAGTTCTCGATTTTCAGACGTTATTGTATCTCATAAAATACAGTGACAAAATGTGCGGTTTGAAACCCAGTTTAAGGCTATACATATGTTTGTGCAATAGGTTGCAGGAACTGAACCCTGGCTGGTCTAAGTGTGAATTTGAATGTCAATAGTTTTATTGATAACAATTAGATTGAAGCTCATTTGAAAATGGGACAGGGCTCCATTTTTGTATGTAAACATGGCTGAGGAGGATAGTAACTAGTTTGAACTAAATGCAACAGTTCAGGCCACTGAAAAATCTCAACTGGACTAAATGCACATCTGTGAAATCATATGACATTCTCTGGTGGTGTTCTTTGAGTCTCTTTTTTTCTGACAGGGTTTAAATCAATAGTATGATCTGCAAACAGTGGACAATTTTTTTCTTTGATCAACTTGGATTATTCTTTGTAATTCTAGAGTAAAAGGTATGAGCTACTGGGAACTTATGGTGGAGGACTGACTGACTTTCCAGTGAAGGATCTGTAGGTCTGATTCACCATAAACACATACAGACCTCTTTCTTCAGTGGTCTTTCATAATGGTGAATTACTGTACAGAGTTCCACATGAACCTTACTTAAAAAAAATCTCTGAGCCACTGTTACTCTCACAACCCCTGCCTTTGTTATAGCCAGCACTAGAATTGCTAATGTCAACTGGTGTTAAACACAGTACGGGAGGGAGTCACTGCCTTTGTTGAGTGACAGGCCTTGGGCCTAGCAATTGGCTCTATGCCTGAGCTATACCACATGGGAGAATGTCACATGCTTCCCCATACCTGGAAGCACCAGGTCCTGTCATCAACTGTGACAGAGAAGGAGCAGCAGGGCAACTTGGTATGGTGAGTATTAGTGGGTTGGGTGACCACTTTGCAAAGACACTGCCACTTTGTCCGGAATTGGCAAGGTGACAATTGTACTTGCAGTACAATTATTCTTTATAGGAACAACTTCCCCAACCCCCAACAAACCTCCCAAATACATACACATCCTTGCTCTTCTGAGATTTTTCTTGTGAGGCCCACTGGGCTCCACCCAACCTATTCTCCAAATGTCTTCTGACTGGATCCTGCTTTTTTTCCCAAGCATGCATGCAAATTATTTTAATGGAAAGCCATCTATGTTGTGTCCCTACATCAAAAAGCTTTCCACTGGGTTTTTTTTTCTCCGTCCTTTTTTTTTTTTTTTTTTGCTTTCTCTCTTTTCTGTACTAACCTCTTTCTATAATATATTGAACAATTTGTTGGATGTGCAGGGATCAAGGCAGGCTAGGGTATGTTTGACTTTTGTACACCCGTGCTTACTATGCTCTGAGGCTCTCTGGGCATAGGTTCCTTTCCTGCAACCACTCTCAGAATCCAAGAGGTCTTTCTTTACCTATTGTACTAGGTCCTTTCTCTTTTATTAGATGGACTTTTGACATCTCCACACACGGATTCTGGTTGTTCAATGTGGATTTTGTATGTCATACTGTACACCTCTCTGGATATTTTTATACTTTTGTAAATGTACTTTCCAATGAACTGGAATATATGTTAGACTCATGTATGGGGTCAATATTTTTCTTGTTATCTGCTGCAATCCTCTAAATAAAAAATAAATAAATTAAAAAAAACTTTCCACAGGAATGAATGGAGAATTGTGGTGCACATGCCCAGACATGAAAAATCTCAGCTGGGAGACTTTAGGGGAAGAGGCAGTGGATCAACCAACAGATCGAACAGCAATATCTTGGAAAAATCGAAAGACTTAAATCGTTTTAAACAAATTTAAACAGTTATCTGAACAAAGAGAAAGTTCTAGGGCTGCTTTCTAGTAAGTCACAGAAAAAGAAGCCTGGCTTTTCTGCTCACCGTCTTAGCTTAAAAGTGTTCAGTCACTAATGCAAACAGATAAGGACCTCTGACCTTACTCTGACTTTCCAAATAGGCATATGTGTTCTAGGTCTGTGACATACTTATGCCAGAAAGTCAACCCAACAGCACGTTTATTAACATTATCAAAAATAGATCATTGTGGGAGCCCCCATATTTTTCTATACTAAAGGTTTACATTCAGGGTCCTTTTTTCTGCACATCTAGCACTTAGTATAACTAGATGATTGGAAAGTTTCATTGTAATGTTTACAGTTTAATAATTAGTGAAGCATCAGCCATACCGTGATACCACTCTGGCAAATAGCATACAAAAGAGATACAGTGACACACACATATGCTTGAAAGTACCAGTGCAATGTTCCGCCCCAGGTGTATTGGGTACATAGAAGAAAGACCACTTATGCTACAACAATCATCATATATGTTGTTGAATACACATGTTTTATTGGTGATGTATACACCCTTTATATTTTTTATTATTAAAATCTGTAATTTTACATTTATTGGTGTTTTCATTAGTTCCCCTCAAAGTCCCACAAGTACCGATGGGGGGGGGGGGTACTTTTTTTTTTTGCCCCAGGTGTATTTGTTTCAGAAAGTGATGATAGCTAAGTCCTATATTCCTATTCTGCATTATCCTACTATTTTTAAATAAAAGTATTCTCTATCTACTATAATGACAATGACCTATTTTATTATCATTATTTACTAGCATTGCTATTTAATCTCTGCGATGAGTATGGATGCACTGGCAGTCGTTTTTTTTTTACTGCCCCTAAATGCTTATGCCTCCAAACTCCTCTGAAAGTTTATGTGTGCATGGACACATAGGCTAATATGGAGGAGAGTTCAGAGTCAGTAAAAAAAAAAATTAAAAAGCAGCTGTAAATACGTCCTATCTCCATGAGCCCTTACACAGTATACAAAAACGTGTTTGTACACGATTGAGATAGTTATATTTTATGCTAAACTTATCTGTATTGATTGAAGCTTTAATGACCAGAATAAATTCTGTTATACCTTTTATTTTATATATCTTTTAATCTTTTTTTTTTTTCTTATATATATTGCAGTGATTGAATGTTTTGTAAACATTGCTTAGTCATTTAATTCACTGTTACTGATCAGCAGCTGGAAGACAGTGTTATCTGACCCCAGACTCTTCAAGGTGACCACAGCTATAACAGACACACTGGTCACAGACGTGTATATGATCTAGCAAACTTATGTTTATAAAGAATTGCTCATCCTGAGATATATACATGTGAAGATGTTACATTGTACATAACAGGATTCCGGACAGTGTAGAGCACAAAAAGCACTATATATTTCTATGTGGTCTGGAAGGATAAAGGGATGTGTTCACTATAATGCCAGCTACATTTTTTGTATTACACATAACCCACCTACCTTACTGCTCCTTTAAGACAGCTTTTCTTATTCTTGTCTGTTACATCCTCTGAATTTTTAACAACTTCCACAGACTCTTCCGCAACCTTTTTATGGCATGTTAGCACATAATTACATCCATCATTGTTATCCCAAAATGTACCAACTGAAGTGTCATAGCATATACAGAACTCCACCCGTGCACCCTCTTTTTGATAGGGGCTCACTAATGAAATAGTGAAACCAAACTGATCAGTACTCCCATTAGAAGAATCAGGAATATATTCTGCTATCAGATCATAAAAGCTGTGCCAGTCATCAAGGGACATTCTTACATAGACCTGTTTCTCATAAGACAAATTAAGCACTCTAATAATCCCCTTCATAGCCGATGTGCCCGGTATAAAATCCACCGATTCTAGTGTCACTTTTTTTGTATTCAGTCTTTCCATTAGGCCACCAATTGGAGGTAATATAAAGCTTGGAGTTAAATAAAATTCCTCAATTTTGTTGTTTTCTGTTTCAAAATTTGGTGCTACAATTGGTACATCCCATGTATCAAACTCTTTGACAGACACTAAATCAAAGCCAAATGCATCTGCAAAAGACACTTTTCTTGTAACTGTAGGTGGTGGTTCCAGGTCTCCATCGTCCGAAGATACAGATGATGCTCGTCTTCTGGGAAGTGGGGATAAGCGAGGCTTAATTGTAGCTTTCACATCATCTTCCTCTGTGCACAAATCAGTTGCACCCGGTAATTCCAATAGTTTATGCTTATCTCCAATATTTTCTTCAAAACTCTCCATCTTGCTCTTAGATGTGTGCAGTAGAAGAGCAGAACAGCTTGTGACAGTTGACATTTGAGACTCTGTGACTTAGTATGAGGATTAACATTACACATGACATTGCAAAGAGGAGTCAGGCCTATTAATACGCGTGGTGGCTTGTAAACTATTTTGGCCTTCCAAAAGGTTTTAATTCTGATACCCTAAGTGTTACATGATTAAAAATCAAAGCATTTTTTAATAAACGTGTTTTATGACAGTTCCCCGTTAGTCTTTTTCAGTGAGATAAATAGTTATGCGTGTTATTTATTTTTAATCATATATTAATTGATGGGACGCACAAATATTTACCTATTTAACTATTTTCATTGATAAATCTTTTTTTATAAAGAGATAAACAACATTATGGCTTCCCTATTTAGTTTTTTTTTATTATTTACTCTGATAAAGTTTGCTTGCAGAACTAGTTAATGCATATTTGCATATTTGGCATTTAACTTACTTTTTTTTAGGGTCTGCATCAATAGTTAAAAATGTGTATGTGTGTCTAGGGTTGTGTTAATGATACTAAAATCAGGGTCATATTGCAAATAAGATTTTTTCTTGCTGCAAGGCCAAAACAAAATGTACTGCTAAAAAGCTACTTACATTACACATTTATTAATATTTTTTATTCTGTGGAATGATTTTTTTCATTTCACATACTTTCTCTTTAACCACTTCAACACCAGGCACTTAAACACCTTCCTGCCCAGACCAATTTTCAGCTTTCAGCTCTGTCGCACTTTGAATGACAATTGCGCGGTCATACTACGCTGTACCCAAATGAAATTTTTATCATTTTTTTCCCACAAATAGAGCTTTCTTTTAGTGCCATTTGATCACCTCTACGGTTTTTATTTTTTGCTAAACAAATAAAAAAATACCAAAAATGTTGAAAAAAATATGTTTTTTTTTGTTTCAGTTTCAAAACTTTGTAAATAAGTACGTTTTCTCCTTCACTGATGGGCACTGATGGGGCTACACTGATGGGCACTGATAAGGCGGCACTGATGGGCACCAATGAGGTGGCACCAATGAAGTGGCCCCAATGAGGTGGCATTGATGGACACTGATATGTGGCACTGATAGGCAGCACTAATGGGCATTGATGGGCACTGATAGGCAGCACTGATGGGTGGCACTGATGGGCGACACCGATGAGCACTGATAGGTGGCACAAATTGGCACTGATAGCTGGCACGGATTGGCATGGATGGGCGGTACAGATGGGCATGGATAGGTGGTACAGATGGGCATGGATAGGCGGCACAGATAGGCATGGATGGGCACTGATAGGTGGCACGGATGGTCACTGATAGGCGGCACAGGTGGGCACTGATAGGCGGCATTGTATTATGTTATACTGTACTAATGGATGCCAATCAGTGCCAAACAATAATGCATGCCAATTAGTGATGCCCATTGTGGGCACTGATTGGTATCCATTATGGGCACTGATTGGCATCCATTGTGGGCACTGACTGGCATCCCTGGTGGTCTAGGGAGGATTACCTTGTGCTGGGCATCCCTGGTGGTCTGGTGGCATCCTTGGCGGTCCAGTGTGGGCATCCTCAGGGGGGCTGCGCTGATAATCAATCAGCACAGACCCCCCTCTCTGACAGACCCAAGTGAGGAAAAGCCGATCACCAGCTTTTCCTATTTACACTGTGATCAGCCGTGATTGGACACGGCTGATCACGTGGTGAAGAGTCTCCATCGGAGACTCTTTACTGAGATCGTAGTTGCAGGGTGTCAGATTGACACCCCGCAACAACGATCACCGGGATGCGCGCCCTGGGGGTGCGCAGCGGCTCAAAATTCTGATCACGTCATATGACGTCCGGTCAGGATTTTGAAACCACTATGCCGCCATGTATCTGCTATAGGGCGGGCGGCAAGTGGTTAAAGATATTTCTATAATAATAATAATAAATGTATGTATTTTTATTTATTACAAACTGCTGATCTACTGGGATTTTCATGCACAACCATCTCTAGGGTATCCAGAGAATGGTCTGAATAAGAGAAAATATCCAGTGAGCTTTAGTTGTGTGGATGAAAATGCCTTGTTGATGTCAGAAGTCAGAGGAGAATGGGCTGACTGGTTTGGAATGATAGAAAGGCAACAGTAACTCAAATAAACACTCGTTACAACCAAAGTATGCAGAATACCATCTCTGAATGCACAACACATCAACCCTAAAGCACATGGGCTACAGTAGCAGAAGACCACACCAGGTGCCACTCCTGTCAGCTAAGAACAGGAAATGTGCACAGGCTCACCGAAATTGGACAATAGAAGATGTTGCTGGTCTGATAGTTCTCGATTTCAGCTGCGACATTCAGATAGTAGAGTCAGAATTTAGTGTAAACAACATTAAAGCGTGGATCCATCCTGCCTTATATCAACTGTTCAGGCTGGTGGTGGTGGTGTAATGGTGTAGGAGGTATTTTCTTGAGACACTTTGGGCCCCTTAGTACCAATTGAGCATCGTTTAAATGCCATGGCCTACCTGAGTATTGTTGCTGACCATGTCCATCCTTTTATGACTACAGTGCACGTATCTTCTGATGGCTACTTCCAGCAGGATAATGCACAATGTCACAAAGCTCAAATCATCTTAAATTGGTATCTAGAACATTACACTGACAATCAGATCACTGTACTTCAATGGCATCCACAGTCACCAGATCTCAATCCAATAGAGCAGCTATTGGATGTAGTGGAACAGGGGATTCGCAACATAGATGTGCAGCTGACAAATGTACAGCATTTGCATGGTGCCATCATGTCAATATGCACAAAAATCTCGGAGAAATGCTCTCAACACCTTGTTGAATCTATGCCGTGACGAACTAAGGCAGTTCTGAAGGTTAAAGGGTCCAACCCGGTACTAGCAATGTGTACCTAACAAAGTGCATATATGTATATTTCTATATATTGTAATCTGGGTGATGCCTAGCTCAGTTGTAGATGAGTTTTCAGTGAGTTGACAGCCAACAGAAAATTTGGTTTAAGGGCGTGGTAGCCCACTTTTATTGAAAGTAACAAAAATGAAAGTTTATACATGCACGGGTTGCCCACACAGGGGTTCTTCTCCCAAAAATTACAACACAAACAAAAATGTCAAGCCACCTGGCTCTCAAGGCTCACAGTACAAAGCTGCACAGGCCCACTCCTGGCCTCTAGGAAGCTGTTCTCCTGACACTCCAGGCTTTCACACTCCTCCAAGATTCATGGTCCCCTCTGGTCCCCAGGACTCTCTCTTACAGTTGTCGCAGCTATTGGCTCCCCGACTCTCTCAGCTGGCCCAACTCTCTCAGTCCACTGACCTGGAACCTCTCCCACATGGAGTGCCGTCTCAAGGATATTGCCCTGGTTCTTAAGCGGTAGCACACCTCCCTCCTGGCTGCAGCAACTGCTCCAACACCAACTCCCCTGAGCTATGCTCAGATCTGCCTTATAATGTGTGCACCTGGACACACACACAATCTACAGAACTTCTGGAAAGCCTAGACACAAGACTGAAGACTCCATCCCTCTCAATGCTCTTTGACGTCTTCAAGTTTCGGGTCCCAATCCAGATGTACAAAATCCAGAGAAAACTTAAAGCATACCTTTCTCTGCTCACAAATCTTCTGCCGGAACTTCTCATGCCGCGTACACATGACCGGACTTTCCGGCAGACTAGGTCCAACAGTCTTCCCGACGGACCTTCTGCGTAGTTCCGACTGACCTTCCGAAAGAACGGACTTGTCCACACACAAATGGACTAAGTCCATTCGAAAGTCTGTTAATTTTGAACGTGATAATGTTAGATGGGACTAAAAAAGGAAGTTCAATAGCCAGTAGCCAATAGCTTCCCTTGCTTTGTGTTTGGTCCGTCGGACCAGCATACAGACGAACGGTTTTCCCAATAAGAATTGAGTCCTTCGGACAGATTTGAAACATGTTCTATTTCTAGGTCCGTCTGATTTTCTATGTGAAAAACGATCGGATTAGCCCACACAAGATTGGATTGTCTGACAGACTGATTCCTTCGCATCTAGTCTGCCATAAAAGTCTGGTTGTGTGTACGCAGCATCAAACTGCCTCTTTGAGAGTCCTGTGTCCATTTTACCCTCATTTTCACAGAGACCAGGGATCTTACTCTTGCAATATATATATATATATATATATATATATATATATATATATATATATATATATATATATATATATATTCTATATAGATAGATTAATAGATAGTTCATGTGTTTCTTATATTAACTATGAAGATTATTAGTACATTTTATTGTAGATTTATACCTGCTTCTGCTTTGTAGAAATAGAAAGGCCATCCCAATATCTTCTTCAAAATTAAATAAAGAGGGAGTGCAAAGATAAAGGGGCTGCTTGTTTTAACTGATAATTTCCAACGCTGTACTAAAAAAAAAAAAAAGAAAAAAAAAAAATACTGGGAAAATCAGCAAGTCTATAATATGAACAGGAAGTAACCTTTTGCGAGATGTTCTCTATGCAAACATTGTAGGAACATACACCATAGTTATCATGGTTACATGGAAGTACATTTTAATACTTGTCAAGTTTTGAAAATTAGAACTGGCTAGAGACTGACATGGAATAGTAATTTTAGTAAGATTATTAAAGTACACATAGGTTCATACAGCAATTATACGTTTTATACTATTTGATTTTAAGACAAGCCAGAATTTGCATTTAACATGCAAAAACATAATGGTATGGACACCAATTATAGGGATAGGTGAAAGTAAACGTGTTTAAAGTGTATGTAAACCCCAAATTTATTCTACTTGTATTCTACTTTGTCCTACTTGAAGATCCTGCCAGTAACAGTACTTGTTACAGGCTCACAGCCACTGCCTTGCAATTGGTAGCAGCCTTGTCAACCTGCTCTGTGAACCGCTTCAGTTGGCCACTGACTGCCTACCAGGTCTACTAGAAGTATTCACAGGCTTGATAGTACTATAAATTGTAGCCCGACGTAGTATAAATCACAAAGGCCTTCATCAGTGACCATCCCTTGTTCATTCAGAAAAGGTATACACAAACTCACGGATGCTGGATTTAATGGCTGTACTATTATAATGGCTTCTGGGTCAGGAAGTATTTTATTGTACAGTATTTACCTGTATGCAGTATTAAAATGTCTCAATGGAAAATCACTGAATTCAGAGAAGGCTTCCAAAAATGTCTCCATACTAGAGAGGCAAAGGCTTGCACAGTTCAATCATTACATTCATTAAAATATTAATCATTACATTAATAGAATAAATCTTTTGGGGAAGGTTTTAGGTTTTGCATTTGGAGATTGAGTACTGTTTTAATCTATACACTACAAGTTGAGACCAAGAGTAGTTTTCTGTTTTATCGTTTTATCAAAATAGTTATTGGCCAAATAATCAGACAGAGAGTAACTAAATATTGCAGTTTACTATATAGGTCTAAAGTTAGAAGCAAAAATGCAAAACACATCCAGGAAAGCATGCATGCACTGCAGAATAGTGAATGCTATACAAACATATGAAAGCTGCACAAACATGGACACACCAACTTCTCTTTGACTCAATCAGGGTAACGTGTGGCTGCAAAGAATAGTCTTAATGAAGAATCAGCAGAAAGTCTACCACAGTTCAAAAATCCGCTACTTGTGATTATTCTCATAAAGAGTGGGTCTCACGGTGAAGTCCAGGGTAGCTTTGGTAAGACAGTCGATCAGATGGAGAGTTCCAAAGCCCAAGAACAAAGAGACAACCCCACTGGCATTGGATTGATATTTTTATCAATTGAGGAGTGGCATCCCACAGTAGCTGGGTCTTCTAGAGAGGCTGAATGCTTCCACACTCTACAAACCCCTTGTTCTTAATGTGAACTGTTAGACAGGGTCTATTCAGCTTGTTGCAGGCTGGCTGGTAAGTGGGCTGTGAACTTTTTTGGGTATTTTTACATGTTTTTACACTCTGACCTGGCTGCCCACACACTGGTTTTGACAGTGGAGGGCAATTTACTTGGCTGCTGATCATTTGTCTAGCTATTTCTGCCCCATCAGATGTGGCTTCCCTGTGCTGCCAAGGGAGAGAAGCTGAGAAATGTATACTCATTGGGTGTCCAGGAACCCAGGCAGATGTAGTAAATTGAGCTATTCAGTTGTTATCTTATATTTAGCTTCCATTTAATGGATCAGCCTTTCACGTGTGGGAAAGCTCAATAATAGTAATGTTTGCTTTCTTATTGCAGTGTTTCTAAAATATCATACAAAACAACCTACATTACAAGAGCTAGGTTTAACAGATTTGTCATCTGATCTTGCTGTGTCTGTACTTCTGTACTGTCCTTGTTATATTTGACACATTGGGAAACATCACCTTGCATCAGGAGTGGTAGGTTATAAATAGTGTGCAAAAGGGCAACTCTGCTTGTAGGGTTACAAAGAGAATCATGCCATTCTAGTAAAATTCTTCACACTGTGTTAAATGTTTAAAGATATAAAAATGTTTGCATGCATATGTGAAGTCACTGTACACCATTTTTTACATAAAAATAGATCTATATATCTAGCCAAGTTTGGACAAATATATATTTGTTGAATGATTATCAATAGATAATGAAAGATCAACTAAAATATGACACCATATCACCATAGGAGAATAATCAAATTACAGATTGTGTACAGAGTTTCTCAGTACAGAGTAACAAAAATGTATTGGAAAAAGAAAGTTTCAACATGTATAGGTGATATTATCGAATAATCCAGGAGAGGGAATGGACATGGATCTACCAAGTCTTTCTGCTTATACTTCTATTCGGGATGATAAGGCCTTGAAATATGACTACACAAAAAGAAAGGGAATAAAGGGATAAAAAAACGAGAAACAAGAATATGGGGGGGGGGGGGGTAATACATAGGATAACCAGAATGGTAGTGAGTCTTGCACAGTGTGAGGGGTGGCAGAAGGAAATCCCCAGGAAATGGCAACTAGTTCGGAAAAGCAGTAGGGATAATATGGACAAAGGAGAAAGTGACTATAGTATTGGACATCAGCTAAGGTCAACCAGGAAGGCTTGGAATTGGGGATATTCCTCTGAATTTCTCATAATTACCAAGTTTTTAGCTACCAATTCCAACATATGCATAATGCCATTGAGGGTCTCATAGCGATTCAGGGAACGAAGGCTTAATATAAGTTTTCCAGTGTCTAGGTATCAATTGTCTAACCGCAAAGATGAAGAAACAGAGAAGAGAGTGTTTGGCGCAAGGAAACAATTGGGGTAAACAAAGTTGGGAGTTCCAGCAAGAATTGGAATGGGATGGAAAAATATAGTGAACCTTTGAGATGGAAAGATAAAATCTGCAGAGTAACTTGTAATTGCGTTCCTTAGTGGCTCAAGCCATGTTTATGGGTAGTAACTAAAAAAAACATCCCCACGCATCTTCAGGAAATGGTGCGTCCAAGCTCTAGTGTCCATTTAGATGCATGGCTAGGGAGACCAGAGGATACATTGCTAGATAAAAAGGTACTGTATATATCCTAATAATTGTGTGGGTTGGGAGCAAAGAAGAGCTAGACAACTGCTTGAATGGATTGAGAGAGCGATACAAGGCAGATTTTGTTAAAATGGTTCACTAGAAGCACTGCAGCTGAAGGAACATGAACCAAAGCCCCTATCTAATCAAGTTTAATGGGAAATGTGTGAACTATAGGTATTCATGCAGACATGCATACTGATAAAAACATATAAAAATCTGTAAATGTGTCTATGTTTTGGTTCACAGGACATGCGTTCATCCCATAATAAAGTCCAAAATATGCAAACAACAAAACAAACACAAGAGGGTGATTTAATGAAAAAGGCATAAAAAAAACAATTAAAATGCACTCACTAGAAAAAAGTAGATCAAGGTTTGTCATAGACCCATATAGAACTTCATAGGATCACTGTGAGGCTGCAGAACATGCATCAACAGCTTTCCAAAAGTGGCAAGATATCTGCGGCTCCAAAACAGCACCTCTTTCGGCTGGTTGAAAACAGAAAGCGGAAGGGATGTGGCTACATGTTTCAGGGCAGAAAGGAAATTCAAACTCTACTTAAGTTTATAGGGTCCAGATCTTTGAAACCAGTTCCGCTTTTTCAATCTATTATGCAAGTTATTGTATGAAAAAGGGAATGGAGGGCTGGTCACTACCATGGGAAACATGTACCAATGCAGAAAATAAATAAAAAATAACTGTACAATGAGAGGTTCTAAAGACACACTTTCCTTCTCAAAAACACATAGTAGCCATTTCCCTTGAGAGTGCTGCTAAACCACCCATTTCCTCCTTTTCCTCAAGAGTGCAATTTTGTTGGGCCTGCAAATGTACCCTTTACTTCCTACTCTCCCTACCCAAGGGCACATAGCAACTATGTTTTTATTTGGGCAAGTTCTTTACATTAAAAAACACTTATATAATCTAAGAGAAAGGGGGGCGTGGCCGAGCGACGGAGCGGAATGGCGGCTTAGTATACTTGCTCCGACGAACAGGGCTGCTTCCTCAGCTACCATCAGCGGAGACAAGCACATTGCGGAGCTGAGAGATGGTGGGGAGAAGCTCCTCTCTCAGCCGTTCACAGGCGGATACGTCCTCCCAGCTTAACCGCACCATACCGGAGATATTCCGGTCTCAGCAGATGGATGCTCAGGCCCCTAAACAGCCCGCTGACGGCCATGCGGGAGGCCAGGCAAAGTCACAGCACGCCGCCACAGGCACCGCCACAGCATATCAGCCTCCGTTCCTCAGCCTGGCAGACCTACAGCTTGTAGCGGCTGATATCAAGAACACGCTGGCATCGGCGATAACGGATCTAAAAACAAACATTAAAGCGGTTGCTTCACGTTTGGATCAGGTGAAGGCGTCCACCTCCACTCACAGCGCAGCCTTGGAACAGGTACAGCAGGCTACCAGTGTCCACACACAGCATCTATTGGAAATGCACCGCCATATCGAGGATCTCGATAACAGAGGAAGGAGGAGGAACCCGAGGTTCAGAGGCGTACCTAAGACAGTAGAAGGACCCCAACTTCAGCAGGTAATATGGGCCCAATGCAACACCCTACTGGGAAGACCCCCGGATACTCCCGTTGATATGGAGCGATGCCACAAAGCCCTGAAACCTAGAGGCCGAGAGTCAGACCCACCTAGGGATGTGGTATGTTGCTTTGTTAGCTTCACACAAAAGGAGGACATTTTACACCAGGCTCGCATTCAAGGCCAGCTACAGCATAATGGCCAGCCTATTCAGATCTATCAAGACCTCTCAGCCATCACATTGCAACACAGGAGAGCTCTGCGCCCGCTGCTCAATGTCCTCAGAGAAAGGCGTATAATGTACCGCTGGAAATTCCCGTTCTGTTTGACGGCCACAGTAGGCAACCGATCTGCCTCCCTGCGTATGCCCGCAGACCTACACGACTTCTGTGACACTCTCGGCATCCCCAGAATTGCCTTACCGGAGTGGCTGAGCTCCTTCAGGCAGCCTGAGCCCTGGATTGTGGTTCATCATGATGCAACTCCTCGATCAAGACGACACAGGCAGAGACGCAGAAGATCTTCTTCGGGTTCATCTCAAAGGGGCCCTGATGCCATGATAACCGAACGGGGCCCGAGAGCATCTCCTACATCATCACGCCGAAGAACCAATGGTTAGGTGACACCTGAACAATCGGCTTTATTTGTTTGCTCCCTCTCTCATTTCCTCCCTGGTTTGCCTTTATTCCCATTTTGCCTGAGCCTCTGACTACACATAAATTTTTGTTGTTGGAAGTCTTCCTGGCTCCTTGCGGACACTACAACAACGGACCTAGTCTTATTGGTCATCCTGACGACTTGTGATCCTCCTCTTTCAGAGATGGCGACAGACCTGCTATGGTAAGAATGCAGGTATTACTCCGAGGTCTGTGGTTTCTAAGAGCCATGCCGCTAACAAAGAGGGAGTTGAAAATAAAGGACTAGCGGACATGATGGGGGGTAGGAAACGAAGGACAAATAGAAAAAGAAAATAATAATAAGATCTAGATTATGATGTTTAACCTCATAAGGTGTTTGTGTAGAGACGCTCTGGTATATGCTCGAGTTCCAGATATTTCTTTGTTTCTGCCAGGTAAAGTTAACAGTTACCAGGAACAGTTATGAGCTTTACAGTTTGAGTTTTTTATTTTTTTATTTGTAGCCCTGCATTTTGTATAATGGAATATTTGGCTAGTAGAAGAGGCACCTGGCCTCCCGGGGGCCCACTGCCGGGACGCTGGAGCCGTGTGTCTCATTTCACAATGGCCTGCTAGGATGGGCACCAACAAGAGCAATTTACCTCATGGGCCTAAAGGGCTCATGCAGTTGGCCGATAAGCTTCATATCAAGGCACGTTCTCCGGGGCCCGGTCGGGGACCACAGGGAGGTTAGGAAACCAAGGGCTGATCCCCCCAACGGTTAGCATCTTAGCTGAATGTATGTGCTTTATGTGCTCCTCCTCCCTAGATGGCACTTTTAGTGCGTACCCTAATCCAGAATTACAACAAACAGAGGCACTTGGCAAGACAGCATTAAGCTTGTATCGTTTTTCTTATATCTTTACTTGGAGTCAGAGGGCGGTTTTGTACTGATCTTTACTGCTGTAGACCTCTGAGTGGCTTAGTAATGTTCACGGCATGCAACATTCTCCTAAGAGTCTCCTGGGGGTTGTCTCTTCTCGGGCGGGAGGGTGGGGATGGGGGGTCGACTCCGGATATTCCGGGGGCCCCTCCGCAATCCCTACCCCACCTGCGCAGGGTGACACTCCCCCCTTAAGGATACCTCCTTAGTGGGAAGCAGCCCTAAGTAGTCAACCTCATTGCCTAGTTCCCTCGCTTGCTTCCTCTCCCGCCTCAGAGTGGCTGGTCCTCTTTGAACAAAACCGGTATCTCCATTTCCCCTACCCGTAGGACCTTAGGGCCCAGGAGAGCCAGCGGAGCTGTGCTCACCACCGGAATTTTCGTGATTTTATCCTCTTGAACAGCTTTTTCCAACACAGCGGTCGGAAGGGAAGGTCTCAGGCTAGCAAGCCTACAGGCAATACACGTGCTCCCCCCCCCTCCTTTTTTTTTTCTTTTTTTTCTTTCCTCTTCTTCTCCCCCACCCTTCTCAATCTTTTATTCCACTCTTGGAGTAAGGCCCAGGCACTCAGCTCTTGCTTTTTAGGCAAAATTTGCAGAGATGACACAACCAATAGCTCAATCAGCTCCTCTATCCCTCAAAGTGTACTCGCTCAACATCAGAGGCTTAAATGTCCCTGAGAAGCGCAGCTGTATACTCGCTGAAGCTCATAGACAGAAAGCTCAAATTCTCTACTTCCAAGAAACTCACTTTAAAACTGGGGCCGTCCTGCGTTTTCAAAATAACCGCTATCCCACGCCATTCCACGCGACTTGCCCTGATTCCAAAACCAAAGGGGTTTCAATTCTGCTGGCTAAATCCCTGCATATTGACATCACTGACCAGATGCTGGACCCATCCGGCAGGTTCTTGTTCCTTAAGGGCAAATGGAACAATAGACCAATTACGTTGGCGAATGTGTACTGCCCTAATAACAAACAGGTGACTTTCCTGCGTGAGACAATGGCGAAACTTTCACTTTTCCAGTCAGGGCTCTTAATTCTAGGAGGGGACTTCAACCTCCCATTATACCCATTACTGGACACCTCCACAAAAACATCCTCACTCCCCTATTCCCCTATTGCGACAAATCAAACAACAATTAGCCTCTTTATCCTTACATGACACCTGGAGGACATTGCATCCTCTGGAAAGGGACTTTACATTTTATTCTGCGCCAAGAGAACGTTACGCCAGAATAGATTATCTCTTTGTCTCCCAGGCAGACCTCTCTTACTTACACAGTGCCACCATAGAGGGCATGGTTCTCTCGGATCACCACCCAGTAACAATCACCTTGTCGTTGCCGACCCGAATTAGTTGCACCAAAGCCTGGAGGCTAGACGCTTCACTGCTGTCAAGCAAATCTAAACCAAGAGCTTGTAGACTATTTTATACGTAATGACACCCCAGATACTTCTCCCATGACCCAGTGGGAGGATCACAAATGTTTTATCAGAGGGCAATTGCTGGCCATCTCTGCTAAACAGAAGAAAGAAAGACAGGAATTAATTCTCTCCCTTTCCTCCAGAATTAGGAGGTTGGAGGCACAGCACAAACGTTCGTTAGCCGTAGAAGTGGCCCAGGACTTGCAGGACACACGCACACAGCTGGCTGAGGAATTATTCAAAAGGGCACGCCCACGCCAGGTCCTGTCCCAGAAAATATTCTATGAGCAGGGAAACAAACCGGGTAGATTGCTGGCCAGAGCGACGCAGCAACGTACACTGAACTCCACGATCCAACATATCACTGACTCTACGGTTAATAAGGTCTCTACAAATGAAGAGATTGCCTTGCAATTTCAGAAATATTACTGCCAACTTTATAACCTACAGGTGGGGGAAGTGGGCTCGTCTGGTCCCTCCAATAGACTCTCCCAAATTCATGAATTTTTAAACCAACATAGCCCCCCGGCACTGTCAACAGAAAAGACCCAGGCCCTAGAAACCCCAATAGCGATGGAGCAACTCTTGGCAGCACTCAAAGCCATGAAACCGGGCAAGAGCCCGGGCCCAGAAGGGCTCACGTCCCAGTATTATAAATGCTTTTCACAAACACTGGCACCTAAATTCCTAAAGGCATTTAACTCACTTTCCACCAAGCCTAGCGGATTGGCGAGATTGCTGGAAGCATACATTGCAGTGATACCTAAAGAAGGGAAAGATCCCTCGAATGTAGCCAGCTATCGCCCGATTTCGCTACTCAATGTGGACGTGAAATTATTTTCCAAAATCATAGCAACGCGTCTGGCGCCTTACATACCCAAGTGGGTGGGCTTGGACCAGGTGGGATTTGTCCCTGGCAGGGAGGCCAGGGATAATACCATCAAAGCGTTAAATCTACACCACTGGCTAACATCCACCCGACAGGAGGGCTTTTTTCTGTCGATGGATGCTGAGAAGGCATTCGACAGGGTTGCGTGGGACTATATGTAAGCGGTTCTGACGGCTATAGGACTGGGACCTGGCATTAGAGCTTTTATTATGTCCTTATATGCTAGTCCAAACGCGAGAGTTAGAGTTAACGGGTACCTGTCGAACGCCTTCTCCATCCACAATGGGACAAGACAGGGCTGCCCTCTCTCCCCATTGCTTTACATACTTACCCTTGAACCTCTTCTAAGGTGCATTCGCACACACCCTGATATTACGGGCATTAAAGTCCGAAACAGAGAGTACAAGATAGCGGCATTCGCCGACGATGTCCTTCTTTTTCTGTCCGCACCGCTGACAACACTGCCCAATCTCCTGCAAGTCCTGGCTCAGTTTAAACACTTGGCAAACTTAAAAATTAACTATTCCAAGTCATACGCCATGAATATTTCTATGGGGCAAGGAGTGGTCCAGCAATGCCAACAACACTTCCCATTTCAGTGGAAGTCAGACGCGATAAAGTATCTGGGTATCCATCTTCCAGCTAACCTCTCAGAGCTCTATTCAAGGAATTTTGCAACTGAACTTCAAACCATACGGCAAAACCTTCGGAGATGGGATAGTCCCTCCATCTCCTGGTTCGGACGCGCGTTCATTATCAAAATGGCAATCTTGAACCCGTCTACTATATAAATTTCAAACCATACCGATCAGTTTGCCGCTTGCCTTTTTCACTCAATGTAAAGCGATATGTCGTTCTTTTTTGTGGGGGAGGAAAGCCCCCCGAATAAAGTGGTCTAAACTTGTACTCCCAAAACTGAAAGGTGGAATTGGGGTGCCCGATATGCAACGGTATTACTGGTCGGTGCATCTGGCTCAGGTGGTGGACTGGAAAATCCACACTAAGTACAAAGGATGGGTGACCCTCGAGAACCTGATCTCGAATGTTAATTTGCAATACATGCCATGGTTGCCCAAGAGTAGGAGACCATCACAGATTTTGGCGCATCCTCTCATTAATGCCACCCTACAAGCATTTGATAAAGCATGTACTTCCTACGTGATCTCAAATAAAGATTGCTCCATTTCTCCAATTAGAGGAAACTTATGAGGAGATGCTAGCCAAAAATTTTTTCCATAGAGGACGCTTTAAGAAACAGTCAGACCTGGCCGAGATCTCCAAAACAGGATCTTTCCCCTTCTGGTCTTATATACAACTGAAGCATTTCCTTGATGCCAGAGCCAGGAGAGGCAATTTTACGAAGCCTGTAACTGCATTTGAGGCCCTGTGCTCTTGCACCGATCCTCAGATGCATGTTATCTCCGTAATCTACACGTCCCTATTTGAAAACACGGGAGGCTTGCTAAATGCTGACCGCTCATATTGGGAATCAGCTTTGGGAAGGAATATAGACGAGGAGGATTTGGGCCGAATATACCGCTGTATTCACAAGGGGTCGCTTAATGTTTCAACACAAGAAAACGGATATAAGCTGTGCACACGTTGGTATAGGACTCCTGACTCACTCCATAAATACATACCTGCAGTGTCTGGTCGGTGCTGGCGATGTAGCAGGGAAGCGGGAACTTTCCTACACATCTGGTGGGAGTGTCAGGACTTGCAGCCATATTGGTTGAAAGTCCATGAAATCATAGGGAAGGTTTCTAGCTTAAAAGTAGAGTTCTCGCCCGCGCAATATCTCCTTCATCTGACTAAAATTCCCATGAAGCGCTATCGTAAGTCTGTGGTGATGCACCTGATTAGCACTGCTAGGATGTGCGTACCAGTACATTGGAGATCAACCTCCTCTCCGTCGTTAGTGGAATGGTTACGGAGAGTTAACCGGATAGCTGAGATAGAGGAGCTGATTCACACGTCCCTAGATAAAATTGAGAGGTACTCCGAGACCTGGGAGCCCTGGACAATATTCAAAACAACTCAAACTTATAAAGAGCTTACACAGCACTGTGGCTTGCCAGTACACTCCAACCTGATGAAAAAGCCATATTTCACAGACAAACCCCTCTCTTTCCACATTATAAATTGTATGTTTTATTTAACCCAGGTGGGATTTCGAGCGCAGCTGCCTGATGTCTTCTCCCCCTAATCTCTTTTCCCCCCGGAGCCTCACTCCACCACCTTCACTCCCCACAGGCATCCCCCCCTCCTTTTTTTTTTCTTCTCTCTGTCCTTCACCCCCCAACTTCTGATCTGGCCTGAGAGTAGCTTCCCCAGAAAGAGCCAACGAAAGCGAGGGACTTTTACACTGGAGAGTGAAGAAACACATAGCACCATAAAGATATGACTCCAGTGGGAAGGAAAAGTTTGACGGTCGAACAATAGACTGTCTTCTTTTTCTCTTTTCCTTATACTTGTTTGTTGATTTGAATTAATATGAGTTCATGACTTTGTTATTTACACGAGCAACGCTCATTGAGTGTTGACAGGAAATCTTTTTGCTTCTCTTTCCCAACAGTTTAATTGTGCATGTATATGCTTAAACCTTTGTATAACGAGATGTGTATGTAGCATTCCTCATGATACATGTTTTTCTGTAATTTCCTGTTTATTTCAATAAAAAGATAATGGGAAAAAAAAAATCTAAGAGAAAGTTTCTGGTCTCTTTTCTCTGCATCCTGCTACTTTAGGGCCATTTTTTGGGCCTGCCATTGTGCCCCTTTTCCTCTGGGAAAGGGTGCACAGCAAACTTTCTTTGGGCCTGCTAATGACCCCTTTTTTCTCCTCCTCATCATCAAGGACACAAAGCAGTCACTTGCCTTTGTAGTGCTCCCCATGCACCATTTTCCTTATCATCACCTGCCAAAGCCAAACAAACTGGCTGGATTTTTTTGCTGCTATCCTCAGGGTCAGTATATAGACCTATGCAGTGCCGCTGCTGGAGCAAAAGATAACATTTCATATTATAGTATTTTTTTTTTTAGTTCACAATGGTATGTACATATTTGCATGTTTTATATTTATAATGTTTTTCATATTTTCGTTTTCCTAGGCTTGATACTAGGCTTGTCACTGCAAAAAAAAAGGTTGCCCATCCCTTCACAACACAGGAGGAAAGGTGGGCAGCAGCAAATGGAGGGGGGAATCTTTTGGCCAATAGGTTGCCTGTGCTTCCCCAAATCTTTTTTTATTTTTTGTTACACATATCAAAGAGGCAGTGTGGAGAGGCTCTGGGTAACAGTTTCACCCTACCAGTGGTGAATGTCGCAAATGATAGTGAAGTGGCTACATATTTGAGTGGGTGTCAAAGTACACACACTAGATCTTCACCAGCACACATCGCAAGGAATAATGGACTTTACTGGTAGGTTTGTGAGTTTGCAATTCTCAGGTGCAGATAGTAGTTGACCAGGAGTAAGAACAGTGCATGATACACATTTAACATGGAATATCAGAAACAAGGACAGGTAAAAGGTAACGAAATAACGTCATCACGTTATGTACAATCGGATTTTCCGACAACTTAGTCCGACCGTGTGTATGCAACATCACTTCCGGACCTCTTCCGGAATTAATCCGTCGGAATTACTGCAACGGATTTGGTTGTCGGAATCTCCGACCGTGTGTACAAGGGCTAATAGTTCTGAGAGTCAAACACTGCTCCAGACCCAGTCATTGTCCTACCTGTCAATACTTTTTAACTGAACTCAAATGCTTACACATGATCACATCTCCTGAATTAAAAGCAGGAAAGACTTTTCTTGCCACCACAGATGTGTATACCTATGAAATAACCTTTCTATGGCTATCACTAAAACCAAATACAACTTCTGATCTAGAGGATTAATGTGGATGCCAGACAAAATGTCTTTTATCCAGCGATTTCCACCCATGCAGGGTGAGGGGTTCTAGGATAGTCCAGTTGGAGAGAAAAGGACTGATTTTCAGTTCTCTCAGGATTGATTAATCCTCATTTGGGTCACAGAATTGAGACTCAGAGACCCTTTGGGGGGGGGGGGGGGGAGAGAACCTCTAAACCCTGATTATCAGGTTTTATGGTCCCGAAGGGGTTAAACCACCAGCAAGAGTGTCTTAAGAAGCAGCAGGGAAACAGCTATCAGGCGCCTGTGAAAAGGGATGTGATACAGAACACACTTAGTGGCAAGAGAGGTAGACTGCTTGTAACTAAGACACGGCTATGCTGCTGGTGACTTGGCATTTGGGACCCCTGAGGCAGGTGAGGAGGTACAGGTCCTTTTGGGTGGGGAGCCAAGTAGTTTAATTTGTACCAATGGTGTGGACTGTTTTGTTTATTTTGAGCTGCAAGCAAGCTGTTTTACTTTTGAGCAATAAAATACTGATTTGATTTTCTAACATGCTTGGCTGAGGATCTCAAGCTCCTCAAGGCTACAGGTGTAGTGTGAATGGAGTTGTGCAGCTCCAAAATAAAATCATAAAAAACAAAATCAGTGCCCATCACTGCCACCTCATCAGTGCTCATCAGTGCAGCTCATCAGTGCCCATCAGCTCCCACCAGTGCAGCCTATCAGTGCCCAGCAGTGCAACCTATCAGTGTCCATCAGTGCAGCTTATCCGTGCTCATCAGTTTCCATCAGTGCCACCTCATTAGTGCCTATCAGTGCAGCCTATCAGTGCCAACTCATCAGTGCAGCTTATCAATGCAGCCTATTAGTGCCCATCAGCTTCCATCAGTACCACCTTATCATTGCCCACCAGTTCAGCCTATTGGTGTCCATCATTGTCCATCAGTGCCATCTCATCAGTGCCCACCAGTGCAACCTATCAGTGTCCATCAGTGAATACATGTAAAATAATATCCACGCTTAGTAAAAATTAAACAAAAACAGCAGCTGAACACTATAACCCAGATATTAGGCACTAAGTCAAAATCTGAAGATATAAAGTGCAGTGATGATGCAAATGTGAATATAGCATACAATAACTATAAAGTGCATATGTGCAAAAGTAGCTTAAATAGGTTAAATAGGCTGCAGGACACATATGAGCTGTATCACTCAAATGCACACACACCCACAATTCAACCTTACCAACTATGTAACTATTTGAAAAGCCATCCCTCCTCTCAAAGTCCTTAAAATACACACCATTTTGCTACCCAAAGAACATTCAGTAAGAGTTTACATAACAATAGTACCTACAAACTTTACACTAATCTGTCATTATGCAGTAATAATTTTCCTATCCCATCTGCTTCGAAACCCTTTATTTTTATAGTGAGGGTCTTGGACATAACAAGGTTCTCATTACTGGTCAATCTACACCACCTGACCTAAGTTCAAAGGCCAGTAAGTGCATTATTGGTTGTTGGTTGCTAAGGCAGGGAGCAGACATGATGGTTAGCTATTTCTGCAAACTACAAACAGGTTAGGTTTACTTCTACCCCATCCGCAACCTGAATCTGAAGCTCATCTCTACAGTAGAAGCAAGGATGTGTACAGACTTACTTGTGGTGCGGTTGGTGTTCTTGAACACATTAGTGTTTGCATATTGTGCCATTCATATTCAGTGATATTACATAAAAATTAGGGAATACAAATGAATATGATGGGAAAATATAAATTATACAGCATGCACACCCATAGCAAAAGGGTTGGTTGCTTTGTTTATTTATGATGAATTGATTTGTTGATTGTTCATGCCGCTTATTGTAAGACAGAGAAAAGCAATTTTGTCTTATGTAACAGAGCAGCAAATTAGCTACTTATTCTACACTGTTAAAAAAAATTTCACACATTTGAAATTGGAAATTGGCTCAGTAGTCAAGAAATTGATGCAATGCTTTGTAGTGTTAATGTAGTTAACTTTAAGTAATGTATATTTTATTTACTGAAAATCGACTTACTTACTTATCAAATTACTTTTAATTGAAAATTCATAAACTTGCATGTATACCAACAGAAGCATGGAGGTGTTCGATGGTGAGAAAAGTGTTCTTGCACACATTAGGGTATGCATTTAATATGGTCCATTTTCTGTGCATCAAAATTAGGGAAAAAATAAAAAACAGTATACTGAATACACACTCCAAAATAATTGGTAGTTTTTATATTGATAACAGGGATTTTGCTTATTGTTTGTGCCTTGACTTTATCTTGTCTAAAATACCAACAAATTAGCCCCTTTTTCTACAGTTCTTGTTATTTAGTTATATTTCAGAGAATGTAATTTAAGTAACTACCGTAAATAGATTATCAAAAAGTTACCCTATTTATAACTATAAATTCAATTTGTACTCTGACACCTTTAGCAGATGCGGACTTACTGTCAAACCTGAAAACAAAAATGTATTTTAGAATAAGACTTTAACCACTTAAGGACAGGATGGATTTAACCACTTAATGACCAGGCCATTTTTTTGCGGCACGGCACTGCGTCGGTTTGACTGACAATTGCGCGGTCGTGCGACCGTGTACTCAAACATAATTTTTATCCCACAAATAGAGTTTTCTTTTGCTGGTATTTAATCACCTCTGCTTTTTACATTTGTTGTGCAAATTTTTTTTTTTATAAAAATAACAATATTTTTTACTTTTTGCTATAATAAATATCCCCCAAAAAATATATAAAAACAAATTTCTTCCTCAGTTTAGGCCAATATGTATTCTTCTACATATTTTTGGTAAAAAAAATAATAATCGTATATTGATTGGTTTGCGCAAAAGTTATAGTGTCTACAAAATAGTGGATAGATTTATGGCATTTTTTATTTTTTTATATTTTTTTTTACTAGTAATGGTGGTGATCAATGATTTTTAGTGGGGCTGCGACATTGCAGCGGACAGATCGGACACTTCTGGAACTTTTTTGGGACCAGTGACATTTATACAGCGATCAGTGCTATAAAAACACACTGATTACTGTATAAATGACACTGGCAGTGAAGGGGTTAACAGTAGTGGTGATCCAGGGGTTAAATGTGTTCTCTGGCAGGTATTTCTAACTGTGGGGGGAGTGTACTGACTGGAAGAGAAGAGCGATCGCTGTTCCCGATCACTAGGAACAGACAATCTCTCTCTACTCTCCTGTAAGAACGGGGATCTGTTTGTTTACATCGACAGATCCCCGTTCTGGCTCTCTGTGTTGAGCGATCGCGACAAATTGGTCTGCATGGCTGTTGTCCCAGAAGGAAGCCTCTTCTAAAGATGATGCACAAGAAAGCCCGCAAACAGTTTGCTGAAGACAAGCAGACTAAGGACATGGATTACTGGAAACATGTCATGTGGTTGGTGAGATAAAGACAAACTTATTTGGTTCAGATGGTGTCAATGCATGCTGGTGGGATTGTCATGGTCTGGGGCTGCATGAGTGCTGCTGACACTGGGGAGCTACAGTTCATTGAGGGAACCATGAATGTCAACATGTACTGTGACTTCCTGAAGCAGAGCATGACCCCCTCCCTTCAAAGACTGGCCCACAGGGCAGTATTCCAACATGATAACGACCCCACCAGCTCCGTGATGTCATCATGGAGGAATGGAAAAGGACTCCAGTGGCAACCTGTGAAGCTCTGGTGAACTCCATACCCAAGAGGGTTAAGGAAGTGCTGGAAAATAATGGTGGCCACACAAAATATTGACACTTTGGGCCCAATTTGGACATTTTCACTTAGGAGGTGTACTCACTTTCGTTGCCAGCAGTTTAGACATGAATGGTTGTGTGTTGAGTTATTTTCAGGGGCAACAAATTTACACTGTTATACAAGCTGTACATTCATTACTTTACATTGTAGCAAAGTGTAATTTTTTCAGTGTTGTCACATGAAAAGACATAATAAAATATTTACAAAAATGTGAGGGGTGTACTCATTTTTGTGAGATATTATATGTCATCTGTTTAAGGGGTGGTTTTTAAGGCAGCTGCCATGCTATATGTAATATTTTGGGCTTTTTTTTACTATTTAGTGCAGAAAGGGGGTTTGTGTTAAAGGATAAGTCCAGCCTGAACTTTTTAGGCTGGGCTTCTCCTCTGGGTCATAGGAGTGCAATTTGTTTTGCTCTCCTGTGACCCGTTTTCAGCAGAGAGCAGTCTGAAGTCTGCTCTCCGCTGACATCACTGCCATCAGGCAGGGAGTCATCCCGACTTCCCAAGTCTGCATTACTGGAGAGATCACCAGCAGAAGGAAGGAGGTCCTAATTCACCTTATATAGATTTTTTGTGAGACCTCATTTAGAATACTGTGTCCAGTTCTGAAGACCTCAGTTACAAAAAAGATATGGATAAGATAGGACGAGTCCAGAGATGGGTAACAAAAATGTTGAAAGGTCTGAGGGATAAAACACATCAAGAGCGACTTCAGGAACTTAATATTGTATGCATGGGGACATGACCTCAAACTAACTGGAGGAAAGTTCAAAACGAATCTCACGCCGCGTAGACCTATTCTGACTTTCTGGCAAAATAGGTCCGACAGAATCATTCCGTCGGATAGTCGGACCGTGTGTGGGATAGTCCGATCGTTTTTCTTTAAAAAATTCAGTTAGACCTAGAAATAGAACATGTTTCAAAAATCTGTCTGACAGACTCAATTCCTATTGGGAAAACTGTTCGTCTGTATGCTGGTCCGACGGACCACATACAACGTAATGGCAGCTATTGGCTACTGGCTATTGAACTTCCTTTTCTAGTCCCATCGTATGTCATCCCGTTCAAAACGAACAGACTTTCGAGCAGACTTTAGTCCGTTTGTGTGTGGGCAAGTCTGTCCATTCAGAAGTCTGTTGTAACTGTCGAAAGTCCGTCGGGAAGACCATCAGACCTTTTCTGCTGGAAAGTCCGATCATGTGTACCTAGCATTAGAAAGCATTATTTTACTGAAAGGGTAGTTGGAGTAAACTTCCAACATAGGTAATGAGCAAAGCAACATGCTTGAGACAAACATAAATATATATTTAGACAAAAAAAGTTAACGACAAAACAAAAAAATAAATAAAAGAAATACAAATCATGTATTAAAAAAAAAAGAAGAACAGGGAGGCTTGATGGACTATTTGGCCTTTTTTCTGCCATCACCCTTCTATATTTTTATGTCTATGGACACACAGAGCCTGATTCAGGAGCAAGCCTGCATGTCTGCCCCCATAGCAAGGGGCTTGCTATGGGGGCAGACACAGAAGCAGAGTGCCAGTGGGGGACCCCAGAAGAGGAGGTTTGGGGGTCACTCTGCACAACATCATTGTACAGAGCAAGTAATTATAAACCTGTTTATTATTTAAAACAAAAAACAAAACAAAAGCAAGACTAATAATATAGCAATAATATAGAGCAACATCAAAAAATGCATGGTTTGGCATCTCTTTGGTCTTTTTTTTTAAAGATCTTGGTGATGAGTGATCCTATTAACAGCTAAGGACATAATTCTATTCTACTGCAGATGAAAGCCGGATCAGTGACATTTCCCTTCTTCCCTACCTAAGAGGTTCTCAAAGCCATTGGCAGATTGTAAGTGAAAAATCCAGAGGCATCCGTGGTGATGCTAAAAAAGTTGGGCACTTCAGAGCTCTTTATACTAAGTCAATTTTAAATTTGAAAATCTTTTAGACATTTTTTCAAAAGGTGATCAGGAATGGGACCTGTTATATTCTTTTCAGTAAAGGTTTTCTTTAACCACTTGCTGACCGCTGCACGCCTATATACGTCGGCACAATGGCAGAAGTGGGCAAATGGGCGTACCTGTACGTCCCCTTTAATTGGCAGGGCTAGTGGGCGCACACGTACCCTCCACGTACATCGTGACCATGCCCACAGATCCCCCGGACTCGATGTCCACCGGTGTCCCGCGATCGGGTCATGGACCCGTAGAACAGGGAGATGCCTATGTAAACAAGGCATTTCCCCATTCTGCCTAGTGACATGACAGGGATCTATTGCTCCCTGTCATCGGGAGCAGTGATAGCTGTCATGTCAGTGGTAGCCCACCCCCCCAGTTAGATCACTCCATAGGACACACTTAATCCCTTGATCGCCCCCTAGTGTTTAACCCTTCCCTGCCAGTGTCATTTACACAGTAATCAGTGCATTTTTATAGCACTGATTGCTGTATAAATGTCAATGGTCCCAAAATAGTGTCAATAGTTTCCGATGTGTCCACCATAATGCTGCAGTCACGATAAAAATCTCAGATCGCCGCCATTACTAATAAAGAAAAATGTATAATAAAAATGCCATAAATATTTCCTTTTTTGTAGACACTATAACTTTTGCGCAAACCAATCAATATATGCTTATTGTAATTTTTCTTACTACAAATATGTAGAAGAACGCATATTGGCCTAAACTGAGGAAAAAATTAGTTTTTTTATAGATTTTTTTTATAGATTTTTTGGGGATGTTTATTATAGAAAAAAGTAAAAAAATAGATTTTTTTTTTCAAAATTATCGCTCCTTTTTTGTTTATAGCGCTAAAAATAAAAAATGCAGAGGTGATCAAAGACCACCAAAAGAAAGCTCTATTTGTGGGGAAAAAAAGGACATCAATTTTGTTTTGGTGTATTGTCAGTTAAAGCGACGCAGTTTTTAATCGCAAAAAGTGCTCTGGTCAGGAAGAGGGTTAAATCTTCTGGGGCTGAAGCGGTAAGACTATTAAATAATCATATACTATATACCTGATGCACATCCCCTGTACTTGGGAGCATCATTTCATAACTATCTTTCACTAATTCATGTGTAGTTTGCAAAGCAATACAGCAGTAAAAGATTCCCAAAATTGCAAAGATCATTTAAAGACCTTCAGAAATGCTGTGCATGTCAGAAGCAAAACACAAATAACTGTATACAATGACCCTTATGCATGATCCCATTAAACTCACGGGGGTCCATGAATTGAAAAGAGCCCAGGGCCTGTGGTAAAATTAATCTAGCACTGGTCAGAGCTGTGCACATCAACCTCTACCAGCGTAGCTCTGGACGCCAATTTTTTCTGCTTTGCAGAAGGCTTGTACCTATTGCATGGCATTCATAGAAAACACACATTTTACTGCTGAAAAATTCAATATTTTTGCATATGCTACTTTTATCAGAATAAACCATGTTAACAAGATACTACATGTTAAAGTACAACTTCTTCCTGTGAGATTAAAGAATTTTCCCAATATACCAAAATATAATTTGTCATTTAATACATATGATGGAAAACCTTGGCATACTGGGTCCAACATCTGTCAAAATGCCAAATGCAGTACTCTACATACCATACCGTTTTTAAAAGATAAGTTCATCTTTTAACAAAAAATAATAAATTCACATTTTTTTTGCAGGTAAAAAAAGTGCATATATATATATATATATATATATAGATATATATATCTATATATATATATCTATATATATATATATATATATATATATATATATTGTTTTAGGAGCCTTAGAAAGCATTGCACAAGTGATCAGCAGATCACTGATGGCATGCAGGTCTCCTGCAGACTCTCAGTGTAATCTATCGTAAAATTTAGGCCTCGCTAGGCAGAGGTATTAGAGTACCATCCCTCAAACAACATGCATCACTCCAGACTATCTGACTGCTTTTTTTTTACCGAAGACTAATGCTGCGTACACATGACCGGACTTTTTGGCAGACTAGGTCCGACGGTCTTCCCGACTGACTTTCGGCGGAGTTCCGACGGACTTTACAAATGATCGAAATTCCATTAGTTTTGAACGTGATGACGTAAGACGGGACTAAAAAAGGAAGTTCAATAGCCAATAGCTTCCCTTGCGTTGTATTTGGTCCGTCGGACCAGCATACAGACAAACGGTTTTCCCGATAGAAATTGAGTCCGTTGAACAGATTTGAAACATGTTCTATTTCTAGGTCCATCTGATTTTTTTAATGAAAAATTATCAAATTAGAGCACATGCGATCGGATTGTCCGATGGACTGATTCCGTTGGACCTAGTCTGCCAGAAAGTCAGTCGTGTGTACGTGGCATTAGAAGACTGAGAAGACTGACACACTGAGGGAACACAAAGTATGAAAAACAAATTATATGAAGTGAACTTGGCAGGCGGGACAGTAGTCACATGGGTGTGCTCATTCTTACAGGGTAACTGAAACAAGTCTCGATAAAAAAGCTTGATTAGTATGTTTGGCTATGCCTACCTTATCTCTTACACAACTCCCTGTCTCAAACGTCACTTCAATTGCCACAGTTAGAACTGTCAAACAGTTTTGTCATGTTGTAACTAAGATCTCTGATAATCACCCACAAGGCACATGGTGTCCAGTATGGTGATATTAAAATATCACTGCGAATCCCATATACACTGGAGAATTTACCCACTGGTCTTTTGTCAATGCCTACATTATACACTCCTCAATATCAAACATTTTTATGGTTCATTATACCGGGGCCTTCTTTTACTATCTTACCTGTGACCTACTATTAGATATGATAAAACAATATAAAGTAGAAATTCACATGCATATGCTATCTAGATTGCCCTACATTTACCAAAGTCCTGCACTCTCCCCTAACTAATTAACAGTGCAATGATTAAAATGTAAGTACAGTCACAGATTAATTTCCCCAACTGGTTTCCCATCTCCTAAACCAATCCTGGATCCAAGTAAAACACAATCAAAGAATTATTAAGTACAGATTATCTGTCCATTTGATCAATTTTCTTTTGCATTAGACCACCATAACATTTGCATCCTAAAGTGTCATTAAACACAAAACCTTTCTCTTGGCAGTTATATTAATAATGGTGTGCTTTTATCTATATTGTACACCTTTTCTTTCCCCATCTTATATAGTTAGATAAATACCTTGTTGACCTTGCCATTTCTAATGTCCTCCTCTTCCTCGTGTCAACAAAACAGCAACTGATTATGTTGGTGCTGCGTTGTCACACATGCTGCACATGCTCTACAATTTTTTTTAATTCCCTCACTTTCTTCGGTTTAGGCTGCCCCATGTGACAATTTATGTCAGCTGGGTTGGCTCCAAAGTTAGAACTGCTGGGTGGCACCAGCAGTAGTCATGTTTGATAGGAAATTTCTCTCCTAGGATTACTGGTCCCATGTTTCACACAAACAGATCTGCTGGTAAAAGCAATCCATAAACCGTCCTTAAAGCCTACGCTTTGTGTGAAGCATGAGACTGGAAAACCAGGGAGTGAAAGCCTTTATCAATCAAGGCTCCCTGTGTGGGCACACAGGGAACCTGGCTGCTATTCTAATAAAGTGCACTGCAGTGACATTTCAGTTTGCTCCTGAGGTCTTTAGCTTGCTCTGACCACTGATCATATATTGTGGTGTGGACCTAGTAAAACAAAGTCACATGACTATGGTGTACAAGGCATTGGAAAGGTACTGGTGTTTAGAATTTTTTTTAAACTGTGAGGCAGGAATCCAGGTATAATGTTATATAAATATGATATAAAGCAATAATTGTGGCAGTAGGTCCATAATGTTATTAGATACTGACAGCTCCAGATGCCCCTTTGGAAATGCATTCCAGATAATGTCCAGGTAGCAATAATGTGATTTACTTCCATACTATCCTTCAAATACCAAGGCCAAGACAACAGCTGTTGGTGTATTACCAGGGTGAGTAACAATGAGTAATCATGTCTGGTAAAGAGTCCCTAATTTACTGTAGACCTGCCGGTCTCATAGAGCTACTGTAGAGGTAATTTGCAGGTTTCAATACCTTTTCTGCTGACATAATATCACCAGCAGGCTTGTGAACTCTCTGGAAATTACTGCTGCAGCATGTACAATGTTTGGCTAAATCCCCCAGTATTTATTTTTGTAATTGTTGTGTACTCCACAGTAATGATGAGCAAACAAAACCAATGTTTGGTTCAGTGGACATTCACAACATAGTACCTGAAGCCCATTGAAATCTTTGGCAGCTGACTAACATTTTTCCTAGCCTTTATCAAGGCCAGTGTGCAAGCTTTTAGTAAAAAAAGGGTATGGGTAGCTGGACATTGTCAATGGAAAAAAAAGAAAAAGAAAAAAAAAGTGTGGGCCTTTTAATATGTCTTAGGCCGCGTACACACGGGCGGACTATCCGTCCAACTAAGTCCGTCAGACAATCCGACAGACAGTCCGTCCTACTTTTGAATGAACGGACTTGACCACACACGACGAACAGACAGTCCGCTGAAAGCTTGCGCGATGACGTGTACGGCACGTACGACGTCCAATACACTGCAATGCAACCTTCGGCCGTGTAAATCCTTTCTGAGCATGCGCCATACTTAGTCAGTCGAACTAGCCTACTCACGAGCGGACTGTCTGCTGAAACCAAGTTTGGACGGACAATATTACGGAAATTCCGAAAGACTTAGTCCGCCAGACTGTCCGCTGAAAAAGTCCGCTGAAGCCCACACACGAGCGGATTGTCCGCTGAAACACGTTTCAGCGGACCAAGTCCGTCAGACAGTCCGCCCGTGTGTACGCGGCCTTAGCCCTTGCACACACAGTCAGATATTCCGACAACCAAATCTGTCGGATTTTGTCCGAAACTGGTGTTGCATACACACAGTCGGACAAAGTTGTCGGAAAATCCAATCGTTCAGAACGTGATGACGTTATTTCGTTACTACGGGACTACGTTCAGGCTAGTAGCCAATAGCTTTGGTGTAGGAATTTGATCTGAGCATGCGTGGCACTTTGTCCGATCGGAATTCTCTACAAACGACCGGACAATGTCCGATCGGATCATGTTGTGGGAAAATTTTATAGCCCAGCTCTAAAACTTTATCGGTCGGATATTCCGACGGAAACAGTCCGATGGAGCCCACACACGGTCGGATTATCCGACAACACGGTCTGATCAGACATTTTCCGTCGGAATGTCCAACCGTATGTACAAGGGCTTAGAGAGCAATATTAAATCAACTAAATTCTTTGAAATTTATATGCCTTAAATGTGCATGTGTAGGATGTACTGCAGCAAAAGTAAAATTTAGAAAGAAGGAAAAAAACTACTGCTGCTAAATGACAGTTCCGTTGTCTGCTTCTCTTTGGAAACAAAGCAGTCAGGGATCTTGGGTGATGTCATTGACTACATATGGTCACAACCATATTTGGCAAATGACATCAGCCAGCATCACCGGCCAAGTTACATCCATCAGCTGGCTGAGGAGCTGTCATTTGTGCAAGGGTTGAGTGGACCATTGGCATGTGTTTTCATGTCTATGCCAGCAGGTCATTGTTTAATGTGATTAATGATGAATCTACCTCACTGATGGAGTTATAGTGATATGGATACAAATCGGATGCTATATCGCTTAGGAGATTTAATGTGTTCCATTAGCCTGCTGAACCTTGTAAAATAGGCATGAATGGCTTCTGGTTGTTATTTTCCTATACATTTGTTTAACCACTTTTTAATAAAGATATTGCTGGAATATTGGAATTTGAACAAGAGCTGAGCACTTGGGATATAATGAAATTCAAGTGAAGTTTAAATAAAGCCAGACTCACATATGTATATTGCTTTAGATTGCTTTATTACTAGTTTACAACCACCATTTATGACCAGGCTGCATTAAGATGTTTTGGATATTATGGCTATGGTGTTCCAGTGTTCTGTCAAAAGCCAACTTGTCAAAATCTCAAATTACATCACTTCCAGTGACTCTCCAGCAACAGTATTTGCAGATACCAATGACTTGGCTGTTTTGACAGAACAGGGGCAGCATATACAGTACGGTCAGGGCCGCCATCAGGGGGGTATAGTCCATACACTTGTAAGGGGCCCCAGCATCTGGATGGGCCCAGCTGACTGGCACGGATGTGAGAAGGCAGAGCCGGATGCAGAGGAGCTCAGTGGATGCTCCTGTATGAGTGTGAGCTGGCAGGCTGCTGCTCTGTCATGAGCTGACATCGGGCTCTTTGCTGCCACCTCTGGCCGTTTCCTGCATGTGCACTCCTCTGCATGTGGAAACAAGAGCTGGGACTAAGACCATGGGCTGTTGTGCAGAGGGCGGGGCTGTGTGTGCGACTGTGTACATGCCTGTGTGTGTACATTTCTCCGTGTGTACATGTATCTGTGTGTACATACCTGTGAGTGTGTACATGTCTTGTGTGTGTGTACATGCCCGTGTGTACATGTCTCTGCGTGAACATGTCTTGTGTGTGTACATGCCTGTGTGTGTACGTCTGTATATGTGTACATGTCTCTGTGTGTGTGTACATGCCGGTGTGTGTACATGCATGTATGTGTACATGTCTCTGTGTGTATACATGTCTGTTTGTGTACATGCCTATGTGTGTACATATCTCTGTATGTGTACATGTCTTGTGTGTGTATACATGCCTGTGTGTGTGTGTGCGTGCATGTCATATATACACATGTGAGTGGTGCTGGAAGTGTAGAGGTGTGAGGGGGCTTAGAGCGTACAAGTGTCAGGGGGCTGACAGCGTACAGGTGTGAGGGGGCTCAGAGCGTACAGGCGTGAGGGGGCTGAGAGAGTACAGGTGTGAGGGGGCTCAAAGCGTAGTACAGGTGTGAGTGGGGCTGAAATCATACAGGTGTGAGGGGGACTGAGAGCATACAGGTGTGAGGGGGGCTGAGAGCATACAGGTGTGAGGGGGGCTGAGGCACTGAAGGACTTGGTGGGATGGATAGTGGGAAGATTTGGTGGGACGGCCAGTGAGCAGGACCCTGTTGGTGGTCAGGCTCGAAGGGGGGGCCCAGGCCTAAAGCTGTATAAGAGGCCCCACAATTTCTGATGGCTGCCCTGAGTACGGTAGATGATATAATGAGTAAACATTGTTGGTCCGCCCGTGCTAATAACCAACAAGGCGGCAACAACTTTTTCCTCTTTACCTGATGTTCTGTGAAAACAGCCAATTCATTGAAATCTCCAATTACAGCTGCTGGAAAGTCACCGGAAGTGACGTGGTTAGAGATATTGATGAGTTAGCTCTTTTAACAGAACACCAGCATTCCTTTCCAGCTGATTTACTTTGTGTCACTATGTCTTGATCTGATTGTTTTTTTCTTTCGTCAAACACATTACCTCACATAAATGCCTAGCATAGACATTGCTGGCAATCTAATAACCGATTCTGTTTGCTTTTCCTCAACCTGTAGCACCAGGTCCAAAGTTCCTATAACAAAGTAATATGTGAGTGGTGCTGGAAGTGTACAGGTGTGAGGGGGCTGAGAGCATACATGTGTGAGGGGGCTGAGAACATACAGGTGTGGGGAGGCTGAGAGCATACAGGTGTGAGGGGATTGAGAGCGTACAGGTGTGAGGGAGCTGAGAGCGTACAGGTGTGAGGGGGCTGAGAGCATACAGGTGTGAGGGGGCTGAGAGCATACAGGTGTGAGGGGGGCTGAGAGCATACAGGTGTGAGGGGGCTGAGAGCGTACAGGTGTGAGGGGGCTGAGAGCATACAGGTGTGAGGGGGCTGAGTGTGTACAGGTGTGAGGGGACTGAGAGCGTACAGGTGTGAGGGAGCTGAGAGCGTACAGGTATGAGGGGGCTGAGAGCATACAGGTATGAGGGGGCTGAGAGCATACAGGTGTGAGGGGGGCTGAGAGCATACAGGTGTGAGGGGGCTGAGAGCGTACAGGTGTGAGGGGGCTGAGAGCATACAGGTGTGAGGGGGCTGAGTGTGTACAGGTGTGAGGGGACTGAGAGCGTACAGGTGTGAGGGAGCTGAGAGCGTACAGGTATGAGGGGGCTGAGAGCATACAGGTATGAGGGGGCTGAGTGCATACAGGTGTGAGGGGGCTGAGTGTGTACAGGTGTGAGGGGACTGAGAGCGTACAGGTGTGAGGGAGCTGAGAGCGTACAGGTATGAGGGGGCTGAGAGCATACAGGTATGAGGGGGCTGAGTGCATACAGGTGTGAGGGGGCTGAGAGCGTACAGGTGTGAGGGGGCTGAGAGCGTACAGGTGTGAGGGGGCCGGAGGCACTGGGAAGATTTGGTGGGACGGCCAGTGGGCAGGACCCTGGGGAATGTTGGTGGTCAGGCTCTGAGGGGGGGCCCAGGCCTAAATCTGTATAAGAGGCCCCACAATTTCTGATGGCTGCCCTGAGTACGGTAGACGATATAATGAGTAAACATTGTGGGTCCGCCCGTGCTAATAACCAACAAGGCGACGACAACTTTTTTCCTCTTTACCTGGTGTTCTGTGAAAACAGCCAATTCATTGAAATCTCCAATTACAGCTACTGGAAAGTCACCAGAAGTGACGTGGTTAGAGATTTTGACGAGTTAGCTCTTTTGACAGAACACCAGTAGTCTTTTCCAGCTGATTTACTTTGCGTCACTATGTCTTGATCTGATTGTTTTTTCTTTTGTCAAACATATTACCTCACATAAATGCCTAGCATAGACATTGCTGGCAATCTAATAACTGATTCTGTTTACTTTTCCTCAACCTGTAGCACCAGGTTCAAAGTTCCTATAATAAAGTAATAAAGCAAAATCATTGTTAAAATCGTGTGCAATATTTTCCTCCTATAAATACCACTTAAGTATTTCAAAAACTATATTTGCATGTAAAAACTTGCCAAGTTTATAGTCTACATTAATTTTGTAATTACTGCACCCTGAGCCAACCCAGTTCTGTGACAATAGCGAATTAATATTCGCTATTGTCTTCCTGATTCTCCTCCAGGATCCGATTGGCCGAGAGGAGAAGCAATCATATTGACCACCGAGGGAAGGAGTAGGGAAGCCACCAAATACGAAGCCACCGTGAAGCTGGAGATGCAAGGTGAAGACCCCGATGAAGAAGCTGCCACCGAGGAGGAGAAGATGCAAGAAGGAGCCAAAGCTGCTAGATGCGGTAAGTGCAGGACTGGGTACGGACGAGCAAGGAACACACATTAATAATTATGCTACCAAATTAGTGTGTGCTGTAAATTGCCTCCAGCAGTGTTCTGGTTTCTTCTTGCTGGAGGCTGCCATTTTGCTGAAGCCCAAAGCCCCAGCTGTGAATCATAAAGCAGAACTTAACCCATTTATTTACCAGTTTCAAAAAATAGTTTTATTTGATTGTGTCTTCAACCAAACTGTCAAACCATCAATTGGCTGGTGTCCTAGCTGATCACAAGTGCAGCACCATGACAGTTGTAGATCAAACAGAAGCAGCTTCCTTGGCTTTAAAGGATAGGAATGTTTAATGCTACTTTAAGGCTGTCAGCAGATTAGCCTCTACAAATTCAGCAGTGCCTAAAAATGCCTAAAATTGAGAGCAACTGAGCATGTGCAGAGCAGGGTGAGACAGTGTATTACTGTAACTGTATGGGCACTAATTTTTATGTTTTACATAGCTATACCTGCAAAAGGGAGCAGCCTGAAGTGATCTAGCAGAACTTAATTTTATGACTAAAGTTCCACTTTAAATCTTGGACTTGAAGGCAGAAGGCTGCAAATGTGCTAAAAAGAAACTGAATTTGATTACTGAAAATATATATTTAACAGGGCCATGAACCAGAGTTATAAGCCTAGCACATCAGTAGCATATACAGTATCTCACAAAAGTGAGTACACCCCTCACAGTTTTGGAAATATTTTATTATATCTTTTCATGTGACAATACTGAAGAAATGACACTTTCCTACAATGTAAAGTAGTGAGTGTACAGCTTGTATAACAGTGTAAATGTGCTGTCCCCTCAAAATAACTCAACACACAGCCATTAATGTCTAAACTACTGGCAACAAAAGTGAGTACACCCCTAAGTGAAAATGTCCAAATTGGGCCCAGTTAACCATTTTCCCTCACCCGTATCATGTGGCTGGTTAGTGTTACAAGGTCTCCGGTGTGAATGGGGAGCAGGTGTGTTAAATTTGGTGTTGTTGCTTTCACTCTTTCATACTGGTCACTGGAAGTTCAACATGGCACCTCATGGCAAATAACTCTGAGGATCTGGAAAAAAAGAAGATTGCCAAGACCCTGGAACTGAGCTGCAGCATGATGACCAAGACCATACAGTGGTTTAACAGCACAGGTTCCACTCAGAACAGGACTTACCACGGTCGACCAAAGAAGTTGGGTGCACATGCTCAGCCTCATATCCAGAAATTGTCCTTGGGAAATAGACATATGAGTGCTACCAGCATTGCTGCAGAGGTTGAAGGGGTGGGTGGTCAGCCGTCAGTGCTCAGACCTTTACGCCGCACACTGCATCAAATTGGTCTGCATGGCTCTCATCCCAGAAGGAAGCCTCTTCTAAACATGATGTACAAGAAAGCCCGCAAACAGTTTTCTGAAGACAAGCAGACTAAGAAAATGGATTACTGGAACCATGTCCTGTGGTCTGATGAGACAAAGATAAACGTTTTTGGTTCAGATAGTGTCAAGCGTGTGTGGGGGCAACCAGGTGAGGAGTACAAAGACAAGTGTGTCTTGCCTACAGTCAAGCATGGTGGTGGGAGTTGTCATGGTCTGGGGCTGCATGAGTGCTGCCGGCACTGGGGGGGCCACAGTTCATTGAGGGAACCATAAATACCAACATGTATTGTTACATACTAAAGAAGAGCATGATCCCATGCCTTCGGAGACTGGGCCGCAGGGCAGAATTCCAACATAATAACGACCCCAAACACACCTCCAAGACGACCAATGCCTTGCTAAAGAAGCTGAGGGTAAAGGTTATGGACTGACCAAGCATGTGTCCAGACCTAAACCCTATTGAGCATCTGTGGGCATCCTCAAATGGAAGGTGGAGGAGCAAAAGGCCTCTAACATCCACTAGTTCTGTAATGTCGTCATGGAGGAGTGGAAGAGGACTCCAGTGGCAACCTGTGAAGCTCTGAACTCCATCTTCAAGAGGGTTAAGGCAGTGCTGGAAAATAATGGTGGCCACACAAAATATTGACACTTTGGGCCCATTTTGGAGATTTTCACTTAGGGGTGTACTCACTTTTGTTACCAGTGGTTTAGACATTAATGGTTGTATGTTGAGTTATTTTGGGGGGACATCAATGTACACTGTTATACAAGCTGAACACTCACTACTTTACATTGTAGCAAAGTGTAATTTCTTCAGTGTTGTCACATGCAAAGATGTAATAAAATATTTTCAAAAATGTGAGAGGTGTACTCACTTTTGTGAGATACTGTAGGTAAGAGGAGCATTTCCCATACATAAATATGTACACGATAAATAAGCTTATATTTTAGCTAGCTGGGTAGCTGTGAGAAAAATTAAGAAAATGACCTGTCTTCCATACAGCCTGACGAGGTATACAGATTATGTTCTGTGAAATGTTACCGAAATTCCTTTGTTGCTATAATAACAGCAAACACTGTATCTAGGTAGATTTAAAATGTTATTTAAACTGCTGTGTGACTTGTCATGAGTTCTTCAGCTGCTGCCATCTGATCAGATTGTAGCTCACTTAAGCCAGCTCTTAACTTCAGATAGAGATCCTGATTATTCTCAGTACCCAAGTTATGACTACAGATAAAATTCATTTTTTAGCAGTAGGTCACTGGACAACACTTTATTAAGATGCTTAAAGGAAACACAACATTGTTATCAAAGGCTTGCCTTTATCTCAGTAAATGTAAAATATATCTGATGTATTATCTTTAAAGTTTTACGTATAAATCAACAGGAGCTTAAGATCAGTATACACCAAAAAAATTTAAAAAATGTTAAAAAATGTATAAAATAGATATATTTTTTCATGTTAAGTGCACACTAGGTAATGTATAGCTCCCAACTATGCCTGATTTGTCCCTCTTTCCTCCTCATTTGTCCCTCATTTTGGTCTGATCTATAAAGTTATAATTGCATAGTATATATGCTAATATATATATATATATATATATATATATATATATATATGTATATATATATATATATATATATATATATATATATATACATTTTTATATATATTATATATAATTCTCCTTTGTGGGGGTGTGGTATGCCTGCATACTCTTGCTAATATGTTTCCCTCATTCCCGTCTCAAAAAGTTGGACAGTATGGTAATGTGTAAATGTAATACAAGTGTTTACTACCACTTACAGAGATCAAAGTACCCATTCTGCACCTTCCCAAAGGAATTGAGATCACAAAGGAAACATACTTATATTAGACCCTCTGCAGGGACTAGCGACATAAAGCTGATGTTTAGCTAAAAAAAGCTAAATCCCTGCAGCGAAGAAATCTTCACTGCAGGGATGGCTGTCCTTTTCCTATCTTTGAACTTCTGCCACTGCAATGGTTAACAACTTTGGGTCTTCAGGCAAAGCAACAGTACAGGTGATCCAAGGGGGACACATCCCCTCCTTCCTCCTCCTCCATTGAGCAAAATTCTTTCATGCTTGTAGCATGATCTGTAAATGAGAGAGAGAATCATGTGACTCATCAGATTCCCCCTTCACATACTCTGTTACAGGCTGTGTAATCGATGAAAGAACTTTTCTCGGGAGTGGCAAGAGGAGTAAGGTTGGAGGCATTGCCCATCAGTTCATCCATACTGCTGCTGTGCCTGATGACCCAAAGCTGTTAGGTATTGCATCTCCAGAAGTTCAAAGAGAGGAAGAGAACATGCCATCACTGTGATGAAGATTTCTCCAGAATCCAGCTGCCTGCACAATGTAGGATATACTTCATTACAGATAAGTGATGTAACTAAAGATCAAAAACTGCTAAAGTTAAATTTCAGCTTTAACCACTTCCGGGCCACCTTCCGCACAATTACTGTGGCAAGGCGGCCCAGCTGCGTGAAACAACGTGCCTGTATATCAATTCATGCAGTAGCCTCTGGGGACTGATTGGACAGAAGGGGAGCCAATCAGCGGGTCTGGCAGATGCGATGTCCGCTGGCCACCCACGATTGTTCTCCAGAGAGGTAGATCGCCATTCTGACAGGGGAGAACATAGAGATCTTGTGTTCCTGCTAAGCAGGAACACGGATCTCTGTGTTCTCCCAGTCAGAGCAATCCCCACCCAAATAGTAAGCACCCCCTAGGAACACACTTAACCTGTTGATCGCCCCTGGTGTTAATCCCTTCTCTGCCAGTGTCATTAGTACAGTAACATCATATTTTTACCACAATCACTATTTTAGTGTCACTGGTCCTCAAAAAAGTGTCAAAAGTGTCAGGTGTCCAATTTGTCCACCGCAGTGTCACAGTCCCGCTAAAAATCGCTGATCGCCACCATTATTAGTAAAAAAAAAAAAAAATTATATAAAAATATCCCATCTTTAGTAGACGCTATAACTTTTGCGTAAACCAATCAATATACACATTTTGAGATTTTTTTTACAAAAAAATATGTAGCAGAATACATATTGGCCTAAATTGATGAAGAAATTAGATTTATGACATTTTTTTTATTGGATATGTTTTATACCAGAATGTAAAAAATATTGTTTTTTTTTTGTCAACAGTGTCGCTCCTTTTTTGTTTATAGCACAAAAAATAAAACCCACAGAGGTGATTATTCACCCCCAAAAGAAAGCTCTATTTTGGGAAAAAAGTACATAATTTTTTTTTTGGGTACAGCATTGCACAACCGCGCAAGTGTTAGTTAAAACAGTGCCGCATCTCAAAAAAAAGGCCTGGTCTTGAAGGGGGTGAGACCTTCTGGAGCTGAAGTGGTTAATTTATTTGAGATGCAACTCCATCTGTGACCTTTTGTACTTCCTAATAATATGATCAGTTTTTTTTTTATTTCTTAATAAGAAAATTAATTAAAGACAATTTTCTATGGAAAAATGTGGAAAATACCATTGCATTCCAAAAAAAAAAACTCCTATTTTTTTATGTTATCAATGTCATCATCCTTCCCCTGCTGCATTTTCCATAGGAATAGATTGATAAACAAGTGTGGTCTTTCACTGAGTTTTTATGTAAATAGATATTAAGGCAAGCCCAAAGATTTCCACTAATACTCCAACCTGATTGTCAATGCACCGAGATCAAGTTGTCATATTTTTACTTGCTTAAAGTCAAAGTTTGTCTTTGTTTAAAAAATAATACATGCACGTGTTTTTGCAAGAATATATTTATTTATATCTAAGAAGCCTGCAGAGCGTTGCACCTGTGATCAGTGGATAGTGGGTGCAATCTCAGGCTCCTGCAGACATTTGCTACAGCTCTCTTCCCATACTTCAGCATGCTCTTAATCCATTGAGGACTACAAGTCTGTCTGCTGTAGTAGTTTATTCATTTACAGATGGAGGCCTGCACAACTGTGTCAATGTAACCGCTTCACGACCAGCTGGCTCCCTTTTTTCAGCCGTCGTAGCTATACGTTGGCTTGTGGGGTCGGGATAGCAGGCGTGTGCATGCAAGCTGCAGAGCATGGGTGCCGATGCTCATGGCCAATGCCGGCCACGAGTGATCGTGAGCAGGAGACACAGAACAGGGACGAGTATGTGTAAACACACACTTCCCTGTTCTATTCTGACAGGATCTTCTGTTCCTATTAGCTAGGAACCACGATCCATCACTTCCTCTAGTTCAGGGGTAGGGAACCTTGGCTCTCCAGCTGTTTTGAAACTACAATTCCCATGAGACATTGCAAGACCCTAATAATCACAGGCATGACTCCTAGAGGCAGAGGCATTATGGGATTTGTAGTTTCAAAACAGCTGGGAGCCGAGGTTCCTTACCCCTTTTTTCGATTGAAAAAGCCCATGGCGTGCAAAACACACCCAAAAAACTTCCACCCGGTGCATAAAAAAAGTGCACACACATAAAGAGTGAAACACTAAAAAGTGCAGACGGGTGTCTGATGTCCTCCACAAGGAAGGACCATACCCTGATCCCCCGGGGCGTTAGGCTCCAGACAGGGACTGAGGTACCAGACTCATCAGTGGTCTTCCAGCCGAAGCCGGAAGACCTCCTTTCCCCGGGAGGACTGCGGAAACAGAACCTCCTAGGTACTTGGTACTATGGTGCTTCCCCGAAGGTAGGCCCCCCAATGGAGGTTGGACCAAGCCAGAAGGCCTATGTCCGCCCTCCCAAAAACTTTCAGGATAGGTCCGAGGACCGACACCCTACTCATCACACGTGCAGTGACAAACACACACAAATAAAATAAATAAAAAGTGAGGAAGGGATAGTGGAGAGGAGAGTGAAAAAGGTGGCCATTGTGCAATACAATGACCAGGCCCTCCGGCCAGGAATCAAAAAATTCCTCTGGTCCTAGCCAAAAGGCCGGGCCCTAGAGGCAGGTGTGAAAAAGCGTGTTAATGGTGACGTGACCTAGGTGCGAGATATCAAAGTGCGTAGCACAGTGAGTATAAGGCACCCCTGGACTGCCACTCCAGGGGCACATCACCATGGGCTTTCCAACAGAAGCATCCCCGACCTCCCAGGCCACGACAGCCCACACCCCAGCCAGAAAGGCATGGAGATCCAGGAGCTTGGTGAGACCCTTTGCCATCAGGTCACACCCTCACTCCCATCACTCCTACCTAATTACATTCGGAAGGTACAGGCCGCCCCCCTGCTGGAACAGGAGAACAAACGTTCCCTCCCGAAAAACTGACTGGAGCTAAAGCTGCCACAATCCAAGCCAGAAGGCCAGGGTCCCCTCCCCTGGCGCCGACCAGTGGTTCTCCATCCCCATCAGAAGGCTTCCCTTTCGGCTACGAACCGTTCCGGGTCACCTTTACACCAACAGGCTTTGCATAGCAACCGCTGCCCCTACTCCACCTTGCCGTAGAACAAGGACGGAAGCAAGCGCCACCTATTGGTAACTGATAAGAACAGATACTACACTTGATCTTAGCCAAAAGGCCGAGAAGCCTGTTCCTTACCCCTGCTCTAGTCAGTCCCCTCCCCTTCAGTTAGAATCACCTCCCAGGTAACACAGTTAACTCCTAGATCGCCCCCTAGTGTTAACCCCTTCACTGCTAGTGACATTTGTATAGTAATTAGTGCATACTTATAGCATTGATCACTGTATTAATGCCAATGGTCCCAAAAAAATGTGTCCAAATTGTCCATTATAATGTCGCAGTCACGATAAAAATCACAGATCGCCGCCATTACTAGTAAAAAAAATAATAATAAAAATGCTCTAAATCCATCCCCTATTTTGTAGATGGTATAACTTTTGTGCAAACCAATCAATATAAGCTTATTGCGATTTTTTTTTTTTTAGCAAAAATATGTAGAAGAATACATATCAGCCTAAATTGAGAAAAAATAGGGATATTTATTATAGCAAAAAGTACAAAATATTGTGTTTTTTTTCTAAATTGACACTCTTTTTTTGTTTATAGCGCAAAAAATAAAAACTGCAGAGGTGATCAAATACCACCAAAAGAAAGCTCTATTTGTGGGGAAAAAAAGACGTCAATTTTGTTTGGGTGCAACGTCACACGACCGCGCAATTGTCAGTTAAAGCAACACAGTGCCGAATCACAAAAAAGTGCTCTGGTCAGGAAGGGGGTAAATTCTTCCGGGGCTGAAATGGTTAAAATGTGACAATGGTTGTAGGGGAGAGTAACCCCTGCCTGCTCTCACAGGAGGGACTCTGGGGGTGGGGGTTTCTAACAACATGTGAAGCGTATAACATGTAACATGTTGCTAAAGGTGAACTTTTCCGGGGGCGTGTCCAAGATGGCGGAGTGAGAAGACGTGTGCCAGAGAGCTCTGCTGCCCTTTTTATCCTGTAACCTGCTAAACCGTTTGGATTGCTGTACTTTTTGGTGGTTGGGGTCGGTGAATGCCTTCCAGACTCCCAGGGCGCGGAAAAGGGGGTAAGAGACTGAAATTTCCCCCTGATATTCCTCTGGAGACCGGACCGGTTCCCTCTGGGCCTAACGACCGGCCGCCTCGCTGTAACATGGCGTCTCAGACAGACGCGCGAGGGGACGCTGCTGCATCAGCCCCGGGCATCCCTGAAGTCATGGCTGCGATAGCTGCGTGTCAGACGGCCATTACGTCCTGCCAGGCGGCCCTGACTAATAAGATTGAGGAGGTACAGATGGACGTGGGCCTTCTCCGGCAGGACCTGGATAAAGTCCGCTCCCGAGTGTCGGAGGCTGAGCACAGAGTGGGACTGGTGGAAGATGCGGCGGGGCAAAATACCATCGCCATCCGTTCCCTGCACGCTAGAGTTAAACTGCTGGAGCACCGAGCCGAGGATTCTGAGAACAGATGCCGCCGGAATAATGTGCGCATTGTGGGTCTGGCGGAAGGCGCGGAGGGCCCGAATCCGGCTGTATTTGCGGAGGAGATGCTCCGTTCCCTGCTCCCTGCGGCTCGGTTGTCTCCTTACTTTACGGTGGAGAGGGCCCACAGGCTGCCGCCGCAGCCCGGTCCGCAGGGGTCCCCTCCCCGTACGTTCATCCTACGCCTGCTAAATTTCCGGGACCGAGATGAGCTGCTTCGGGCGGCTAGGGCGGCGGGGGAGCTGACCTACCACAATAACCGGCTGATGCTGTTCCCGGATTTCTCCCTGGAGACGCAGAAGCTCCGCCGCTCCTTTGATGCTGTGAAGGCAGCTCTTCGGGCGAAGGGCATCAAGTACAGCGTACTCTTCCCTGCCAAGCTCCGGGTGATTGATGGGGAAACTACCAGGTTTTTCCTGTCCCCTAAGGAGGCGGCCGCGTGGATTGAAACTATCCCCCCACGGGGATGAAGATGTACCGAACACCTGCACCAAGTTACCTTGTCTATTAGGCTGCTGGACTGTGAGTACTGGTCGGATTGACCCGTGCAGTGGGGTGGTTAGGTGCTTTTGGACTTGTGGGGGGGACTCTATTGGGACTTGCTTTGGACGCCTGGCATGTGGGAGGGGGGAATTGTGGGGCTCGCGCTGGCTCCGTTGCAGATGCTGTTTTTCCCCCCTAGATTATCACTTGGGGAGCTACATCTTGTCCAGCACCTGGGGAAGCTTGGTTGTCCCAAGCGAGCACTGCAGCCCAGGGAGACCCAGCTTTATATCAAGCCGTTGGAGATGATGAATCCCCTGACCTTCAAAGGAACCTTTCAGGCTACAGTTCCATAAGCTGAGGGTTGTTTCATCTGCCTCCCCTGCACTTTCGGTCCGTTTATGCCCGCTGCTTTCCAGGACAGTGATGGTTCTCCAGTACATTTCTGCGAAGCACAAGGTACTTTAAGTTTGCACCCCTGGCCTCGGTCGGGTGATCTTCTTGACACGGTTTGAAATTTCAGGCAGCATCTCTTGGAATTGATGCTGTTTTACACAGACATGAGGGCAGCACAGATTGAGTGACTCTAACTGTTGCAGCTGATGAGGCGTTGCACGTTGCTGCCTCTTGAGAACACACACGCCTCCTGCTATTAGTTGCCTTCGGGCCGGTTTTTAGGGAAACATGCAGACTTACCTTGGGTGGGCTCTGCGGGGTGGGGGAGGGGGGGGAAGTTGGCCGTTGCTGACTGGGGTTTGCCCACTCTGTGGGTGTTGGTTTGTTATGTTCTGATTTATTTTCTTATGTTTTGTTGTTCTGTTCCTTTAAGGCATGCTCAAATATCCAATATGGGTGACTGTGGGACGGGGGGGAGGCGGTGGGGGTGGCTCAGTGCTGCTTGGTTGGAGGGGGCGCTGGCACTGTCTGCCGCTGCACCTGTCCGGTCCTGTGTGCCTCATTCTATTTTACTGGTACAATGGCCAAGGTTTCTATGATCTCCTGGAATGTACGGGGGCTGAACTCTGCCCAAAAGAGGACGCTGGTTTTTAACTACCTTAAAAAATACTCCCCACAAGTCTGTGTATTACAGGAGACTCATCTGTTGGGTTCTCGGATTCTGGGTTTAAAAAGGGCCTGGGTTGGCTCGCACTACCACTCCACGCACTCTACTTACTCTAGGGGGGTCAGTATACTGATACACAAGCAGCTGCCTTTCCAGCTCTTGGATATCAAGACTGACCCTGCCGGAAGATATGTGATCCTTCATGCCTTGCTAGCTGACAGCCCTTGCATTTTAGTGGGGTTATATCTCCCCCCCCCGGCGGATGTGGCCCTGCTTCATGAGTTGATGCAGCGAGTGGTCTCCTATGGGGTGGAAGATGTTTTGATAATGGGGGACTTTAATTTGACTTCAACCCCTGATGTGGATAGGATGGGTGCGACGTCTAGGTGGACGCCTGGTTTGGCTGCCTGGGCTGACAGCTTCGCCCTGACAGACGTCTGGCGCCGGTTTAACCCGGACTCCAGGCGGTTCACGTGCCACTCTAATACTTACCGTACCCTGTCCCGCATTGATATGGTGTACGCCTCCGGCTCCATGCTTCGGCGGGTATTGGAGGTGGACATCCTGTCCAGGGGAATTTCGGACCATGCTCCGCTGCTCCTTAGGTTGTCGTATGGGCAGCCGGGGGAGCGGATATGGAGGCTGTCCAGGTACTGGGTGGAGGATGAGGGGGTGCGGGAGGCAGTACAGGAGGGGATGTGCCACTTCTGGCTGGAGAATGAGGCTGGCTTGTCCCCCCTGGTAACGTGGGATGCCTTTAAAGCTTGGACTAGGGGGGAATATATTGCTAGGATTTCGGCCGCTCGCAGGCAGGCCTCCCACTCCCTGGATGAACTAGAGCGGGTTGCTAAGGAAAAGGAGGAAGGGTATGTGGCTAATCCTGATCAGCTGGCCTATGGGGAATGGCAATTTGCATTGCACCGGTTGTCCCTGAATCGGGTGGAGGGGATGCAGAAGTCACGGCTAGTTACAGCCCAAAAAATTTTTGAGTACGGGGACAAGACTGGACGTCTGATGGCATGGCTGGCTAAGGGACAGTTTGCGGTCAACCACATTCCTGGGGTACGGGCCTTGGACGGGACATTACTGCGGTCCTCAGAGGAGGTGAATCTACGATTTGCCCAGTACTATCGACACCTATACCCGACCAGGGTGGACTATAGCTCTCAGGAGCTGTCTGGATACCTGGAGGGTGTTCCCCTTCCGTCCCTTAGTGTTCAGGCATGTTCAGCACTGGAGAAGGATATTACCTTGGAGGAGGTCCAGGCTGCCCTGTCGCAATTGCAGGCAGGGAAGACCCCTGGGGCAGATGGCCTGCCTAGGGAATTTTACTCACAGTATTTAGATCTACTGGCCCCCCGGCTGGTGTCCCTGTATGCTCAGTGCTTCCGTCTGGAGGCACTACCGGCATCTATGTATGAGGCGGTGGTGGTGTTGGTGCCCAAACCGGGTAAGGATCCTGAAGACTGCTCCTCTTACCGTCCGATATCGCTCTTGAATGTAGATGTCAAGGTGCTGGCGAAAATCCTGGCGAACAGGTTGTCTGCGGTATTAGAGGAGGTGGTCCACTCAGACCAAACTGGGTTTGTGCCCGGGAAGGGCACCGACATCAACCTCCGGCGCCTTTTTATTAACTTATCCATAGCGCATAGTAACTGCGGGAAACGGGTCATCGCCTCCCTGGACGCCGAAAAGGCGCTCGACTCGGTGGAATGGGTCTTTTTATGGGAACTCTTGGGTCGCTTCGGGTTTGGGCCTAGGTTTCTCCGTTGGCTGCGGATACTGTATCGGGAACCTCAGGCCCGGGTTCGGACCAATAATAGCCTCTCGACATCCTTCCCACTACAGCGGGGTACGAGGCAGGGCTGCCCCCTTTCCCCGGCCCTGTTTGCATTGGCGATTGAGCCTCTGGCGGTGCTGGTTAGGGCCTCGGAGAGGGTGCGGGGGCTGCGGCTGGGATCGCTGGAGGAGAAAATTTCGTTATACGCGGATGATGCCCTTCTGTATCTCCAGGATGCGGATGACTCCCTGTCAGCGGCTCTTGAGATCTTTAACACCTTTGGTAGATTTTCCGGTATCCGCATCAATTGGTCCAAATCCATTTTATTTCCAATTGACCCGCAAGCTCAGGACCGCACTGTAGATGTGCCTCTCCGCTGGGTCGATCAATTTAAATACTTGGGCATCCGGGTTGGAAGGGAGCTGTCAAGCTTTGGGGAGCTTAATCTGCAGCCGGTCCTGTCCCAGCTTCGGACTAGGTGTGCGGCTTGGGCCACCCTCCCTCTGAACCTTATGGGCCGCATCAATCTGCTGAAGATGATTTTCCTCCCCAAATTCTTGTATGTTTTTCGCCAAAGTCCTACCTGGGTGCCCAAGTGCTTTTTTGCGGAGGTGGACAAATGCGTGGGCTCCTTTATTTGGAGGGGGGGGACCCCCCGGCTGGCTCGTGCTACCCTGATGCTCCCTGCCCGCTGTGGGGGGTTGGCGTTACCGGATTATCGGGCGTACTTTTGGGCGGCGGTGTTGGTCTCGGTTCGGTGGTGGCTCGCGCTCCCTAGAGGGAATGCTGCTGTGTGCTTAGAAGCGGAGGTCGTGGGGTCATTCACTGAGCTGAGCGCCTTGGTATATAAGGGGGGGCGGGCACGCAGCGAGCTCCCGGCACCTACAAAAACTACCCTCAGGGCATGGATGGTGGCCAGACGAGGGCTTGTTGGCCCGCGGGACTGGTCCCCTCACTGCCCTCTTTGGGGCAACCCTGGTCTTTCCCATGTACAGAGAGTGCCAGATCCGCGGATTTGGGTTCGATATGGGATTAGCACGTTGGGGAACATATACGAGGATGGTGTCTTGCTCTCCTACTCAGCCCTCCGGGAGAAGTACCGCTTGCCGGGTTGGATGCTGTTCCGCTACCTCCAGTTACGCCATGCCATCGGGGCACAGTTCCCCTCCCCGATTAGACTGCAGATGGACCCTATTGAGGGGATACTAGTGCAGGAGAGGGTGGATAGGCCCCTGTCGGATCTGTACCTTGGCCTGTTACGGATGGACTCTGCTAAGATGCATAAATTGTGGGACCTGTGGAAGGCAGACTTACCTGGCCTGGATAGGTCTGACTGGGAGGACTGTCTGGCGGATAGCACCGCTATCCTGATTTCCTCCAGGGAAAAGCTGATTCAGGTTAAATTCCTGCACAGGGTCTACTACACTCCCCAAAGGCTTCATAAACTGTATCCCCAGCGATCGCGGGACTGCCCCAGATGCAAACAGGCTGTGGGCACGTATTTCCATATGTTCTGGAGTTGTCCCAAAGTTGCTGAATACTGGGCCCAGGTAGTTGACACTATTAATGGTCGCCTCCAGCTGGAACTCCCCCTGTCGCCGAAGTTGGCTTTGCTGGGGATTCAGGACGATGATCAGAGGCCCAGATATACCAAACTGCTGTTGACTTACCTCCTGTTCTATGCCAAAAGGGAAATTATACTGAGGTGGCACACCTCTTCTCCCCCTACGGTTGGTATGTGGGAAAAGTCCATCAATGCGGTGCTCCCGTTATATAAACTCACTTACATGAACAGACACTGTCCCCAAAAATTCTCCAAGGTATGGATGGCATGGACGGGCTGAGGGTGGGGCTGTTGGGTGGGAGAGTGGGGGTCCCACGTCCTTCTAATTACCTTTTTTTTTTTTTTTCCCTTCTCTTTGTCTTATTCCCTGTAACTTTCCCGTTTTCCCTTTTTTTGGATATGTATTTTCATTTTATGTCTGCTTCCGGTACATGTACTATATGTTGTTTTTCTTTGCTTGGATTTGGTCCATGTTGGGCTTATTTGATGTAACGTGTCTTCATTGTTTGCAATAAAGGAACATTCTGGTTTGTTAAAAAGGTGAACTTTTCCTATAACTGTAGTTCTGAACATTGACTAGGATGTACATTATAGGTATATATGTGAAAGGAAAAGATATATTTTGCCACATGTTTTATAAAATTTGAAATATCATTCCAATATTATCAAATGTAATTTCATGCTAATTTGGTGGGAATAATAAATAGCACTTTAAATACACAAAATGCTACTCATTTTATTTCAGCAAAAAAGTTATCTGTTACTGCAATTCCAGCGTATATTGTCAAATTTAAAAATGAAATCACAGATGTGCTCCTTTATAATAATTATTTTATGAATCTTGATAAAGAAATGGAGCTTCAACAACTGAAGTAATCAAAGCAATTTTAAGGGCAGATGGAGTAAGAATGATTTTAATATCAGGCTCAATACATTAAGAAAAATGAGTTTTAAATCATCTTCATCATTAATCAGGAAATAAATCCTTCACATAAGTGGGATCTCTTACCACAGTTATTAACCACAATCACACGTATCAAAGGCTATAAATGAAATGCTAAAAATTACTTTGATTTAATTCATGTGCTGAAAATGTTAGTTTATTAGTGCTAGTAAAATATTAACTCTTGTTCAAAATGAAAACAATTTAAAATAATAATAATAATAAAACATATTTAATAAAAAAGGAAACTATTGAAGAATAGAGAGAGGGTAGATTAAAGCTAGAAACAGGTATATGGCTCAAAGGTTCATGAATAGTATGATTTTCTGCAGACCAAAGAAATCTGCATGCATGTATTAAAGGTTCAATCATCTCTATTTAGGGATCTTACTTAAAGGTTGGAGAATCCAGTATTACTAAGCATGCATGATCTGTAGCATAGAGCATTTTAGGCTCAACTGAAAACTATTTAAAAAAAAATCTGAGAAGAAATACAAGCGCGAAAGATGCACTAGAAAAAACTTGGAGAAGCCACAGCTCTATTAGGTGCTAGCCAATCATTTATTGAATGCTACTTCTTGTTGTTCATGAAAATTTGCCAGTAGTGCCCAATCTTACAAGTATTAAGGTGTGACTTTAAGCAAATATGCATTGTATGGAGCACAAGCAACCTGCGCTGACCCTCTACTTACTCCTCTGCCACAGTGATCTTCCAGAAATATCCCATACTGCCAGGTAGAGAACACATGGTGCCCTCTTGCCTCCTTACAATGTAGCACTCTGTTGCTAGTTGCCAGGCCCAAGCATTGTCACATGGTGGTGGGGTAGAGTGTGTGCAACCTACTCAGTAATCTTACTCAGAAATCTCATTGGACTGGTTGCATATGAGAATGACAGAAGAAGGAGAAAAGGAAGTTCAGAATGTTTAGATTAGATAAAGAGTAGATAAAAATTGGATAGTAGATAAAAATTTGAGTAGATAAAAATTGTGTCTCAGGACAGAAATATGTGATAATAATGTGTAAAACCAGCAGCAAAACCTAAAAGTGTTCACAATACACAAAATTGAAAATAAATAATAAAGTGATCTTGCGTGGTCATATGAAATTACCAAAAACACAATATGTATCAAACAGTTCCCAAAAAGTGCAACTATATAAAGTGCAAATAAGAACAAAAATAAAGTGCACAATGTGAAATGCACACTTCAGGTTTACAATATATGATACACCAGAATAAAGTGCAAAGTGAAATATCTCCAAGAGGATGTGCACCCTACATAAGTCACGCCATCCGTTTGGTGAACTAGAACGGAGTAAAATACAAAAACAATAAATGGGAGCAATAAATGGGAGAGCAATAAATAATAGTCCCCCCAGGAGAAAAAAAGTTCAAAAGGTGGATATATCTAATGTGGCTAAGTGCAGGAATATAAAAAAGCAACTCCACGGGTGGTCTCCTAGTGACAGTGGTCTCTCACCTCATACATATGAAGAAATCAGCATTAACGGATATCACCAGCATCCAGATGGAACCCAATCAGATTCTCATACATTAACCATGGCTCTAGCGGCTTCTCCTCAATCTCTATTTATCTCCATGTAGCTGTCCTAATATACTCCTGTGTAATATAGGTAATACATGAATAGAGAGAAGAGAAAAAATGCCTCCAATAGTGTAGTATGTTTGGATAAACTAAGGATACATTTATTAAAGTGCTGTAAATTGGACTCTTACATTAAAAATGCCCCCTTTTGCCTATTTAACTGCTTTTAATGTAAGAGTCCAATTTACAGCACTTTAATAAATGTATTTTTAGTTTATCCAAACATACTACACTATTGGAGATGTTTTTTCTCTTCTCTCTATTATTGCATTACCTATATTACACAAGAGTATATTAGGACAGCTACATGGAGATAAATAGAAATTGAGGAGAAGCCGCTAGAGCCATGGTTAATGTATGAGAATCTGATTGGGTTCCATCTAGATGCTGTAGAAAGACCAACTTACCTGGTGGTATCTGTTGATGCTGATTTCTTAATATGTATGAGGTGAGAGTTCTGTGAGACCACTGTCACTAGGAGACCACTTGTGGAGTTGCTCATGAGCTTTTCTTTTTTATATTCCAGCACTTAGCCACCTTATATATATATCCACCTTTTGAGCTTTGTTCTCCTGGAAGGACTATGATTTATTGCTCCCATTTTTTGTTTTTGTATTTTACTCTGTCCTAGTTCACCTAAACGGATGGAGTGACTTATGTAGGGGGCACATCCTCTTGGAGATATTTCACTTTGCACTTTATTCTGGTATACATTATATTGTACACTTGATTTCACATTGTGCACTTTATTTTTGTTCTTATTTGCACTTTATATATTTGCACTTTTTAGGAACTGTTTGATACATATTGTATTTTTGGTGATTTTATATGATCGCACAAGATCACTTTATTATTTATTATTAGTATTTTGTTATCTTGCCCAGCATGAGCAAAGTATATACTCATTCATTAGATGAGGCTTTCAATCATCTTCTGTGTGCTGGAGGGAGGAAAGGTTATCTCCTAGGATTGCTTGGCATCAGCACAGGCTGCTAGAAGTTACTCTTGCACAAGAACACACTATAGAAGGATATGCTTACGACAATACAAAGTAAGTTAGGAAGCTGTGGAATTATAGGATACAGTGCCTTAAAAAAGTATTCATACCTCTTGAAATTTTCCACATTTTGTCAATGTATTTTATTGGGATTTTATGTCATAGACCAGTGATGGCGAACCTTGGCACCCCAGATGTTTTGGAACTACATTTCCCATGATGCTCAACTACACTGCAGAGTGGATGAGCATCATGGGAAATGTAGTTCCAAAACATCTGGGGTGCCAAGGTTCGCCATCACTGTCACAGACCAACACAAAGTGGCACATAATTGTGAAGTAAAAAGGAAAATGATAAATATTTTTCAAAATTCTTTACAATTAAATATGTGAAAAGTGTGTCGTGCATTTGTATTCAGACCCCCTGAGTCAATACTTTGTAGAACCACCTTTAGGGTCCTTTCACACGGGGCGGATCAGTTCTGATCCGCCCCATGGATGTCCGTTTGCTCAGCGGGGATCACTCCGTCGATCCCCGCTGAGCAGGGAGATGACAGGTCCGTCTCTGCACACTGCGCAGGGACAGATCTGTCACAGCACCGCTCTCCCCTATGGGAGATCGGATGACGACGGACCACTTTTTCGGATCGGAGCGGGTCGGATGTCAGCCGACATGTCACCGCTGACATCCGACACTCCATAGAGCTCTATGGAGCACCCGTTCAGGTCCGCCTGAAAAACTGACAGGCGGGCCTGAACGGAACGTCAGTGTGAAAAGGGCCTTAGCAGCAATTACAGCTGCAAGTGTTTTTGGGGATGTCTCTACCAGCTTTGTACATCTAGAGAGTGACATTTTTTCCTGTTCTTCTCTGTAAAACAGCTCAAGCTCTGTCAGATTGAATGGAAAGCATCTGTGAACAGCAATTTTCATGTCTTGCCACAGATTCTCAATTAGATTTAGGTCTGGAGTTTGATTGGGCCATTCTAACACATGAATATGCTTTGATCTAAAGCATTCCATTGTAGCTCTGGCTGCTTGTTTAGGGTCGTTGTCCTGCTGGAAGGTGACCCTCCACCCCAGCCTCGTCTTTTGCAGACTCTAACAGGTTTTCTTCAAAGATTGCCCTGTATTTGACTTCATCCACAACACGATACTGCCACCACCATGTTTCATGGTGAGCATGGTGTGTTCAGATTGGATATGCAGTGTTAGCTTTCTGCCATATATTGAGTTTTGCTTCTAGGCCAAAAATTCAATTTTGGTCTCATCTGACCAGAGCGCCTTCTTCCGCATGTTTGCTGTGTCCCCAACATAACTTCTCGCAAACTGCAAATGGGACTTCTTATGGCTTTCTTTCAACAATGGCTTTCTTCTTACCAATCTTCCATAAAGGCCAGATTTGTGGAGTGCACAAAGTTGTCCTTTGGAAAGATTCTTCCCCCTGTAGATCTCTGAAGCTCCTCCAGAGTTACCATGGGTCTCCTGGCTGCTTCTCTGATTAATGCTCTCTCAGTTTAGGTGGATGGCCATGTCTTAGTCAGTTTGCAGCTGTGCCATATTCTTTGCGTTTTCGGATAATGGATTGAATAGTGCTCTGTGAGATGTTCAAAGCTTGGGATATTTTTTTAGAACCTAACCCTGCTTTAAACTTCTCCAAAACTTTATCCCTGACCTTTTTGGCATGTTCCTTGGCCTTCATGATGCTGTTTGTTCACCAAGGTTCTCTAACAAACCTCTGAGGGCTTCACAAAACAGCTGTATTTATACTGAGATTAAATTACACACAGATGGACTCTATTTACTAATTGGGTGACTTCTGAAGGCAATTGGTTCCACTAGATTGTAGTTAGGGGAATCAGAGTAAAGGGGCTGAATACAAATGAAAGCCACACTTTTCACATATTTATTTGTAAAAAAAAAATTGAAAACCATTTATTATTTTCCTTCAAATTCACAAGTATGTGCCACTTTGTGTTGGTATATGTCATAAAATCCAAATAAAATAAATTTATATTTTTGGTTGTAACATGACAAAATGTGAAAAATGTCAAGGGGTATGAAAGCATTTTTAAGGCACTGTACCTAGGTCAAAATATCCTGGCAGCATCCTACCAAATGGTATGATGTTTAGTTGCCCAATCCTCTCTTGCTGCAAAGCCTGTTGTTCCCCTGTCATATGAAAGAGGCATATGGTTAAAAAGTAGGCCTGCTGAGCATATGAAAACACAGCACTCATCTTACTGTACAGGCTGGCTGTAGATTGTTTTGCACTCCTGTGACCCATTTTCAGCAGAGAGCGGGCTGAAGTCCGCTCCCTGCTGACGTCACAGGACGTCAGCAAGTGTACATTGCCAGATATTACCTGCACCATCCCAGAGAGAGCCCAAAATGTACCATTTTGAGAAGGGGCTATGCATGAATCTCTTTCCCACATTTCATGATGGTGGCAGGATCACCTTTGATGACCAACATGCCTCTGCTACTTTTTTAAACCACGACAATCAAGCCTGTCTGCAACAGCACTCGTGGGCAGTGCCTGAACCACATGAGTTCTGACTACACTGGGGCTAGGGCTGATGCGGACACTCTCAGAAGTGAGAACTTCATGGATTATTCTGAGTCCAGGCTGGGAATTAGTGATTGTTGTAGGGTAAATCCTGCTTTGTTTCTTAAAGTCTGTGGACTATTCCAGTGTCCAAGCACTGTAAAGATGCCACACAATGTTTCTGCAGTTGGACCTCATCTGCAAAAGCTCTAATGTTTGCCGCAGGGAAAATCCTGCATTGTGCCTTGAAGTCCTAGTTAAAGTCCTTGTAGGTCTTATTTTCAGGGTAGGGCTTATTTTCAGGGAAAAAGGGTAGGGCTTATTTGGGGGGTAGGGCTTATATTGCAGCCAACACAGACAATCACGCTAGGTCTTATTTTAGGGGAAACAGGGTATCTGCTGTCTTCAGCTTTATAAACTGTTTAGAAAGTGCACATCCTGTTAGAATTTCCTCTTCCTGTTTCAGCAGGGGGAGGGGAGCCTTGCCATACAATGTGAGACAGTGATTGGAGGAATGCCCCCCCCCCTCTACATAGGCAGAGACTTGCAGAGCTGTGCTTTGAATTGACCAGCTGTCTGATAATTTATTTATAGCACCCACCTTGCCACAAATTTCAGGCTGGCTGTCAGGAAAGATATCTGTGAAGCACAGCTGCTGTTTCCAGGCGCATACCTGTGTGCATACCTGCGCGCACACCTGTGCGCGTGCGCCAATCCAGAACAACCAGAACAAGCACAAATGTCTCTGCAGACATGCACGTGTGTGACCGCACATTCACGTGCGCACAAACGGTTGCTGCTTGGTCTACAGCGTTTACCTGAATCCTACTTCCTGTGTGTTTGGCTTCTGTTACCAATCCAGCTTGCTCCCAACTACTCCTGCCTGCCTCCTGCCCTGACCCCTGGCTTTCCACGATCTAACCTCTGTCTTGAACCTGCCTGTGACCCGACTATGCTCCTGCCTGCAGTTCTGCCTGATTTGCCCGTCCGTTGCTAATTCTAGCTTGTGACCTGACTACGCCTTGCTTGATCCACCTGTCTGCTGTCTACCCGGCTCACCTGACCCTGCTCCTAGCCATCCAGCCTGCTAGAAGTTCCTGCTTCCTGTGGTGCACCTCTGCCTATCTGCTGCCAAGTCTGCCAGCCATCTGCCTTCTTACCTGCCTGCTATCTGCTGTGATCTGGCTTCCTGTTGTGAGTTCCGGCTTTCATTGGTACAAGACTTCTGGACTGATTATAAGCACTCTCAAATTTCATGAATCGGTTTACATCCACTTTAAATAATACATTCTAATGTCTTTTTCAAGATAAAACCTGCCTCATCTCTCCCTCCTATATTGCAGTCTAACCAAGCTGCTTACATACTGCCCAGTCACTAAACAATAATTATGTCTCTTGTCTTTAAAATAGTACACCCTAATTTATATTTTAAGTTAAAACTTCTTCTCTCCCTCTTATACTGCAACCTAACTAGCGATTTACCTACTGTCCAGCCACTGAACAATATTTATGTCTATTGTCTCTTAAATAATACAAACATATTTATATTTCTATGGGCAATTTATAGTTGAGATCTTTTCTTTTCTATTCTTTTCTTTCCATATAAGCTTAATTAAAACTTCACAATTACAATAGCAATCAAACTACAGGACACATATACAGTGTAAAGTATTGCAACATTTAACAAAAGGATAGTACCTTACAAAGCACCAAACAGGTGAAGTATACAATGTCAGACATAGGTAAGCAAGCAGCAAGTAACCTAGCTGATGGAAACAAACTCAAATAAAAAAGAAATAAGCATCACACACCTGGGACATCAGGGAATTTGGAGACAGACTAAACTTGTCTGTCTCCAAACCCAAATGGCTGGGGGCTCCCACCAGTACTTCCCAGAGAACTAGAGAGTAATAAAGCTGACAGTGGAAGTCCCTTCTGTTTGCTGGAAATGGTACAACAAGTCATGGATGCAGACAATTTGTGTCTCATATGAGAAGCCAGGGCATGAGAACATATCTATCTTTAGATATGTAACATATCCGGTAAGAAACAAAAAGCATTGAAAATAGACCAACTACAGAGGCAGGGGTGAGAGAGAAAAAAAGGAGGGAAAGAGGGGAGAGGGAGATAGAAAAAATAACCAAATATCAGAGGAAGCCACCCACTACTCTCTCCTTTCCCATATACCTGCGTCGGACTGTTCTGGGACAGTTCAACCCAATCAGAGAGGGAAGTAGTCCATGTTTGACAGGTCAAAGGGCTGCTCAATCACTTTTTACAGAGCTCCATGACACTCTAAATTTTCATAGAATTTATCACCTTTCAGCAGTAATAAGGGATTGGTATTTCCAGGAGTGATTTGAAAGTGCATCTAATATGCCTTTTTATGGGTAAATTTAGAAACTCGATCCTGTGAGAAATAAATCACTTCTTCCATCTCTGCTATGCGGGTAACACCCTTGTGCTATTCTTTCATAGAGAGGATATGTTTAGAATGGCAACGCCCTAATGCATACACACCTGGGCAGCACTGATCATGTGCATTGCTATAGATTTGTAATGCATGTGTGCTGGCTGTGCAGAGAGGTGAAGAAGAAGATATTGAGCAGAAGAGTATTCTGGAGAAAGCGTGGAGATTGCTACAACTATGTCATGGACTGTCCATCTGGGCAAGTCCACCAAATGTGGAGTAATAAACCTTCCTGCATCTCCAACCCCATGTTCGAAATGGAGTTTGAATTGGAAATGTTATTTAAAAAGGCAGGTGTCCTGTACCAATGTGATATATGTTTTCTTATATAGTGCCATTCAAGAATTCTCTGTGTTCCACAACAGTTATCCAATCATCTTCCAAACAATAGCCCTTTCCCAGGCCATACACACCGTCTCTGACTTTACCCGAGTGAGCGATGAACTGAAGTTGATAAATTGAAGAAATTTTATGTCTCTGCAGTGTTTTCCTATTACAAAGCGATTTGAAGGAAGTAGTAAACTTGAAAATGTATGCCAGGGGCCCTGGTAATTTAAAAAGGGTAGGATTTTAATATAAGACCGTAATGGGAAGGATTTCATATGCAAAGAGTGCTTCCAGTCTTTGCATCCTTTCTGGAAGTACTGCTGTGCTATTATGTCATCATGCGGCAATTCTGTGACTAGGAGGTTATGGGACATACCCATGTGAAAAGCAGGTTTATACATAACTTGTGTTAGAGGGAGATATTGAAGTGGCTTCACAGCATTCATGATAGTTGTGGAGAATAGATCCAAGTCAGAAGGTCTAGGAGAGACCTTGAAATGTGTAGATAGTTGACAGGCCCAGAAGTATCTTCTAATGTCTAGGCCTATAATGCCTTTAGATTTTGGTAGTATAAGGTGGGCCCAACTTATTCTAGGAGTTGTCCCCTTCCAAAGGAGTTTGGTACACATCATCTTAAAGGCTGTAAAGAAGGTAGAAGGTAATCAAATTGGGACAGTCTTTGTGCAGAAATCTTTGGAGAACTATCATTTTCAGAATTGCTTGTCCAAAGCAAGAAAAAGTGGGGTCTATTCCAGATTTTTTGCATCATTTGTAGTTATAGGAAGAGATTCCTAAAGAACAACTATACCTAACCCAATTTAGAGGGAAGTTGGATTTCTAAGTATGTGATGATGTCTGATTTCCATTTAAAAAGTAGCTGTTCCACTACCTCCATGTAATGGGAAACATTTAAGATATGTGATTTTGCATAGTTTATTTAAATTTGGAGATGGCATAAAAGTATTCTAGATTCTGCATAAGGTTGGGCAGGGTAGTAGACTGTTCTCTTAGGAATAGCAGTACATAATCAATAAAAACTGCCACCTTATGTTCTTTGTTCCCAATCAGTATCCCTTTAACATTTGGGTTAGCTCATAATCACTATAAAAATGGTTCCAAAGTCAGCACATATATATATCAGTGGGGAGAGATGGATCTGAACCTGTGAACTCTATTGTGTCTGGCATTTTTTCATCTTGCTGATCCACCTGGGATCCGGGACAGCTCTCTGGATATACATTGAATAATCCTGTCGTGAACCTTGTTTTTCTTGAACTTTAAACCCTTTGCTCCTCCCATGGACTTCCTATTTTAGACATGTCTTTGCACTTCTGTTTGCATAATTTTTGTGCTCTTTTTGGCCAATATCTCACTCTTGTCAGTCCTGCTGCCTGCTGCCGGTCCTGCTGCCATCCGTATCTTCTACTCTCTATCCGACTCTTGGCTTTACTATACTTCTGCTTGATCCCAACCTGCAACTAGTCATTACTGACCTTTGGCTTGTTTACTCACTATGCTTTTTCTTATCTCTAACTGCTATATCTGCTATTAGACCCTGGCTTGCTCAGCTCCTGATGGGGTGATCCTGAGGACCACAACCTAGTATTAATACGTAGCAAAACCCATCTCCACCATCAGGAGCTCTGGTGAATAATAGTTAATACTTAGACTCCAGGAGTGAAGGTATGGGGTCAGGCACAAAATCTTTTATATCAACATTTAAAATAAATATAGGCCTGTAGTTAGAGACTTGGGCAGGATCTTCCCCTTCTTTTGATATGACAGCAATATAGACTTCCAGAAGTTTATCAGATGAATATTGGGACTTTGCTAGGCAGTTAAAAGCTTTCAGAAAATGTGGGGACAGGAGGTCAGTCAGGCATTTGAAATACTGAACTGGAAGATCATCCGGTCCTGGGCACTTCCCATGCTTCATCAGTGTCTATGGATAAAGTGCATTTCTCCAGGGAAATTGCAGCCTCCAGTTTTTTGGCCTCCAACAAAAGGCATAGGGGAAGGGTTGTATTTATCTAAAAACTCTCAAATTAAACTTTCCCTTTGGTAGGCTGTGTGAGAGGTGTTGTCCTGAAGTTTCAGATTATATAAGTGACTGTAAAAGCACACAAGTTGGTCAGCTAACTCCTCGTTTTTAGAATAAAGCATGGCCTTATTATTGCAAATGTGACGGATAGTCGTGTAAACCCTCTGGTGCTGCATAGCCCTTGCCAATAACCTGCTGCTCTTGTTTCCTTGTTTATTAACCAGTTTGTGGACAAAAGCAAAATGGCGCTGTGTTCTCTAATTTATGCTTACGCTCACGATTGTTTGTGATTAGGGATGAGCTTCGTGTTCGAGTCGAACGTACGTTCGTCTCGAACATTGGCTGTTCGGCCGTTCGGCGAATTCCGAACGTTTGGGCCGTTCGCGTCAAAATTCGAGTGGCGCGCGCGCGGACCACAATGCACTGCGGTGGCGCAGTGCATTGCTGGCTCATGATTGGCCAAGCATGCACTGTGACCCCGCATGCTTGGCCAATCGCAGCGCCAGCAGCGAGGAGAGCCATGATTGGCCACAGGCATCCTGCCTGTGGCCAATCATAGCTCAGGCTGTGTAGTGCACGCCCCACACTATATAAGGCCGTCTTTGAGGCGGCCTCGTGTAGTGTGTTAGCATCTGAAGCAGTGGGTGTTCTGTGTACCTTCAACACAGTACACACCGATCGTTTTTGGCTGATTTCCTATCTTGCTGCTGTGTAGTGGTTGTTGTCTGTGCCCTGACCGCAGTATACACCACTATATTCACCTCACCTATATAGCTAGTGATCTAGCTTTAACCACTTAACAACTGCCCATTGCCGATTAACGGCTTCAGGGCGGTTGTTTAACTCTGAGAGGCTGTTAATTAACGGCCTCCCAGAATTCTGCTCTCGCGCGCCCCCTGGGGCGCGCACTCGAGAGCATCCGTGACCGCCAGGTCGCGGCCGTTTACCACGTGATCGCTCCGTCAAATGACGGAGTGATCACGTGGTAAACAAACCGGCGTCATGTTATGACGCCGGTTCCTCCCTCCCCTCTCTGTACCGATCGGTACAGCGGAGGGGAAAGAGATCGGTGTCAGCAGCGATGTGGGCTGCATCTGCAGTGCCCACATCGCTGCTCACCGAATTTAACCCCTCAATTCCCTGCCAATACTCTGCAATACCAGTGCATACTCTGCAGTACCCTGCCATTACTCTGCAGTACCCCGCCATTACTCTGCAGTACCCCGCCATTACTCTGCAGTGCAGTACCCTGCCATTACTCTGCAGTACCCTGCCATTACTCTGCAGTACCCCCCATTACTCTGCAGTACCCCCCCAATACTCTGCAGTACCCCCCAATACTCTGCAGTACCCGCCATTACTCTGCAGTACCCCGCCATTACTCTGCAGTGCAGTACCCTGCCATTACTCTGGAGTACCCTGCCATTACTCTGCAGTACCCCCATTACTCTGCAGTAACCCCCATTACTCTGCAGTACCCTGCCATTACTCTGGAGTACCCCCCAATACTCTGCAGTACCCTGCTATTACTCTGTAGTACCCCGCCAATACCCCGCCAATATTCTGCAATACCCTGCCATAAATTGCCATACCCAGCCATACTCGGAGATACCCAGCCATACTCGGTGATACCCTGAAATACCCAGCCATAGACGTCCCCCACCCCTCACCGCCCTCCGGTGCTTCTACCAACTCGCCAGTACGATCAAAGCCAGAATCTTTTTTTTATTTTTTATTTCAGGCTTCCCAGCCTAGAGGTGAGATGTGGGGTCATATTGAACCCCAGATTTCACTGTAAAGAGGACCTGTCACCCCATATTCCTATTACAAGGGATGTTTACATTCCTTGTAATAGGAATAAAAGTGATCAAAAATATATTTTTGGGGAAAAAAATGTCAAACTAAAATAAATAAAGTAAAATGAACAATAAAAAAAAAAAAAAAATTTTTTAAAGCGCCCATGTCCCCATGGGCTCGCATGCAGAAGCGAACGCATGTGTAAGCCCCGCCCACATATGAAAACGGTGTTCAAACCACACATGTGAGGTATCGCCGAGAACGTTAGAGCGAGAGCAATAATTCTAGTCCTAGACCTCCTCTGCAACTCAAAACATGTAACCAGTAAAAAAAAATTTAAGCGTCGCCTATGGGGATTTTTTAAGTAGCGACGTTTGGCGCCATTCCACGGGCATGTGCAATTTTGAAGAGTGACATGTTTGATATCTATTTACTCAGCATAACTTCATCTTTCACTTTATGCAAACATTGGGCTAACTTTACTGTTTTTTTTGTTTGTTTTTTAAGCACAAAACTGTTTTTTCCCCCCAAAAAACGCGTTTGAAAAATTGCTGTGCAAATACCGTGTGAGATAAAAATTTGCAACGACCACCATTGTATTCTCCAGGGTCTTTTGGTATGCATATGCTGTGTGTGTGAAATAACCTGATAATATGACAATTTTGTGGAAAAAAAAAAAAAAAGGAAATAGGCCGTCAGTACTTCAGGTGTGATCAATTTTCAGATATTGGCACCATAGCTTGTGGACTCTATAACTTTCACAAAGACCAAATAATATCCACCAATTTGTACTTATTTTTACCAAAGATATGTAGTAGTATGAATTTTGGCCAAAATTTATGAAGAAAAAATTACTAATCTGCTAAATTTTATAACAGAAACGAAGAAAAATTCATTTTTTCGCAGAATTTTCGGTCTTTTTTCTTTTATAGCACAAAAAATAAAAAACTGAGAGGTGATTAAATACCACCAAAAGAAAGCTCTATTTGTGTGAAAAAAAGGACAAACATTTCCTATAGGTCCAGTGTTGCATGACTGAGTAATTGTCATTCAAAATGTGAGGGCACCGAAAGCTGAAAATTGGTCTGGTTATTAAGGGTGTTTAAGTGCCCAGTGGTCAAGTGGTTAATAATAGAGCTTGCAGTCAGTAGTGTTAGGAGATAGTGCGTGCTGTCTGCGTGCTCTGTACCCAGTACATACCGCTATAATATAGGGCAGGCCCCTACTTTCAAACATCCAACTTACAAACATCTCCTACTTGCAAACGCAAGGAGACAGCAGCAAGTGAGATGAAAAAAGATGGACGACAAAACAAATTATACAGGGGTGATAACCCTTCCCTATGTTTTCCAAAAAGCTTAAAAATAGTTTGTTTGACTGGAGCTACACTTTAAAAATGTACCGGTTGAAAATTACAAACAGATTCAACTTAACACAACAAACCTACACAGTCCCTGTCTTGTTTGCACCGCCTGTATACTGCTGTTCTGAGTATATAGGGCCTGGGGGCCACACGCATTTCCTTTTTTTAATATGGGTACAGGGTTCCCCTTAATATGCGTACTAGACCCAAATAGGCTGGTAATGGGCAGGGAGGGCTACCCATGCCATTTTTCTGAATGATTTTCAACCATATTGCAGGAACCAGATATAACATTAAAACCGCAAGTAGTTTTAAATGGTGTTATTTCCGTTTAATGTCATTTTGTGCAGGGACTGTTCCAAACACGGGAAACACGTGGCACTTCACAGGCATACTACAGACACCCCCCAGGCACCATATTTAAAAGAATATTTCACCTTTTTTTTCACTTTAATCGTCATTAAAATCAGTGCTCCCGCCAAAACGGCAGTTTTTAAAACTTTTTTTTGCAGTGACCCATGTCCCCTGAGGCAGGAGGCAGGTCCCCAAACCCTTTTTAGGACACTATCTTGCATATTAGCCGTTAAAATTAGCACTTTCCATTTCGAACGTTCGAGTCCCGTAGACTTCAATGGGGTTCTAACGTTCGTTTCGAACGCGGGGGTCGTTCGCAAGTTCTGGGGGGGTGTTCGGCTCATCCCTATTTGTGATGTATTACAAGCTCAGGTATTCATTTAATGAGCATTAGGAGTGTAGCCTGGTGCTCCCATTTATGCTTTGCTGACATGGCCAGGAGGACTCCCTTTATTACACACTTGTGTGTCTCCCACACTATGATATGGGAGAGAGGATTTAATCACCTGCAAACTACTCAGTAAGAGAGTGTGTAAAAAGCTAGGATTGCCAGGGTCACTCAGCAATCAGGAGACTACTCTTCAAGTTATTGTTCTAATCCCATCCATGCAGCTATCAATCACCGCATGGAGCTGGGAACATGATGTATAAACGACAATGCCAGACAACACAGGTATGACTCTGGTAGACAATACTTACCTATTCAAATAGATAGTTATTTTTTTTCCCATACGTTTTCTTATATGACACACTTCATTACAGATACTTCTGACTGACTGACGATACCTTTTGGCTATTGCCCTTTTGGGGTCCCTTTGTGCGCAGCCCTGTTTCCGCTTGATATCTCTGCTGGTTTTTTCATCAAGGGGCTCTCTTTCTTGCATTGCTACATCCAACGGAGACCACCACACTTTACCCTGTGATTTTGCGTAATATGTGAAGTATAGTATGTACCTAGTTTATGTATAGACAATAATACTTTCCAATATAGACTGTCTGTGTTAATACCTCCCTTACTGTAAAACCATGATGTATATTACTTGATATTACTTTGTTCATTAATACAATATATTTCTATTTCTGTGTTACACATTTGACAATAACCTCTAAAGAAGGACTCACAATCAGTCCAAAACATGTTAGGTGTTGACGCCAGAACACATGTACCTAGCCCGACATCTTCTCATGGGTAGTCCTCATTTTGCCATGTTTTATGCACTGTCAAGGGTATCTGATGTTATGTGACTTAAATCTGCATATACTATTGTACTATACACTCTTAAACATATGTTTAAAAAAAATATGTTTTTACTATACACATTGGTCTGCCTATAAAAGTCCATGAGGGGTATACAGTGCAATATGCACAAAGGTTTTTTTTTTTTTTTTTAGTTTTAATAAAGTGTCATTCCTTTAGTTTTTACCTGAACATCTTGCCTGTGTATGATGCTTGGTGTAAAGGGCTGCTATTAGTTTTCGGTCTGCTGAAAGGGTTTGGAGGGCAGGAGGCACTGTTTGGCGGAAGCACCTAGGCGGGGTGTCAGGCAGTCCATCACAAAAACTATATAGGGTAGTCATAAAAGAGTTACACTCAGCGGGGTAGCCAGTAAAGAAATGGGCCCCATTTTGGAGGATATAATCAGTAAGGGAAAGCCTTTAGCTGTGCTAAATTTAGAAACACCCTACACCCTTTATTGTGGCACTTCATAAACCAGGAAGCGTTATAAATAAAGATCAGGCACTACCACGCTTTAAATTGGTAAGGCAATTAACATACACATAACAACATGGCTAGGAACAATCAGAAGGGTAAAACATTTTTCTTCCAAAATACACATCACCCCTATCTTTAATGTAAACTTACATTAAAGAAAGTGCAACAATGGTATCTTTGGTGCTGGAGGGTCTCAGGTAGGATCTAGGATCAACGCTAGACCACACCTCCTTTCCTATACACTTATAGCTTCACTATAGCTTTTATACCTGTTGTGACTGCTACCACCAATGAATTCAGGCATCTTATAACATTAGGTATTGCAGCAAAGCTACCTAAAAGCCTGGGGAATAACAGTCTTCCATTATACAAAGACACATACTCGCACAGGGGCTGCCCATTGAAATATGACAAAGTCTGGCGCATCTGGTTAGATACGCCCGAAACAGCCTGAATAGTTGACGGTAACTGGGACGAAAGCCGTGGGTTCTGCTCCTTCTCCACCACTGAGGGCCCTGAACATATCTAATTTCAGCTAGTATCTGCAGGGGATCACGGCTATATTGCTTCAGCTTGAACCGGTGCAATACGAGGTATAACCTACTAATGCACTGTATCATATTGTAACATCTGTTTGCTTTGCAGAAGTATAATACTCTTCTACACTGTAAGCACTTAAGTTGTGTATGTTCTGTGTGTTGTTAAAACTTCAATAAAAAGAATTATATATATAAAAAAAAGCTATCATTGTTGCTGCATTTAAACCAAGTTAAATGTAAAAGTTGAAATTTAATGCATTTATTTTCATGTCACCCTTAAAGTTGCAATAAACTGACTCTTTCTCACTGTATTCTATTTCATTAAGAATGTTTTCTGCTGTATTAATGTCCTCTATTGAAGTGCCCAGCTTCCTATGGTCTTTTATGCAATTACTTGTCTGTTAGCCTTGAAAATGGCCAGAATTTAAAATCAAGATTTGCCCCTATATATTTCAATGGGGTTCTCTGTTATTTTCAGATTTCACAAATTTGAAAAAGGGTTTGATGAACACCACAGTGAAACTACCCCAAGCAGATTTGCCTTTCCCTAGATATCCCTGTACCACAAAAATCAATTTACAAAATGCAAAGTGAGAGAACAGAAGAAAAATCTAAATCAATTCAACATTTGATGTGACTACCCTTTGGCTTCAAACCAGCATCAACTCTTACACTTGCACACTTTGTACACTTGCACAAGTCAGGGATTTTGCAGGATTAGCATCAGGTGTATAATTAACTAATTATACCTAGCAGATGCTAATGATAATCAATTTCTTAGACCCCTTTCACACCGTGGGCATTTTGCAGGCGCTATAGCGTTAGAAATAGCGGCTGCAATTCGCCCTCAAACTGCTACTCCATTGTTTCCAGTGTGAAAGCCCAAGAGCTTTCACACTGGAGCGGTGCACTGTCAGGACATCAGGAAAAGTCCTGCCAGCAGCTTCTTTGGAGCGGTGAAGGAGCGGTGTGCTTACCACTCCTCCATCACTGCTCCTATTGAAATCAATGGGGCAGCACTGCAATACCGCTGGCAAAATGCTGCTATTGCAGCTTATTGTCGGCGGTTTTATCCCTTTCTCGGCTGCTAGTGGGGGGGTAAAAGCACCCCACTAGCGGCCAAAATGCGCTGCAAATCCGACGGTAAAGTGCCGCTAAAAATAGCTTTTACTGCTGACGTTATGGGCGGCTTGGTGTGAAAGCCATCTTATGTAGCTTGAAACACGGTCATTAACTGAAATAGAAACAGCTGTGTAGGAGGCTTAAAACTGAGTGAGGAACAGCCAAGCTCTGCTACTAAGGTGAGATTGTCGAAAACAGATTCATGTCACAGGTCATACACCATGGCAAGACTGAGCGCAGCAACAAGACACAAGGTAGTTATACTGCATTGGCAAAGTCTCTCCCAGGCAAAGATTTCAAAGCAGAATGGAGTTGCAAGAGGCACAAAGAATCAGGAAACACTGAAGATTATTGATGCAGTGGTTGAACAGGGAAGCTTAATGCAGCAGATGAAAGATACTATCACGTACCTGGGCAAAGGCTGGAGTGATGAGAGAGCTCAGCTTCCAGCTAAATGCAGAGCACCCTTGAGAGTGATGGCAGGGAGTGCTGCACCCAAAGAAGCATGGGTTGCCAGTGATGTGGTTGCCTGGAGATTCCAGATGAAGAGACACCTGAAGAGCAGGGCTGCCAACAGGGCAGGTGACACTCTGGATGAGCAGATGGATCTTGACAACAGGGCTGAGCTGAAAGCAGAGTCAGAAACCAGAGCCAGGGTCAAACACAGGAGGTCAATCAGAACAGGAGCAGGGGTATAGTCAAGATCAAGCCAGGGTCATGCACTGGAAGGCAGGCAGCAGCAAGTTTGTGGAAACAAGCCGGAGTCAGAGCCAGGGTATTGACAGACATGCCAGTCCTTCAAGCCACTCTTTTCCAGCATATCCCCTGACAGATACATCATGCTTACTCCCATTCAACATCATAACATGTCCAGCAGTGTCATCAGCATAGAACTGGCAGTAACCAGTGGGACCCAGGTACACCCATCTACATTGGTGAGTGGTGAGGTCAGTAGCAGCATGTCCTTCTCTGCTGGCCTGAGCACTGCCTGAATTATCAGAATCACTGACTATATACTGATATATTTTCATTAATGTGTTATTCTCAATATAGTCTATCCTCTTCATGTCGTAGCTTGGTTTCACTGCTTCCAGTAGTTGTTATCCAACCATATTTCAGCCATGATAGCCACCATGTGTTGTCAGGGACAAAGGAATCTGCCTTGAGGGCTACAGAATCAACAGTGCAGACACCTGTAGCTTACAGTAAATGGCAATGAAACTATAACTTTATCCAAACTGCCATCTAGTATGCACACAATTCCTGTGTCCACTGCTTCTGTCCAGTGAATGACAAACACCCCAAACTAGCTGTAGAACCTTTTTGGTCATGGAGCATTGCTAACCATGATTGGGATGCCATAAAAAATTAGGCTGAATTCACATCTGCATGTTTCCGAACCAGCTTCCGAACAAGCAGAAAAGTGTGCATTTTCTGTTCCGGTTGCTCTGCATTCGAAAACCTGCAGATTCATTTTTTTATTTTTTATTATTATACACGATTTATATAGCGCCAACGGTTTACGCAGCGCTTTACAATGTATAGGGGAGACAACACAATTACAGTACAGTTCAATACAAAAAGGTACAGGAGGGCCCTGCTCATAGAGCTTACATTATAAAGGGAGGGGGTGGTGGTACAAAAGGTAACAGCTGCAGAGAATGATTTGATGGGGGTGGCTCGGGGACAGTTGTTGTTAGGTGGGTGTGGGATAGGCTTCCCTGAATAAATGAGTTTTCAGGGATCTCCTAAAGGTGGACAGGGTAGGGGCTGATCGGACATACTGGGGCAGGGAGTTCCAGAGGATGGGAGAGGCTCTGGAGAAGTCCTGAAGGCGAGCATGGGAGGAGGTAACAAGGGAGCTAGAGATCAGGAGGTCTTGGGAGGAGCGGGGGGGGGCGATTTGGGCGATATCTGCAGATGAGGTTGGTGATGTAGATGGGGGCGATGTCGTGGATGGCTTTGTATGTTATGGTTAGCATTTTGAATTTTACACAGTGGGGTAGGGGAAGCCAGTGAAGGGATTGGCAGAGAGGGGCGGCAATTACAGATCGATTAGTGAGGTGTATTAGTCTAGCTGCAGCATTCATAATAGACTGAAGGTCTATTATGCAGATGTAAATGCATGGAAATTTAAGCCCATTGCTCGTTTGCAGTGTGTTTTGGAAACACAAGTCAAAGCTTATGTTGTCTGTGTGGGTTGCTGTGCATTTGAAATTGTGTAGAAGTGAATGCAGCCTAATTGTTAACTACACCCCAGTCACAGTTAGCATGCCTTATGGTGATGCAAGCATGATGCACGTTTGCAGTGTGTTTCCAAAACATGCAGCAAAGAGCACATTTTTTTGCATGGGTTGCAGCAAAGCTCGCAGTTTCTGTGCCAGTTTTCATGCATTTGGAAACGCAAAGATGTAAATGCAGCCTAATTGTTAATGACAACCAAATTACAGCTAGCAGACATGTCTTTTCCCATGCGTTTGTTGCGTGACAAAATGCACTACAAACGCGCCAAAATAAGCATTTATAAAACGTGCCACACTTTACAAGCAAAAAGCTTTACAAAGTCTTATGCATTTTATTTACATTTATTTTACAGTCAACCCTGGCTAATCCAGACCCTGCTTTTTCCATGTCCTTGTGTTTTCTGTGCTGATTTGTTAAGGTTACAGACAAAAATGTCTGTATTCATTCAGGTAGGACATTAAATAGTATGAAATGCACAGCCTGCTACTGCCCATGTACTGTTTAGAGAAGTCTGTCCAGAAGTGCTCTTCAAGGAAGAATTGCGGCCAAAAGCCATACTTCTGACATGGAAACAAGGCATGGAAAGTGACTCAACTATGCATGAAAACATAGGAACTGGGGAGCAAAAAAATGGCTGCTGGTGCTCTGGACTGATGAGTCAAAATATGAAATCTTTAGCTGTAATAGGACACAGTTTGTTTGCGAAGGGCTGGAGAGCAGTACAAAAATGCATGCCAACAGGCAACAGTGAAGCATATTGGAGGTTCCTTGCAAGTTTGGAGCTGCATTTCTGCAAATGGAGTAGGAGATTTGGTGGAGATCAACGTGTGACTGGCCCCAAATTTATTCTGCAGCAGGGGAATGACACCAACTATACAGCAAATGTCATTAGGAACTATCTTCAGTGTAATGAAGAACAGGGGGTCCTGTAAGTGATGGTTTGGCCCCCACAGTGCCCAGATCTCAACATCATCGAGTCTGTCTGGGATTACATGAGAGGCCGAAGGATTTGAGGCAGCCTACATCCATAGAAGATCTGTAGTTAGTTCCCCAATAATTTTAGAACAACCTACTAGCTGAATTCCTACAAAGACTGTGTGCAAGTGTGCAAAGAACTGATGCTCTTTTGAAGGCAAAGGGTGTCCACACCAAATATTGATTCGATGTGGAATTTCTCTTCTATTCAATTACTTTCCATTTTGTTAGCTGATAAAATTGAACTATTAACACTTTTGTTTCTGAAAACATTTTTAAATATATACGCCATACAAAAAAACATCATTATGTACTTTGCAATGCACGGCCATTAAATAATCATTCACAAATTGACAAAGATTTTAACAATTAAAACAAAATTGACTGCAAAACTGTTTTGAAACTTTGTATTTTTAAACCTTGAAACATTGTATGAATTATATACTACAAAAATTGTAGTAATAATTGCAACAATTGTCTGAGCATTTTAGAAATCAATGTAATTATTCAATTTTAGAATTCCAAAAGTGAAAGCAACAAGAGATTTGAGTCTGCATCAATACTGCTTGTCATTCCATACAAAGGTATGTGTAACATATTTTTATGAACTGACATCTTAGGTCACTTAATTGCTACCCAGGCCAGTAATTTTTTTGAATGCAAAAGAAAAGCAACTAAGCAAAGTTAATTTTACTAATTATACTGCAATGCATTTCTTTTATTTAGAAGGTCAGACCAAAGCTGTCATACTGAATGTATTTTCTGAACAAAATTAAATATTAAAGTGAAAAAAAAAAATCAGCTTCACATACAGAAGTTTTCTATTCAGCTTCTTGGATAATGTAGGCTATTCCATTTTTTCTTATTCATGTGCGTAAAACTCTGGATCTACTCAATGTAAAGTATAACATATTTATCTACAGTTCACAAAAGGCAGTGTTAGGTACTGGAACTATGACTGAGGAGGTAAAATGTGAAGGTTTAGAAATGTACAGAGCACTCAAACAACTGGACAGTCAGAGATTTTTTTTTTATTATTAAAGATAGAGAAATAATTGGACATACATACCTTTTTCACACATTTGGATCTATTAAAGGAACTTAGCCAAGTCAGTCCTCACTGATCTTATTACAACACTGTAGGCAATGTGAAGCGGTGTTCCCTTCTGCCAACCAATAATGTGCTAAGAAAAAAAATTACTTTTTATAACTTCCCTTGTGTCTGTTTTAGTATTTCAAGGGAACACCATATTTACTAAAATGTACATTGCAAATTGACCAGCCTCTACTACTTCGGCAAATCAACCCTATTGCCTTATTTACTAAGATCTGTAAGCAGGGGTGGACTGACAACTCATGGGGGGGCCCCCGGGCAATAGGAGATTATGGGGCCCCTAGGCAATCAGAGATTGTGGGGCCACACAGTATACACACACACAGTATACACATACATGTACACACAGTATACACAGACATGTTTCTATTGGCCGAGAAGGTAATGGAAAGGTGGGGCAGCTATAATCTAAGGATTTTTAGACCAAAAGGATGTTGGTAAGGGACATTTCAGAGACAGATGTAAAAAAAAACCACAGATTTTTACATACTGTCCCTGGTTTTACTAAGGCTGGCAACCCTAATGGGGCCCCCTAGTGGCCCGGGGCCCTTGGGCAGTGCCCGAGTGGCCAAATGGTCAGTCCACCACTGTCTGTAAGCATTCACTATAAACCTATTATATATCCAACTTTCAGATCAGTAGCCAGGCCAGGCCAGACAGGGCCGGGTGTAACTGTTTTTTTTTATGTTAGACCATTTCAAGCTTCAGCTATAGCATCTAGAGCTAGCCAAATGGTTGCAAAGCTGCAACTAACACTATGAATTGGGCGCTGGTGAGTAATTTGTCCTTCAAGTGGATTTATGGTGTGTAAATTTTACAGTAGTGTTGTGTTTGATTATCCCTGGGTGGTCTTTTTTACATCAGTGTCACTCTCTGCATTATTATACTATGAATTAAGGTTGTGTGGTCATCATCATCTGTTTTCTGGATTGCATGATGCTGGGTGTACTGTGGGGAGCAGCTCCAGATGAAAGATCAGCGCAGGCGTGCGCAAAGGGTGTGCCAGTTATGTCTAGGCACAGCCTAATAGCCTGTGTGGTGCAAATTCCTACTGTTTAAACCCCTTATATTTTACCAAAGTTCCTTAAACATTTGGGGGGAAAAAATTGTAAAAAAATAATAAATAAATAAATACAAATAGAAACTACTGACACCATCCACTGCCATACTGACACCAATCTCTGCCCTACTGACTCCAGTGCCTTGCAAAAGTATTCCCCCTCCTTGGCCTTTTTAGTGTTTTGTTGCCTCACAACCTGGAATTAACATGGATTGTTTGAGGATTTTCATAATTTAACATGCCCACAACTTTGAAGATTGTTTTTTTTTATTGTGAAGCAAACAAACAAAACAAAAAAACAAAAACAGAACTGCTCCAGCTCTTTCAAGTTGGATGGTTTGCGCTTGTGAACAGCAATCTTTAAGTCTGGCCACAGATTTTCTATTGGAAGGATTGAGGTCTGGCCTTTGACTAAGCCATTCTAACACATTGAAAGATCGTGGGGGAAAGCACTGCGCTAATATAAAGTCAATTTTTAAGTTCTTTTCCATCTTGAGCTTTGGAGGAAAAAGAAAGAGCCAGTTCTGGATACGTTTACGATTCAAGTGCCAGCTTCCTTGGAGTCCTAAGATGGAGAGGTGAGGACCCCCCATCAGGATCCATCTAAAATCACCGTCCACACACAGCACCAGACTGTGATTCCAAGCCTATATGACCCACTGTCGTATGCCATGTTTAGTCTTATTGTATGTCCAACCATACTTTCATGTATTTTTCACTTTACACTTAGTGCTACAAACCTTAGCGTTATCCAGGGTTACCTTAGGTCTCTGTGCTGCCTCTCTGATTAATGCCCTTCTTGCCCAGTCCATGAGTTTTGGTGTGCGGTCATCTCTTGGAAGGTGTGTTGTTGTGCCATGTTCTTTCCATTTGGTTATAATAGATTTGATGGTGCTCCTATGGATCATCACATTAAAGATTTGGATATTTTAAATAACCTAACCCTGACTTGTACTTCTCAACAACATTGTCTCTTACATGTTTGGAGTTCCTTGGTCTTCATGGCAGTATTTGGTTAGTGGTGCCTCTTGCTTAGGTGTTGCAGCCTCTGGGGCCTTTCAAAAAGGTGTGTATATGTAATGACAGATCATGTGACACTTAGATTGCACACAGGTGGACATCATTTCACTAATTATGTGACTTCTGAAGGTAATTGGTTGCACCAGAGATTTATAACAAAGGGGGTGAATTCATACGCACATGCCAATTATCAGTTTTTAATGTCTGAAAAATAGTTTTATGTATATAATTTTTCAAATTTTACTTCACCAACTTAAACTATTGTGTTCTGATCCATCATATATAATTCAGATAAAAAAAGATTGAACTAAAGGCTGTAATGTAACAAAATAGGTAAAAAGCCAAGGGGGTGAATACTTTTGCAAGACACTGCACATACACACGCATACGCACATACACTATATTGTCAAAAGTATTGGGATGCTTGCTTTTACATGCATATGAACTTTAATGGCATCCCAGTCTTAGTCCGTAAGGGTTCAATATAGAGTTGGCCCACCATTTGCAGCTAGAACAGCTTCCACTCTTCTGGTAAGGCAGTCCACAAGGTTTAGGAGTGTGTCTATGGGAATGTTTGACCATTCTTCCAGAAGCGCATTTGTGAGGTCAGGCACTGATGTTGGATGAGAAGGCATGGCTTGCAGTCTCCGCTCAAATTCATCCCAAAGGTTTTCTATCGGGTTGAGGTCTGCACCTTGCTTTGTGCACTGGATCAAATCAGTTGGTTTAGGGGGGATTATGGTGTGGGGTTGTTTTTCAGAGATTGGGCTTGGCTCCTTAGTTCCAGTGAATGGAACTCCAAAGGCCTCAAGATAGCAAGACATTTTGGACAATTTCATGCTCCCAACTTTGTGGGAACAATTTGGGGATGGCCCCTTTACGTTCCAACATGACTGCACACCAGTGCACAAAGCAAGGCCCATAAAGACATGGATAAGTGAGCTTGGTGTGGAGGAACTTGACTGGCCTGCACAAAGTCCTGACCTCAACCCAAATGAATGCCTTTGGGATGAATTAGAGAGTCAGGCCTCCTTGTCCAACATCCTTGCCTGACCTCACAAATGTGCTTTTGAACGAATGGTCAAATATTCCCATAGACACACTCCTAAACCACGTGGACAGCATTCTCAGAGGAGCGGAAGCTGTTATAACTGCAAAGGGTGGGACAACTCAGTATTGAACTCTACGGACTAAGACTGGGATGCCATTAAAGTTCATGTGTGTGTAAAGGCAGGCGTCAATACTTTTGACAATATAATGTATGTGTTCGAAGTGTACACCCTAATGCAATAGGCTGTGCATACATATGAAGGTTAGCATTGCAGCCAAAGCTGCTTTATTTATTAATAATATTATCAATTTCCCCTTTTTAACATTTTAAAACAGCATAGGAAAAATCAGTCAGGTGAAATATTATTTGCTTCTGATTGGTGGTCCTATATCCTTGAACTCATTGCATCAAATCAAATAAATGGATTCATTTTATAGACTCCTGTGGACCTATTAAGCGGTTTGAGTGGTCCATCTTTGAGAACATATACAACATTTCCCTTAAAAATATTGCAAAGTCACTTCTTGTAATATTTCTTTCCTAGAGAATCGAAACCTCAAAATTCCATTGATCTTTTTTTAATATTCTGATTTCCTGCAAGATGCTTTGCTGACACTTCCGACTGTTTTGTGATAAAGTGTTAACTACATGCAGATTTAGTGTAAATTGTCAGCACAGTTTGAAGGGAATTAAGTGCACAACACCCATTAATGTTAATGGGATTTGCATGTCTAATTCCTTATGAAGAGCTCTGAAAAAGCTACCCTGTAATGCTGCCATGAAATACAATTTGTATGCACATAAAATTTCAATATAATATCAAGATGTGAAATCCAACAGAATAATTTAGCTATGAAATCCAATCTTTGTTCTCTCATTTTTCCGCCTCATTGATTTTTTTTTTTCTTTCATTGTAGTGTTTCTACGGCTTTCATATTGTCTTTCATTATACACCTTTTATGCTTCTTTATTAAGGACATAAACTTAAAAAGCATCTTGATATAGAAAGTTTTATTTGTCCCTAATTCTATTTAATGACTGAGATGTCAGTGATAATGTGGCTTTGGTGTATTGATCTACTTAATTGATTTTTTTTTTTTTTACATTCACAAGTCTACTTCCGGTTCATTTGCTAGCATTGTAGTAACAATTAATAGTCAATACATGGTACAATATAATTCAAGAACAATACGAATAGCAGTTGCAAACAAAGCAGTATAAAAAGTTGTTTAATACAAAAGAGCTTGAAGCGAACTTGGATATTTTTGCTTTTAGTATTGTCATTTTATAGAGATTGATTGTGCAAACCTTAGTTTTACTGGAAATTATATGGAGATTTGTAGTTAACCTGAGGGAAAAAAAACTTCTGTAGTAAGGCTTTTGCCTCCTTATACAATATAGGTATGTGTTTAACAGTCAAAGAGCATTGTATTTAAAGTTTATGGTAACGACCGTTAGTAATAAAAAGGAGTGAAAAAACCTCAAGCAAGTGCTAATGTAAGCAAACTCCAATTGCATAAAACAGGGCATATATTAGTTATCATCATAAGAAAGCAATGCAGTAATACACCTCAACTAACACTGCAGTCATGACAAATTAAAGCAGCAAAAGCAAACATTTATTATATTGCAGCTTACTAATTCTTAGATATGATGGTTGCATTAGTTTTCTTTTTTAGACTTTCTTTCCTTTATTTTTACCTGGTGATATGGCCAGTACGTCTGTTGTTTTTCAACAGAACATGCTCCTCTGTAAATGTAGCAATTTAGAGGGTTGATTCAAACCATTTACTGCTGAAAAGGGTGTTTACAATGACCAGGTGAAACCTTTATCCCCCAAAAAAATGTTTTCTGTAACTACAGTGTAAGTCGGAGTTTGGCTTCAATTTGTTAGAATATGTCAATGTGCTAGTACATTTAACACTACACAACCCCCCAGTCTGATAATGCTGCTATCCAAAGGTGCCCTATGTGCTCCTTCATCCAGAGTTGAGGCACTCTAATGCAGGAGGTGTGTTACTGACCAGATCCCCAGGTGAAAACAGAGGGGAAAAAAGAATGAAGAAAACAAATGCAGCCATCACATCTAATGAATGGTAAGCTGCAATATATTACATTTTTGGTTTTGGGTTTAATACCGCTGTAAAGACATACAGTACTGTGGAAAGGTTTTAGGCAGGCATGAAAAAATGCTGTCAATTCAAAATACTTTCAGAAATAGAAGTGTTAACAGTTTATCTTGCTCAATTAACAAAATTTAAAGAAAATTAACAGAAGAGAAATCCAAGTCAAATCAATATTTGGTGTGACCACTCTTTGGGTTCAAAACAGCATCAATTCTTCTGGGTACCCTTGCACACCGTTTTGAAGGAACTGAGCAGGTAGGTTGGAAACCTCTTGGAGAGCTAACCACGGATCTTCTGTGGATGTAGGCTACCTCAAATCCTTCTTTTTCTTATATACTCCCAGACAGGCTCAATGATGTTGAGATCAAGTCTCTGTGGGGGCTAAACCATCACTTTCAGGACTCCTTGTTCTTCTTTATGATAAAGATAGTTCTTAATGACATTGGCTGTACGTTTGGGTAATATATAAATATCCAGTCACATGCCTCCCTGATGGTATGGCATGGTTGGTAAGTATCTGCCTGTGTTTCTCAGCATTGAGGACACCATTGATGCTGACCAAATCTACATTTGCAGAAATGCAGCCCCATACTTGCAAGGAACCTCCATCATGCTTCACTGTTGCCTGCAGACACTCATTATTGTATTACGCTCCAGACCTTCGGTGAACAAACGGCCTCCTGCTACAGCCAAATATTTCAAATTTTGGGTGCAGAAAATCTTAAATATTTAGCTGTAGCAAAAGGTAGATTGTGTGTGAAGGGCTGGAGAGCGGTACGAAAATGAGTGTCTGCAGGCAACAGTGAAGCATGGTGGAAGTTCCTTGCAAGTTTGGGGCTGCATTTCTGCAAATGGAGTTGGAGATTTGGTCAGGATCAATGGTGTCCTCAATGCTGCTGCAGGCAGATATTTGTCCATCAGGCCATGCCATCAGGGAGGCGTGTGGTTGGCCCCAAATTTATTCTGCAGCAGTACAATGACCCCAAACATACTGTCAATGTCATTAAGAAATGTCTTCAGTGTAAAGAAGAACAAGGGTTCCTGGAAGTGATGGTTTGGCCCCCACAGAGACCTGATCTCAACATCGAGTCTGTTACATGAAGAGACAGAAGGATTTGAGACAGCCTACATCCACAGAAGATCTGTGGTTAGTTTCCCAAGATGTTTGGAACAACCTACCTGCTGAGTTCCTTAAAAAACTGTTTACAAGTGTACCTAGAAGAATTTAAGAATTCATGCTGTTTTGAGGTCAAAGGGTGGTGACACCAAATATTGATTTGATTTGGATTTCTCTTCTGTTCATTTACTTTCCATTTTATTAATTGGTAAAAAAGAAACTATTAACACTTCTATTTCTGAAAAAAAAAATGTTTTCAAAGGGTGAGATCAAGTCATAAAAGGAAGTTCAGAACGATAGAAGGATGTTTCCACTATTAATAGTCTTTCAAGTAAATGTATGTTTGCCAAAGTATTCTGAGTTATTTTGAGTCGAATTGTGAATTTGTGAATTGGGACTAGAATGAATCCTCCTATAATTACACTTTGGAACTGGGTCTTTGCTGACATTTTGTGGTCCAATAATGGGATATCAGCAACAGGTTTTAAATATTGACCTCTTATGATATACAGGTGCATCTAAAAAAAAATCAATATCATCAAAAAGTTAATTTATTTCAGTAATTCAATTCAAAAAGTGAAACTCATATATTATATAGATTCATTACCCACAGAGTGATATATTTTAAGCATTTCTTTCTTTTAATTTTGATGATTATGGCCTACAGCTAGTGAAAAGTCCAAATTCTGTATCTCAGAAAATTTGAATATTGTGAAAAAGTTCAGTATTGTAGACTCATGGTGCCACACGCTAATCAGCTAATTAACTCAAAACACCTGTAAAGGTTTCCTGAGTCTTTACATGGTCTCTCAGTCTGGTTCAGTAAGTTATACAATCATGGGAATGACTGCTGACTTGACAGTTGTCCAGAAGATAGTCATTGACATCCTCCACATGAAGGATAAGTCACAAAGGGTTATTGGTAAAGAAGCTGGCTGTTCACAGAGTGCTATTTTCAAGCATATTAATATAAAGTTTGTAAGGAAATGTAGAGTTACTCTTTAGATATTGTAAGGAAATGTAGAGTTACTCCTTAAATATATAATGTTTTAGAAAATGTTTTCATCTCATGCTAGCTTGTGCAAGAAGTGCTAAGGCGAAGTGTAAAGCAGGATGCATCTGTGGTTAGTTGCTGGACGTTAAGAACATATATTGAGTGTTGAGAACATTGGTCTCAAGCCAAGGTGATAAGGTCAAACATTGTGATGTTGAGTCTGTCTCTAGGCAGAATTACTATGAATATCTTTTAGGTTAATATTAATTGTATATTGTATTAACATAATGCTTGAATGTGATTGGTTGTTCATGGGGCCTTCCCCCTATACGACCCCTTTTTGTTTATTGCATTTGTATTCTTGATCATCCACACCTTGTGTATGGTGTCTTGACTATCCGACCGGTCAGAGAGTTTTTCCATTGACCACCAAAGTCCAGCTAGAGCACAGGAAAGAGGGGCTGAGATTTCAGAATGGTACAAGAAGTGGGGTGCATTTGAACAGGTAAGCTTTCTTTAAAATTACTTTTGTGAAAAGTACTTTTGAACAGCTTACTCTGTCAATGTTGCACCCCTACATGTTATAGACCTCAGAGCATGAGAGTCATCTTTGCTTGAGAGACAGGGACATTTAAAGGCAGCTTGATCAAAAGGGGACTTCGCTAGGCTTGCCAGGATCCCAGGTATTGATATAATAGGGGTTGAAAAACCTTTTTTTTTCAACCAGAAGGACTAGTCATTGGAAACCTCTAAATCAATGTCAGGACCTTGTCTTGGGTATTTGTTGGCAGGACACTGCCCCGAATGTTTAACAGGCCTATTATTTGTGTATAAGGGACCAAGAACCTATTTGGTCGCTAGTGTTGGTGGGGGTTATTATCACAAGCTGGGAAAGGGACCTTTGTTCCGCGGATACATACATTAAGGTTCAATATACATAATAATTTTGAATTTCAACAAGGTCTGTTAAGGGTGTCAGGAGTAAAATTGAATACAGAACTGGTGAAAAATTTGTGGTTTGCCCTAAGTCATTGATTGTGTGTTCTGAAGCTGATGTGTATAAATAGAGTTATAATATAAGTTAAAGTATAAGAATTAAACATGGGAAATCTGTCAGGAAGGTAAGCCGGATCAGCCCACCCCCTTAGATTTCGTGTCTGGGAACTATGGAAAACATTATACTGAACCTTTCTGGAAAAACATATTAAATAGAGCACATTCTCTACAAATTTCGGGGCTAACCAAATGCGGACCATGTTCTGCAGAAGAATGGGAGGAGGTTACTAAATTGTGCGGGCAACATAAACAGCATAATTATCCACCGTTCCCTTATGATAAAAAAAATATATGATTGAATGTTATGGTCTAAAGCATTGAAGGAATATAGAAAACGGTTCACTCATCCCCTACAAAAGCCTATTCAGGAACCACCGACATTCGCTTCTGCTATTTTAATTTTTAATTTCATGTAAGCAGCAGACAGGAGAGGATTTTTATTCTTTTGTGTCCCAGCTTTTTAAGATCTATCTAGCCTGTGATGTAGATAGTCCACAAATTTTTGTCAGTACAGCCATGAATAATGGGGACCCAAAGGTGACCCAAGTAATGAAACTGGTCAACCCTGAGTGGGCGACCATGTCCCCTCCACAGTTTTTAGAGGATGTAAAGAAAAGAGCCTCCTCTGGATTTTTTAATACCAAAGGTGGTCTGTTCGCCCAGACCTCAGGGACCACCACCCCCATGTTCCTCGCCTTCAATAATCCCACATTCCAAACACAGGAATACCCGGATCAGGGATGTTTTCACTGTGGGGATCTTTCCCATTAGAAAACAGAATGCCGCACAGGAGAGGCGCAGGGGTCAGGTTCCAAAGGAGGGGCAGGGGAGCCTCCAGAGGGAGATATTAGTATAACTCCCCCAACTACCAGACACAGCAAACTAGACCCCCCCAACAATATACAACCAAATCAGCCACCACCTGGCCGCCAAATACAGCCGGACAGGCGGCCCACAGCCAACACCCAAAAGCCTGCAGCCTCCCCGAGAGCCCAGGAACACTATAGACCTAAAACACATGGACTGCCATAGGGGTGCCCGGAGCAGATTCCCTCCTTGGTAATGCATTTCTTCTCTTCCCATTGGAAGACACTTCCACAGGTAGTCCTCAAAGTCGAGGAGACTCACCCAATATGGGCAAAGTCCAAGACAGATGTAGGACATGTCAAATGTATTCCCTATGTCCCGACTTTCAAACCTAACATTACACCCTTTCAAAAACAGTATCATCTTCATGCTGACAAAGTACAGGGTATAGAACCACAGATTAACACATAGATACAAAGAGACATTCTAAAACCCCTTGTCAGCCCCTGGAACACCCCTATTAACCCGGTAAGGAAAGCCAATGGGGAGTGGAGGCTATTACAGGATTTAAGGGGGGTGAACAAATGTATCCAACCACTTCCACCACTAGTTTCAGACATCGCTGGAATTTTTATCAACATCCCTGCTTCCTCCACAATTTATATGGTACTAGACTTGTCCGATGCTTTCTTTAGCATTGATGTTCACAAGGATTTCCAAAAGATCTTTGCCTTTGTTAAGTAGTGAGAGCGGGGCACAGTGTGCAGAAGACTCTGAAAGCCTGATGACTCACTTGTCTCTTAAAGGCCACTTGGCATCTCGGAAAAAGATCCAGTGGTGCAGAGAGAGGGTGGAATATCTAGGATGTATTATCTCAGGCGGGACTAGGCAAGTGTCCCCTGAAAGAGTCAAGACTCTGACCTGTCTCAGTCCACCTAAAGATAAGGCAGCGCTCCTTTTTTTTTCTTGGCTCTATTGTCTACTGCAGGCAGTGGATCCCAGATTGTTCTTTTTATGATTCAATCTTGAGCCCCTCTACTGCAGCAACTGCCCCAAGCAGGTAGTGTACACTGAGGAAATGACACAAGCCTTCCATTCATTATTACAGTCCTTGGCCAGTGCCCCAGCACTCGGTTTACCAGATCATAAGAAACCCTTCGTGCTTTACTGCATAGTCAGGGGCCCTGCATTTGCTGCCGTTCTGGCCCAGACGCACAGCATCCACTACCAACATGTGGCTTACCTATCCAAAAAGCTCCCCGTTCAAGTGCAGGGAATGCCAGCTTGCCTACAAGCTATCGCTGCATGCGCCATGGCAGTAAAAGAAGCTTCTAAAATCACTTTAGGAACCGAGACTACTTTGTATACCACACATACTGTAGTACACCTTTTACAAAACATTTCTACACAGCACATGACATCACAACGCTCCAGTGGTTATGAAATCATTCTCCTTAACGCACATGGTCTCACTGTCAAATCTTGTTCTGAAACAACACCTGCAATCAGATTACTACATGCATTACTCAGACTCCCGTCAGTTGAAGTCCCCCCAGAGCATGACTGCTCCACACATCTGCTACATTCTACCTCACCAAGACCCGACCTCACAGATCAACCCAACTTCGAGCCTGATTACATAAATGTTTTTGTTGATGGCAGCTGTTCAAGACCAAGCGATGACACTTACAAAACTGGTTACGCTGTAGTGACCTTACCAGACTTAGTAGTGGAAGCGAAACCAATAGCAGCCAACTCTGCTCAGCAAGCAGAACTCTTTGCCATAACCCGTGCCTGTCAGTTGTTCAAAGGACAGAAAGTAAACATTTACACTAACAGCAGATATGCGTGATCTGGCAGTCCCGCGGTTTTAAAATGGCAGATACAGTGGTGTGAAAAAGTGTTTGCCCCCTTCCTCATTTCCTGTTCCTTTGCATGTTTGTCACACTTAAGTGTTTCGGAACATCAAACCAATTTAAACAATAGTCAAGGACAACACAAGTAAACACAAAATGCAATTTGTAAATGAAGGTGTTTATTATTAAAGGTGAAAAAAAATCCAAACCATCATGGCCCTGTGTGAAAAAGTGATTGCCCCCCTTGTTAAAACATACTATAACTGTGGTTGTCCACACCTGAGTTCAATTTCTATAGCCACACCCAGGCCTGATTATTGCCACACCTGTTCCCAATCAAGGCATCACTTAAATAGAAGCTGCTTGACACAGTAAGGTCCACCAGAAGATCCTTAAAAGCTACACATCATGCCGAGACCCAAAGAAATTCAGGAACAATTGAGAAAGAAAGTAATTGAGATCTATCAGTCTGGAAAGGGTTATAAAGCCATTTCCAAAGCTTTGGGAATCCAGCGAACCACAGTGAGAGCCATTATCCACAAATGGCGAAGACATGGAACTGTGGTGAACCTTCCCAGGAGTGGCCGGCCGCCCAAAATTACCCCAAGAGCGCAGCGATGACTCATCCAAGAGGTCACAAAAGACCCCACAACAATGTCCAAGGAACTGCAGGCCTCCCTTGCCTCAGTTAAGGTCAGCGTTCATGCCTCCACCATCAGGAAAAGACTGGGCAAAAATGGCCTGCATGGCAGAGTTCCAAGGAGAAAACCACTGCTGAGCAAAAAGAACATCAAAGCTCGTCTCAATTTCTCCACAACACATCTTGATGATCCCCAAGACTTTTGGGACAACATTCTGTGGACCGATGAGACAAAAGTGGAACTCTTTGGAAGGTGTGTGTCCAAGTATATCTGGCGTAGAAGGAACACTGCATTTCATAAAAAGAACATTATACCAACAGTAAAATATGGTGGTGGTAGTGTGATGGTCTGGGGCTGTTTTGCTGCTTCAGGACCTGGAAGACTTGCCGTGATAAAAGGAACTATGAATTCTGCTGTCTACCAAGAGATCCTGAAGGAGAATGTCCGACCATCTGTTCGTGTACTCAAGCTGAAACGAACTTGGGTTCTGCAGCAGGACAATGATCCTAAACACACCAGCAAGTCCACCACCGAATGGCTGAAGAAAAACAAAATGAAGACTTTGGAGTGGCCTAGCCAAAGTCCTGACCTGAATCCTATTGAGATGTTGTGGTATGACCTTAAAAAGGCAGTTCATGCTCGAAAACCCTCTAATGTAACTGAATTAGGACAATTCTGCAAAGATGAGTGGGCCAAAATTCCTCCAGGACGCTGTAAAAGCCTCATTGCACGTTATCGCAAACGCTTGGTTGCAGTTGTTGCTGCTAAGGGTGGCCCAACCAGTTATTAGGTTTAGGGGGCAATCACTTTTTCACACAGGGCCATGATGGTTTGGATTTTTTTTCACCTTTAATAATAAACACCTTCATTTACAAATTGCATTTTGTGTTTACTTGTGTTGTCCTTGACTATTGTTTAAATTGGTTTGATGTTCCGAAACACTTAAGTGTGACAAACATGCAAAGGAACAGGAAATGAGGAAGGGGGCAAACACTTTTTCAGACCACTGTAATAAGCAAATCTCAAATCAATCCTGGGTGGGGGATTTATTATGTGCACTTCACTTGCCCTCTAAAATTAATGTCATTAAAGTAAAGGGTCATTCCTATGACAAATCTTAGGCTACTAAGGGAAACAACTTAGCAGACAGGGCAGACAAAACTGCAGCTGAAGATGCAATTAAAGAATCTCCCCCAGAATCAACCCACCTACTGTTTTCTACAGATTTTTCCTCTCTAGATTTTCAAGCCCTAGCTGCATTACTTCAGAGGAGAGCCCAATTATCCCACATTACTTGTTGGAAATTGCATGGTCTGACACGCAACCCGGATGGCTTGTGGTCAAACAAGGAGTGAGTTATAGGCATTTCTGAAACAGTAGCTCCTTTGATTTTATCTTATCTCCATGGCCCCAGACCCATCAGAAAATAGCCCCTGCAGCAAACGTATAACCAGAATTTTTGCACTAACACCACTCACCTATTGATCGAAAAACGAATTCACTCCTGCCTAACTTGTGCCCAGAATAATGTTCAAGGGCCAAAATATGGCCTTCCTGGTCACTTGTCGGCGCCTTTGGGCCCATTGCAGGACTTACAGATTGATTTCACACACATGCCCAAACAGAAAGGTAATATCAAATATCTTTGCTTCATAGTAGACACATTTTCCTCCTGGCCGGAACCTATTCCCGTCACAGGAGAGACCACAGGTTCGGTTTACCTGCTACCATATACTCTGACCAGGGACCCGCTTTCACAGCAAAACACACCCAAGAATTAGTGAAAGTTCTTAGGATACAATGGAAGCTCCACATCTCCTACCACCGTTAAAGACAAATTAAGAAAAGCCACACAGGGTACTATGAAGAACTAGCTCCATTTCTTGCCAGGGGTACTCTCCCAAATAAGAACCACCCCCCATGCCAGAACAGGACTTTCCCCCTTTGAAATCCTCATGGGAAAACCTGCTCAAAGAGCCCCCAAGATAGGTGAGGAATCTAATTTATATACCTTGCAGGAAGAGCACGTGAAATACCTAGTGAGTAGCCTTGCTGAAACTTATGACAAGGTGGCGGTCACCTTTCCTCCTCTTTCCCCAGAACTAACACATCCTTTTGTCCCGGGGGACAAAGTGCCGATCAAGCAACTTGCAGTCCGCAAAGCAACCAGGCCCTGTCTTTCAAGGCCCATTTGAAGTCCTCAAGGTCTCCAGGACAGCAGTACTGACGGATCAAAGCCCGCAATGAATCCATGTATCAAGGTTGAAGAAAAGACCACAGATGAAGGAATCAGGAGAAGGGATGAAGGAGCTCCCACCAGTAACTGTTCAAGAAGAGACTCTGACACCATTACCCCCTGCCCTCTCCCCCGAGACCCCTTAGCCGCCCATATCATTTTTTTCATAAGTTCTCCCCATAAGCCAAGGAAGTGTACCACCTGGACAATCTTCTTTTTCTCAATTGTAATGACCATCATTGTATTCCTGCTCTCACTCCTTGGGTGTTGGATAAGTTCTTCATGTGGGGTGTCAGAGGATGTTAATGTAAAAGTGAAGGCCAGGGCTGTATTCATGGGAACGAGCAATATTTATCCATGCTGAGTGATCAAGGGGAGATATCTATAATGTTTTAGAAAATGTTTTCATCTCATGCTAGCTTGTGCAAGAAGTGCTAAGGCGAAGTGTGAAGCAGGATGCATCTGCGGTTAGTTGCTGGACGTTAAGAACATATATTGTGTGTTGAGAACATTGGTCTCAAGCCAAGGTGATAAGGTCAAACACTGTGAAGTTGAGTCGGTCTCTAGGCAGAATTACTATGAATATCTTTTAGGTTAATATTAATTGTATATTGTATTAAAATAATGCTTGAATGTGATTGGTTGTTCATGGGGCCTTCCCCCTATACGACGCCTTTTTGTTTATTGCATATTATTCTGTGAAGCTGGAATAAACTTTTGTATTCTTGATCATCCACACCTTGTGTATGGTGTCTTGACTACCTGACCGGTCAGAGAGTTTTTCCATTGACCACCAAAGTTCAGCTCGAACACAGGAAAGAGGGGCTGAGATAGGACCACCTTTCAAAGTTGAGTGGAAGTAAAAAGTGTGGTAGAAAAAGATGCACAAGCAACAGGGATAACTGTATCCTTTAGAGGATTGTGAAGCAAAGGCCATTCAGGAATTTGAGGAAGATTCACAAGGAGTGGACTGCAGCTGGTGTCAGTGCTTCAATAGCCACCACACACAGATGTATCCAGAACATGGGCTACAACTGTCGCATTCCTTGTGTCAAGCCACTCCTGAATCAGAGACAATGTCAGAAGCATCTTACCTGGGCTAAGGAGAAAAAGGACTGCACTTTTGCTTAGTTGTCCAAAGTCCTGTTTTTGGATGAGGGTAAAATTTGCATTTCATTTGGAAAGCAAGGTCCCAGAGTCTGGAGGAAGAGTGGAGAGGCACAGAACCCAAATTACATGAGGTCCACTGTGAAGTTTCCACAGTCAGTGGTGATTTGGGGAGCCATTTAATCTGCTGGTGTTGGGTCACTGTGCTTTATCAAGTCCAAAGTCAGAGCAGCCCTCTACTAGGAAATTCTAGAGCACTTCATGCTTCCCTCTGCTGACCAGCTTTATGGAGCTGCTGATTTCATCTTCCAGCAGGACTCAGCACCTGCCCACACTGCCAAAAGTACCAATACCTGGTTTATTGATCATGGTATCATTGTGCTTGATTGTCACACAAACTTGCCTGACCTACAGTAAACCCCATAGAGAATATGTTGGGTATTATCAAGAAGAAGATGAGAGACACCAGACACCAGACACCAGACCCAACAATGCCGCTATAAAAGCAACCTGGGCTTCCATAACACCTCAGCAGTACCACAGTACCACTGTTCAGACTGGAATCAGGAGTGTAGAGGAGCCTGGCCTTCCCTTCTCTTTCTTTCCCTAACTAATCCCCTGAAGCTGCTACCGAGCCAACTGAGTCTTACAGTAACAGACATTGTTTCCTAACACCTGCTGCACCAAGTAGGCACCTGCTAGGCTGGTAAGAGAAATGAGGCATGCTGCAAACTCCTCACTTCTCTCTCTCTCTATCTTTACCTCTGTGTGTCTATATGTGTGTGTCTATTTATGTGTGTGTCTGTCTGTGTGCACAGTGACTGGATATGATGGGGCACAGTAGCTGAAATTGATGACACAGTGGCTGCATATGATGGGAACAGTGGCTGCAATTGATGGCACAGTGGCTGCATTTGACGGGGCACAGTGGCTGTAATTGATGGGCACAGTGGCTTCAACTGATGGCACAGTGGCTACATATGATGGGCACAGTGGCTGCATATGATGGGCAAAGTGGCTGCATTTGATTTGCACAGTGGCTGCATTTGATGACACAGTTGCTGCATTTGATGGGCACAGTGACTGCATTTGGTGGGCACAGTGGCTGCATTTGGTGGGCACAGTGGCTAAATTTGATGGGCACTATCATACTAATAGCCCAAGTGAAACACCCCTATCTATCCTGTTAATTTTTTTCAATGGTGGCAATATCTTACCCCACGTACACACGGTCGGAGATTTTGCCAACCAAATCCGTCGGATTTTGCCCGTCGGATTTAGTCCGACGGATTGTGTCCGAAACTGTTGCATACACACGGTCGGGCCAAGTTGGCGAAAAATCCGATCTTTCAGAACGTGATGACGTAATTTCGTTACGATGGGACTACATTCAGGCTAGTAGCCAATAGCTTTGATGTAGGAATTTGATCTGAGCATGCGTGGCACTTGGTCCGATCAAAATGCTCTACACATGATCGGATTAGGTCCGTCCGTCCCAGTTGGTCGGGAAATATTTCCAACATGTTGGAAAATTGGGTCGGATGGAGATTCGGACGGAATCAGTCCGATGCATACCACACACAGTCGGATTATCGGACGACACAGTCCGATAAGACTCATTCCGACAGATTCTCCGACCGTGTGTACAAGGGCTTAGGGTTGTCATTTTGGTCCACTATACCAACCAAGCCACTATTCATGGTATAGAGGGAAGGTTCCAACTTGACATTTTTGTCCCTCATTCTGCACTGTACATTCCCATTTAACATTACCACATTCTGCATGTAAGTAATCTCAAAACTCTTTAATCACGCCCTTTATAAGCCATGCTCCCACACTTGGCACAAATTAAACCACGTCCATTGTTCTCGCCAGGGGGGCCCATTTGGGATCTTGCACAGGGGCCCACTGATTTGATGATACGCCCCTGCTCCGAACATTCTGCCTGTGTGTACTGGGCTTAAAGAGGAACTGCAGCCTGCTCACATAATTTGTAATAAAAATATCTTTGCCATTCTGAAGCTTCCCTTCCACAGTTATGACAACTTATTTTTCACTGTACTCAAAGTTTCTCTATAAACAATTAGGGACACATTGGATGAATCTATATCATAGGGATCCACTGTCATTCACTATGCTTTTTCCCTATTATTTATTATGCTGTAGAAAGCTTCCAGTTATATTGATCTGTAGTGTAGTGGAATAGAATAAAAAAAAAAAAAAAAAAAAAAATATTCAATGCTGTGTTTTTTTTTTTCAGCAAGAAAAAAATCATGTATTTCCTAAGCCTGTTTTGCATATGGTTAAGACAGGAAGTAACACTTCTATAACAGGAGCACAGATAACAATGTACATTTTTATCTAAAAATCAGTAATTAAAGTAAATCAATGTTTAACAGTTAAGCTAAAGAGAAATACTGCACTTCTTAACAAGAGAGCTGCTAATAACTGCTAATAACACACCTCACCCTGTAATCCCAAACCATACAAAACCACAATCTCCCAGTTGAAAAATCTAAGGCATAATTACATTACCATGCATATATAAAATAAAAATCCACAGTCTAAAGAATAAATGGCACTTAACCACCTCAGGTCTGGACATTCCCCCCCCCCCCCCCTTCCAGTTTAGGCCATTTTTCAGCTTTTAGCACTGTCATACATTGAATGACAATTACTCAGTCAGGGCTCAGCATTTCAAGTCCCTGGCTACTAGCCAGGCCTTGAGAGTTATTCATCGTTGCTAGGTGGCAAAAAGACCAGGGACTTCAGACCAAGGTCATAAAACTGAGGGGGGGGGGGGGGGGGGTTGGTTGGTGTTGTATGTTGCGCAGCTTTTTTTTCTTTTGGGCTGGGTGGTGGGGTTGTGTCCGTCATTGCTGACCACTAAACTGCCTGACCTACATACACTTACCTGCCTGACCTACATACTCTGACCTACATACACTTACCTGCCTGACCTACATTACATACACTGACCTACATACACTGACCTACCTGACCTACATACACTGACCTACCTGACCTACCTACACTGACCTACCTGACCTACATACACTGACCTACCTGACCTACATACACTCACTGACCTACATACAGTCAGTCACTCATCAGACAGGAGCCAAGCCAAGGAGGAGAGGAGAGCTGCTTGCCCAAGCAGGGAGAGGGGATGTGGCATTCCCACCTTCTGGAGCCTGCAGTGACGTCAGGTCATTCACACGTCCCGCAGTCCTGGCATTGGCGCTGCAGGCTCCAGAAGGTGGGACCTGCTATAGCACTCGGCCGTACTTGGCCACTTTTGGCCGCTATGGCACTCGGCCACTTTCGACCGCTATGGCACTCGGTCACTTTCGGCCGCACTCGCGATCAGAATGGTCGCAGCGCTCAGGACTAACAATAGAATGCAGCATTTTATAGACTCTGGGCTTCAGCCCCCCCCCCAGCCATCCCCTCCCGACACCCCTGCCTAAAACACATCCTCACAAATGACACTGTTAAATGTTCTATTCAGAATTAAGTTACAAAAAATAAAAAAATGTATATTTACGTTAACGGATAACCCTGCCCCCCTCTGACACCATGGGGAAAGCCAGAGGAAAGTTCCCGTGCATCAGAAGACTTCCTTCTGCTATATAAGAGCTGTAATTTGAACAGGAGCATCACACAGCGGGAGACTCCCATTAAGGCAGATCATCTGGAGGACGAAGCGGAGAAGAAGAAGCTGGAGAAAGATGCCGGACGAGAAGACCGGAGGAAGATAGAGGAAGAAGCGGGGGAAGAACAAGATGGAGGAAGAAGAAGAACGCCGAAGGAAGACCACAAGAAGATGGACGAAGAAGCAGGGAAAGAAGAAGACATTAATAAAGGAATTGTCAAACACTGTCTATTGTCTTTTTTAACATTTTTTACACTTTTCTTGTGAAATGGTAGGGGTACACTTGTACCCCATTACCAATTCACAAAGTGGGAGGGCCGGGATCTGGGAGTCCCCTTGTTAAAGGGGGCTTCCAGATTCCAATAAGTCCCCCGCCCACAGACCCCCACAACCACCGGGCAAGGGTTGTGGGGATGGGGCCCTTCTCTCCATCAACATGGGCATAAGGTGCTTTGGGGGGCTACCCCAAAGCACCCTTCCAATGTTGAGGGCATGTGGCCTGGTACGATTAAGGAGGGGGGCACTCTCTCGTCCCCCCCTCTTTTCCTGCAGCCTGCCAGGTTGCGTGCTCGGATAAGGGTCTGGTATGGATTTTTGGGGTGACCCCACGCCATTTTTTTTTTTTAAATTGGCACGGGGTTCCCCTTAATATCCATACCAGACCTGAAGGGCCTGCTATGGAATTTGGGGGACCCCCATACATTTTTGTTTTTTAATTTTGGTTCGGGGTTCCCCTGTGGGGGAATCCCATGCCGTTTTTATCAATGAACTTTCATGTGTATCGCCGGGACCGACAATTCAGTATAGCCACGAGTAGTTTTAAATTACTTTTTTTACTTTAGAAATGTAATTTTGCTGTCAGACTGTTCTAAACACGGGAAACATGCACCACTTTACAGGCATACTATAGACACCACCCAGGTATGAAATTTAAAGGAATATTACACTTTTATTGTTTCACTTTAAGCATTATTAAAATCACTGCTCCTGAAAAAATGGTTGTTTTAAAACTTTTTTTTGCATTGATACATGTCCCCTGGGGCAGGACCCAGGTCCCCAAACACTTTTTAAGACAATACCATGCATATAATATATATTTGAAAATAAATACTCTTTCTTCATAAATGTAGGCAGACATATATTCTGCTACATTTCTTTGGTTAAAATAACCTAATACTGTGTATATTATTTGGTCCATGTAAAAATGATAGAGTCTACAAGCTATGATATAAATATTCAAAAAAGTATCAATCCAGATGTACAGACTCCCTAACTCATTTCTTGAGGTACTAAAATACCAGGACAGTACAAAATGTTATTTTTTCCTAAAGGTTTTTGGAAATTTCAGGGAAGAAAATTAAAAAGGATTTTTTTACACAAAGTAATCAATTTATAAGATATTTCTAACACACATTATAGGCATACTTAGAAATACACCCCACAACACATTCTGGTACTCCTCCTGAGTATGGAGAGACTTTTCCACAGCCTTGCCACACAGAGGAGCCCAAAATCCAAGGAGCACCTTCAGGCTTTCTAGAGGCATAAATGACACATCTAATTTCCTGAGTACCTATAGTTTGTTTGGGGGCCCTGGAGTGCCAGGACAGTGGAAACCACCCTAAAATGAGCACGCGTTAGAGAGTAAATACCCCAGGGTATTTTTTTACATCCATGGTGAGTCTTTTGAAGACTTAATTTTTTTGCCAAAAGTTTTTTAAAAATGTGGAAAGAAAATGAAAATACATTTCTCACACATTGAATGGACATACTTAGACGTACACCCTAAAACACATTCTACTATTCTTCCCTATTATGATGATACCACATGTGTGAGGCTTTTTAAGTGTCTGGATGGATTATGTACCAGATATTGTATCTTGTTTATCACACAAATCAACCAATTGTGTTAAAACCAATGTACTGTAATAGTCGCCTCTATATGACTGCTGTGGTAAAGACCAGGGACAATATAACTCCTGCGGCAGTAATCACAGACATTTTGATATTAGTGATTAGCGACACTGTCTGTGGGTGGCAGTGATTAGGGAAAATATGAGTGGTGTGGTGGGGATTTCGGATACCGTAACTGGTGTGGCAGTGATCAGGGACACTATGACTGGTGTGGTAGTGATCACGGACACTGTAACTGGTGTGGTGGTGATCATGGACACTTCATAACTGGTGTGGGGGTGATCACGGACACCATACCAGTTGATGGTGGTGATCAGGGACACTATAATCAGTGTGGCAGTGGTTAGGGACACTGTAACCAGTGTAGGGGTGATTAGGCCCATTCCTAGGGAGAAGAAATGGTGGATGCGTGGGGGGGGGGGACGCACAGAGGAACATAATCATAAGTCCTTATACAGGCACTCAGCATTTATTTAGCCTATAAAAGCACCTCTATGTTAGCCTATGCATCTGTGCACACATAGGCATCTACAAGCATATTTGAAGAGGAGAGTTTACAGGCAGAAAAAAAACACATCAAAGGCATATTCTGAGAGGAGCTCTTGAACAGAAAACATGTGCATGTTCACCTAAACATGTATGAACTTGCTGTACAGGACACCAGGAATGTGTCCTGGATGGCACATACATTTTTACTTATATTTGAGCTGTGATACTTTTAAGGAGGGCCCTTTGGGGACATTTGCGGAATACTCAGGGGTTCTCACCAATGCATGTTGAGATGTTCCAGAGAAAATTTGGTTGGAGAGGATTGATTTCCAGTACTATCTGGACTGATAAGTCACTATTAAGGACCCAGAATTTCAGAGGTTCAAAGAGTTTTGGATGGTAAGAACCTCCAAACCCTGACTACCAGGAAGTTGGTGCTGAAGGGTGTAAGCCCCAGGCAGCAGAGGGAAATCAGCACCAGTGTCAGCAAGGCAGTGTGGAGAAGTTCACGATCTGTGAGCAAAGTGAATGCTTTGGGAATTGAGACACTTGTTGCTGAACACTTGTGGCCTGTATGCCACCCTGAAACCCAGAGGTACTCAGGGTGGGACCAAGAGGTCAACTGGCAGTCAGTTGCATGGTTCCTTTGTGCTATTATTTTTTAACTGTTTGACTTTTGCTGAAGAAAGCTATTAATGTTACCTGTCTTGGAGGAATTTTTAAAGAACTGTTTGCTTTTACAAAGGGCTGCTGGTGATCTTGTGCCCACACATTTACAGTGCATAAAAACATATATGTATTCCAATGGCCAGAATAAATTAATATTTTGATCCAGCCATTCTTAACCAGGGTTCCTCCAAAGGTGACTAGGGGCTGCTTTAGATGTGGCTAGCTGATTTCCCATGTGATGGTGAATACATAGTTCCAGGCCCAACACCACTTTGCCAAGTTAGAAGCATGTATGGGTGGCATTCTAACCAACAGTGTAAGGGGGCATTCTTCCCACAGACCACCACCAGTGTAAGGGGCATTTTCCCAATATGCATAAATCCACATACATATTGTAACATTAGAGGTGTTTTTCTGCCAAATTCTAGCAATGACACTGATGGAGACTGCCCTGATATGTATGCTCTAGATCGAGCAGTTCCTGCAGAATCACTCCATATGAATCCATTTACAGCATTTGCAAAAACAGGTCAGACAGTTTATAATGTGGTTCTAAAAGAAATGTTATGGTCTCTGTGCTCCTCACTCAAATCTGATGTGCACAACTGCTTTCAGAAGTTCTCAGCTGAAATTCAAGATCTGGGTGACAGGGTCAATCATCTAGAGGATGGAATGAGCGCATGTATGACCTCCTTTAACAAGATGGTCCATGCCTGCTGATCTGCAAGATAGGTCTCAGTGAAACAACCTGAAAATCAAGGGCATACCCAAATCTGTTCTGTTGTCTCAGCTACCTCACTACATACTTCTTGAAACGGTTGCTCTGTCACTTTGTCCTGAAGACCACTAACAGAATTCACAGGGTTCCCAAACCATCCTTCTTGCCACAAGAAGACCTGAGAGATGTCCTGATGTACAGTGGTGTGAAAAAGTGTTTGCCCCCTTCCTCATTTCCTGTTCCTTTGCATGTTTGTCATACTTAAGTGTTTCGGAACATCAAACCAATTTAAACAATAGTCAAGGACAACACAAGTAAACACAAAATGCAATTTGTAAATGAAGGTGTTTATTATTAAAGGTGAAAAAAAATCCAAACCATCATGGCCCTGTGTGAAAAAGTGATTGCCCCCCTTGTTAAAACATACTATAACTGTGGTTGTCCAATTTCTCTAGCCACACCCAGGCCTGATTATTGCCACACCTGTTCACAATCAAGGCATCACTTAAATAGGAGCTGCTTGACACAGTAAGGTCCACCAGAAGATCCTTAAAAGCTACACATCATGCCGAGACCCAAAGAAATTCAGGAACAATTGAGAAAGAAAGTAATTGAGATCTATCAGTCTGGAAAGGGTTATAAAGCCATTTCCAAAGCTTTGGGAATCCAGCAAACCACAGTGAGAGCCATTATCCACAAATGGCGAAGACATGGAACTGTGGTGAACCTTCCCAGGAGTGGCCGGCCGCCCAAAATTACCCCAAGAGCGCAGCGACGACTCATCCAAGAGGTCACAAAAGACCCCACAACAACGTCCAAGGAACTGCAGGCCTCACTTGCCTCAGTTAAGGTCAGCGTTCATGCCTCCACCATCAGGAAAAGACTAGGCAAAAATGGCCTGCATGGCAGAGTTCCAAGGAGAAAACCACTGCTGAGCAAAAAGAACATCAAAGCTCGTCTCAATTTCTCCACAACACATCATGATGATCCCCAAGACTTTTGGGACAACATTCTGTGGACCGATGAGACAAAAGTGAAACTCTTTGGAAGGTGTGTGTCCAAGTATATCTGGCGTAGAAGGAACACTGCATTTCATAAAAAGAACATTATACCAACAGTAAAATATGGTGGTGGTAGTGTGATGGTCTGGGGCTGTTTTGCTGCTTCAGGACCTGGAAGACTTGCCGTGATAAAAGGAACTATGAATTCTGCTGTCTACCAAGAGATCCTGAAGGAGAATGTCCGACCATCTGTTCGTGTACTCAAGCTGAAACGAACTTGGGTTCTACAGCAGGACAATGATCCTAAACACACCAGCAAGTCCACCACCGAATGGCTGAAGAAAAACCAAATGAAGACTTTGGAGTGGCCTAGCCAAAGTCCTGACCTGAATCCTATTGAGATGTTGTGGTATGACCTTAAAAAGGCAGTTCATGCTCGAAAACCCTCTAATGTAACTGAATTAGGACAATTCTGCAAAGATGAGTGGGCCAAAATTCCTCCAGGACGCTGTAAAAGCCTCATTGCACGTTATCGCAAACGCTTGGTTGCAGTTGTTGCTGCTAAGGGTGGCCCAACCAGTTATTAGGTTTAGGGGGCAATCACTTTTTCACACAGGGCCATGATGGTTTGGATTTTTTTTCACCTTTAATAATAAACACCTTCATTTACAAATTGCATTTTGTGTTTACTTGTGTTGTCCTTGACTATTGTTTAAATTGGTTTGATGTTCCGAAACACTTAAGTGTGACAAACATGCAAAGGAACAGGAAATGAGGAAGGGGGCAAACACTTTTTCACACCACTGTAGATTCACTATTATCAAGCCAAATAATGCATCTTATCGAAATTCTGCAAAAAAGAGCATCTCCCTGAACAAGCCACCTCACTCCAAGTTATCCCTGATCTCTCAGTTCATGCATTGCAGCCTTGCAAAAACCTAGCGATCATTACAAGTTCTACTGTCATGTATCAGGTGTGACCAGAGCTGTGTGGACAGCAACAGAGGAACAAACGCAGATAAGGTGAAAATATATAATTTATTAAGATAAGTGAATAAACACAACCACCTACAATATACTAAAATGTGCAACCAAACAACCACCAACAGAAACCCACAAATAGTAACAGGCAAATATATAAAAGTAAAGTGGAATACCGGAATCATAAAAAGGGCCAGGCCAGGGTCGACAACGGGGTCAGCAGCTAGGGAAGGAAGACAAACAGGACAAGGAGAGGATGGATGGATCACAGGAAGGACGGGTCAGGTACAAGGCTCAGAGTCCAGGGTTCAGGTAACAGACAGGAACAGGAACAGGTTCTGATGCAGATGCAGAGCTTCACAGGTTCAGGGTCAAGGCGCAAGGAAGATACCAAGGCAAGGCTGATACCCGGCAGACACACTGATGTGTGTCTGCCGGGTACTTATACACACCTCCTGCAATTACTCAGGTGATGCCTAATTGCAGGAGATGATTTAGGCAAGGTTATATGTCGTGAACCTGTTTGCAGCCGATGTAATTCTTATGTTAATGAAACCATACATGTCTCTTCTCCATGCCCACACTATACTTTCTAAATGTAGTTTACTTTCGTATTATAAAGTGAACAACTCCAAATCTACGATTTTAAATTTAGGCATTCCCTGCCAAAATCCTTGCAACTTCAGCAGTAGTTTCCCTACATGGGAGTGGGGGGGGTCTCTGCCTGTAAGAGCATTTGCCTGTAAACTCCTGAAAAAGCCATAGTGTGCATGGACACATTGGCTAACATGGAGGGGAGTTGATGTAAAAAAAGAGCTCAAAAGCCTGTAGGAGCAGCTTCTATGAGCTTCTTTGAGATGCAGTATGCATGAGCCCTTAGTCTTTTGGCGGCATGGGGGTGGTAGATATCTATGACTACCACACTTCAACACACTCAGACCAACTCAAACATTGGTTTTCATCTGCTTTCATCTGGAAAATCCCCCCCCCCCCCCCCGTGGGTGGGTATCGAGCGCATTCTCACTAACTTTAAGAAGCGGAGTAATCTGTTATACGCAGATCCATGGAGAGAAATACCACTTTCCTCCCTACCATTTACCAATATAGCATCCTTTTTTTAACAATCAGGAGTGCTTTATTGAAAAAAAAAAGTAGTAACAGTACAAAAAACAACATACAGCTATTACATGTAACAGACAGCATTCAGTACATTCCGCTAAACATAACTTATCTCACTTTGGCAGTAACCCTTCGGCATCGTATTCAAGAAGACAAAAGGAATTTGATGCAATAGGAGGATACTAGGTACAGTAATTGGTCCAGTTTAGGAAGGGGGGGGGGGAGGTCAGGGAAAAAAAAAGGGGGGGGGGGGGCAGGGGGAAGGGGAGGGAGGAGGGAAGGAGAGAGGGGGGGAAGGAGAGAGGGGGTAGAGGTAAGTTCATCACTTGAAAACTGCACTCAATGTTCAGCAGAGCAGTGGACACACATAAGGTGATACCAATAAAGTATCCTTATTAGTGTAGAAAGAAGCGTGCCTTAATTCTCCAACTGCTGAGCAACCCGAACAAATGCAAATGCCTGTCAGTGTACTGCACTCAGACTGGGCAAAATACTGTATTCACTGTGTGGAAGATCTGTTACAGAATTGTAATTTTTCATATAGCAGTATAACCTCCCGGGTACGTTGTATGTCACTCTGACAGGTATCACGCATTTTGTATCTTCCATGCCATTTCCTCTAATATCTCTACACCCTAGAATAGCTAGTTTCTTAGCCACCCGCCATATAGTAAAATGATGTTGGCAAAGTGGTTCCAATATCCTGACCAGATGTCATATGATGTTGTCAGGATATCAAGCCGCTGCACGCCCCCGGGGGCATGCATCACGGAGATAATTGCTGCGGCGTGTCAGTCTGACACACTGCAACTCTGATCTAGGTAAAGAGTATCTGACAGAGACTCTTTACCATGTGATATGCCGCGTCTAATCACAATGACCACAATGTAAACAGAAAGAGCCACTGATCGGCTTTTCCTCACTCGCGTCTGACAGACACAAGTAGGGGAGAGCCGATAGGCTGCTCTCCTGACAGGGGGGGTCTGTGCTAATTGTTTATCAATGTAGCCCCCCCTCGGATGGCCACCCAGGACCACCAGGATTCTGACAGGACCACCAGGGATGGCCACCACACTGGACCACCAGGTATGCCACCCTAGACCACCAGGCAGCTGACAATTAGTGTCCAGGCAGCTGCCAATCAGTGCAAATGAAAAATGCCTGCCAGTTCCATTACCAACAGTGATGCCTATCAGTGAAATCTATCAGTGCCAGCCATCAGTTCCCATCAATGCCCATCATTGCTGCCTTGCAGTGCCATCTATCAGTGTCACCCATCAGTGTCGCCTATGAGTGCCCACCAGTGCCACCTATCAATACCCATCAGTGCCGCATATCAGTGCCATTTATCAGTACTGCCTATCAGTGCCCATCAGAGCCGCCTATCAGTGACCATTGTCAGTGCCCATCAGTGCCATCTCATTGGTGTCACCTCATTGGTGCCGCCTTATCAGTGCTCATCAGTACAGCTTACCAGTGCCCATCAATGAAGTAGAAAACTTACTTATTTAAAACATTTTATAACAAAAACAAAGAAAAACTTTATTTTTTCAAAATTTTTGGTCTTTTTTTCATTTGTTTAGCAAAAAATAAAAACAATAGAGGTGATCAAATACCACCAAAACACAGCTCTATTTGTGGGAACAAAATGATAAAAATTTAGTTTGGGAACAGTGTAGCATGACCACGTAATTGTCATTTAACCACTTCAGCCCCGGACCAATTTTCAGCCTAAGGACCAGAGGTCTTTTTACAATTTCGCACTGCACTGCTTTAACTGGTAATTGCGCGGTCATGCAATGTTGTACCCAAACGAAATTTGCGTCCTTTTCTTCCCACAAATAGAGCTTTCTTTTGAGGGTATTTGATTGCCTCTGCGATTTTTATTTTTTGCGATATAAATGGAAAAAGACCGAAAATTTTGAGAACAAAAGATATTTTCTACTTTTTGTTATATGAAAAATCGAATAAACTCAATTTTAGTCATACATTTAGGGCAAAATTTATTCAGCCACATGTCTTTAGTAAAAAAAATGTCAATAAGCGTATATTTATTGGTTTGCGCAAAAGTTATAGCGTCTACAAACTAGTGTACATTTTCTGGAATTTACACAGCTTTTACTCAAATAGATTTTTATTGATAAGAATAAAGGGGGGTACAGAAATACAGATTTGCCTAGGAACAATAGCACAATGTTATAACTACGTACATATAGAAGTCGTAAGAATGATACCCAATAACCAAATAACAATCTTTGCAAACTGAATTCTGTGAGACCTATTATTACATTGCATAATGCGTTATGGAAATGAGATCCAGATAATCAGAGTAGCTTTCACAATCCTTAGGTCGAGAGATATAGAACTATAACATTTTAGAACAGGAAAAGAAGGGGAGGGTAAAGAGAGTGGGGGGGGGAGGGAGGGAGAAAGTGAATGGAAGAGAGGCAGTCTGTACCAAATTATTCCTACAATCAGTTGCAGTTATGCTTTTCAACCAGTATCATGGAACCGACAGTTCCAGGCGGACCAATATGCCCTGTATTTCGCACCTGTACCATCACGATACGCTAATATTTTTTCATATGCCGAAATAATAGTGACCTTTGTAATCAATTCCCGCATTGTGGGTATGTCCCTTGATTTCCAGCTTTGTATTATCAGGGATCTCGCTGCTAATATGATGTTCATAGCTATGGCTCTCAGTGGTACGGGATAGACCGACATATCTATGCTCAGCAACGCTTTTTCGGGAGATGGTCTGTTAAGAACTCCTGTAATTGACGCCACCAGTTTGAACACTTCATTCCAAAAGCTCCGCAAGTGTGGGCATGCCCACCACATGTGTATAAGTGTGCCTACCTGGCCACATCCTCTCCAACAAAGATTGGATTGTCCCTCTGAAAATTTAGCCACGATATAGGGGGTAAAGTGCCATCTGGCTGTGAGTTTAATCGCTAGTTCCCAATAGTTCGAACACCTTGAGAATCGGATATTGTCTTTAATTGCTGATAACCATTGTCTATCCGTGAATTGTTTCCCGAGATCTGACTCCCATCTCACCAAGTGTCCAAATTTAACAAAAGAAGATTTGTTATTCAGGAGGTCATACAATATAGTGATGCCTCTAGGTTTGGGGCTGGTCGACTTTAAACACTCCCACGCCTTTGAGGGGATTAAGGAGTTAGTGGAGCCCGATTGATGCCACCAAGACGCAATTTGAGAGTAGGTCAGGAATTCAGTCGGGGGGATGTTATATTTAATGCAGCAGTCGTGGAAGGAAAGAATGCGGTCTCCTACCATGAGTTCCTGGACCGTATTAATCTCTTTGTTGAGCCATACTTTCATGGAGATATTAGGTATCAGCCATTGGAGTGTCTTTAAAGGAATGGGGACCGTCGTTAGTCTGTCTGCATCGTGTGACAGCGCTAGGAGCTTGCTCCACGCTTGTAGAGAGGCTTGTATAGTGGGGTGATCTATCTCAATGTTGGATTTGGTAATACTAGAAGCTATTAAAAGAGAGTTCAATGTTCTAGGGTGTACCCATGCTTGCTCTAACTGACACCAAGGTTTGGGATCTGCCAGAGAGATCCAGCTTCTTATCTGGTCCAGCACGGCTGCGGTTGCATAGTCTTGGAGAACCGGGATACCTATACCTCCCACCTGTTTATTTTTGCCCTGCATAGTAGACGTAAATCTCGCTTTTTTCCCCGCCCAAATGAAATTTAACATTTGTTTTTGAAGGGTCTTGAAAAAAGAGGGGGGAATAACTATCGGTAAGGCTCTGAATAAGTATGTTAATTTGGGGAGTAGCAGCATTTTATAGGCCGCTAAACGACCGTGCCAGGACAAAAAGTGCTTCTGGAGTTTAGTCATTTCACCATGGAAAGTGTCCAGCAATGGAGGAAAGTTCGCGTGAAACAGTTTCGTCGTGGTGGGAGTTATGTGAGTCCCTAGATATTGGACATAGTCAGAAGACCAAGGATATGGGAAGTCTCTTTGTAAGCTTGTCTGTAAACGGGCAGTGATTCCTAAACCTAAGATACATGACTTACTTTCATTAATCTTGTAATATGCTACTGTACCAAATTTAGTCAGTACCTCCTGAGCTGCTGTCAGAGATTGGTAGGGGTTGGACAACGTCAAAATGACGTCATCCGCAAATAGCGAGATTTTGTGTTGCACCCCCTGAGCGGGGACGCCTTGAATACCGGGGTGTCTCCTGATCATCTCCGCCACAGGTTCCATCACCATGGCAAAGACGATCGGGGACAACGGGCAGCCTTGCCTGGTGCCATTTGTTATAGCAAAATTCTTAGAGAACATCCCTTCTGCAAACACAAATGCAGATGGGGAGGAGTAGAGCGCCAAAATGGCCCTCCGTATCCCCCCCATCAGTCCAAACTTCTGTAAAACTTGAGTCATATACCCCCAATGAATGCGGTCGAAGGCCTTCTCCGCATCTAGTGATAGAAGCAGAGAAGGTTCCTTCGACCGCTCAGCTGAGTGAACCAAATCAATCAGTCTCCTAGTGGCATCCTGAGCCTGACGACCCAGAACAAAACCCACTTGGTCGTGATTAATAAGATTGGGTATAAGTTTTGCTAGTCTGTTGGCCACTAGTTTAGCATACACTTTAACATCAACATTCAGTAAAGATATCGGTCTATAGTTCTGTGGCAGGGAGGTATCTTTACCTGCTTTAGGAATGGTAATAATTGAGGCCGTCAGCATCTCTTTTGGAAAAGCGGCGGCGGACATTGCGGCGTCAAAAATCTGCTTAAGATATGGGGATAGCTCAACCTGATATAACTGGTAATATTCTGACGAATACCCATCTGGGCCTGGTGCCTTGTTATGAGGCATACCTTTAAGCACTGATTGGATTTCAGGGATCGTGAAAGGTAGGTTTAGCTCGTCTAGGTCTTCTTGGGAAACTTTGGGAAGGTCGACCTCCTCCAAAAACTTTGTAATTAGATTATCTGGGGGTTGATGCGTGTTCGGGTCATCTTTAAGGTTATAGAGAGACTCATAATAATCACTGAAAGCATCAGCAATGTCTTTTGGGTTATGTACTTTCTGCTGAGTAATAGGATTGAACAGGCTGCTAATCCTTTGGTGGGAAAATTTGTCTTTGAGCTGGTTCGCTAGTAATTTACCTGCTTTATTATTATAGCGGTAGTTATTAGATTTCAAGATGCGAAAATGGTTTACCTGTTGGGAGACCAGAAGCGCACGCAACTCTTGTCGTGCAGAGAACAAAGCATCCCTCGTCCTCTGCGTAGACAACTGTTTATTAGACTCTTCTAGGGTATTTATGTCTTGTAGCAGAGAATTAAGCCGCTCCGCCCGCCGTCTCTTAGTTTGTGCACTTAATTGTATCAGTATACCTCTCATGTAAACCTTGTGGGCGCCCCAAAGGGTGAAGGGGTCCGATACCGAAGGAGCATTGATCTCAAAGAAATCAGTTAATTTGTCCCTTATTAATTTCAAATTTGTGGGTTGAGAAATGATAGATATATCATTCCGCCATCTGTTCGCTCGCGTCTCGGCACCACGACCCCCCACCCTCAGGGACACCGGAGCATGATCCGACCAAGTAATGGTATGTATATCAGATCGTACTACTTTTTGCAGTAAAAACTTGTCTACTAAAAAGAAATCTATACGAGAGTAAGTGTGGTGAACGTTAGAAAAAAAAGTAAAATCCTTTTCAGAAGCATGCTGACAACGCCAAGCATCATGTAAATCAGAAGAGGATAGAAAGTTCCTGAGGTTGGATCTACGGGACTTCTTCCTCTGGGGGCCGGATACATCCAGCTCACCTCCAGGGACTGCATTGAAGTCACCACAGATAAGGACATAGCCCTGTCTCAAACCAGAAACCTTCTTCCAAATTTTCCGCATAAACTTAAGTTGGTGAACATTGGGAAGGTACACATTGACAATAGTATATTTCTGTTGATCTATTTCACAAATAAGAATTAGAAATCTCCCCGAGGGGTCTAGGTAGGTGTCAATGCATGAGAACGAGATAGAGTCCTTAATAGCAATCGCTACTCCTGCTTTCTTTTTGGGACCCGATGCCAGGAACACATGTGGGAATTTGCGATTGGAAAAGGGAGGATGTCTATCCAGCATAAGGTGTGTCTCTTGGAAGCATATGATGTCGCAGCGTAGATTCGCAGCTTCCCTCCATGCGAATTGGCGTTTCTGGGGGCTATTAAGGCCTTTAACGTTCAGTGAAGCAATAGAGAAGGACATGGTACGTTACTCTGAGCTGTGTTCAGGGATAAATAACTCGTTGTGAAGTAGGCGACCGTGTGGGTCAGGGCACCAATTGGTCGTAGTAGCAACTGTTTCTCCAGACGAAGAAAACAAGATAAACTTGAGACTGCAAGAGTTGGATAGGGGAGGGGAAGATAGATGTAGGGCCCAACTAAGGGAGTCAGATCAAACAAAGAAAAAGAAAAAAGAAAAACACAAGTATAAAAAATATGTTGCGATTCCTGATGGAATCTGTGCTGGTATAAACCGCTAACTCTCGGGGGGCGAGAGTGGTCAGTGATATAACTCAAAGTACCGAAACTGAAGCAAATTACTTAAGGCCATTTTTCCCAGGCGTTCGAGCGATCCAGGTAATAGGCAAGTAAAGTTTAGTCACCCTGTTTCAGCTGACAGACTAGGACGTATGGAGGTGTTGGATCCTGTATTCACCTGGTCCACGGGCGGTGGGCCAAGAATCTGCCATGATTCCAGTATGCGGATGCCCTCTTCAACATTCTTAATCAGGTGTGATTCCCCATCGTAGGTAACAAGTAGTTTGGCTGGGTGTATCCATCTGTAGGGGATACGGTGGTTGTTTAAAGGCTTTGTGATGGTAGCCAATTGTCTGCGTTGCTGCATGGTGTAGGCCGAAAGGTCTGTGAAGAAAGACAATTCTTTAAATTCAGTAAGCAGATTTTCCTTCTGTCTCGTCACCATCACAAAGTTTTCCTTTACGTGATAAAAGTGTATTCGGACGATAGTGTCTCTAGGCAGGTGGGACGGGATGTTCTTGGGCCTTGGCAATCTGTGGATACGGTCCACCACCAGTTCCTCTGCTGGAGTATCTGGGAGCGCCACACGCATTAAGTTAAGAAAGTAACTCCGCAGCTCCTGTGGGGCAATCGACTCAGGAATGCCCCGCACCTTAATATTATTGCGTCTCGACCTGTCCTCGAGGTCCGCGATTTTAGCCTTCATATTTGCTATCTCGTCATCACGGTCATTGTGAGCGTCCACCAGGTCATTAAAAGTGGTAGCAAATTCGCCCATTTTCACTTCTATGTGTGAGACTCTCTTAGCCACCGCAGTCACCTCAGATTTAAATTGTTGTGCCATAGAAATAATATCCGCATGTAGCGTAGATCGAAGGGACACTAACATGTCCTTAAGTGTGGTGTCCATTACCGGCTGATTCAAAGTTGGGAACTCAGTAATGGAGTCCTGCAGCTCTCTGGTGTCGTCTAGTGAGGAGTTGTGATCGCTTACCTCCCGTAGGTCAGATGCTGTGACCGACGTCTTCATCCTGCTTTTCGCCGGACTCGAGGAGGCTGAAGGCGGCGATGGGCACGGTGAGGTGTGCAAGGACGGGGTACTCGCTCCGCTAGCTGGGCTTGTTGTTCTCCCATCCTGGTGTGATAGGCCTCGTGCTCGGCCGGGATGGTCGGCGCCATCTTGGGCGGAGAGCGGGCGCTGGTGGCCGAAAAAATTAATCATTTTTCCCGGTTTGCCTGCCTCTTTCCTCTTTCTAGAAGGCATCTCTGCTGTTACCCGCAGGTAGTCGTGTAGTTTTGGGGCTGAAACGAGGGTCGCAGTCGGTATAAATCACCGCCGAAGCCTGGGATGAAGCGGAGCTCCTCTAATGTGCGACCATCCGCTCCGCTGGCTGGCCACGCCCCCCGGAATTTACACAGCTTTTAATTTATGATTGCCTATCTCATTTCTTGAGGTGCTAAAATGGCAGGGCAGTACAACCCCCCCCCCCCAAATGACCCCATTTTGAAAAGTAGACACCCCAAGGAAATTGCTGAGGGGCATGTTGAGCCCATTGAATATTTTTTTTTGTCCCAAGTGATTGAATAATGACACAAAAAAAAAAGTTTACAAAACGTTGTCACTAAATAATATATTGCTCACACATGCCATAGTTATATGTGGAATTGCACCCCAAAATATATTCTGCTGCTTCTCCTGAGTACGGGGATACCACATATGTGGGACTTTTTGGGAGTCTAGCCACGTACAGCATCCCGAAAACCAATCACTGCCTTCAGGATTTCTAAGGGTGCAAATTTTTGATTTCACTCCTCACTACCTATCACAGTTTCGAAGGCCATAAAATGTCAAAATAACACAACCCCCCCCCCCCAAATGACCCCATTTTGGAAAGTAGACACCCCAAGGAAATTGCTGAGGGGCATGTTGAGCCCATTGAATATTTTTTTTTTGTCCCAAGTGATTGAATAATGACACACAAAAAAAAAAAGTTTACAAAAAGTTGTCACTAAATGATACATTGCTCACACATGCCATAGTTATATATGGAATTGCACCCCAAAATATATTCTGCTGCTTCTCCTGAGTACGGGGATACCACATATGTGGGACTTTTTGGGAGTCTAGCCACGTACGGCATCCCGAAAACCAATCACTGCCTTCAGGATTTCTAAGGGTGCCAATTTTTGATTTCACTCCTCACTACCTATCACAGTTTCGAAGGCCATAAAATGCCAAAATAACACAACCCCCCCCCAAATGACCCCATTTTGGAAAGTAGACACCCCAAGGAAATTGCTGAGGGGCATGTTGAGCCCATTGAATATTTTTTTTGTCCCAAGTGATTGAATAATGGCACAAAAAAAAATAAGTTTACAAAAAGTTGTCACTAAATGATATATTGCTCACACATGCCATAGTTATATGTGGAATTGCACCCCAAAATATATTCTGCTGCTTCTCCTGAGTACGGGGATACCACATATGTGGGACTTTTTGGGAGTCTAGCTGCATACGGCACCCCGAAAACCAATCACTGCCTTCAGAGTTTCTAAGGGTGCAAATTTTTGATTTCACTCCTCACTACCTATCACAGTTCCGAAGGCCATAAAATGCCAAAATAGCACAAAACCCCCCCAAATGACCCCATTTTGGAAAGTAGACACCCCAAGCTATTTACTGAGAGGCATGTTGAGTCCATGAAATATTTTATATTTTGCCACAAGTTGCAGGAATATTACAATTTTTTTTTTTTTTTGCACAAAGTTGTCACTAAATGATATATTGCTCACACATGCTATGGGCATAAGTCAAATTACACCCCAAAATAAATTCTGCTGCTTCTCCCGAGTACTGGGATACCACATGTGGGGGACTTTTTGGGAGCCCACGTACGGGACCTCAAAAACCAAGCACTGCCTTCCGGATTTAAATATAAAACGCTCCCAAAAAAAACTGTTAGCGATCGCAGGGATCAGGCCTGACTCTGCGATCGCTGCAGTTATGTGTTTAGTGTTTTGTAAGTGACAGTGATCGATCGATACTGCACTTGGGTGGGCTGGGCGGAGGGGCAAAACGCAGGTGCTAGCAGGTATCCGGGCTGATCCTGCTAACAATGTGTTTTTTTTGGAACCCTAAACTACTGGGTACGCTAGTATAGATCTGATCAGATCAGATATTGATCTGTTCAGATTCTATACCACTACGGGAGGTTTATGCTTTGCGCGTGGGTGTTAGCGGTACTGGCACTAACCTAGCGCTACCTGGGGTGACGCAGACCCTGACCCTAAAACCTAATTGATATCACCCGCCGGGTGATCAGGGGGTTAAACCTTTATTGGGTAATAAATGGTGGGTGCCCTGATGCTATAAAAAGCAAACTAACTAACCAGAGTCACCCGTAACACTTATACAGTGATCACTGGTGAAAGGGTTAACTAGGGGCAATCAGGGGGTTAACATTTTTATTAGGTAGTATATGGGGGTCCCTGGCGCTATATAAAAACCTGACGGGGAACCTAAATAACTAACTGGCTAACCAGCGTCACCAGTGACACTTATACGGTGATCGCTGGTGAAAGGGTTAACTAGGGGCAATCAGGGGGTTGAAACAATTATTGGGTAGTATATGGGAGTACCTAGCTCTATAAAAACCTGGCGGTGAACCTAAAAAAATAACTAGCTACCTAGCGACACCAGTGGCACTAATGCAGCGATCAGAAAAATGATCGCTTAGTGACACTGGCAAAAGGGGGTGAAAGGGTTAACTAGGGGCAATCAGGGTGATGGTTGGGGGTTTGTGTGCCTACGTGTGCCTACATGTTAGTTTAGTGTTTGGTGCACTTACTTTCAGTGTTCTCCTCGTAGTCCGGTTAAAAAGACCGCCCGAGGAGAATGACATCACTTCCTCCCTGCCTGTGTTTACTATACACAGCGGGAGGAAGCTTCTCATTCACCAGGAGCGATCGAGAGGGGATGGCCAGAAACCAACGGCCATCCCCTCATCCCGGATCGCTCCTGAAGCGAAACAGACCGCCGCATCCAGCGGGAGGTGGCCCGATCGGACCCCCCACCCGCTGGAAGGCAAGCACGTACATGTACGTGCTTGTGCCTGTACATGCAATTCTGATGACATACATTGGCTTGCGGCGGTCCTTAAGTGGTTAAAAAATGACAGCACTGAAAGCTAAGAATTGGCATGCACAGAAAGGTGCGAAAGTGCCCTGTATTGAAGTGGTTAAGAACCACAGAAACATTTTGGAAGGGTATATCACTAATTTATAACCTCTTCCATAATAAAATGGTCTTTACCAAACACAGCCGTATGACTAAATGGGAAGAAGACCTGAAGAATAAATTCTCTGACTCCCAATGCAAATGGGCAATACGTGCTACATATAATGTTACCCATTGTTGTCAATCACTGGGAATTAAAGGTTAATTTTAGATGGTACCTTACAAATTAGAAACATTCTATCCTGATTGTTCTGCACTTTTCTGGAGAGGTTGCGGCCTTATGAGTTATCTATTCCACACATTATGGTCCTGTCTAAATATTTGCAGCTTCTGGAGGAAGATTTTTTGCATCATCTTGGGAATTTCAGGGGTCTTAACTACTCCTAACCCAAGTCTTGCTATCCTAAATATATGAATTGACTCCATCCCGGTTCAATATCGCAAAGTTATAACTAACCTTTTGCCATCCGCAAAACTAACCATTTGTCAGAAACCATGAAATCAGGCCCAGACAGAAGTACAGTTAAATCACATTTGTTTAATAATAAAAGTAAAAGGAACAAACGTAGTAAAAACATAGCCAAAGTTCAGTAACCGGAATGAATAGTCAGCCAAGCCAGAAGTCAGGGATCAATGTAGTGGAGCAGCAAGCAGGATCTGGAGCCAGAAGGGATATCAGCAAAGCAAGTCATGAACAGGATCACAGGAGATAGTTTCTGTGATGTTGACCAAGGCGAAGGCAGAGATCCTCTGGACTGAATTTCTTAAGTAGGCAGGACTGACGAGCAGGATATCATCAACAGCTTAGCAACTGTGGAGAGATAGGAGCTGGCGATAAGCTAACAACTGAGGGGCCAGCTCAGAGAAGGGAGGGCTGATCCCAACCCTGACACCATTACTCGTAATTAGGGAAAAAAAGACTTAGCTCCCAATCCATCAGAAGCTGTGAATATGACACACCTACAATATACTCTTATGAAAGTGCAATAGCTGTATTTTATTATTATTATTCAAGATTTATATAGCGGCAACAGTTTGCACAGCGCTTCTCAACATGGGGACAGATAGTACAGTTACAATACAAATCAATGCAGGAGGGATCAGAGGGCCCTGCTCATTAGAACTTACAATCTAGAAGGGAGAGTCAAGTGGAACAAAAGGTAATAACTGGGGGATGAAATGATGGGGAAAATTAAAATACAGTTGTTAGGTGTGAGTAGGATAGGCTTCTCTGAAGAGAAGGGTTTTCAGGGATCATCTAAAAGATAATAGAGTAGGAGATAATCAGACAGATTCGGGTAAGTCGTTACATAGGATTGGAGAGGCTCTGGAAAAGTCCTGGAGGCAAGCATGGGAGGTGGTGACAAGGGAGTTAGAGAGCAGGAGATCTTAAGAGGATCTCAAGCACATGCGTATGATTTCTGCATGCTTATTACAACTAGTGTTCCCTTAACTCAGGCATGTCCAAAGTCTGACCCGCGGGCCAATTCGCGGCCCGCGGCCCGGTTTTGAACGACCCGTCTGGTTATTTAAACATATACATCTTTTGTGGCCCCCGGCGATCTCCCAGCGCCGGGGTCACAAAAGATATATAGTCCGGCTGCCTCGGAGGGAGGAGGTGGGACGAGTGCCGTGTACACAGGAGGAGAATTTCCTGTTTACAAAGCAGCTGTCCCATCTCTGCCATTGCACGACTGTTCTGTCCATCAAAGGAGGCGGGACTTTCTCTTAAAGGGGCCATTGTGTAAACAGGAAATTCTCCTGTAGGATGTCTTTGGCGCTCGTCCTGCCCTCCATGGCTGCACTGATGGTAATGGTGGCTGCATTCCTGGCAATTGAAATTGTGGGGCTGCATTCCTGGCAATGGTGAGTGAATTCCTGGAAATGGTGGCTGCATTCCTAGCAATGGTGGGTGAATTCCTGGCAATGGTGGCTGCATTCCTGGCAATGGTGGGGCTGCATTCCTAACAATAGTGGGTGCATTCCCGGCAATGGTGGGGCTGCGTTCCTGGCAATAGTGGGTGCATTCCCGGCAATAGTGGGTGCATTCCCGGCAATGGTGGGGCTGCATTCCCGGCAATGGTGGGCGCATTTCTGGCAATGGTGGCTGAATAAGCCACCTGACTGGATTAACCTGCATATATTTCTAATGATAAAACGTGACGCTTTTTAAAAACATTACATTGTTGCTGCATATTATGACATGTGACATAAGTATTTATTCAGACTGGTTAAGCTTCTGAAAGGTTCACTAAGTAGTTTGACAAGGGAAATAAAATATAATAATAGATAGTGAAATATTTTCATGCAACTATCAAGAAAGCATGCAGGCATCTACACAAGCATGTGCACATAAGCAATACCATTCTGCACATGCTCATTTGTGTGAGAATGCTTATATGATGGACTTTGGCACCCAGTAGCCTATTTAAAGCCTTACAGGTTCATTGTTGAGTGGTCGTCCACTCCTGCTTGTGACCACATCCTGTGTTCATCCATATCTTGACCCAGCTTGCTTTTTCTGCTTCTTCTTGGACTTTTGTTGCTGATGCTGGCTTGTGACCCGACCCTGCTTCCTGCCTGCTGTTCTGATACTTCTTCTGCTCACCTGACGCTGACCTTGGCTTGACTCTGCTCCTGGTTCCTGTACTCCTGCTGTCTGGTTGCTGCTGACCACTGCATGTCTGACTACATGTCCGAGATCCTGAAAATGTCTGTTTCAGCTCTGCATCTGCTATCAAAATATTCTGAATCGGGTCTCTTACAGGCACCTGTGACACTCTGTGTCATGTTATACCCTATCATCATCCCCAGGAAACAGGACAAGATGTGTAAGGGCATCATGCTGTGGGGATGTTTTTCAGCAGTTGGGATTGGGAAACTGGTCAGAGTTGAGGGAAAGATGGATGGAGCTAAATACAGGGATATTCTTGAGCAAAACCTGTACCACTCTGTGTGTGATTTGAGGCTAGAACGGAGGACTAGCCTCAAATCAGCAGGACAATGACCCCAAACACACTGCTAAAGCAACACTTGAGTGGTTTAAGGGGAAACATGTAAATGTGTTGGAACGGCCTAGTCAAAGCCCAGACCTCAATCCAATAGAAAATGTGTGGTCAGACTAAAAGATTGCTGTTCACAAGCGCAAACCATCCAACTTGAAGGAGCTGGAGCAGTTTTGCAAGGAGGAATGGGCAAAAATCCCAGTGGTAAGATGTGGCAAGCTCATAGAGACTTATCCAAAGCGACTTGGAGCTATGATAGCCGCAAAAGGTGGCTCTACAAAGTATTGATTTTAGGGGGGTGAATAGTTATGCACATAGGGGGTTATTTACGAAAGGCAAATCCACTTTGCACTACAAGTGCAAACTACAAGTGCAAAGTGCACTTGACATTGCACTGAAAGTGCACTTGGAAGTGAAGTCATTGTAAATCTGAGGGGTAGATCCCAAATGAGGGGAAGCTCTGCTGATTTTATTATCCAGTCAGGTGCAAGCTAAAATGCGTTTTTTAAATTTTCCTTGCATGTCCCCCTCGGATCTACAGCGACTGCACTTCCAAGTGCACTTTCAGTTCAATTTCAAGTGCACTTGTAGTTTGCACTTTTAGTGCAAAGTGGATTTGCCTTTAGTAAATAACCCCCATTGACTTTTTCTGTTATTTTGTCCTATTTGATGTTTGCTTCACAATAAAAAAAAAAATCTTCAAAGTTTGGGCATGTTAAATAATGCAAATCCTTAAACAATCCATGTTAATTCCAAGTTGTGAGGCAATTAAACACGAAAAATGCCAAGGGGGTGAATACATTTGCAAGGCACTGTACATAGTTACATTGCTCCAATATCCATACCTGGAAATCTTTCCCAATGGCACCCTCACCCGTTTCTTTGCATGATCGCTCACTTTTAAAGCGGAGTTCCACCCAAAAATGTAACTTCCACTTTAAGTGCTGGTGACCCCCTGACATGCCACATTTGGCATGTAATTTTTTTGGGGGGAGCAGGTACCCTCCCCCTCCCCCCCTGCAATCTTCTGGGTCATGTCACAGGTCCCAGAAGATTGCCTGGCCATTCAAAGTGCACAGCACGGCTTGCGCATGCGCAGTGCGCACCTGGCTGTGAAGGCACAGCCGGGCGCCCACAGTTACAATGCCGGTGCCGCAGAGAGGAGGGGGAGAGGAGCAAGGCTTCCTGCACCCGCATTGCTGGACCGTGGGACAGGTGAGTGTCTGATTATTAAAAGTCAGCAGCTACACTTTTGTAGCTGCTGACTTTTAAATGGTGGAACTCCACTTTAAGTAGCCTGCATTTTCCCTCACAGTTTTCTTTCCATTTCTTAATTATTGCTTTAACTGTACTCCGGAGAAAATTCAGTGATTTGGAAATGGTTTTGAATCCATCCCCTGACTTTTGCTTTTAAATCAAACTTTCTTGAAGTGTTCTTTTGTCTGCATTCTGTAGGTTATGCCAGGATAATGATTTACCAGAAGTTTAACCTTTAATATACCCATGTAATATTACAACAATCACTTGAAACCCCTTGACAACACACAGGTGTACTCTATCAAACGAATTACATAACTTTGGAAAATAATTGATTGTACCGGCGATGATTTAGGCGTGTCATATCAAAGGAAAATGTATACTTATGCAATCAGTTATTTTGTATTCTTTCATTGTAATTAATTCATCATAATGACTGTGACAAAATAATAGTTGCATAACAAGAATGTTTATTGTAACCAAAAATTAACTGTGACAGCACACATAATTAATGACATCAAAATCCTTGCTTTGACATTACTACATTAACTGTGACATCCTGATGTTTATTACAGCATCAGTGCTGAATAAGGATGAGCTGAACACCCCCCCCCCCCCATGCCTCCCCCTGGTTCGGTTCGCAACAGAACCTGCGAACAGACCTAAATTTGTGTGAACTTTAGAACCCTATTAAAGTCTATGGGACTCGAGCGTTCAAAATCGAAAGTCATAATTTTAAAGGCTAAAATGCCAGTTACTGTCCTAAAAAGTGTTTGGGGACCTGGGTCCTGCCCCAGGGGACATGTATCAATGCAAAAAAAAAAGTTTTAAAAACAGCCCTTATTCCGGGAGCAGTGATTTTAATAATGATTAAAGTGAAACAATAAAAGTGTAATATTCCTTTCAATTTCGTACCTGGGGGTTGTGTATAGTATGCCTATGAAGGGGCGCATGTTTCCTGTGCTCAGAACTGTCCCCGCACAAAGTGTCATTTCTGCAGGAAAAAAAGTAATTTAAAATCACTCGCGGCTATAATGAATTGTCGGCTCTCGTAATACAGAGAACACTCATTTAAAATCATTGAAAAAAGCGTGGGGTTCCCCCAAATTCAATTACCAGGCCCTTCAGATCTAGTATGGATATTAAGGGGAACCCCGCGTCAAATTTAAAAAAAATGACGCGGGGTTCCCCCTAAAAATCCATACCAGACCCTTTATCCCAGCACGCAACCTGGCAGGCCACGGGAAAAGAGGGGGGCGAGAGAGCGCCCCCCCCCCTCCTGAACCGTACCAGGCCACATGCCCTCAACATTGGGAGGATGCTTTGGTGTCCCCCCAAAGCACCATGTCCCCATGTTGATGAGGACAAGGGCCTCATCCCCACAACCCTGGCCAGTGGTTGTGGGGGTCTGCGGGCAGGGGGGCTTATCAGAATGTGGAAGCCTCCTTTAACAATGGAACCCCCAGATCCTGCCCCCCCCCACTTGAAATGGTAAGGGGGTACTTACTGCAGCTTTGCAGCTTTGTGCAGCTTTGTGCAGCTTATTGCAGCTTTGTCATGCAGTCTGTCCTCATTGCAGCCTTGTCATGCAGCCTGTCCTTATTGCAGCCTTGTCATGCAGCCTGTCCTCATTGCAGCCTTGTCATACAGCCTTGTCATGCAGCCTGTCCTCATTGCAGCCTGTCCTCATTGCGGCCTTGCCTTTTATTTTTAAAAATGGCGCCACCGAGATGTCCTGTGTATCTCGGCGGCGCCCGGTAGTTCTCGGCCGCCTTCGGCCATCCTCAGCGGCTTTTAGCCACCTTCGGCCGTACTCAGCCGCACTCGTCGGCTTTCGGCCGCTCTTGGCCCTTCTCTGCGTTTTTCGGCCGCCATGAAGGGCCGAAGGAAGCCGAGAAAGGCCAAAGGTTGCCGAAAGACGCGAGAATGGCCGAAGGTGGCTGAAAGCTGCCCAGAGCCCAGAAATCGCGGAGAATCGGCGTATAACACGCACCCACGATTTTCCCCTGATTTTAAGGGGGAAAAAGTGCGTGTTAGGCCGCGTACACACGGGCGGACTGTTCGCCCAACTTTGTCCGCTGAACAGTGTTTCAGCGGACAGTCCGCTCGTGTGTGGGCTTCAGCGGACTGTTTCAGCGGACAGTCTGACGAACAAAGTTTTTCGGAATTTCCATAAGACTGTCCGCCCAAACTTGGTTTCAGCGGACAGTCCGCTCGTGTGTAGGCTCGTTCGACAGACTAAGTTTCGCGCATGCTCAGAAAGGATTTACACGGCGAAGGTTGCATTGCAGTGTATTGGACGTCGAATTTCTCGTCCCGTCGTACGTGCCGTTCACGTCATCGCGCACGCTTTCAGCGGACTGTCTGCTCATCGTGTGTGGTCAAGTCCGTTCATGCAAATTTTGAGCGGACTGTTTGTCGGATTGTTTGACGAACAAAGTTGGGCGAACAGTCCGCCCGTGTGTACGTGGCCTAATACGCCGATAAATACGGTATGTAAAATAAAAAACACAAAAATCTTTTTTTTTGTTCTCTCTCTCTCTCTATTGTTCTGCTCTTTTTTACTGTATTTTACAATGCAATGTTTTATTGTTTCTATGTTTTATCATATTTGCTTTTCAGGTATGTAATTCTTTTATACTTTTAGGCCCCTTTCACACTGAGGCGCTTTGCAGGCGCTACAGTGCTAAAAATAGCGCTTGCAAAGCGCCCTCAAATAGCCACTGCTGTCTCTCCAGTGTGAAAGCCCAAGGGCTTTTATACTGGAGCGGTGTGCTTGCAGGACACTGAAAAATGTCCTTCAAGCCGCATTTTTGGAGCACTGTAGGTGCGGTGTATTTACTGCTCCTAAAGAGCCCCTTCCCATTAAAAACAATGGGGCAGTGCTCCAAATCCGCCTGCAAAGTGCCGCTGCAGCGGCGCTTTGCGAGTGGTTTTAACCCTTTTTGGCCACTAGCGGGGGTTAAAACTGCCCTGCTAACGGCCAAAAAGCGCCGCTAAAACAACGGTAAAGCACCACTAAACATAGCAACGCTTTACCGTCAGCGCGCTCAGCGCCTCAGTGTGAAAGTAGCCTTACTCTTTACTGTGTTTTATTGTTAACCATTTTTTTATTTTCAGGTACGCCATTCAACTGCAGCACTGATTTATTTATCTTGACAGCAACAGCGTTTGCTCCCACAATACGTAAATCAGTGACTCCAGCGATGTAGAAGGTGATTTCACCATCACAGTTAAAAAAAAAAGAGAATATATGCCGAAGCATGGGGGCAGGGGTGGAGGGGTGATTTGCCCCTAACATTAGGGGCGGATTGCCCTCATGCTTCAGCATATATTTTTTAGGCACAGATTGCGTTAAAAAATATTTTATTTTTACTATGTTTTATTGTATTTGCTTTGTAGGTATGGTAAGTCTTACTGTTATACTGTAACGTTACTTTGTTTTATTGTTAACCATCATTTGCTTAGCAGGTACACCAGCTGCAGCACTGATTTATCTATCTTGATAGCAACAGCGTTTGCTCCCACAATATGTAAATCAACGACTCCAGCGCTGTAGGAGGTGATTTCACCACCATAGTTAAAAAAAATGGTGTATGTATGCCCAAAATTAGAAGTGTGTGAATGAAGGGCGATATTGTAATGGTGGGCATACCCACCGATCAATCTCTTCTTTTTGTTCAGCCCACAGGCTGCATGAAAAAAAGAACATTACACTGTATGCCCAACAACAACCAGCAAGATACTGGTATGTTGCTGGATTTTGAGTGGCTATACCAGAATGATGCCTGCAGGTTTAGATATCATCTTGGTATCATTCTTTTCAGCCAGTGGTCGGCTTTCATGTAAAAGCAATCCTAGTGGCTAATACGCCTCTTATTTTACAAGCAGTGGGAGGGAACAGGGAGGGAACACCCCCCCTCCCACTGTCTTCCATGGTTTTCTCCGGATCTCCTGTCCCAACAGGGAAGCCGAGAATGCAGACCTGAATGGCGCCAATCATCTCTATGGCCTAAGAAACTGGAAGCTACGAGCATTTCATGACTTAGGTTTTGCCGGATATAAACAGCGCCATTGGGAAATTGGCAAAGCATTTTATCACACACCGATCTTGGTGTAGTCAGATGCTTTGAGGTCAGAGGAGAGATCTAGGGTCTAATAGACCCCAATTGTTTCAAAAAAGAGTACCTGTCGCTACCTATTGCTATTTAGGGGATATTTACCCTGAGATAACAATAAAATTGATTAAAAAAATAAAATAAATGAAAGCAACAGTTTAAAAATATAATTAAGAAGCAAAATAAATAATAATTAAAAAAAAGAAGCACCCCTGTCCCCCCAGTGCTTATGCATAAAGGCAAACGCAAGCGTTGGTCTTTTGTCATATCTAAATAGCAATTGCACCATGCATGTGAGGTATCGTCGTGAAGGTCAGATCAAGGGCAGTCATTTTAGCAGTATAACTCCTCTGTAAATCTAAAATAGTAGCCTGTAAAAGCTTTTTAAAAATGTATGTAGTTTGTCGTCGTTGCACAATTTTAAAGCATGTCGTGTTTGGTATCCATTTACTCGGCGTGAGATTATCTTTTTTATTTCATCAAACATTTGGGCAATATAGTGTGTTTTAGTGCATTAAAAGTTAAAAAAGTGTGTTTTTTTCCCAAAAAATTGCGTTTGAAAATTCTCTGTGCAAATACTGTGTGAAAAAAAAAAACACCATTTTAATCTGTAGGGCTTTTGCTTTAAAAAAATATATATAATGTTTTGGGGTTTAAAGTAATGTTCTTGCAAAAAAATTATATTTTTTCATGTACAAAAAGTCTCAGAAAGGGCTTTGTCTTCAAGTGGTTAAAAGAGTGGGTAATGTTTGACAAGCTTCTAAATGCTGTGCATAAAATGCCAGGACAGTTCAAAGCCCCCCAAATGACCCCAATTTGGAAAGTGGACACTAGTGATGGCCGAACGGTTCGCCCGGCGGTCGTTTCGCGGCGAATTTCCGACTTTCGCCGTCCGCGGGTTCGAACGCCTTTTTCCGTCGTTCGCCCCGGCGGACTTACGTGTTTAATGTATACAAGAACTTTAACCTTTCGTGACACGTTTATCATGTGTTACAGGACAACCAATTGAGACATGACAGCTCATGGACACTTGGACATTCCCCCTAACCTATAAATACACCCGATCCGGTGGCCATTTTACATTCTTTCTTCTGTCACTGTAGGGAAAGGATCCTGTGTGGAGTAGGGACAGAGAAAACGCTAGCTATTTGGTACACAAAAGTTCTTTTCAGGACTGGTATAGGTGTTAGGTCAGCAGCCTGAGTTTCTTTTGTCAGTTTAGATAAAGGGACAGAGCGCTGTATGCTGCTATTTTAGGGACAGCTCAGCCAGATTAGTCTTTCTTCATCATCATCATCATCATCATCATTAGCTGTTACTATCAGGTCCACAAAAGAGCTGTTCCAGCTAATCGTTCCAGCCTACTCTTTTTTGCCAATTTGTATAGGGACAGGCAGGAAGCAGTGTGTCAGGCAGTGAGGATAATTTTAAAGACTTGCTGTTACTATTAGTTCCACAAAGGTTCTTTTCAGGACTGGTATCAGTGGTACGGTAATAGGCTTGTACACGTATAATATTCTTTCTTCCAAATATAGAAAGAATATTATACTTGACTGCTGCCCTTCTGCTGCAGTCTGCTAATCATTCACAACTCACTTGTTCCACAAAGCTCTTTATCAGGACTGGTAACTTGGTCTGTCTAGGGTGCTACGGTACATAGGCTTGGGTGCGGTACAGTCTGCTGTTCTGTAAGGACCGCTATCGGTCCACAATACATAGGGTTGCCGTGCACTACTGCTGACCGCTGCCCTATACTGCAGCAGTCCTTCATTGGTATAGGGACTGACGTACAGTCTGCTAATCACTAACACACAACCTGCTTGGTCCACAAAAGTTCTTATAAGGACTGGTAACTTGGTATAGGGTGCTACGGTACATAGGCCTGAGTGCGTTACAGTCTGCTGTTCTGTAAGGACCGCTATCGGTCCACAATACATAGGGTTGCCGTGCACTACTGCTGACCGCTGCCCTATACTGCAGCAGTCCTTCAGCGGTATAGGGACTGACGCACAGTCTGCTAAACACTAACACACAACCTGCTTGGTCCACAAAAGTTTTTATAAGGACTGGTAACTTGGTATAGGGTGCTACGGTACATAGGCCTGAGTGCAGTACAGTCTGCTGTTCTGTAAGGACCGCTATCGGTCCACAATACATAGGGTTGCCGTGCACTACTGCTGACCGCTGCCCTATACTGCAGCAGTCCTTCATTGGTATAGGGACTGACGTACAGTCTGCTAATCACTAACACACAACCTGCTTGGTCCACAAAAGTTCTTATAAGGACTGGTAACTTGGTATAGGGTGCTACGGTACATAGGCCTGAGTGCGTTACAGTCTGCTGTTCTGTAAGGACCGCTATCGGTCCACAATACATAGGGTTGCCGTGCACTACTGCTGACCGCTGCCCTATACTGCAGCAGTCCTTCATTGGTATAGGGACTGACGTACAGTCTGCTAATCACTAACACACAACCTGCTTGTTCCACAAAAGTTCTTATAAGGACTGGTAACTTGGTATAGGGTGCTACGGTACATAGGCCTGAGTGCGTTACAGTCTGCTGTTCTGTAAGGACCGCTATCGGTCCACAATACATAGGGTTGCCGTGCACTACTGCTGACCGCTGCCCTATACTGCAGCAGTCCTTCATTGGTATAGGGACTGACGTACAGTCTGCTAATCACTAACACACAACCTGCTTGGTCCACAAAAGTTCTTATAAGGACTGGTAACTTGGTATAGGGTGCTACGGTACATAGGCCTGAGTGCGTTACAGTCTGCTGTTCTGTAAGGACCGCTATCGGTCCACAATACATAGGGTTGCCGTGCACTACTGCTGACCGCTGCCCTATACTGCAGCAGTCCTTCAGCGGTATAGGGACTGACGCACAGTCTGCTAAACACTAACACACAACCTGCTTGGTCCACAAAAGTTTTTATAAGGACTGGTAACTTGGTATAGGGTGCTACGGTACATAGGCCTGAGTGCGTTACAGTCTGCTGTTCTGTAAGGACCGCTATCGGTCCACAATACATAGGGTTGCCGTGCACTACTGCTGACCGCTGCCCTATACTGCAGCAGTCCTTCATTGGTATAGGGACTGACGTACAGTCTGCTAATCACTAACACACAACCTGCTTGGTCCACAAAAGTTCTTATAAGGACTGGTAACTTGGTATAGGGTGCTACGGTACATAGGCCTGAGTGCAGTACAGTCTGCTGTTCTGTAAGGACCGCTATCGGTCCACAATACATAGGGTTGCCGTGCACTACTGCTGACCGCTGCCCTATACTGCAGCAGTCCTTCAGCGGTATAGGGACTGACGCACAGTCTGCTAAACACTAACACACAACCTGCTTGGTCCACAAAAGTTTTTATAAGGACTGGTAACTTGGTATAGGGTGCTACGGTACATAGGCCTGAGTGCAGTACAGTCTGCTGTTCTGTAAGGACCGCTATCGGTCCACAATACATAGGGTTGCCGTGCACTACTGCTGACCGCTGCCCTATACTGCAGCAGTCCTTCATTGGTATAGGGACTGACGTACAGTCTGCTAATCACTAACACACAACCTGCTTGTTCCACAAAAGTTCTTATAAGGACTGGTAACTTGGTATAGGGTGCTACGGTACATAGGCTTGAGTGCGGTACAGTCTGCTGTTCTGTAAGGACCGCTATAGGTCCACAATAGATAGGGTTGACGTGCACCACTGCTGACCGCTCACCTATACTGCAGCAGTCCTTCAGCGGTATAGGGACTAAGAGTTTTGTCACAGGGTCATTTAAAAAATGACATGCAGAGGAAGAGGCAGGCCCTTCCGCAGGGGTGGTAGGGGTAGGGCAGGAGCAACAGGCTTGAGCCAAAGTGGGAAGTTGCAGAAGGTGCGTTCAATTACTTTAAAGGATGCACCAGACTTGGTTGAGTGGCTCGCTCAGCCTTACTCTTCTGCACCCTCCTCATCCTCTCGATCTGCACCCTCTTCTTCACTCTCTGCTATGTGCACCCCCAAAGACACTACCACCAACAACACGACCACCACCACCACCACCACATACCTTCCGCTTGAGTCACTGGAATTATTTTCCGATCCATATCAAGAGGACATTTCTGATGCGCAGCCACTCTTGGTATTGGATCAGGAAGAGGAGGTAGCAACAAGCGCTACTCAGCAGTCTGACGCCAGTACCCAGATCAGCCCAAGGAGGAGGTTGGTCCCCGGTGTTGCTGCCTACTCTACTTATAGCGGTGGGGAAGGTGACGTTGATGATGACGTGTCTAGTGATGTCACGTGGGTGCCCACAAGAGAGGAAGAGGAGGGGAGTTCAGAGGGAGATATGGACCAGCAGATAGGGAGGAGAAGCAGCAATGACTTACATTGCACAGCAGGGACAAAGCAGACTGCAAATGTATCAGGAGCGAGTCATCGACCATGTACGGTCACATCTGGCGCTCCCAGGACACCGGCACATGGCTCCGCAGTGTGGGCTTTTTTTAACGTGTCCGCTGCTGACAATAGCGTTGCCATCTGCAATCTTTGCAGTCAACGCGTTAGTCGCGGTAAGCCCAATACTCACCTAGGGACGACCGCCTTAAGAAGGCACATGAGCAGCCATCACCGAGCCCAGTGGGAGCAACGGAACACACAAAGCCACACTGCAGGCTCTCACCGTCCAGCCTCGTCTTCTACTTCTCCTTCTCCTCTCTCCTCACAATTGTCCTCCACTCCACCTTCCATCACGCCAAGCTCACATTTTTCTGCAAAAAGGCAGGCTTCCGTGGGCCTAATGTTTGAGCGTAAAAAAATGATGACGCCGGATAACCCTCTTGCCCAACGGTTGGCGGCTGGCTTGTCAGAACTCATAGCCCGCCAACTACTGCCATATAAACTGGTGGACTCGGAGGCCTTTCGCAAATTTGTGGCCATTGGAACACCACAATGGAAGGTCCCAGGAAGGAAGTATTTCTCAGAGAAGGGCATCCCAGAGCTATATGGCCATGTTCAGCGGCAAGTGAATGTATCTCTGGCACACAGTGTCGGTGCCAAGATACATCTGACCACAGACACGTGGTCTAGCAAACACGGGCAGGGAAGGTATATCAGTTTTACTGCCCACTGGGTGAACCTTCTGACGGCCGTCAAGCATGTAACCCGTGGCACCCGTGTAGATTTGGTTTTACCGCCACGGATTGCATGCAGGCCTGACTCTTCTTCTCCTCCTCCTACTCCATCCTCCTCCCTCTCCTCCTCAGCTGCCTCCTCCTTTTCCGCTGCTAGCGTCTCTTCCACTGCACCGCCCAAGCTCCCCAGAACCTATTCCACATGCCAGGTGAGACGTTGCCATGCCGTGCTGCGTCTGTTGTGCCTGGAAGCAAAGAGCCACACTGGCCCGGCACTCCTTTCAGCTTTGCGTTCACAGGCAGATGAGTGGCTAACACCGCTCAATTTGACAGTTGGTAAAGTGGTGTGTGACAACGGTGCCAATCTGCTTAGCGCATTGAAACAGGGCAAAATCACGCACGTGCCGTGCATGGCACACGTCTTAAACTTGGTCGTGCAGCGATTCCTTGTCAAATACCCTGGGGTCCAGGACATCTTGCGGCAGGCAAGGAAAATCTCGGCCCATTTCAGAAGATCTTACACGGCCATGGCTCGCCTTGCTGACATTCAGCGGCGACACCATCTGCCGGTCAGACGTCTTATTTGCGATTGCCCGACGCGATGGAACTCAACCTTCTATATGCTTGATAGGCTGCTCCAGCAGAAACGTGCAGTTAACGTCTACCTGTATGAACTCTGCGAAAGAAACGGTTCTGGGGAGCTGGGTTTTTTTTCACCGCGCCAGTGGCTGCTCATGCGCGACACATGCAGACTTCTGCGGCCATTTGAGGAGATCACCAAACTGGTCAGTCGCAGCCATGGCGCCATCAGTGACATGGTACCTTATGCCTTCTTTCTGGAGCGTGCATTGCGTCGTGTCATTGATCAGGCTGTGGAGGAGCAGGAGCGGGAAGATGAGGAAGTCGCAATGCTGGATGAATTCCCAGGGGGGGCTACTCTATCTGAGACAAGTCAACAACAGGAGTCTGATGAGGAGTCAGAGGAGGATGGTGCCGGGGCGGATGAGCAGGAGCAAGAAGAGCATGCTTTAAACCTTTCTGGGATCCCTGTTGTGCGAGGATGGGGAGAGGAGAATGAAGAGGACGACATTATCCTGGATGATGAGCAGGAGCCAGGCCACCACACCGCTTCCACTTTAGTGCAAATGGGGGCCTTCATGCTCCAGTGTTTTAATAGGGACCCCCGTATAAAAAGCATGAGGGTCAAGGACCAGTACTGGGTGGCAACGTACTTAGACCCCCGGTACAAACACAAAATGGCGGAAATGTTACCGCCGTCGCAGAGGGCTGTCAGAATGCAGCACTTCCAGGCCTTGCTTCGAGAAATGCTGCATTCTGCTTTTGCGTGCGCTGGCAGAGGAGCAATTCCCACTCCCAGAGAAGGATTTGCGGGTACCAATCCAACAGCGCCTGCAAGAAGAGGCCGGTTTGAAGATGTGTTGGTGACTTCGGATATGAGGTCATTCTTTCAGCCGACCCATCGACAGGTGTCATCCGGATCCAGCATCAGGGAACGCCTAGACCGTCAGGTGTCCGACTACATTGGGTTAACGGCCGATGTGGACGCTCTGAGGAGTGATGAACCCCTAGACTACTGGGTGGGCAGGCTTGACCTCTGGCCAGAGCTTGCCCAATTTGCAATCGAACTGTTGGCTTGCCCCTCATCCAGTGTCCTGTCCGAAAGGACGTTCAGCGCAGCAGGGGGGATTGTGACCGATAAGCGTACTCGCCTAGCTCACCACAGTGTTAACTACCTCACATTTCTAAAAATGAATGAGGCATGGATCTCGGAGGAATTCAACACATGTGATCAGTAGACCATGTATATGTCTATAAACAATTTTTGGAATCAAGCACACAGACCTTCTTAATTCATTTGGCTCACTTCCCTGACCCAAAAAAGCACACCGTACTATATGCCCCTACCCTCCTCTTTGAAGAGGTTGAGCGGTGTCATATTTCTACTGGGGCTGCTTATTATGAGGGGTTCCCACCATCCCTGTGCTGTGCTGACTTCCTCCTGGGTGTTCTTATTATGAGGGGCTCCCACCATCCCTGTGCTGTGCTGACTTCCTCCTGGGGGTTCTTATTATGAGGGGATCACACCATCCCTGTGCTGTGCTGACTTCCTCCTGGGGCTGCTTACGGTGCTGCTGTCAGCGCTGTATGTCACGGAGCTGCTGTCAGCGCTGTATGTCACGGAGCTGCTGTCAGCGCTGTATGTCACGGAGCTGCTGTCAGCGCTGTATGTCACGGAGCTGCTGTCAGCGCTGTATGTCACGGAGCTGCTGTCAGCGCTGTATGTCACGGAGCTGCTGTCAGCGCTGTATGTCACGGAGCTGCTGTCAGCGCTGTATGTCACGGAGCTGCTGTCAGCGCTGTATGTCACGGTGCTGCTGTCAGCGCTGTATGTCACGGAGCTGCTGTCAGCGCTGTATGTCACGGAGCTGCTGTCAGTGCTGTATGTCACGGAGCTGCTGTCAGCGCTGTATGTCACGGAGCTGCTGTCAGCGCTGTATGTCACGGAGCTGCTGTCAGCGCTGTATGTCACGGTGCTGCTGTCAGCGCTGTATGTCACGGAGCTGCTGTCAGCGCTGTATGTCACGGAGCTGCTGTCAGCGCTGTATGTCACGGAGCTGCTGTCAGCGCTGTATGTCACGGAGCTGCTGTCAGCGCTGTATGTCACGGAGCTGCTGTCAGCGCTGTATGTCACGGTGCTGATGTCAGTGCTCTGTATTACGGTGCTGCTGTCAGTGCTCTGTATCTCCTGCACCCTCTTGTTTGCCTACCCTGGTCCCTGACCTTCCCTCTCCTCCATTGCCTTCATTAGCTCCATAGTCCTGAATTGTCAGAACAATTTCCCAAATAAAAAAAAAATGCTTGTAGTTATCGATCCCAAATTCACCTCATACATGTATTATGCTATTGTCCAGGTGGTGGGACTACGTGCTACCCCCTAATAATTACCCCGTGGCCGCAAATTCGACCTAAAGGTTTGCGAAATTCGCCTCCCATTGAAGTCAATGGAGCCCGCGGCGAACGGTCGTTTTCGCGAACGTTTGTGTCCGTTCGCGTTTCGCGTTCGCGAAACGTCCCGTCGGAAGTTCGTCCATCACTAGTGGACACCCCAAGCTATTTGTTGATAGGTATGTTGAGTCCGTGGAATATTTTATATTTTGCCACAAGTTGCGGGAAAATTACAATGTTTTTTTTTTGCACTAAGTTGTCACTAAATGATCTATTGCTCAAACATGCAATGGGCATATGTGAAATTACACCCAAAAATATATACTGCTGCTTCTCCTGGGTATGGGAATACCACATGTGTGAGACTTTTTGGGAGCCTAGCCGTGTACAGGACGGCTTCAGGCTTTCTAAGGGCGTAGCATGGTGATTTCACTTTCTTGCTACCTATTACAGTTTTGGAGGCCCTGAAATGTCTAGATAGCACAAAACCCCCACAAATGACCCAATTTTGGAAAGAAGACACTTCAAGCTTTGAGGCTGAGAGGCATGGTGTGTCCATGGAATATTTTATATTTTGCCACAAGAAAATTTAATTGTTTTATTTATCTTTTCTTACACAAAGTTGTCACTAAATGATATATTGTTCAAACATGGCATTGTTATATGTGGAATTACATGTGGGATACATTCTGCTGCTTCTGTGGCAAGTAGACACCCCAAGGTATTTGCTAAGAGGCATGGTGAATATTTTGCAGATCTCATTTATTTTTGAAAATGAAGAAAGAAAAAAAATAATATTTTTTTCTTTTTTCAAATTTCAAAACTTTGTGACAAAAAGCGAGATCTTCAAAATACTCAACATGCCTCTCAGCAAATAGCTTGGGGTGTCTACTTTCCAAAATTGGGTCATTTGGGGGGGGGGGGTTTTGTGCTATCTGGGCATTTCATGGCCTCCAAAACTGTGATAGACAGTGAGGCATGAAATAAAAAATGTACGCCCTTAGAAAGCCTGAAGGCAGGATGTATTTTGGGGTGTAATTCCACATATAACCATGCCATGTTTGAACAATATACCATTTCATGACAACTTTGTGTAAAAAAAAGAAAACATTTAATTTCCTGAAACTTGTGGCAAAATATAAAATATTCCATGGACTCAACATGCCTCTCAGCAAATAGCTTGAAGTGTCTTCTTTCCAAAATGGGGTAATTTGGAGGGGATTTGTGCTATCTTGTCATTTCATGGCCTCTGAAAATATCAACTGTTCTGTACACGGCTAGGCTTCCAAAAAGCCTCACACATGTGGTATCCCTGTACTCAGGAGAAGCAGCAGAATGTATTTTGGGGAGTCATTTCACATATGCCCATGGCATGTTTGAGCAGTAGATCATTTAGTGACAACTTTGTGCAAAATAAACAAAAAAACTAATTGTTATTGATCATTTAGTGACAACTTGTGGCAAAATATTTCATGGACTCAACATGCCTGTCAGCAAATAGCTTGGGGTGTCTACTTTACAAAATGGGGTAATTGGAGGGGGGGGGGGATTGTGCTATCTTGGCATTTTATGGCCCTCAAAACTGTGATAGGTAGTGAGGAGTGAAATCAAAAATTTACGCCATTAGAAATCCTGAAGGCGGTGATTGGTTTTCAGGGACCTGTACGTGGCTAGGCTCCCAAAAAGTCTCACACATGAGGTATCGCCATACTCAGAAGAAGCAGCAGAATGTATTGTGGGATGTAATTCCACATATAACCATGGCATGTTTGAGCAATATATCATTTAGTGACAACTTTGTGTAATTTTTTCTTTTTTTTAATTACTCAATCACTTGTGACAAAAAAATAAAATATTCAATGGACTCAACATGCCTCTCAGCAATTTCCTTGGGGTGTCCACTTTGCAAAATGGGTTAATTTGGAGGGGAGGGTTTATACTGCCCTTCCATTTTAGCACCTCAAGAAATGAGATAGCTAGTCATAAACTAAAAGCTGCGTAAGGGCCGGTTCACATTATTGCGATGGCAGACATCACATGTAATGCGCAGCGCACTGCTGTTCCCATTACATGCAATGTCTGTGCATGTGCGATGTCAGTCATACAGATAGTATGGCTGATATTGCACCGCATTTGGTGCAAACACACACAGGGCCCTTTTTTCTTTGTGGACTAGAATCGGATCGCATGTGTGTTCACACATATGCAATCCGTTTCATCTCGGAACTGTCAGTTCGCAGTGCGATATGCGAGCTGAAATAGGGGTGTCGTTAACATATAATGACACTCCCCAGCAGTTCGCATATGGCAGCGTGCCGGGTGCGATGCGGTAACCCGCAGTTGATTTGCCGGGGTTTCCCATCGCAATAAGGTGAACTGGCCCAAAATTACAGAAAATGTACCCTAGTTTGTAGATGCTCTAACTTTTGTGTAAACCAATAAATATACGCTTATTAACATATTTTTTACCAAAGACATGTGGCTGAATACATTTTGGCCTAAATGTATGACTAAAATTTAGCTTATTTTTATTTTTTTAATTTTCGGTCTTTTTCTCTTCATATCGCAAAAAATAAAAATCGCAGAGGCAATCAAATACCATCAAAAGAACGCTCTATGTGTGGGGAAAAAAAGGACGCAAATTTTGTTTGAGTACGGCATTGCGTGACCGCGCAATTACCAATTAAATCAGCGCAGTGCCAAATTGTAAAAAAGTGCTTCGGTCATTGAGCAGCCAAACCCTCCGGGACTAAAGTGGTTAAAAATAGTTGTATCCTATACTTTAAGCTTAAAGCCACATACACACGATCGGACTTCCACCAGACTTTTCAGTGGATTTTTGTCCGAATGGGCGTTGGCCATGAACTTGTTCTGCATATACACGGCAGAACATTTTCAGCCAACTTTTACCAAATCTCGTGGTTTTTCAGCTCTTTGGGCAAGTTCTGCTATTGTTGGCTGATGTTTAGCATTGGTTCTGAGCATGCGTGTTTGTACATTGGACTTTAGTCTGATGGATCTGTGTACACACGATCGGATTATCTTCCATCGGACATTTGGTGTCAAAAAGTTTGAGAGCATGCACATTGAACATTTGATTAGGCTTGTCCCCCAGTCAAGCCTAACCTCCAGCAGATGGAGATTAGTGGAGGGGGACAAAACAATCACATATAAATGACCATGAAAAAGAAACAAAAAAGGGGGGCTGCCATAGGTAAAATCCGATGGTTTATTGGTACATAAAAAAGGGACTGATTAATATCAATTGGTATACATAAAAAATCGCTATAGACTAGCATATAATATAGCTGGCCGGGAAATAAAAAATAAAAAGAAAAACTCGCCCATGCAATGCGGAGTGGAACAGCACGCAGTGACCTCAGCACGTCGCTCACCCTACGCATTTTGTCACACAAAGATAAATTATTAATTGAGCGCATGAACTGGCGCACGCATAAGCGCAACAGATAATGTGCCAGCACAGGCGATAATATGCCATTGATAATAGCGTATGCCGTATCATTAACAGTCCATTCACACAGGGGCAACACGACTTCCAGTGCGACTTTGGGAGGCAACTTGGATGCGACTTGAGTATGAACCACAGCACGACTTGGGGCGACTTACAACACGACTTGGGGCAACTTACAACACGACTTTCAGTCACCCCCAGGCCAGGCGACTTTAATTTAAGAAAAAAAATGGCATGGGTTCCCCTCCAAGAGCATACCAGGCCCTTCAGGTCTGGTATGGATAGTAAGGGGAAAACCGCGTTAAAAAAAAAAAAAAGCAAAAATAAAAGAAATGTGTGGCGGTCCCCCTCAAAATCCATACTGGCCCTTAGGGTCTGATATGGATTTTAAAGGGAACCCTGCGCCAAAAACAAAAAAACAAATGGCGTGGGGGCCCCCCTCAAAATCCATACCAGACCCTTATCTGAGCACGCAAACTGGCAGGCCGCAGGAAAGGGGGGGTGAGAGAGCGCCCCCCTCCTGAACCGTACCAGGCCACATGCCCTCAACATTGGGAGGGTGCTTTGGGGTACACCCCAAGCACCTTGTTCCCATGTTGATAAGGACAAGGGCCTCATCCCCACAACCCTGGCCAGTGGTTGTGGGGGTCTGCGGGTGGGGGGCTTATCAGAATCTGGAAGTCCCCTTTAACAAAAGTACCCCTATCATTTCACCAAAAAAGGGACAAAAGTGGTAAAAATGACAAGAGACAGTTTTTGACAATTCCTTTATTAAAGTCTTCTTCTTTCATCTTCTTTCTTCGGGTCTTCTTCCTTCTTCTTTCCTTCATCCTTCAGTTTATTCCTCCATCTTCTTCTTCCTCCATCTTCTTCTTCCTCTGATCCTCTGCTTCTTGCTCCGGTGTTCTAGTCCGACATCTTCCTCCATGGCGTCTCTTCTTCCTCGATTTCTACTCAGGCCGCTCCGCGCAGTGGGAGGCTCCCGCTGTGTGACGCTTCTCTTCTTCTGACAGTTCTTATATAACATAACCGTGCATCAGAGGGGGCGGGGGCCGCCCTCCGTTATATAAGAACTGTCAGAAGAAGAGAATCGTCACACAGCGGGAGCCTCCTATTGCGTGGAGCGGCCCGAGAAGGAAGCGAGGTACCCCCTTACCATTTCACACAGGGGGAAGGCTGGGATCTGGGGGTCCCCTTGTTAAAGGGGGCTTCAAGATTCCTATAAGCCCCCCGCCCGCAGATCCCCACAACCCTGGCCCTCATCAAAATGGGGTACCCCAAAGCTCCCTCCCAATGTTGAGGGCATGTGGCCTGGTATGGTTCCGGAGGGGGGAGCTCTCTCGTCCCCCCCTCTTCCCTGCGGCCTGCCAGGTTGCATGCTCGGATAAGGGTCTGGTATGGATTTTGAGGGGGACCCCCACCCCATTTTTTTTAGCACGGGTTCTCCTTAAAATCCATGCCAGACCTGAAGGGCCTGGTATGGATTTTGAGGGGACCCCATTCCATTTTTTGGGCGCGGGGTTCCCCTTAATATCCATACCAGACCTGTAGGGCCTGGTATGGAATTTCCAGAGACCCCCACGCATTTTATTTTCTTTTTTTTCTTAATGCTAACATGACCTGTGTGCAAATAGCCTTAAAAAAAAAAACATAAAAGTGAACCAGCGCAAAAAAAAAGTCAAGTTGAGAGGTGCGCCTGTTCAACTTACGCAAATGCATCTACATGGCTTGATATTTACTAAGATTTTGTTACTTTTCCATTCTATTTTGGGCATATTTGTTACTTGGACAGTTATAACTATACTTCATCACATCACCCACATCACCCTCATAATATTGGCACTTCCACCTTCTTTTAATTCTGAGTTGAATAATGCGTGCGCCAGGTCTATAGCGATCGCGGCCGCCCGTGCTCCGGCATGTAAATAGTATATGGGGAATTGCGCTGTGTTACAGCTGCAAATGCTTTGTGAATACGAAAACAGCTGTTGTGCATCGGCGTGCGCTGCAACTCATGGCGCAAACTATTTGTAAATCAGCCCCATTGTTCCCTGTGTCTGTGCACAATCAATTTGAACATTTAGCACTGTAGACTTTGAGTTTGGATAGTTTATTACTATGTGTTTATTCTGGTGCTAGGCACACATATGCAATTCATTTTGGTGTTTTTTGTTTGAAGGATTTTTTTGTTTTTATATCACATATTTTGGTTTATCATAAGCGCAGTCCCTTCTGTTCCATTGACTTTTTATGTGCTGTATATCACTTTGAGTTGCTGCTTTAGTTATTTGCACAATAGAGCAGTCTTTTTTTGACACATTCAACATTTGTCCATTAAAAAAGTAACAATTGTCCGATGGAGCATACAGACGGTCGAATTGTCCGATAAAACAAGTCAGTCGGACCGCTGTTATTGAAAAGTCTGATTGTGTGTATGGGCCTTAAGCCACACTCCTCTGGTTCCGAAGCACAGCAGGTCAGCCTGATTATTCCATGGTTGCAGGGGGATCCCCAGTCCTGGGTGTTTAGTCTCCCTGCAGATCACCCAGCCTTTTTCAAAACCTTATGCCCCGTACACACAATCAGACTTTCCGACAACAAAACCGTGGATTTTTGTTTGAAGGATGTTGGCTCCAACAATTACTGTGTCCTGCATACACACAGTCACACAAATGTTGGCCAACAATTACTAACGTAGTGACGTACAGTACAAGACGTACGTGATATCTCCATTACGAATGCTGGTTTTACAAGACCGAGTGCTTCTGGCTCGTACTTGATTCTGGGCATGCGTGAACATTTGTGAGACAGACTTGTGTACACATGATCGGAAAGGCCGACAACAAAGTTTTGTTGGCAGAAAATTTGAGAACCTGCTAGCCAACATTTGTTGGCAGAAAGTCTGACAATAAATGTTCGATGGAGCATACACGCAGTTGGACTTTCAGCCAACAAGCTCACATCCAATGATCGTGTGTACGGGGCATTAGGTTTACTGTATGATGATCTTGACCGTGCCCATTCAGCTGAAGCTAACCTTATGTCATTACATCAGGATAAACGGACCGCTGAACAATACTGTTCTGATTTTCGCTGCTGGGCACCTGACTCAGGGTAGAATGACCCAACTCTAAAGCCGTGTACATACAACTGGATTTTCCAGCAGACTAGGTCCAACGAACTTTCGACGGAGTTACGGCGGACTTCCAAATGAACGGACTTGCCCACACACGGACTAAAGTCTGTTAATTTTGAACGTGATGAGTTTACGATGGGGCTAGAAAAGGAAGTCAATTTTGCCGCTTTTATGGGCGAGATTGACACCTTGCGAGCCCCGTCCCCTGAATTTTAAGGGGAAGCCCCTATGCCGAAAAAACGGCATGGGGTCCCCCCAAAATCCATACCAGATTCTTACCCCAGCATGCAGCTGGCAGGCCAGGAAAGGGGGTGGGGACGAGCGAGCGCCCCCCCCCCCTCCGGAGCTGTACCAGGCCACATGCACTCAACATGGGGTGTGGGTGCTTTGGGGAAGGGGGACGCCATGTGGGCCTCCCCACCCCAAAGCACCTTGTCCCCATGTTGATGAGGACAAGGGCCTCTTCCCGATAAACCTGGCCGTTGGTTGTCAGGGTCAGCGGGCGGGTGGCTTATCGGAATCCGGGAGCCCCCTTTAATAAGGGGGCCCCCAGATCCTGGCCCTCCCATCCTAGGGGAATAAGTATGGGGTACATCGTACCCCTACCCATTCACCTGGGGGAAAAGCGTCAATAACAAAAAACACTAGACAGGTTTTAAAGTAATTTATCAGGCAACTCCGGGGGGTCTTCTTCCGACTTTGGCGGTCTCTTCCAACTTCTCAGTGCTTTCCGGTTCTTCTCCCACTCTCCGATTCTTCTACTGGGCTCCTCTGCTATCTTCTACTCTTTTGCCACTTTTTTGCTAGCGGGGGCCCGATTTTCTCCTTCATTTTCTTCTGTTCCTCCAATGATGACACGGCACTCTCTCCCGCTGTAATGCTGTGGACACGGTGTGCAACGACTTATATAGGCATGGGGCAGGATCACCCAGTGACCCCGTCCCTTATGACAGCACAGTCCCAGCATGCCCTGAGCATGCTGGAACTTGCCTATATAAGTCATTGTGCACCGTGTCCACAGCATTACAGCGGGAGAGAGTGTCGTGTCAACATCGGAAGAACAGAAGAAGGAAGAAGAAGATGACAAAGGAGAAAACAGGGCCACCGCTAGCAAAAGAGTGGCAAAAGACCAGCAACCACAGCCACTTTGTCACTAGCTGTCCTAATAAGCCGATTACGCCAAGAGTCTAGTGCGGGTGGGGTCTGCTTCTATAGACCATACTATGTGGGTCATTTACGAAAGGAAAATCCACTTTGCGCTGCAAGTGCACTTGAAAGTGCACTGAAAGTGCACTTGGAAGTAAAGGCATGCAAGGAAAATAAAAAACAATATTTTAGCTTGCATGTGATTGGATGATAAAATCGGCAAAGCTTCCACTCATTTCAGATCTACCCCTTAGATTTAGAGTGACTGCACTTCCAAGTGCAGTTTCAAGTGCACTTGCAGTGCAAAGTGGATTTGCCTTTCGTAAATAACCTCCTATGTCTGCTTCCCTCAGAGATAAACTATTTGTTCCTGCACAACTTGGTTCTGCCAAGTTTTCACACCATCTCTCAGCTGTTATAGATTCGGGTGCTGCTGGTAAATTAATCGATAGGGACCTAGCACACCGTCTACAGATTCCGGTAAAGTACGCAGACCCTTCTCAGTTTTAGCCATTGATAATTCTCCCTTGTCCATGGGCCTGGTGACCTTGGGCACTGTACCTATTACCAGTGGCGGCTTGTGCTCAAAATATTTTGGGGGCACAAACAAACTGAAAAATACTGAAACCACCCCATCAATTGCAGCCTCACTGTGCCCATCAACTGCAGCCATTGTGCCCATCATATGCAGCCACTTGTGCCCATCATATGCAGCCACTTGTGCCCATCAAACGTAGCCACTTGTGCCCATCATATGCAGACACTTGTGCCCATCATATGCAGCAATTGTGCCCCTCAAATTCAGCCACTTGTGTCCATCATATGCAGCCACCTGTGCCCATTAAATGCCACCACTTGCCCATCAAATGCAGCCATTTGTGCCCATAAAATGCAACCACCTGTGCCCATCAAATGCCACCACTTGTGCCCATCAAATGTAGCCACTTGTGCCCATCAAATCCAGCCACCTGTGCCCATCAAATGCTGCCACTTGTGCCCATCAAATGCTGCCACTTGTGCCCATCAAACGCAGCCACTGTGCTCATCAAATTCAGCCACTTGATGGGCACAGATAGCGGCATTTGATGGACACTGTGCCCACTGATGCCCCCCACTTGTGGGGTTTGCGGCTTTGGCTGCATCACCCCCGTGCACATGGATCACTTCTCTGGCACCCCCTGTGCACGGATCTCGGCCCTGGCACCTCTCAGAGCAGCGGCGGCCTCTGCTCTAGCGGGAGTCTCCTCGCTCCTCTTTTTTCTAAGCACCATCCAATAGGGTGGCCTGGCACTTTGGCCAATCAGAAAGCAGGTCTGACATCCTGCCTCCTGATTGGCAGGGAGGAAGGTTAGTGTGAATCACACAATTGGGTGGGATCAGGGCATGCTCTCTGTGCCACAAGCCCTCCCTATTTTGAAGCCTATTAGAGCCTCTGGCTCTAATCAGGTGCTTTAAAATGTACCACCCCCTCCCTTCTATGCCATAGGAATCCATGTGTCCGGCATCCAGAAAGGGGCGGGGGGCATGGATGGGGGGGGCGGTGCCCGTACGCCCACTGTGCACGTTTCGCCACTGCCTATTACTCTGACCATTGGGAAATTTCATAGGGAGACAATCAGCTTCTACGTGATCTCATCTCCTGCTTATTCCCTTATCTTAGGGTATCCCTGGGTTAAACTGCACACCCCGCACATAGACTGGGCTGCAGAGGAGATTGGATACTGGTCCCAGACCTGAATCCAGATATGCATTAAAACTGCTGACTAGTTGCCCATGTATAACTCTTGTGTGGCCAAGACCAGTCACGTGCCTTTATTACAGTCCTTTTCAGATCCTGATCATGACAACGTTTCCAAATGTGACTACAGTTTACATAACCATGTGCTTTTATTTGACTCTGTCATAACAAAAGATGCTGACAAGTCTACTGAATTCTCTATAGGTCACCTCTCCAGCCAATTACCACAGCCTGAACCCTCTCCTCCTAGAAACCAAGCTTACCCATTGTCTTGTAGCCTTGAGCCCTGTTTGGAAACATCCTCTAAGTCCTCAGAAATCAAGTTCCCTGGATTACCCTTACCTTTGCCAGTCACTAAACTCCCATGGATGCACAGCCATGCTAACTTGGCCACAAGTTCCACCTCTGCTATGCCTGGCGATGCGATTCAGACAGTCGCTACACCTGGCAATGGCAATGCAGCCCAGTCGGCCACTGCATCAGTTATGCCAGTCCAGCCCATGCCCATTTAACTTCCTGTTTTTTCTTATTCAGGACTTTCTGGTGATGCGATTCAGACAGTCGTTGAGCTTGGCGATGTGGCTCGGTCAGCCACTGCATCAATTCTGCTGGTCTGGCCCACACCCATTGAGCCCCCTGCTTTTTCTTATTCAGGGCTTTCTGTAACCTGGCCTCACCCTACTTCTACTACACCCATTCTGACTGGTTTAATAGTTCAATAAGAAGTTCAATCCACCCTTTGGATAAACTGCCTCATTCGGCCAGGTGGGGTTTTCAACCTTTTTTCAGGGCTCTCTGCATTCCGCTTGTGTTTCAGCTGTCTGGCTTGACCACTGTGACGCGTCCCCTGCTAACCAGCCTGACCTCGTGGATCCACAGACCTCTGCCCAGTCTGATGGTCCTGTCCTGGATGTCCAGCTGGTCTTTTAGGGTCCGAGGGCCCCTTCCCAGAGGGGGGTAATGTCAGGATCACTTAGTGCTCCTGCTACTCATTCCAGGATCCAGGTGTTGGCTGTCGCCCTGTCTGTGTTCACCTGGAAGGTGATTGATCTGGTCAGTCACCTAATATAATCAAACTGAACACTTTATCCCTTGCTTGTGATAGAGACAGTATACCTGCATTGTTCCTGATCAAGCCTCCCATTTGTCTGCCCTGCTTTGCTAATCTGGATTTCCCTGTGTATGAATGAATGAATGAATGAATGAATTAATGAAATACTTGTATAGCGCACAATGCGAACTGAATCGCCTCTAGGCCTCTATGACCAAGATCAGATATTGGACTATTCCCTGAACTCTGCCTGCCTTTTTACCTGCACTGTTATTGGATCGGATATTGAACTATTCCCTAAACTCAGCCTGCCCTTTACCTGTACTTTCACAGTACCACACTATCTGTCTGCTAAACTGCAAGTATCTGTTTGCTTTGCTCAGTTCGCTTCTGCCTTGGCATGGTGGCCAGGCACTATAGCATTGTGTATAAGTCCTGGGGGCAACCAAGTACTGGTAGGCCTGCTTGTCTTAAGGGAAAGGGGGCTGCTATAGGTGAAGCACACAGTAGCTAACTATAGTGTCTGACCACCTGCGTTGGGGTAGACATGACATTCGTGACAGTAACTGTGTATTGTGGTATAACTGAATAGTGAGTACTGTCGAGCAACTGAGTATTCTGGTACTACTGAGTACTGTTGGGTAACTGAATATTGTGCTACTACTGAGTACTGTTGAGTATTTGAGTATTACGGTATAACTGAGTAGTGAGTACTGTTAAGCAACTGAGTATTGTGGTACTACTGAGCACTATTGAGTAATTGAGTATTGTGGTATAACTAAGTACTGAGTACTGTTGAGAAACTGAGTATTGTGGTACTACTGAGTACTGTTGGGTACCTGAGTATTGTGGTATAATTATGTAGTGCTGAGTACCGTATATACTCGAGTATAAGCCGAGATTTTCAGCCTCTTTTTTGAGGCTGAAAGTGCCCCCCTCGGCTTATACTCGAGTCATCGCCGTCTGCCTGCCCGATCAGCACGTCGAGCAGACAGACGGCGGCCATTCTACTATTCAAAAGCCGCACCTCCCTGTCTGTGATAGGCGGAACACTCAATTTCCCAGCAGTCAGTGGTCCGCCTATCACGGACATCCGCTCATCCTCATACTACGGACGAGGATGAGAGGATGTCCGTGATAGGCGGAACACAGACTGCTGGGAAATTGAGTGTTCCGCCTATCACAGACGGAGGCGCGGCTTTTGAACAGTGGAATGGCCGCCGAGGCGCCGACGCCGTCTGTCAGACGAGAAGAGCGGCGATCCTGACATGGCAGAAGCACACAGGCTCGAGACGCAGGCTCGGGACGCAGGCTCGGGACACAGGTAGGCTGGACACACAAGGCTGTACACACAGGGATGGACGGACACACAGGGATGGATAAACACACAGGGATGGACGGACACACAGGGATGGACGGACACACAGGGATGGACAGGCATGTCTCACCCTTGGCTTATACACGAGTTAATAAGTTTCCCAGTTTTTTTGTGGTAAATTGGGGGCCTCGGCTTATATTCGGGTCGGCCTATACTCGAGTATATACGGTAACTGAGTATTGTGGTATAATATTGTACTGGAGTAACTAAGCTGTGTGGCATACTGAGTATTGAGTACTGTGGAGTAGCTGAGAAACTGTCAGGGGTTTGAGTGTTGCGGTGTAACTGGGTGTGCCTGTGGACTGTGAGTACTGTGAGTGCCCAAGCACTGTGAGTACCCGGGTGCTGTGAGTGCCCGTGTAGTGTGGGTGACATGGATTGAGAGTGCTCATGTACTGTGAGTGCCCATGTGCTGTGAGTGCCCCTGTGCTGTGAGTGCCCATATACTGTAAGTGCCGTTGAGCTGTGAGTGCCTGAGTGCCCTAATGCTGTGAGTGCCATAGCGTAAGGAGTGCCGGGTACTGCTTGTGAGCGCCCGAGTACTGTGAGTTCTGTGTATTGAGTGCCCAGGTGCTGTGAGTGCCCATTTAGTGTGGGTGACGTGGATTGGGAGTGCCCGTGTACTGTGAGTACCGTGTACTGTGGGTGCGCTGGGAGTAGAGAGTGGGGAGTAGTGTAGGTTACCGTTAGCAAGTCTTTCTCAATATCCCCAATAGAATAGTGGGTAAAATGTCCAACAGGATTAGTGATACCACTCAGTACACATCCTGCTCCATGTATGCAAACCATTCGAGGGTGAATACTGCTGTGCGAGATGTGAGCAGGTTGGTTCTCTAGAAAAGATCCCGGTTCTGGAGAGGCAAGTGGCAACACTGAGAAGCATTGACAACCTGGAAAAGAGCTTTGACATTACCCAGCAGGTGCTGGCAGGGGCAACTTAGAGGAGGTTAGGGACATGGAGGCACAGGAGCCAGTGGTAGGTAGCTGGGTAACAACTAAAAGGGGGGGTAGGGCAAGGAGCATTAGGGAGGCAAGTCCTGAGTTGGTACACCCAAAAAATATGCCAATTTGCATGATGCTGGGGATATAAGCTTAGGAGCGGCAGTAATGGAGCAGGCGCCCTCCCCTAGCTGCCAGGGAAGTGACAGCTCCAGGTAGGAGGGGGGAGGAAATATAGGAAAGGCAAGGAGCTTGCCAAGCAGGAGTAGGGTACTCTATTACTAAGAGGACAGAGAGGGCGATCTGTCAAAAAGACAGTGGTTGCCGAACAGTGTGCTCTTTACTGGGTACTCAGGTTTAGCACATAGCAGATAGGGTGAACAGATTATTAGGCGGGGCTTGGGAGGACCCAGCGGTCATGGTACACGTTGGTACCAATGACAAAGTGAGAGGAAGGTGGAGAGTCCTAAAAAATTATTTCAGGGACTTAGGGAATAGATTAAGGAAAAGGACCTCCAAGGTGGTTTTCTCGGAAATAATACCTGTACCTTGAGCCACACCAGAGAGGCAGCAGCAGCTCAGTAAACTGAGCAAGTGGCTGAGTAACTGGTGTAGGAAAGAAAGGTTTAGATTCCTGGAGAACTGGGCTGACTTCTCAGTCGGTTACTGGCTCTTTAGTAAGAACGGGCAGCACCTTAGTGGGGATGGTACAGCTCTATTAGGAAGAAAGATGGCCACTAAGTTGGAGGGGCCTTTAAACTAGGTGTTGGGGGGGAAGGGACAGAGGAAGAGGTAGCCGCAGTGAGCAGACTTAAGAGGGTGATGGGGGAGTCAGCAGTAAAAATACAGCCATATCATCAAATCCAGGTGTAAACAATTGGGAAATGTAAAAACAAAGCCAAGGGAAACAAATGGAGAAAATAATACGCACTCAGACAACACAAAGAGGAGCATACACAAATGCTATGAGCCTAGCTAACAAAATAGAGGAACTGGAGCTGGTATTACGTGGGGAGGACTTAGATTTTATGGGAATAACTGAAACTTGGTTTGACAGCTCTCTCAGGAAAGATAGAAGAGGGGGAAGGAGGTGTCTATATGTGTCAGAAACAGACCGAGACAGAAGTACAGTTAAATCACACTTGTTTAATAATAAAAGTAAAAAGAACAAGCTGTCAGAAACCATGAATTAGACTGCGCAGAAGTACAATCAAATCACACTTGTTTATTAATAAAAATAAAAAGGTAAATAGAAAAAGCGTAGTCAAGCATAGCCAGAGTCCAGTAACCAGATCGGGTAGTCAGCCAGTCCAAAGTTCATTAACCAGATCGGGTAGTCAGCCAGTCCAAAGTTCATTAACCAGATCGGGTAGTCAGCCAGTCCAAAGTTCATTAACCAGATCGGGTAATCAGTCAGGCCTGAAGTCAGGGATTTAAGGAGAGCAACTGCAAGCAGGATAAGGAGCCAGGAGGGATGTCAGCAAGCCAGTCTTGAAAAAACAGCAGGAGATGGTTCCTTGTGATGTGACCAACGTGAAGGCAGAGAAGAAGTGAGCTGGAAGGCTTTAAATAGGCAGGTCAGACGAGCATCATTGGGAACAGCTGGTAACTGTGGAGAGAGAAGAGAGCTGGCAATTAGCCGACAGCTGAGTGGCCAGCCCAGTGGAGGAAGGGCTAAGCCAGCCCTGACAGCACCCCCTCCTCAATGACCCCTCTCCCTCGGAGGGCAACCAGGCTTGAGGGAAACCATCTATGGAACTCGCGGAGGAGGACAGGAGTATGTACGTCAGAGGATGAAACCCAGGAGCGTTCCTCCGGACCATACCCCTTCCTATGCACCAGGTACTGTATGCGCCCACGGAACCTACGGGAGTCAACAATGGATTGTACCTCATACTCCTCATGGTTCTCAACCTGAATAGGGTGAGGACGTGGCACCGAGGTGGTAAATCTGTTACAGACCAACGGTTTCAATAAGGAGACATGAAACACATTTGAGATGCGCATACTAAGAGGAAGGTCCAACGCGTAAGCTACAGGGTTAATCCTGCGAAGGTTAAGGAAAGGCCCAATAAACCGAGGTGCAAACTTTAGTGAGGGAACACGAAGCCGGAGGTTGCGAGATGACAGCCAGACCCTGTCCCCAACCTGGTAGGAAGGCGCAGGCAGGCGTCTGCGGTCAGCATGGAGTCTGTACCTATCATTAGCATGACGCAAAGCCTCCTGGACTTGTATCCAAGTGGAACAAAGACCACGGATATGCTCCTCTAACGCAGGAATACTCTGCGGAACAAATGAGTCAGGCAACAGCTCTCTGTCACCAATCTCATAATTGCACTCAGCAGGTGACAATTTCTTGGAAAAGTAGCCACACGGATGCAGAGCGGTCTCAGAGTTAGGACGTTGAGACAGAATGTGCTAACTCCAGTCTCGGAAGCATCAACTTCTAGGATAAAAGGCAACGTAGGATCAGGATGTGCCAACACAGAAGCAGAAAGAAAGGCAGCCTTGAGAGTCTCAAAGGCCTTAATGGACTCTGGAGACCATCTCTGTGGGTTACCATCCTTTCTGGTCATATCAGTCAGAGGCTTGACCAGAGACGAGAAGTTACGAATAAATTCCTGATAGTAGTTGACAAAGCCCAGGAAACGCACGGTCGAGGCCACTGTAGGACTGCTGAAAGTTTCTCTGGGTCCATCGAAAAACCAGCAGTGGAAATGACATAGCCCAGGAATGTAACCTGTTCACGATGGAACTCGCACTTCTTCAGTTTACAGTAGAGATTGTTCTCTCTTAGTTTCTGAAGTACACGACAGACATCTGTGTGGTGGTTCTCCAGGGACTTGGAAAATATGAGGATATCATCGAGATAAACCACCACACACAACTGCAACAAATATCGGAGGACATCGTTAATAAATTCCTGGAAAACTGCCGGGGCGTTACAAAGGCCAAAAAGGCATTACCAGGTATTCATAATGGCCTGTTCTGGTATTAAACGCAGTTTTCCACTCGTCGCCCTCCTTAATGCGCACAAGATTGTATGCCCCTCTCAGCTCAAGCTTCGTGAAAACTGTTGCTCCCTTGAGGTGGTCAAAAACACTGTAATCAATGGAATCGGGTAGGCATTCTTAATCGTGACACGATTGAGACCCCTATAATCTATACAAGGTCTCAGTTTACCCCTCTTCTTTTTCACAAAAAAGAAACCAGCACCAGCAGGAGACGAGGATTTGCGGGTGAAATCTTGAGAAAGTGCGTCAGCAACATACTCCTCCATGGCCTTATCCTCCAAGACTGACAAAGGGTAAACCCGGCCACGAGGAGGTATGGCACCAGGTTGAAGGTCAATTGCACAATCATAAGGCTGGTGTGGAGGCAAACTACCGGCTTGAGCTTTATCAAAGACATCGCCAAAATCACGGTACTCCTCCGGCAGGGAGGGGAGTGAAGCGGTGCACAGGACCTTGGATACCTTCAGGAAGCATGTCTCACTGCATTGTGGTGACCAGGAGAGAACCTCAGCATGGAGCCAGTCAAAAGAGGGGTTGTGCCTCTGTAACCAAGGATAACTAATAACCAGCAGAAATCTGGGAGAAGAAATAACTTGGAATTGGATTATCTCATGGTGAAGAACCCCTATGGCCATGGACAACGGAACCGTCTCATGAGTCATGTGGGCAGGCTGTAAAGGTCTGCAGCGGAATCAAATGCTGCGAAACAAATGCAGCATCAATGAACAGGCCTAGAGCCCCAGAGTCGATTAGATATCTCGATCATCTCGATGGACGACTCAGCCCAAGAAAGGGTGACCAAAACCAGGGACTTATCCTTCTGGATAACTGGGGACGAAACAACGCCACCTAAGGTCTGTCCATGACAGGACCTAGAGGTTCGGGCGTTCCCTGGACGGGTAGGACTTAAAAAAGTGACCTGCCTGGCCACAATAAAGGCACAATCTCTCCTTCCTCCTAAAGGCTCTCTCATCCGCAGAGAGACGCGTGAAGCCCAGCTGCATGGGTTCATCTTCACTGACCAACTCGGTACCAGGAGGCATTGGAGGTGAGGGAGGCGTGGGTGGGACTACAAAGCTCGGAGGCAAATGTACAGGAGGCTTCCGCAAGCGCTCTTTAAGAGAAAGTCTTTCTCTGAGTCTGGAGTCAATGAGGATGGCAAACGAGATCAAGCTCTCCAGCTCAGTGGGTATATCTCGGGCTGCTATCTCATCCTTGATGGAATCCGAGAGACCATGAGAAAAAGCAGCCACGAGGGCCTCATTGTTCCAAGCAAACTCTGCTGCCAGAGTACAGAATTCAATGGTGTAGTCGGCAACAGTTCTCATACTCTGTTTGATGGACATGAGGCACTTGGCAGCAGAAGCGGAGCGTGCGGGAATGTCAAAAACCCTTTTAAAGGAGGCCACAAACTGAGGGTAACTCAAGACAACAGGTTTTTGCGTCTCCCATTGTCGTAGCAATTTGGCTGCTATGCTATGCACACAGCCCCACTACCTACTTTGTGCTTCCAATAAGCACCCATTTCCGTCTTAATGATATAATGCTTTCAGGTTACCTTCCAACACATTCATCCCAATGAACAGACTCAACCATCCTTCTACGTTCTCAGTTCCATGCTTCTGCCCCCCCCTGGGGGCTCAACATCGCCTTTTATTATCTCCCAAAGAATGACAAACAGGAAGTCCTGCCCCCAACAGGCTGGACTTCCTTAGTACAGAAAATGACATCACAGGAAATGACATACATTAAATGGGAGGGCATTCACAAGAGGAAATACACACGCCCCCTTTTAGTCAGAATGGAGCACAGACCATAGTGCCTTTAAAGTAAACAGTATGGGGTGAGCTCATTATGATTCTTAAAAGCTTGAGACAATCTGCGGGGACTTTGCTACTGGTGTTGTTAACATACGGTACAAGTATTTTAACAAGGCAGATACCAATGTCCTCTCATTAAAGCAGATATGTATCCAAAAAGGATAACGTAGCCACACAGAGATAAAATAATATGTCTATCTCGTTATGTAGACTTCGCTTCTCTAATGCCCATATTCATTTGAAGGCAAGAAGCCCAGCGCATTGCGCTTGATGCCTACAAACATCCACAGACACAGAGAACACGTCTCAAATCCGATGAGAAGGTTTTCATACTGACTTTTTACCACTGGTCTCAATTTGACCCAAGTGTGCTCTGATAGAGTGCTCCTCTATCAAACCAGACACAGGGAGACAGATGGCAAACTATAAAACACACATCCTAGAATAAAATGTTATACAATCAAATTTTCCACAACAGTCCTTCCTTTTTTGTTATATGCTCCCATGTGTCCCTCGATGAATCTTGATCTTCTTCTTACACCTGGCCTTACAGTCCATATGAGTCCATAAAAAGGAAAACACGGCTTGACATGTAGACTTTTCCTCAGGAGGGATGACATGGTGAGCTGTAGTAGTCGCTGGTCGGTCTGGGATCCTCTGTGTCTTTTTCTTGGGTCAGGCATCTTGTGCTCATCTGCTCGGGCTCTGGTCACGCGTCCAATCAGGCAACAGGAACACCTCATCGCGGAATATAGAAGAATAGAAACAAAAACAACATGAGTAAATATACCCCTAATTCCTTCAAATATGATCCGCTGCAAAAATAAAAATGCCCCCAGATTCCCAGACCCTTAAGAAGATTCCAACCTTCACTAGCTATAGCTCTGGCTTTGCCATTTAGGTTTCTTAGCCTTATCCATATGGGCCTGAACTTTGTCACCAGTATCCCCGATCCAGGTATAGCAATCTTTACTTATGAAATCCCAGGACCACCCTTGGGCTGTAGGAACTTCCTTGTAGCTTCAACAGTTACATGAAAACATCCCATCCTCAATGGATGAGAAATTGTTCAATTGTTTCATAAGCTCAAGCCCCACCGTGTACAAGCAATTCCCTTCCAGCTGTCCCTGCCATCCTCACCGTCTCTCGCGCCATCAGAATCGGCCGCGACATAAGATGCTGGGACGAGATTCACCAGCACACATGAACCTCTTGCCTTAGGGGAATTACCTTATAAGCTGTAGATCCACATTAATACCAGACTAGAGCTGAAACACGCTTGTTATCCCAATACCAAACCTGGCAAGAACCAGAGCTATTTTTAAAATTATAATAAATTTTACCCTCTAAGGTCTCATTAAATTCTATTGTCCTGTGTCTGTTTGGATTGTACTAGTTTGTCAAAAACTCCTCACACCAATATGCCTATATATCTCATACACCGCTGTCATTGCTGGGGCACTTAGAGCTCAGTGGAGACTCAGAGTAGACCCCACCATGTGTCCTGTTCACTTCCGTACCTAGTTGGAAAATACACTTTAAAAATATAAATAAAAAGATACTTCTCATCCTTTTCTCCTTCTGCAATCTTCTTTACAACGACCCAGTCACCTGTCACAAACTTGGCTAGAATTAGAGTAGTTAGTATTATTGGTTTGAAAAATTTGTCATTCTCAGCACTCTCATCCCCCCTTTTTCCTCATTACAAACTGGAGGAAAACACACAGGGTAAACTGTGAAATAGCCTATGATACTTTTACCTTCATATACACTTTCAGAAACTCCTTGGACCTGAAAAGATACTTATAAACAAAAGTTATTACTCTGTCCTTCATAGACAATACAACATTCGTGTACATTGGTAAATTGTCATTGACATTCCTCAAAACCGATAATAACTAAACCCCTCTGTAACTCTTACTTTCACGTTCTTACTAAAAATACAACACCCGTAAGAGGGCTGCCGCGGTGGGTTCAGACATCTTCTTGTTACCACATACAAACAATGAGAATACTAAAACCTGAGACAAACACTTAGATACAAATGTGGGGGAGATATTTCATAGTTCCAAATCAAAAATTACAAATTTAAAAACAACCAAATGGAATTCTGCCTTCACTCTTAGCGATAGAAAAAAAATGAAATACACACAATGGGAAAGACACAAGGACATCTCAGAATATTGTATGGACCAACCACACAAAGTTCTAAAACGGGCATGAGAATTTCAACCACAGTTTCTCATCTGAGAATCACAAAAGCAAGTACTACAAATCCATCAACTCACTCAGCCTTACAGATTTCTGAAGCCTCAGTTGCGATACAATCAACTCCAGAGGGATACACAAAATAGTATCCTTGGACCACCTATGTCAATCTTTGAAGGGCTAATGGCCTTTAGCCCCAAAACTAGGATCCTTATGTACTGTGCAGCAGTCTGACTGCGGGAAGCCTCCAATCCTTCCCTTGCATGAACCTCCTAGTGCCCATGGCGATTCGAATCGGCTTATCGTCTTACCCCTGCGTCCAGGGAAACCGTTGCACCTACTTTGGGGACCACCGCCAGGTGTCTTCTTCTGCGTGGATCAACGGACTACAGCTAGTCCCTCAACTAGAAACTCCACCTGAGGTGTTATCACCCCCCGAATTAAGTCTCTACCTGTCAGGGAAGAAGCCGCAATCTCGCGAGGCACGTTCGTGTTAGCGCGCGTCGGCGCCCACGTAAACGCATAGTAGTTCCTAAACGAACGACCGACGCTACGCCTAGCCGGGCGGACGTGCGCAGGGATGTTACGAGTACTCTACGTAGCCGTACGATCGCTCCGACGCGCCCACGACGTGACCCGGTCATCTCGGCTATTTAAACGTTCACCTGACAGAGCCGCATCGCTGGATTATCGTCAGCTCTCCTGTGTACCTGTGCCTGCGATCCTTGTTTGATTTGACCTCCCGTGTACCGACCCGGCTTGTTTAACCTGTTCCTGTTGTTCTCCTGGCTTCGACCCTTGGCTTGCACCCGACGTTCCTTGTCTGCTTCCTGTACCCGATCTCGGCTTGGCTCAGACTCCTGCTTCCGGTCTCATCTACCTCCAAAGACTTACCTCCCGTGTTTGAACCTCAGCTTGGTTTGACCTCTCTACGGAACTTCCTAGCACGGTTGCCCCGGACTCCTATTCACCAGGCCCTTGTCCTCAGCTGCTGCTACCTGGCAACCTGTGCTACTGTGGGCATTGCATCCCTGTATCACCTTCAGGGTTGTGCTGCACTCGGCCGCAAGGGGAGCCCTCTCAGCATCTCGGCCTCATCTCCCGGACGTGACAGTATAATCCAGCCATGTCAGAGGCCGACAGAGGCAACTCCCCAGAAGAAGCCATTCTACAAGAAGTTATGGCTCTTACGCCAGCTATTCAGGAACTCCAGGAAAGTTATCTTCGGCTGAAGGAACGTCTACAACACTGTCTCGAATTGCCCACCTCTCCTGGTCAAGTACCTGCTCCAGTAGTCTTAACCGCTCCAGAACCACGAGTTCCAGCCCCAGAGCGTTTTTATGGAGACCGAAAGAAATTCCGATCCTTCAGAAACTCATGTTTCCTATACTTCTCCCTGCAACCTCAGACCTTCTCCTCTGAAGTAACCAAGGTGGGGTTCACCGTTTCACTGTTAAGAGACGATCCCCAGACATGGGCCCATGGCCTGCTGGAGCACCGCAGCCCTTCGGTAGAAACTCTGGATCTGTTTTTCGAAGCCATGGCACGCCTATACGACGATCCTTTTCGGACAGCAACAGCTGAGGCAAACTTGTACGCCCTTCGCCAAGGCGAGCGACCCGCAGAGGACTACACAGCAGAGTTCCGCATATGGAGTACTGACTCCGGTTGGAATGAAGCAGCACTCAGATATCAATATCGGATGGGGTTGTCCGAAGCTCTAAAAGACGAGCTAGCCAGATTAGAGGTTCCCTCTACCCTCGAGGACCTTATCCAACTCACCACCCAGCTAGACAGGCGTCTTCGGGAACGTCAGTCCGAACGTGCCCGGATTCCCTGTTCTTCCCAGGCTCCACCTTCGGTGCACCCAGCAATGACTGCTGTCCCGTATAACATGCCCCGTCCCGCCTTAACCTCTGAAGAAAGACTGTATCGCCGACAGGCACGTCTTTGTTTCTATTGTGGGGAATCAGGACATTTCATAGACAATTGCCCTACAAGACCAAGTAGACCTGTCCTCTGTACCCCATTTCACCTACAGGTGACAAGGTTGGCCTCCACCCACGTCACCCTTCCGGTCACTTTGATAGTAGCAGGCAAGAGGGTCCCGCTACAGGCAATACTTGACTCTGGCGCCTGTAGCTGTTTTCTGGATCTAGCCCTGGCTGAAAGTCTGGCCCTTCCACTCAACCTCAAGAAGCAGAGATTGACCGTGCACCTGGCCGATGGCTCCTTACCTAGCTCTGGCCATGTTACCAAAGAAACCATACCCATCCTAACGATCACTGATTCAGGTCATCGGGAATTCCTTAAGTTCGATGTCCTCAGTTCTCCAATGTTTCCCGTTATCCTGGGGACCCCCTGGCTGCAGGCACACAACCCCAGAATTGATTGGATCAAGAAGGAGGTGTCCTTCACTTCTACCTATTGCCAACAACATTGCCTGGATCCCGAATCAGGTGACTTGTCCCGTTGTCTGACCATCCAACCCGTACCCAGTCCACATCCTGACATTCCAGCAGCGTACCAGGAATTCAAAGATGTCTTCGACAAGAAGAAAGCCGACATTCTACCACCACACCGTCCCTACGATTGCCCTATCGAGTTACTTCCGGGGGCCCCCATTCCGTTTGGCCGGATATTCCCCCTTTCAGAAACTGAACTTGAGGCCCTGAGACAATATATTGATGAGAACTTGGCCAAGGGATTCATTCGTCCCTCTTCATCCCCCGCCGGTGCAGGCATCTTTTTCGTGGAAAAAAAAGACAAGACCTTGAGACCGTGTGTGGACTATAGGGAATTGAACAATATCACCCTAAAAAACCGTTATCCACTCCCGCTCATCCCTGAACTCTTCCAAAGATTCCACACCTCACGTATCTTCACCAAGCTTGACCTACGTGGGGCTTACAACCTTGTCCGTATCCGGGAGGGGGACGAGTGGAAGACGGCGTTCAGAACGAGATTCGGGCATTTCGAGTACCTAGTCATGCCATTCGGACTATGTAATGCTCCAGCAACCTTCCAACATTTCATCAATGATGTCCTCCGGGAACATCTAGACCACTTTGTGGTCGCTTATCTCGATGACATCCTCATCTTCTCAACCTCTCTGGAACTTCACAGAGTGCATGTTAAAAAGGTACTACACATCCTTAGAACGCATGGGTTATATGTCAAGGCCGAGAAGTGCGATTTCGAGAAAGAATCTATCCAATTTCTGGGACTTATTATTACCACAGGTGGAATTGCCATGGATCCCCAAAAGGTGAAATCTATCCTGGACTGGCCCGCTCCCTCCGACAAGAAGGGGGTTCAGAGATTCATTGGGTTTGCCAACTTCTACCGAAGATTCATAAGGAACTTCTCCACCATTGTGGCACCCATCACTCAAACTACTCGTCTACACACCAAATTCCATTGGTCCCCAGCAGCGCAATCCGCCTTTGCCCAGCTCAAGACCCTCTTCACTACCGCACCAATCCTACAGCATCCAGACCCCGCCTTGCCCTACGTGTTAGAAGTTGACGCCTCGGAGGTGGCCACAGGGGCGATTCTATCTCAGCGTCAGGGTCCCAAGGCTTTACTTCACCCCGTAGCCTTTTTCTCTCGGAAGATGAGTTCCCCAGAGAGGAACTACGATGTGGGGGATCGGGAACTTCTGGCGATTAAAACCGCTCTAGAAGAATGGAGATATCTCTTGGAAGGTGCTGCTCACCCCGTCCTCATTTTCACGGATCATAGGAACCTAGAATACCTCCGTACGGCCAAACGCCTGAGACCCCGACAGGCCCGATGGGCTTTATTCTTTTCAAGGTTCAATTTCCACCTAACCTATCGCCCAGGATCTAAGAATGGCAAAGCAGACGCCTTGTCCCGGATGTTTCCTGATACTCCGGAGGATGCTCCACCCAGTACAATCTTGTCTCCCCAAAATTTTCTACTAATACAACCGGACCTGAGGTCCTCAATAGAGCAGGCCTCTAGCCAGTGTACGGAGTCTGAAGTCTCTTCTCTAAGAAGCCAAGGAGGGCTTTTATGGCATCGAGACAAGATCTTCGTTCCCCGGCAAGCCAGGTTGCTGGTATTAAAAACGTTCCACGACCACCAACTAGCAGGCCACTTTGGAGTTCGAAAAACAATTGACCTTGTACAGCGGTCCCTATGGTGGCCTACCCTAAAGACGGATTGTAAAGACTACGTCAACTCCTGTACCACCTGTCAACGTAACAAGGGATGCAACGCCAGACCCTGGGGTCTGTTAAGACCACTGCCAGTCCCGGAGAAACCATGGAAAGAAATTTCCATGGATTTCATCGTAGAGTTACCTCCCTCTGAAGGGTTTACGACTATCTTGGTAGTGGTAGACCGCCTGTCCAAGATGGCACACTTTGTGCCTTTGAAAGGAACTCCCTCTGCCTTGGATACAGCGAAGACCTTTATAAAGGAAATTGTTCGATTACACGGGGTACCTGATAGCATCGTATCAGATAGAGGGGTACAATTCACCTCGAAGTTTTGGAAGGAACTTTGTAAACTGCTCTCGATTGGAATATGCCTGTCCTCAGCCTATCACCCACAGAGCAACGGTCAAACGGAGAGGACCAACCAGACATTAGAGCAATATCTACGATGCTTCTGTTCCTTTTCCCAGGATAATTGGGCTTCCTTGTTACCTTGTGCAGAATTTGCCTACAACAACTCAGTACACGCTTCTACCAATCAATCGCCTTTCTGGGCGAATTACGGATTCCATCCCTCATTTCTGCCTAATGTCATTCCGGAATCCTCTGTCCCGGCAGTTCAAGATAGGGTAAACCTTATTCAGGCAAACTACCAAATGCTCCAAGACACCATGAAAAAGGCTCAGGAACAGTATAAGAGACAGTACGACAAGGGGAAAAGGGTTAATCCCGCCTTCAAGGCAGGGGACAAGGTGTGGCTCTCAGCGACAAATCTCAAGCTGCCATGTCCATCCCGGAAATTGGGACCTAAATTTCTGGGTCCTTTTGAGATTAAACGGGAGATCAATCCTGTAGCATTTGAGCTTGTTTTACCTGAATCTTTTAAAATCCACCCTGTATTCCATGTTTCTCTGCTTAAACGTGTTACCTTCAGCCCTTTTTCAGGAAGAGAAGAAGTGCCCCCGCCTCCAGTTCAAGTTGGTGAAGAAACTGAGTACGAAGTTGAAGCTATCCTTGACTGCCGCCGGAGAGGTAGGACTGTTCAGTTTTTGATCAAGTGGAGGGGGTATTCTGCTGAGGAGAACTCTTGGGAGCCTGCTAACCATGTACATGCTCCTCAACTTATACGCAGTTTCCGCAGCCGGTACCCTGAAAAATGGGCTCGGTTGGGCATCCGGAGGCTGCCCCTTGGGGGGGGGCACTGTCAGGGAAGAAGCCGCAATCTCGCGAGGCACGTTCGTGTTAGCGCGCGTCGGCGCCCACGTAAACGCATAGTAGTTCCTAAACGAACGACCGACGCTACGCCTAGCCGGGCGGACGTGCGCAGGGATGTTACGAGTACTCTACGTAGCCGTACGATCGCTCCGACGCGCCCACGACGTGACCCGGTCATCTCGGCTATTTAAACGTTCACCTGACAGAGCCGCATCGCTGGATTATCGTCAGCTCTCCTGTGTACCTGTGCCTGCGATCCTTGTTTGATTTGACCTCCCGTGTACCGACCCGGCTTGTTTAACCTGTTCCTGTTGTTCTCCTGGCTTCGACCCTTGGCTTGCACCCGACGTTCCTTGTCTGCTTCCTGTACCCGATCTCGGCTTGGCTCAGACTCCTGCTTCCGGTCTCATCTACCTCCAAAGACTTACCTCCCGTGTTTGAACCTCAGCTTGGTTTGACCTCTCTACGGAACTTCCTAGCACGGTTGCCCCGGACTCCTATTCACCAGGCCCTTGTCCTCAGCTGCTGCTACCTGGCAACCTGTGCTACTGTGGGCATTGCATCCCTGTATCACCTTCAGGGTTGTGCTGCACTCGGCCGCAAGGGGAGCCCTCTCAGCATCTCGGCCTCATCTCCCGGACGTGACACTACCCCTCACCGTGTATGCGTACACAAACGTTTCCTTTGTACGCCCATACACTGCGTCGCCAGATTTAGCCGCACAGAAAACACAATTACTCCCGCTTACTCTACAGAACAATGTGGCTTCTCTCTCTGTATCTAGATATTACAACAACCAACATGGATGCCTCCTGTTTGCTCTCTACCCAAAACTGTATTACAGTATAAACCTTAAAAAAACTGAAATTCAAATTTAAAACACTCTTTCAAACGCCATTATTTTCCATTGTGTTTCCAAACATGAGTCAGAAGACCCCCGACTCCTCCCACCAACTTCCTGTCTCTCCAAAAGGTTGCAGCATGAACCCAGCAAACAAGTTCATTTACATATCAATGTTACAGGAAAAGGGAGAGGGAGCCTCGCCCCATATGCAGACTATACAATACAAGCCTAACAAAAAACAAATAAATTGCCCTCTGTGAAACTTCCATACATTTGTAATAAAAATAACACACTGCTGTGTACAAAATCTCAGTTCAAGCTAGTTTCACCATCCACTGAAATTCAAGGCAAAATAGAGATTTACACTGAAAACCAAAAATTCACTACAGAAAATGCAATAGCTTAACTGAAAAATCACATAAAAGGTACAAAAGTAGAATTCACTTAAAGGAGATGGCGCCTAGAGAGAGGTGCCCAGACCACATGGTCTAAGAACAAGATGGTGGTTCATGTCACATGGTTTCACACACAAGGCAATGGTGTCTGCACCTTCCCCTATAGGAATGCTTAAATTTTCAAAAATGGCCACCAAGCCTGGTCACATGGCAGACAACAAACCTAGGCTTCAACAAAATGGCGTTTTTTCCCGCCAAAACCATCATTTCTCCCCACAAACTTACACATTTGAAAATGCACACTTAGACACACAGTTTAGGAACAGTTTCACTGAAAAGTATGTAATCTTACTACACAATTGAGAATGCACTCTTAGTAACACATGTTATCCAATGAAACAAAAACACCACATAAAACCACAATATAACACAATATATCCCAGGCCAGCTCAAACATCGCCTCTTTCCTCAAACAAAGCTAGCATAACAAGCCATTGTTTCCCTTCCCACAGGGCGTATCCCATTCAACACAAGGCCGCATGGCACCACAAACTTGCAATTACAAACTGCTCTACAAAACTCATGCAGTCTACTTGTTCCATACATAGGTAAAAATCAGAATTCATCCATTTCTCACATGCATTACAAACTTGTTATCCAAATCACACACACCTTCTCACACTTACACATTCTCACACCCACACACACACATTCTCACACACACACACACACATTCTCACACACACACACACACACACATTCTCACACACACACATTCGCACACACACAATCAAACTTCCAGCATTATCTCAAAAAGATGGAAAATTGTTCTTTTCACAAAGCAGAACCTCCCCAATGCATCAGGCAGAGAAGACGTATCCCTTTTTCAGGACAACAACGTTTTGATGTCCTGGACTGGGTTTTCTTCTCCCCCTTTCTGCCTGTGCAGAGGGGGGCTCTGTTTGGTCCATAAATCCCTTGGCCCGCCATCTGTCGTAGCAATTTGGCTGCTATGCTATGCACACAGCCCCACTACCTACTTTGTGCTTCCAATAAGCACCCATTTCCGTCTTAATGATATAATGCTTTCGGGTTACCTTCCAACACATTCATCCCAATGAATGTGACCCCGCCCCCCTTACCATGTGACATCAACCCATGTGACCAACCCATGTGACATCAACCCATGTGACACCGCCCCATTGTCCCTATATAAGAGGCAGCGGAGCGCGTCCCTGGCATTGTGGCCGGAGAGCTCGTCGAGTCAACATCTCCAGGAGAAGAAGAAGGAGAAGAACGGAAGGCGGCGGCGGCGGCGGCGGCGACGACGGAAGACCGGGCCACCGCCTGTAAAAGAGCTATAAGAAGGCGCGGTGGCCCGGCAGAAGAACCGAAGGCGGCGACAGAAGAACGGAAGACGGCGACAGAAGACCGGGCCACCGGACCAGGCGCGGTGGCCCGGCAGAAGAACCGAAGAGGGGGACAAGACCCCCGAAGTCGGGAGAAGAGGCCGGCGGCGGGGAGGAAGAAAGCCGGACTCCTCCGCTGGCAAAAGAGCTACACACACATAGCGGAGGAGTCCGGCGAGAAGACCCCCGAAGACGGAAGACCCCCGGCTGTGCAATAAAATACTTTTTCTCTGTGTTGTGTGTTTTATTGTACTTTATTTCACAGGTGAATGGGTAGGGGTACATTGTACCCCATACTCATTCACATAGGGTGGGGGGCCGGTATCCGGGGGCCCCCTTATTAAAGGGGGCTCCCGGATTCCGATAAGCCCCCCGCCCGCAGACCCCGACAACCAACGGCCAGGGTTGTCGGGAAGAGGCCCTTGTCCTCATCAACATGGGGACAAGGTGCTTTGGGGTGGGGGGGCCGCACGCCCCCCCTCCCCCAAGGCACCCCCCCATGTTGAGGGCACGCGGCCTGGTACGGCTCAGGAGGGGGGGGCCGCCCGCTCGTCCCCACCCCCTTTCCTGGCCGGCCGGGTAGCGTGCTCGGATAAGGGTCTGGTGTGGATCTGGGGGGGACCCCCACGCCGTTTTTTCGGCGTAGGGGGTTCCCCTTGGAATCCATACCAGACCTAAGGGCCTGGTATGCTCTCGGAGGGGGAACCCACGCCAATTTTTTTTCAGAAATTTGCCGTGGAGTTTCCCCTTGAGCTCATTCTCTGCTTGGCCGCGGCAAAAGTCGCCTGGCCTGGGGCGACTTGTAAGTCGTCCCAAGTCGCGCTTGAAGTCATCACAAGTCGTTTTGAAGTCGTCCCAAGTCGCCGCTGTCAAGTCGTGTCCAAGTAGCCTGATCAAGTCGCCTACAAGTCGTGTTGCCCCTGTGTGAATGGGCTCTTACTGTCAGAAACCATGAATCAGACTTAGACAGAAGTACAATTAAATCACACTTGTTTATTAACCACTTCGCACCCAGGCCAATTCTGACATTTCTCTCCTACATGTAAAATTCCAAATTCTTTTGCTAGAAAATTACATAGAACCCCCAAACATTATATAGGTTTTTTTAGCAAAGACCCTAGAGAATACAATGGCGCTCGTTGCAACTTTTTATCTTGCACGGTATTTGCGCAGCAATTTTTCAAACACTTTTTTTCAGAAAAAAAAACAGTTTCATGCTTAAAAAAAAAAAAAAAAACAGTAAAGTTAGTCCAATTTTTTTGCATAATGTGAAAGAGAAGGATACACCGAGTAAATAGATACCCAACATGTCACGCTTCAAAATTGCACGCGCTCGTGGAATATTACATCCCTTGTAATAGGAATATGGCACGATCGGACCTATTTACAGTGAAATATGGGGTCAATAAGACCCCATATCTCACCTCTAGGCTGGGAAGAATAATAAAAAAAAAAACGATCCTGGCTTCTTAGCCAGATCGGCGCCATTAATTTGAATACCGAGGCCGGGCGTGACGTCATAACATCGCGCCCGGCCTCCGAACGATCATAGAGACTCCGGGGACAATCTAGTCCGCCGGAAATCTCTATGATTACTTGCTGGGGCCGGCGGATCCTGTGACCGACTCACCGATGGAAACGGTGAGTCGGTAGAAGCACCGGAGGGCGGCGGGAGGGGGGGCGTCCCCTCCCGCCGCCCGGAAGAACGATCAAGCGGCAGAACAGCCGCTATGATCATTCTTAAGGTGCAGGGAATCGCCGGCTGAAAACGGCAATATCTAAATGATGTCTGTGGCCTCAGGCATCATTTAGATATAACCACTGAAAGCCCATGACATCAATAGACGTAGTGTGGGAACCAAGTGGTTAATAAAAACAAAAAGGTAAATAGAAAAAGCGTAGTCAAGCATAGCCAGAGTCCAGTAGCCAGATCGGGTAGTCAGCCAGTCCAAAGTTAGGGATGCAAGGAGAGCAACTGCAAGCAGAATAAGAAGTCAGGAGGGATGTCAGCAAGCCAGTCTTGAAACAAACAGCAGGAGATGGTTCCTTGTGATGTGATCAACGTGAAGGCAAAGGAGGAGTGTGCTGGAAGGCTATAAATAGGCAGGTCAGACGAGCATCATCGGGAACAGCTGGTAACTGTGGAAAGAGAAGAGAGCTGGCAATTAGTCAACAGCTGAGCGGCCAGCCCAGAGGAGGAAGGGCTAAGCCAGCCCTGAAACTGGCTGATTGTCCGCTGGACCCAGTCTGCCGGAAAAGTCCGTCGTGTGGGTGTGTGTGGGCAAGTCCGCTCATTCGGAAAGTCCTGCGGACCTCCACTGCAAAGTTTGGTGGATTGTCCGCCAGATAGTCTGATCGTGTGTACGCGGCATAAGACTTGCCATACCTGAAAAGCAAATGCAATAAAACATAGTAAAAATAAAACATTACAGTTATAAAATACAGTAACAAAAGAGAGAGAAGAATAGAGCAGACAATATCGAGCAAATGTAAGAGAGAGAACAATAGAGAGAAGAAAAATAAAACCACAACTATTTTTGGCTTTTTTATTTTTTTATTTTTTGGTGTGTATTTTTTATTTCTTTTTGCACTTTTATATAAACCCATCACATCTTTCGAGACCCTGTGTTAGTATGCCTAGGACTGTGCTGTACCTGTCTGGAAACAGAAGGGCTGTGATGATCTCCTGGAATTTAAGGAAGGATTCAGTGCATCCTGAAGCTTTGTATAGCACATAAGCATTCAGCAGAGCCAACTGAACTAAGTATACAGATACTTTTTTGTACCAGCGTCTGGCCTTATGGGCAATTAGGTACAACTGGTCATTGAGGTCCACCACTCCCATATTAAGGTTATATTCGTGCACAGAGGGGTCTCTCCACAACACCAGTCGCTGTAGGAATTTGGACCGTCGTGTCTGCGTGAAGGGAAGACAGAACGAAAACATTCTTATTATCCCTCCACTTCACAGTGAGCAAATAATTACACTTCAAGCAGGCTCTCTCCCCCAGCCTAAGACGGTAATCTTCAAGCCGATGGGGTAAGCCCAGCCTATTAGATAGCACTGTGCCACATGCGCCAATTCCATGATCAAAGTACCATGCTTGTGTAATAATTATCCACATATAAGTGGTACCACTTTCCGAATAAGGGTGACGCCAAGTCCCACACAATCTTACCAGCGATCCCTATGTAGTCTGGGCAGTTCTCCAGCTCTACGCAAATATATCTTCCCTCGTAAACCATAAAACTATATGTATAGCCTGTGGTTCTGTCACATCTTGACCCCATATCTGCCATGCTTGCTGGGAAGATACTGTTTGAATGACAAGCAGCCAGAAAACGTGATCAGGGACTCATCAACGCAAACAACTTGATGGGGAGTAAACAAGGCTGCAAACTGTTGGTTGAAGTGGTTAACGAGGGGCTGAATTTTGTAGAGCCGATGAAATCCAGGGTCACCCCAAGGATGACAGAGTTCATAATCATTAATTGAAGTGCATGAACCGCAAGATCTGCTGGTATCGTGTTCCGGTCATGGAGGCAGAGAACACGGGCATACGGTGAATTGGGTCAGTGGACCAATATGACCGCAACTCACTCTTTTTAGTTATTCCCATGAGGAGGGATAGGCCCAGGAAGGTCTTAAATTCGGAAACCGTAATAGGTTTCCAATCTCTGGCAAGAGTCAGCTGGAGATTAACGAAGATGAAATGACCAGCATATAAATTGCTTTGGTCCACAATAGATCTATAGAGTTCTTCCGTGAAAAACAGCGAATAAAAATCAAGTGACGTAAAATCAACTGTTTCCACCTGAATTCCAGGTTGGCCAGTGAATGGGGGGAGTACGGGTGCTGTAGAAGTGGTGGGCTCCCAACTAGGATTGGCAAATGCAGTGGTAAGGGCACTATGGGCTCGACGGGCCTGTCTTTGTCTTCTTGGTGGCTGCGGGACTCTAGTCTTGTTAACCACCTCACCAACTTGAACTGTACCTATGGGACAAGCCACGTCATCACGTGATACTGCAGTGCTGGATGTACAGCCAGGATGTACTAGGCACCTAGGAGTACTAGAAGTTGTGGTACCTGCAAGTTCACCAGAAGGATGAGCAGCACTAGTACTGGCTCTCTGCTCCATACAAGAGCCCTGCGGTTCTTGCACCTCAACGGCAGCAGAAGAACAGGGTCTGGTATGCCTGACCTTGGCAAGGATCACAACTCCATCGTCAGAGCTATCTGTCAGGGTGCTGCTGCTGTCTACTAGTTCATATTCTTAACCTGAATCTGAAAGATGAGTGACTTCCTCTTCACTATCTATCATGCTCAGAAACGTGAAGGCCTCTTCACTAGTGTACCTTCGGTTTGACATTTTGGTCTCTAAATTTACTGATACACTAGTGAGACTCCTGATTGTAAGCGACTGATTCAAATGCTCCCAAAAAAACGGTTGGCGTTTGCAGGGATCAGGCCTGACTCTGCGAACACTGCAGTTATGTGTTTAGTAAGTGATAGTGATTGATTGATACTGCACTTGGATGGGCTGGGCTTGGCAGAGGGGCTAAACACAGGTGATAGAAGGTATCTGGGCTGATTCCGCTAACGATGCATTTTTGGGAACCCTAAACTGCTGGGGATGCTAATATAGCTCTGATCAGATATTAATCCGTTCAGACACTATATTACTAAGGGAGGTGTATTGTGCGTGCGTGGGTGTTAGCGCTGCTGGCACTAATCTGACGCTGCCTGGGGGGATGCAGACCCTGACTGACGCTAACTGATGTCATCGTCGGGTGATCAGGGTGTTAAACTTTTTTTGGGTAATATACGGCGGGTGCCCTGACACTATGAAAAAATATCTAGCTAACCAGTGTCACCCGTGACACTTATACAGTGATCACTGGTGACAGGGGGTGATCAAGGGGTTAAACATTTATTAGGGGGGTCCCTAGACCTATCTGGGCCTACACTAAGTACCCTAACACCGATTAGTGTCACTAATGACACCGGTACAGTGATCAAAAAAAAATATGAACACAGCACTGGGTGACACAGTGACAGGGAGTGAAGGGGTTAACTGCAGGGGGGTGATCGGGGCGGGGGTGTGAAATATGTGCCTATCTGTACTGATGTCAGTGTAGTGTTAGTGCAACTCATGGTTAGATGTTATTTCTCCTCTCTCTGGAACGGAAAGACTTCCACGAGGAGAGATGGCATCACTTCCGCTGGAGTGTTTACACTTACACATGAAGGGCAAAGATATCATTTGCCAGGGGCGATCACCAGGTCTAGGCCAGATATCATTGGCCTGGGCATGGGGATTAATTGGTTCTGGATCAATTCTGATCATCCAGCTGCCGTAACATGACGGCGATTTGCCTGCCCTTGCCATTCTGCCGCAGTAAACCTTACAATATTATAGTCTATTCTATACACACATATAATATATATAATGTGTGGATATATATATATATATATATATATATATATATATATATATATAATAATGTGTGGATGGAGTAATACACATACATATATATTATATATATATATATATATATATGTATATATATATATATATATATATATATATAGTGCCTTGCAAAAGTATTCGGCCCCCTTAAACTTTTCAACCTTTTGCCACATTTCAGGCTTCAAACATAAAGATATAACATTTTTATTTTTTGTGAAGAATCACCAACAAGTGGGACACAATTGTGAAGTGGAACGAAATCTATTGGATTTTTGAAACTTTTTTAACTAATAAAAAAATGAAAAGTGGGGCGTGCAAAATTATTCGGCCCCCTTGCGTTAATACTTTGTAGAGCCACCTTTTGCTGTGATTACAGCTGCAAGTCGCTTGGGGTATGTCTCTATCAGTTTTGCACATCGAGAGACTGAAATTCTTGCCCATTCTTCCTTGCAAAACAGCTCAAGCTCAGTGAGGTTGGATGGAGAGCATTTGTGAACAGCAGTTTTCAGCTCTTCCCACAGATTCTCGATTGGATTCAGGTCTGGACTTTGACTTGGCAATTCTAACACCTGGATACGTTTATTTGTGAACCATTCCTTTGTAGATTTTGCTGTATGTTTGGGATCATTGTCTTGTTGGAAGATAAATCTCTGTCCCAGTTTCAGGTCTTTTGCAGACTCCAACAGGTTTTCATCCAGAATGGTCCTGTATTTGGCTGCATCCATCTTCATCTCAATTTTAACCATCTTCCCTGTCCCTGCTGAAGAAAAGCAGGCCCAAACCATGATGCTGCCACCACCATGTTTGACAGTGGGGATGGTGTGTTCAGGGTGATGAGCTGTGTTGCTTTTACGCCAAACATATCGTTTTGCATTGTGGGCAAAAAGTTTGATTTTGGTTTCATCTGACCAGAGCACCTTCTTCCACATGTTTGGTGTGTCTCCTAGGTGGCTTGTGGGAAACTTTAGACGAGACTTTTTATGGATATCTTTGAGAAATGGCTTTCTTCTTGCCACTCTTACATAAAGGCCAGATTTGTGCAGTGTACAACTGATTGTTGTCCTATGGACAGACTCTCCCACCTCAGCTGTAGTTCTCTGCAGTTCATCCAGAGTGATCATGGGCCTCTTGGCTGCATCTCTGATCAGTCTTCTCCTTGTCTGAGCTGAAAGTTTAGAGGGATGGCCAGGTCTTGGTAGATTTGCAGTGGTCTGATACTCCTTCCATTTCAAAATGATCGCTTGCACAGTGCTCCTTGGGATGTTTAAAGCTTGGGAAATCTTTTTGTATCCAAATCCGGCTTTAAACTTCTCCACAACAGTATTACGGACCTGCCTGGTGTGTTCCTTGGTCTTCATGATGCTCTCTGCGCTTTCAACAGAACCCTGAGACTATCACAGAGCAGGTGCATTTATACAGAGACTTCATTACACACAGGTGGATTCTATTTATCACCATCAGTCATTTAGGACAACATTGGATCATTCAGAGATCCTCGCTGAACTTCTGGAGTGAGTTTGCTGCACTGAAAGTAAAGGGGCCGAATAATTTCGCACGCATCACTTTTCAGTTTTTCATTTGCTAAAAAAGTTTAAATTATCCAATAGATTTCGTTCCACTTCACAATTGTGTCCCACTTGTTGGTGATTCTTCACAAAAAATTAAAATTTTATATCTTTATGTTTGAAGCCTGAAATGTGGCAAAAGGTTGAAAAGTTCAAGGGGGCCGAATACTTTCGCAAGGCACTGTATATATATGTATGTGTGTGTGTGTATAGAATAGACTAATAATATTGTACAGGGAATGGTGGAAATGTGATTTGCATTCAAAGGTAGAGTGGGAGGAGCCGCAGTGCAGAGGGCTGGACAGGCGGAGTTCCGGTGTGAACCGAGAGCCAGGGGGTACATATGTCGACGTGGAAACCATTCTCGGCACAACACCGGCCCGCCTCTCACCTCCCGCCTCTCTCCTCTATCCTCTCTCGAGTCCTGACATCAGCGGGGAATTCTCAGCCCCGCCCGCTGACTATAGTTATCATATCAGAAGAGAGGCGGGGTCGGCTAAGAATTCCCCACTGACGTGATGACTCGAGAGACGTGAGAGGAGAGAGGAGGGAGGCAGGAGGCGAGAGGCAGGCCGGGCTAGGCATGGCACATGATAGGAATGTATTTACTGTGAATTTTGGGAATCAAATGACACATTTTTTTTAAAAGCATATACAGCAGGGCACATCATTAACCGCTTCCCACCCGCCCTATAGCCGAATGACGGCCTTAGAGCGGGCGGCTTCCTTCGCCTGGCCGTCCCTGGACGGCCTGGTGTTTACTTCCGCAATGCGCGCCGCCGCGGGCGCGCACCGCGGAAGTTCTGTGTTTGCCGTGTCCCCCGGGGACAGGCAAACACAGATCGCTGTAAACGGCCAATCACAGCGGCCGTTTACAGCGTGATCGGCGTGTCCAATGGGAGATGATCTCATATGTAAACATATGAGATCATCTCTCTGCGCCGCTCTCCCTCCTCACACAGACAGCGTGTGAGAGGGGAGAGAAGAACGGCTGCAGCAGCCGTCAGTGTACAGAAGCAAAAAAAAAAAAAAGTGTAAAAAAAAAAGTGTAAAAAAAAGTGCCATCCTCCCCCAGAGCCATCCTCCCCCAGTGCCATCCCCCCCCAGTGCCATGCCCCCCCCAGTGCCATCCTGCCCCAGTGCCATCCTGCCCCAGTGCCATCCGCCCCAGTGCCATCCTCCCCAGTGCCATCCGCCCCAGTGCCATCCTGCCCCAGTGCCATCCGCCCCAGTGCAATCAACCCCACCCCAGTGCCACCTGCCCGCAGTGCTAACTGTCCCCAGTGCCACCTGTTGTCAGTGCCATTTGTCCCCAGTGCCATCTGTCATCAGTGCCACGTATAAGTGGCATCTGTCATCAGTGCCACGTGTTATTAGTGCCACATAGTGCCATCTGTCATCAGTGCCACGTATCAGTGCCATTTGTCATCAGTGCCACCTGTCAGTGTCACGTGCCATCTGTTGTCAGTGTCACGTGTCATCAATGCCACTTATCAGTGCCATCTGTCATCAGTGTCACGCGTCATTGGTGCCACGTATTAGTGCCATCTGTCACCGGTGGCACGTATTAGTGCCACGTGTCATCAGTGCCACGTATTAATGCCACGTGTCATCAGTGCCACGTATTAGTGCCACATGTCATCAGTGCCACGTATTAGTGCCACGTGTCATCAGTGCCACATATTAGTGTCATCTGTCATCAGTGCCACATATTAGTGCCATCTGTCATCAGTGCCACGTGTCATCAGTGCCACGTATAAGTGTCATCATTGCCACGTATCAGTGCCATCTGTCATCAGTGTCACGTGTCATTGTCCTGGTATTTTAAAAGTGTAATAAGTAGTCAACAAGTTAGATGTGTAATTTATGCTTCTAGAACACGTGATGGCGCTCCCTGCATGTTGGGCCTCTCTATGTGGCCAGGCTGTGAAAAAGTCCCACACATGTGGTATTGTAATACTCAGGAGGAGTAGCAGAATTTTTTGGGGGGTGTCATTTGTGGTATACACATGCCACGTGAGAGAAATAACCTATTACAATGACAATTTTGTGGAGAAAAATAAAAAAAATTAAAAATCTTCATTTTGCAAAGAATTGTGGGAAAAAAATGACAACATCAAAAAGCTCACTATGCCTCTTACTAAATACCTTGGAATGTCTACTTTCCAAAAAGGGGTCATTTGGGGGGTATTTGTACTTTCCTGACTTGTTCGGGTCACAAGAAGCGAGATAGGCCACCAGTACATCAGATGTGATCAATTTTGTGCGATTCGCACCACAGCTTGTAGACTCTATAACTTTCACAAAGACCAAATAATATCCACTAATTTGGGTTATTTTTACCAAAGATATGTAGCAGTATAAATTGTGGCCAAAATTTATGAAGAAAAATTAATAATTTGCATAATTCTGTCACAGAAACAAAGAAATATGCATTTTTTTTCAAAATTTTCGGTCTTTTTTCATTTATAGCGCAAAAAATAAAAACCCCAGAGGTGATCAAATACCACCAAAAGAAAGCTCTATTTGTGGGAAAAAAAGGACACAAAATTCATTTGGGTACAGTGTTGCATGACTGAGTAATTGTCATTCAAAGTGTGAGAGCACCGAAAGCTGAAAATTGGTCTGGGCAGGAAGGTGTTTAAGTGCCCAGTAAGCAAGTGGTTAACTGTAAGTCGCCATTTATTTAAAAAAAAGTAATTATAAAACTATGCTCGGAGTGCTTTCCTGGGAGGGGCGGGGCAAGTTTTTATGACGTCACCCGCAATCAATTTTCCGGTCCGTATGCATCGATGCCGAATCGGGAACACCCGAATCCCGATGCATCGATTAATTTCAGCACCCCTACTACCCAGGGATATTTAAGAGCACAGCAATAAATAAATGTGAGTTTAAATGAAAACTAAACGTCCATATAAGTATCCATAAATAAAAAAGAGAAGGGGATGGAGCCCACAGAGTTCATAAAAAAAATATTATATATATATATATATATATATATATATATATATATATATATATATATATATATATATATATATATATATATATATATATATATATATATATATATATATATGTATGTATATGTGTGTGTACAAGCATGCACACATATGCAAAACCATAATAATGACCATCATAACCACAATTAAAAATGTATAGAGAAATGGTATTGCGTATACAATAATAATAATAATAATAATACCCACATGTAAAACATGTATAGCCAGCGACAGGTCTAGTAGAACATTGTTGGGATGTGCAGATGGAGAAATCCATGTACACATCACAACAACGTGCAAGTGTGCACGTATGCATGTACATTCACACCAAATAACCACATACACAAGAATGATTCCACACTTCTCAATGAAGGGATAAATCAATAGATAAATGGACGGATCTGATTGTATGGAGTTGTTAAGGGTTGTGTGTGTATAGATTAACCTTAACAATACAACGTATTTGTCTCTCACTGAAGGGATGTATATGGTGCGTCCATATCAATTATTAGTAAATTAGTGTCAGTAAATATATATCTATGCCAAAATGTGTATACGCTGAGATAATACTACTTAGCACTATAACTAGGGTACTATGAGTGGAATAACGGATGGTAGAACGGGATCATGAGGGTCTGCTGCAAAAGATGGAAAAAATGAAAAAAATGGTTATAAACAAGAAACTGATGACGTAAACCGAGAAAAAACACAATAGGCTATTATAGGAGGGTATGGACTTCTATTTCTTCATTTAACCCACCAGGTACAAAAGTCCCTAAACAGTAGATCCAGAAGGATTCCTGCTGGCATAAACGCTTGGATCGTTCAGCCACAGGAAACATTTCTGGAATGGATTCTAGGACCCAGAACTTCAGGCCCAGGGTGGATTTTTTGTGTTGACATAGGACCGTGATGGCGAACCTTGGCACCCCAGATGTTTTAGAACTACATTTCCCATGATGCTCATGCACTCTGCAGTGTAGCTGAGCATCATGGGAAATGTAGTTCCAAAACATCTGGGGTGCCAAGGTTCGCCATCACTGACATAGGAGGTGTTTGGGAATACTATGGTGGTCACAGCCCTTTTCAATAAATCGTCTGTGCTCACTAAAGCGTGCCCTAAGTGCTCTAATGGTCCTTCCTACATAAAAGGAGCCCGCAGGGACAAGTAAGGCAGTATATAACATATTCAGTGGAACAATTATAAAAATTATTGAACGAATATGTCTTCCCTTTGGCTGTAAACATTTTTTGCCCATATTGAACAAAGTGGCAGGTCAGGGAAAGTGTTTTTTTGCACTGATACATGCAAACTATTGGGAGAAGTTGTTGATTTTATGCACTTAAATTTGCTGGGGGCAATCTTACTTTTGATGTTGCGGGCTTTGCGGTAGGCTACTAAGACAGGACCAAAGACAGGACCGCCCAGGGTCCTTCCCCCTCAATCAGGATCTGCAGGTTCAAAAATACACATCTTATATTTTTTACTAGTAGACCTTCCACGTATAAATCCCGACTGATCGGGGTGGACACGTTTCTGAATAATTTTGTTGTACCACTTCAATACCGGGCACTTATGCAACTTCCTGCCCAGACCAATTTTGAGATTTCAGCGCTGTTGCACTTTATATGACAATTGTGCGGTCATACTACACTGTACCCAAACTACATTTTTATAATTTTGTTCCCACAAATAGAGGTGTCTTTTTGTGGTATTTGATCACCTCTGTCAAATAAAAAAAAGACTGGACATTTTGAAAAAAAAGTTGTGTTTCTGTACAAAATCTCCTTCACTGATGGGCACTGATGGGCACTGATAAGGCGCATCCATTGTGGGCACTGATTGGCATCCCTGGTGGTCTAGGGTGGCATACCTAGTGGTGACTAGTGGTGGCATCCCTGGTGGTCCAGTGTGGGCCTCCTCGGGGGGGGCTGCGCTGATAATCAATCAGCACAGAGCCCCCTGTCAGAGGAGCAGCCAATCGGCTCTCCTCTAGTCGTGTCTGACAGATGCGAATGAGGAAAACCCAATCAGCGGCTCTTTCTGTTTACATCATGATCAGCCATGGTTGGACGTGGTAAATAACGTGGTAAAGTGGCTGATAACGTGGTAAAGAGTCTCTGTCAGAGACTCTTTACCTAGATCGGAGTTGCGGTGTGACTGACACACCGCAACAACTATTGCAGCAATGCGCGTCCCAAGGGTGTGCAGCAGCTGGATATCCTGGTGACGCGATGTGGCCGGTCCGGACAGGGTCACACAAACACTTTGCCGAAGTCATATCGCTATATGGTGGGCGGCAAGTGGTTAACCTAGCCGCCAAGACCTTCACCAGAATGTTTATATCAGTGCCCAACAGGGAAATGGGTATATATATAAAGATGTGTTAAGTGGGTCTTTACCTTCCTTATTGAGCACTACTATGGTGGATTCCATCATAGATAAGGGAAGCTCTTCCTCCGCCATCAACCAGTTCAAGACCCTCAGCAAATCCGGGAGTAACACCTTTCCATAGCGCTTGTAGGTCTCCACCGAGAGACCACAGAGAGGCCATCTCCCTTGTTACCCACTGTAATTCCTCTAATGTTATAGGTAGATCAAATTCCTCCCTGTTGATTTCAGAGGGAGTTGGAATCGCCAAGCTCCTAAGAAACAGATCAATTTCCTCCCTCAACTGCCCCTGCCAAGTACTATACAGATCCTCATAATTTTCTTAGAACTTATCTACTATTTCTGTGGTATGTGATGAAACCCTGCCTTCCCCTATTCTAATCGTGGGGACCACCAATGGAGATAAGTTTGTCCTGACCAGATGGGCCAGCATTCGTCCCACACTTTCCCCCTCCCCAAAGGTGCCCTGCTTCTGGAAAAGTTGTTTATTCTCTGCTTTCTTGATCACCATAGTCCTATAGTTCTGTTGTTCCTCTAATCAGGGCCTAAAGCCGCGTACACACGGGCGGACTGTATGGCCTACTTAGTCCGTCGAAACACATTTCAGCGGACAGTCCGCTTGTGTGTGGGCTTCAGCGGACTTTTTCAGCGTGCAGTCTGGCGTACTAAGTATTTCGGAATTTCCGTAATATTGTCCGTCATACTTTGGTTTCAGCGGACAATCCGCTCGTGAGTAGGCTAGTTCGACGGACTAAGAATGGCGCATGCTCAGAAAGGATTTACACGGCAGAAGGTTGCATTGCTGTGTATTGGACTTCCTATTTCTAGTCCCGTCGTACGTGCTGTACACGTCATCGCGCAAGCTTTCGACGGACTGTTTGTGCATCCGTGTGTGGTCAAGTCCGTTCATTCGAAAGTATGACGGACTGTCCGTCGGATTGTATGACGGACTAAGTAGGCCATACAATCCGCCCGTGTGTACGCGGCTTTAGTCTATCAGAGGTTGGGTCATCCACGTATTGTTCTTTCATTATTGTAACCCTCTATCCAGCTGTCTTTTCCCAGTCCTTGGTCTGTTTTTTCATTTTTGACACTTGTTGGATCATTATACCCGGAGCAAGGCCTTCAGGTTATCCCATACCACCCATACCGAGGCAGTACGTCTATTTAGATCAAGAAATTCTCTTAAGGCTGTTAATACCTCATCCGACTCACCCATTAGTTCCAAGCAAAAAGGGCTTATTTTCCACTCCCTGGGGCAGCATTTCTCCCTTAGTTCTACTGACAATGTCACTGGGGAATGGTCCAAAAGACCTCCTGGCATGTAACTTATGTTATTTATCACACGTAATGCTTCGTCATTCCCCAGAACCAGAACAATTCTTGAGAGTGTGGAGTGTGTTCTGGAGAAGCACGAATACTGGTCGAGCTTCGGGGTTTCCGTACTCTCCATATATCCATTAATCCAGCCTCCCCCAAAAATAGGGATAGCCAGTCATCGACTACAGTGTCCATTTGTGTCCCCAAAGGGAACCTATCCACCTTTCGGTCCATAACCGTGTTAAAGTCTCCCATCACAATAACCGGCACACCTGGCTTGTCCAGAACAAACTCCATTTGTTTGTACAGGATTAGAGTATTGAAAGGTGGCGTAATATACAGGTTAGTCAACACATAGTTACTTTTCTCTATTATGCAATATAAACAAATATAATGCCCCAATTCATCAATCTTAATCTGCCTGCAAGTGAACATCAACCCAGATCTAATCAAAATACTCACCCTCCTAGAATAGGAGGTGTGAACAGAATGGTACGGAGTTTGAAAGCCACCCCATTCCAGTTGGGGTATAGAGACTTTAGTGAGGTGCAGGAGACCTGTAGATAGAGCAATCCTACCCCATACATTTTTACTACAGAGAAAAAGACCCCGAACATTCCAGGATCACTCCTCAGAGCAGATAGTTGTGAACTATTTTACTGGAAAAAACATAATTTAACTATAGGCAGGCATCTACATTAAGAGATCTAATAGCCAATGCATTAATCTGTAAACAATGAAGATTTTTGTAAGTTTGATTGATGGCATGATGATCCAATGACTCGTACGTCACCATGGCAACCGATACAGAAATTGTGCCAACTATAATGTTTTGTTGATCACATGGCTTAATTTCCCTTGAGAAAGTCACGTGACCTGTGACACAATGTGTCGGGAGGAGCTGGTGATGACACTTCTGGTGTCTCGTTACTCTGGATGTGTAGTGAGGAGGAGAGCTGTTTCAAAGCCAAATTATTGTTTTAATGTGTTTCCTTTTACTGTGCAAATGTGAGTGCATATTTTTATCTAGTAAAAGCAAATATCCCTCAGCAATCTTGCGTGATGATGTTGTTTTTATTTACTTTGAGAAATTGAACCTGGAGGAATCGGCTAGGTTTGGAAAAGTTTTGCAAACCTGGAATTATTAGCTGGAACTGAAGTATTCGCTGGTTGATTATAAACTCAGCTTTATTATTGAAATGTGTCCTTATCCAAGGGGGTCTTGAAGTGAGGAGAGCAGGCATTGCACACTGAGGTGGTGGTCATTTGTTTGCACACATATTTTTCGTAAAGACTGTCACGGAGCACGTATCATTTTGGATTGAAGCCTTTTCAGCAATCAAGAGTTTGTGTTGTTTATTAATGTGCATGCATAATATAGTGTGTCACTTATTCAATGGAGGGTATTGTTAATTTTAAATATTAGCGCACTATTATTTTTGCCAGTATATATATCTTATGTGGTGTCAGAACACATATGAATAGTTGCAGCTGTTTTTCATTTAATTAATCATTTACATATTTTATATTAGCGCTTGAGTTACCACATTTTACAATTCCAGGAGCATATAGTTAACTTTTTTACCTGTATACTATTAACCATTTAATGTGAGAAAAAAAATGAAAATAATTAAATCAACCCAAAACTAATTGTGTAATTTCTATAAACATTGTATAATCTTTCTGGTGTCCAATACCTCTTTTTCTTATCATATTTTTTCTCTGGAATTTTCGTGACAAAATATTTCCTATATAGTGTGTTTATTTTTCATACACTCCCTTTCAGCCAATCAGACCATCCATCTCTCTCTCCAACCTCACTCACTTCCAATTTGGGTTTATATTGGGGGCTTCTGATGTGACCTTTCCGTGTGTTCATAGTTATAGATATTATTACTTTCATGTGCAAACCTTCCCCCCTCCCCTTCCCTCCCCAAAAAAGTAAAAAAAAAAAAAAACAGTGTAAATAAGAAAAAATTTCCCCGGACCCCTTTATAAAAGGTAACCCTATGCACATTATCCCCTCTAGCCTAAATATGACCCCCCCCTCCCCAACTCCTTTATTTTCTGAATTTATATTCTACTGTGCCCTTAAATCAATTATGCTGCCTATTATACTCCTGGTATCTTCAAAGCAGTATTATCCTTTTCATTTATAATTTTCCCTTGTGGGTTGCCAGCCAACCCTCCACCTCCTGTGGACTGTCAAAGAACAATGTCTCCCCTAGGGCGGTTACCCGCAGTCTTGCTGGGTATAACATGGCATAAGTTACTTTCAATTGTAGTTTATGTTTCCACTGACTTAGCCCTCAGTTTCTGCAGTACTGGTGAGAAATCTGCGTATATATATACCCTGGTGCCGTTATAAAGGATGTTACCCATTTCCCTGGCCTTCTGTAGTACAGTTACTCTATCTTTATAACAAAGCAATCTTACAAGGAGAGATCTTGGGTGACCTCCTGGTGGGGGAGGTCTGGAGGGCACCCTGTGAGCTCTCTCCATTGCGAAAAAGGGTGAGAAAGTGTCTTTTCCAAATAATTCCTTAAACCCCTTTCCCAGGAATGCTACAGGGTCTGGTCCATAACTTCGTTAAGGGAGCCCCACAATCCTCACATTTTTTCTTTACATTCTGTTTTCCATGTCATATATTTTCATCTCATAATTAGCCATTTGTTTTCTTACAATCCTTATCTCTCTCTTAAGGGGGTTCAGGTCATCCTCCACTAAGCTAACTCTCCCCTCCAAGGGTCCTTTCACAACCTTTTTGTAAATCATGCCTGACAACGGATAACTCTTCCCTAATGGTTTTAAGCTGGTCAGGCAATTCACTTAAAGAAAGTTTACAAGAATTAATTGCTTGAAGGACCTCTTTCAGTGACGGTTCTCCTTCTATTTGTGATCCAGCTCTTGGCAGAGACTCTGAGGCATGCAGGATATCCTCCTCTACAGATTTCTCTCCTATATAGTTCACCTCCGATACTGCTACTGCTTGGCCATGACCTTGGCTTTTTTTTTTTACATCTTAAGTTGAACTTGCGGGTTCTGTAGCCCTCATTTTGTAGGTGTCTGACCCGGGCTATGCGCACATTTCTCCAGTTTGGCCACTGCCTGATTACTCTTCCCAGCTCGCTGCAACTGTAGCACCATTCTGCTGTGTTGGGTATTCCCCCTCTTCCTCATCATAGCGGGGTATTATAGTAGCCCAATACCTCCTCTCCACCTTAAGGCCAGACAATGCTCACTCCTCCTAGATAAGAAAGAGAAGGGGAGAGAGATATACATGCAACAGTCCCCGGGACACCCTTTTTTTCCCTTTTCAACTGAAGTTGAATCAGTGTCCACTAGATGTCGCTGTAGGACAAGCCAGGGCTTCCTCTAACAATTATAGTTATAATAGCGTCTTCATACAGGATCCACTCATGTTTTGACAAAAGGGTCTCTCCCCTCACTTTTTGGCTGCTACTGCACAGTCTCTGTGGGCTCTCCTCCACTCAGCTGCTTGCTGGAAAACACTGGCTGTCTGTACAACACACTGCGTGCCAGGAATGGTGATGGGCATATCGTCAAAGGCACCACCGGCTCTCTTCTCTCTTCAATCCCAGCGTGATAGTCAGGATCCCCTGGGCTAAGGTGGCTGAATCACTGTGTGTATAAGCCATCCTCATGTCACTGCTTCAGTATCTGCATCAGTGAGCAGGATCTCTTCCGGAGTTGCAGCGGGAGCTAGGTCACACACGTTCTCACTCTAGCACATCTGGTCACGGCCCCCTCATCATCTTGTTCTTCCTTTATTCAGCCTCCTGTACTTCCTGGATAATGAATATGGCATTCCTGGGGGAAGCCATCTACCAGAAGGCTAGGCTTGCTTGGCTTTTAAGAATGGAGACCACTATAGGTGCCATTACCCTTAGCTATATTACCTGATTACATTATGCTATTGATACAATTGGTTGATTTGTGTTATACACAAGATACAATGTCCAGTACATAATCAGTTCAAACAGTGAAAAGGTCCCACATTTGTGGTAGTGCCATACTGAGGTGTAGTAGAATGTATTTTGGGATGTAGTTCTAAGTATGCCCATGCTGTGTGTGAGAAATAAAACAACAATACTTATACACTCGTGCAACTAAATAAACCTTACAATAGTAGTGCAAAGTGATGTAATACTCAAAAGACGAAATAGAAAAATATATATATCCATTATATCACAAAATATCTATATATGTTGTTTCTACACAAGTAAAGAGCAGCCAACAGCTAACTTTAGAAGTTCCAATAATATAAACCTTGAAAGTCTCAGATAAATGCACTAAATATGCCCTTGGGATATAAGACTCCCCTCTTGACACTACACCTCTAAATCAATTTTCATTGATGTGTAATTCAGTCCACATGAACTATACAGTGCTCAGTATTGTAAATAATCCAACCAGTGCTCTTATGATGTGACACAGAAAAAACAATCATTGTGCCTCCTCTGCTCCCACAGTGTACAAACCACACCAGAGATTATAGACCTCTTAAATAAAAAAAAATTAATGGGTTCCAAAAATGGCCTCTCCTGCTGTAAGATCATTGAGTCTCTTCCTAATGATGATGACAGATGTTAATGTAGAAACACATAGAGAGGGGCTTCTGGTGAACATCACTTCCGCTTAATGGAATACATATTGGCATTCTTCGTTTACTTCTTGCTTTTTACCTCATTTATGCAAGTGCATTTTTATTGTTTTTTGGCCACTTTTATAATAAATTTACTGCACCATGAGAGGCTTTTATATCTCTTTATCCATATGTTAATGGAACATTGCAGAGTTTCCTAAAGGCACAGAGGCCATTTAAAGTTATTGGAGCAACATTCATGTAAGGATCCAGAGGTTGTTTGGAAGAGATAATTTAACAGTATCTACGAGGAGAGGCCATTATTGTAAAGCACTTTTTGACTTCTTATTTAAGAGGTCAATTAGCTCTGATGGGTGTGGTTTGTACACTGTAGATGTGGAGGAGGACACTGATTGTTTTTTCTGTATCACATCATAAGAGCACTGGTTGGATTGTTTACAATAATGAGTACTGTATGTTTCACGTGAACTGGATTACACATGAATGGACATTGATTTAAAGGTGTAGTGTCAAGAGCACTGTCTTATATCCCCTAGGGGAGGGGTAGGTAACCTCGGCCCTCCAGCTGTGGTGAAACACCTCTAGAAGTCATGCCTGTGATTGTCAGGGTCTTGCAATGTCTCATGAGAATTATAGTTTCAAAACAGATGGAGGGCCGAGGTTGCCTATCCCTGCCCTAGGGGATATTTAAAGTATTCGTGTGTGAGAAATATCTTAATAAATTTTCAACATTGTGCAAAAAAAAGGCAATACAATGACAGCTGATCACATGATGTAAACAAAAGCCCGATAATCGCTTTTTTTGTCCTCACGCTGTCAGCCAGAAAAAAAAAGCCAATCATCAGCTTATCTTCAAGTTATATCGGTCCTGAAGAGGAAGAGGCAATTATGCCTCATCTGTGCCCACCAGTACCCCCTGCCAGTGCCACCTGCCATTGCCACTTGCCAGTGCCCACTAGTGCCACCTATCAATGCCCATGAGTGCCACCTATCAATGCCCACAAGTACCACCTATCAATGGCCAGCAGTAGTGCCAATCAGTGCTACCTACCAGTGCTGCCTATCAATGTAACCAATCAGTGCCCATTATTGGGACCCATCAGTGCCCATCACTGCCGCCCATCAGTGCCCATCACTGCCACCTATCAGTGCCACCTCATCAGCATACATCAATGACGGAGAAAAATTACCTGTTTTCAAACTTTTATAACAAAATATAAAAAAGAAAAAAAATTGGTATTTTTAAATTATTTTAACAAGAAATAAAAACTGCAGAGGTGATCAAATACCACCAAAAGAAAGCTCTATTTGTGGGAAAAAAAATTATAAAATGTAAATTTGGGTACAGTGTAGCATGACCACGCAACTGTCATTCAAAGTGCATCAGTGCTAAAAGCTTAAAATTGGTCTGGACAGGAGGGGGGTTTAAGTGGCCATTAAGCAAGTGGTTAAGAAAATATCTTGGAGTGTTTGCGTTCCAAAATTGAGTCATTTTGTAGGTGTTTCCACTGTCCTCATAATGCAAGGCCTCAAAAGATGTGAAAGGTAGTCCTGAAATTAGATGCGTAATTTATGCTTCTTGAAAGATCAAAGGTGTTCAATCGATTTTTAGGTCCCTCTATGCATCTTGGCTATAAAAGTCTCACACATATAGTATCTCCATACTCAGGAGACATAAAAGATTGTGTTTGGGGGTGTAATTATAAGTATGTCTATGCTGTGTGTGAGAAACATCTTGTTAAAATTACAGCTTTATAGCGTTACGAAAAAAAAAAATGTAAGATCTTGATTTTCCAAAAAATTGTAACAAAAAATACAACTACAAAAAGAAAAATTCACCATGTCTCTTACAAAATACTTTAGACTGTCTACTTTCCATACTTTCCAAAACGGGGTAATTTAGGGGTATTTGTACTGTCCTGGCATTTAAAGCCTCAAGAAATGAGATAGGCAGTCAGTACATCAGTACTGGTCAATTTTCAAATACACAGGGGCATCTCAACAAATTTGACAATCATCAAAAATAAATATATTTCAGTAACTCAATTCAAAAAGTGAAACTCATATATTATATATATTCATTACACACAAAGTGATATATTTCAAGCATTTCTTTCTTTTAAATTTGATGATTATGGCTTACAGCTAGTGAAAACTCTAAATTCGGTATCTCATAAAATTGTAATATTACATAAGACCAAAAAAAAAAAAAAAAAAGAATTTTTAAAACAGAAATATGACTTACTGAAAAAAATGTCCATATACAGTATAGTATGCACTGAATAATTGATCAGGGCTCCTTTTGCATGAATTACTGGATTAATGTGGCATGGCATGGAGGCGATAAGCCTATGGCACTGCAGAGGTAATATTGAGGCTCAGGTTGCTTTGATAGCAGCCTTCAGCTCGTCTGCATTGTTGGGTCTGGTGTTTATTTTCCTCTTAACAATACCCCATATGTTCTCTATGGGGTTTAGGTCAGGCGAGTTTTCTGGCCAATCAAGCACAGTGATACCATGATCATTAAACCAGGTATTGGTACTTTTAGCCCGCTGGACAATGAAATCAGTATCTCCATAAAGATGGTCAGCAGAGGGAAGCACAAAGTGCTCTAGAATTTCCGTGACTTTCCAAATCTCCACTGACTGGAAACTTCACTCTTGACATAATGCAACTTGGATTCAGTGCATCTCTACTCTTCCTCCTGACTCTGGGACCTTGATTTACAAATGAAATGCAAAATTGACTTTCATCCAAAAAGAAGACATTAGACCATTGAGCAACAGTCCAGTCCTTTCTCTCTTTAGCCTAGGTAAGATGTTCCTGGTTCAGGAGTGGCTTAACACAAGGCATGCTACAGTTGTAGCTCATGTCATTCATATGTCTTTGAGTGTTGTCTCTTGAAGCACTGACACCAGCCGTAGTCCACAGAGCACTGAAAGCTGAAAATTGGCCTGGGCAGAAAGTAGGAGAAAGTGTCCAGGTATTAAGGCGGTTAAAATAAATAAAGGCGGCCATAATAGACATCCTTGTCGTGTAAAGAAAAATAGGGGAAAATTGCCTTGTTAGCCTTTAATGACACAGTAGGTGAAGGATACAATACAGTCCTTCTGCACTTATGCTTTCCAACCTAGATATGGGCCAATGTATCTTTTAAAAATAGTGAGTCTACCCAATCAAATTCATAAGTCCAGTCAATAGGATTACCATAAAGATTTTTAGGTCTGTGTTCAAATGCAATATCAAACAGTACTTTGCAGACTGTCAGATTCTTGCCCTCTTTCGGGATCACTGCAATATGTACCCATAAAGCATCCAGGGGAAAGGCCTGTCCCTGAAGTATAGAACTAAAGGCTACCAGGCATTTTGGGCTAAAAGAAGTGCAAAGAGTTTTTAATAGCCATTTGAGAACCTGTCGGAACCTGGCGCCTTATGGAGTTTAAGTGTTATTAACAGCATGCAGAAAGTCATCTGTTGTAGTGGGGCATCCATCATGTCCGTAGTGACTGTCAAAAGCCCAGGTGCCGAAAGATATTCTTGTATCCATTGTTGTTTGAGGTCTAATGCCGCGTACACACGACCAGACTTTTCAACATCAAAAGTCAGACGGAACAATTCCGGCAGACTATTCGATCGTGTGTGGGCTGCAGCGGACTTTTGATTTTCAAAAATCCGACAGACTTTAGAAATGGAACATGTTTCAAATTTTTCCGACGGAACTCCCAGTTCCGATGTAGAATTCCACTCGTCTGTATGCTGTTCCGACAGACCAAAAACGACGCATGCTCTAAAGCAAGTACAAGACGGAAGTGCTCGGTCTTGTAAAACTCCAGTTCGTATTGGAAGTAGCACATTCGCCATGCTTCAAATTCTGTGCTTTAAATGCAGCGCATCTTCTTTATAATGCTAGAAGAACGAAGTTGCTTTGCTGCTCATATTCACTCACACAAAGTTCTCACAAACACATTTCTTGATTTTTTCTCCTGATCTCATGAATGATATTGTTTTTAGTTTAAAGCCCCATCTCAGTAATAATGTTTTTTTTTTTTTTTGTTGGTAGTCCTCTTTTTTTTTTCTTTCATCCATATTTTTAGTAGAATTATTTCCCAATTATTTTCTAGTGATCTCCATATTTAATTATTCTGTCAAGTTAACACCAAAAAACTTTATTTTTATTTTTGTGTGTGTCATTACCACAATAACCTTTATATTTTGTGTGTGTCATTACCACAATAACCTTTTTATTTTTATTCTAGTGACAAGTTACCACAATAACATTTTTTTTTTTTTGGAACCTCAAGGAGGTTGGTGTCCCTTGTTAATTTCACATTGTCTTTTAGAAATGTCTTTGACTAAAAACACATAGGCAAGTATATTTTCCAAAAAAAATATCCATTTATTCTGGTTCAAAAAATAAAGATGAAGGCAACACTGGAGAAACTTGTGACATTTGTGTAGCCTTTTGGCCCCCAGGGCAAACATTAAAGTCTGTGGAAAAGAAAATTGGCATATTGAGAAGTACATATAATGGGGAGCACAATCTGGTCCCTGAATCCCAGATATCAAGAGCAGCAGCAGATGGTATATATGTCCCCAGGCTGTGGTACAACGGGCTGCGTCTTTGGTCAGACCAGACTGTAGCCAGGTCATCACTTTCTTCTCTTCGCTCCACCCTTCACTGCACCCTTCCCTGCAGACTTCTCAGCAGCCTTCCTGTGAGGCTGTGTCTCTGGTGGTGTACTTGTGGCAGGAGGAGGAGGAGGAACAGGAGGAACTTGATCCTCGATTTCGCTTGTGGCAGTTAACTCGCCACTCAGCCCCTTCTGCAAGGCCGAGAAAATGATTTGCTCACATTGGAGGCGTTGGCCCTTCTCTAATTGCTTCAACCGGCTGGCTACATAGCAGCCATAGGCCTCTTCAGCTTCGGGGGGGCTCCTTAAGACATTTGTAGCCTCTCTAATGAGGCGCAGTGATTCCTCCTGTGTGACCGTCATCTTCTTTTGCCTTTTTGCCTGAAGACGGAGGGGAGGCACCTGCGACTGGGTGAGGCTCCTACTGGGCCCGGCCACCTCCTGGCTGACAGTGGGCCCAGCCTCCTTCTGCCTGCCACTTTCCACAACTTCCTCCTGGCTGAGCTCATCCTGTGTATAAAAAAGGGACATTGTTTTAGTTTTTTGTTCATCAATCATAAACATTTTTCAGCTCCTGACTTTAAAATTCTGTTAATACATATAAAACAGTATCATTCTGACCCCAGTATTTATTGTTTCTGCTGGTGACAAACATTTTTGGCCACTACTGTAAATTGATATGTCCAAATCTTTTTTTTTGTAACATCAATAATATTGTTTAAATTATAACATCTAGTTAACATCATTAATATTATGACTATAAATATTTATTGTAACAATATACCTGGCTCAAGCTGGGTGCATCCACTTCTTCCAGGATGGAAGGCTCAGGTTGCTCATCAGCCTCTGCTGGGGTGGAGGGAAGGGTGGAGGGAATGCTGCAGGGAAGGGTGGAGGGAAGGGTTGAAAGCGATTCCCTGGCCTTACTCTGGTCGCCAATAAAACGTAGTTTGTCAAAGTACCACAGCCTGGGTACATATACAGCATCTGCGGATGCTCCTGATCTGATGGATTGAAGGATTTTATTCTGCTCCTTTCTGTACATATTTCTCAATATGGCAATTTTCTTTTCCAGAAAGTCCACGTTTGCCTCTGGGATCCAAGTCTGCACAAATGCCAGAAGTTTCTCCAGCGTTGCCTTCCTTACTTGTTTATTATAGTAAGCACTGTGCTTTACTTGCCACAGATTTGTCAGCTCCTTGTACTTATCGATAAATAGGCTCAAGAATTCTGGATCTTTAAATGTCTTATTCATTTTTCTGAAAGACAATACACAAGCCAAAAACAATAATGTTAGCCCAGACTCTCCTAATCTTAGCCCAATATAGACCTCAATCTATAAGCAGTATATGCCACAGATTTTGGGATTTGGGACCTTCGTTTTCCTTGCTCACAACTTCCGTTCCTATTTTCTCCAAGCACGTACGACATGTGCATGTTGGCGTTATACACAGTGCGCACGCGTAGAACCACGCCTGCGTTGCCCGCCCATGACGGTCTTTTGGTCAAGTCTTTTTTCCCGCCCTTTTGTGCGCACATAACGTACGTAAGCACGTATGACATGTGCATGTTGGCGTTATATACAGTGCGCACGCGTAGAACCACGCCTGCGTTGCCCGCCCATGACGTTCTTTTGGTCAAGTCTTTTTTCCCGCCCTTTTGTGCGCACATAACGTACGTAAGCACGTACGACATGTGCATGTTGGCGTTATATACAGTGCGCATGCGTAGAACCACACCTGCGTTGCCCGCCCACGTCATTCTTTTGCAAGAATATTTCCCGCCCCTTTTTCTCTACGGTGCGCAGTAGGAGAAACACGGCGGAAACACAACAGGTGCTTCATATTAATGACTCCAGTAGTCACGAATCCCCGGAGCCACAAACGTCCCAATCCGGAAAGAGGAGATTTAAGGCCTCCAATATGGCCTTTGAAGAGATGGTGGAGATGGTGGCAATCTTGCGAAGTAAGGCCGCGTACACACGGGCGGACTGTCTGGCCAACTAAGTCCGTCAGACAATCCGACAGACAGTCCGTCCTACTTTTGAATGAACGGACTTGACCACACACGATGAACAGACAGTCCGCTGAAAGCTTGCGCGATGACGTGTACAGCACGTACGACGGGACTAGAAATACGACGTCCAATACACTGCAATGCAACCTTCGGCCGTGTAAATCCTTTCTGAGCATGTGCCATACTTAGTCCGTCCAACTTGCCTACTCACGAGCGGACTGTCCGCTGAAACTAAAGTTGGACGGACAATATTACGGAAATTCCGAAAGACTTAGTCCACCAGACTGTCCGCTGAAAAAGTCAGCTGAAGCCCACACACGAGCGTACTGTCCGCTGAAACACGTTTCAGCGGACCAAGTCCGTCAGACAGTCCGCCCATGTGTACGCGGCCTAAGGATTATGATGGCAAGCATGGACCATACACCCATCCGAACTTGTGCAAGGCCAGAATCATGGCCAAAGCTGTTAAGACCCTGCACAATCTTTTTGGGGTACGACGGTCAAAAGACCAATTGAGGAAACGGTGGTCCGACCTTAAATTGAGGGAGCCGGATCAGTACAGAAGGATCAAGAAAGTTCTTAAAAAAAGTAAGTAATTGTCGTGTGTTCCTATTATGATTATTGCATACTGATCCATATGCTTTTCTTTACCTTTGTACAATGTAAAATTGCTGCTTTCATGTTGGTGGATACAGTAATCGTATCGTTCATAACAAACCCTCGTTCGTTGTTCGTGTCAAACATCGTTTATGATACAGTGTTTAATCATCATTTTTTTTCAGTGTAATTTTTCTTAAGAAAAAAAAGATTAGGGCATTGTGGTTTAGATGTGTTTCAAACTACAATGACTAGAAAAGAACATTCAGTGGAATTGAAGGAGAGGACACTTGGCAGCTGGTTAACACATCTGCACTCATGAGCAAAAGTGTGGGACACCAGAGAACATTTATTAGGGTAAACCACACAGGGTTCCTTGATATACTTGGGGGGGCATCTGTGAAACTTGCCCCAAAAAGGTAAGTATTGTAGTTTTTTGCAAAGTGAATTTATTTATCATGTCTTCAACTTTTGCATCTCTTCATAAACAGACAATTGTACAACACTTCTAATCAATGTTTCATCTTCCTAGTTCTGTCCTGAAATATCTGTGTGCTAAGTATACCTTTTGGTTTGTTAATTTCTCATAGGGGAGAAAAGACTCACAAAGCAGGATCCCAGGGACTGCCGCCCTTGCCAGAATGAATGTGAGGTTAGCCCCATCCCCCCGTGGATGTGCATGTGGAGGAAGGAGAGGAGATGGGCACCCCACCAGGTGAGTGTCTGACACCACAGCTTCAGGTAATCGATGTATACCTGCATATTTCAAAACACATGTTTTTACATCTATTTTAGGTGATGTTCTGGTTGGGGAAAGGGACACATTTCCAAGCACCAGTGCCCCCCCCCCCCCCCCGAGGATGTGGAGGAAGGAGAGGTTGAGGAAGGAGAGGTGGAGGAAGTAGGGGAGATGGGCACCCCACCAGGTGAGTGTCTGACACCCCAGCTTGGTTAAATCCATGTATGACTGCATATTTTTTCAACAAATTATTATCATCTATTGTAGGTGATGTTCTGGTTGTGGAAAGGGCCCCATTTTCCAGTGACAGTGCACAAAGGCTGATTGGCCAGATAATGGTCTGGAATGGGGAAATAGATGCCATGCGAACTAGCCTGGATCTCATGAAGAATCGGCTTGACAATATGCAGCAGGAAATGAAGAACATGATCGATATTTTGGGGAGAATATAATCCGTTTCTCCAGAATATCGATCATGTTCTTTATTTCCGTTGTTTTTATTAAGATTGGAACTTCCCAAATTAGAAATATTGGGGCTGATTGTTGTTAAATTTTTCAAAATTTTAACGAAAAAGAAAAAAAAAACTTTTAAAAATAAAAAAGATAAAAAAGTTAAAAAATATAAAAAAAGTCAAATAAAATGTTTTTAAAATAAATAAAAAAATTAATCCAAAAAATATATATTTTACATATAAATATTCAAAGGCACATGTGAATGTGGCCAAATTAAAAATTGGAATCAACAATGTGTGGCGTATTCTTTCAATGCTCAATACCAGCTTTGGAAAAGTGATTTTGTGTTTCCAGTGACAATGGGCCTTATTTAATTAATGAAAATACACTTGGCACTACAAGTGCACTAGGATAACATAGGAGACAGCACAAACCAAAAGCAACCAAGAAAAACATTTCCTGATTTTATCTTCTTTTATTATTTTAATTTTTCAAACTTAAAGATTGTGTGGCATTGCAATGGCCCCCCTACCGTTAAAATAAGTCACATATTTTTCCCGTACCTCACCGGCACTTTGGGGGGCCAAGCCAGTACGGCCAGTATCCAGGCCTGTCATATTTTCGGGAACAAGTCCAGCCTCAGGCCCAAATGAAGATAGATAATTAGAAGAGTTCTTATTTAAATAATTGTGCAAGATGCAACATGTAAGGACAACATGATTAAGTTTGTATTCCGCCATGTGTATGGGAGCTAGAAAAACGCGGAACCGGCTGGCCATTATTCCAAAGGCATTTTCAACAACTCTTCTCGCTCGGGCCAGCCGGTAGTTGAAAACCCTCCTCTCCGGGGTGAGGGTTCTTTGGGGGAATGGGCTCATCACGTGCTCGTCCAGACTGAAAGCTTCATCAGCTATGAAGACGAAGGGGAGTCCTTCCACATTATCTGTATCAGGTGGCAATCCCAGGCCACCTGTCTGTAGACGCTGGTAGAACTCCGTCTGGGCGAAGACTGCTCCATCTGACATACGGCCATTCTTCCCCACGTCCACATACATAAATTCATATTGTGCCGACACCACCGCCATTAACACAATACTGTGAAACCCCTTATAGTTGTAATAGTATGACCCCGAATGGGGTGGTGGCACGATGTGGACATGCTTCCCATCTATCGCCCCACCCCAGTTGGGAAAGTCCCAACGGGTGGCAAAATGGGATGCCACAGTCTGCCATTCCTGTGGCGATGAAGGAAACTGGGGAGGCAAAGCATAAAAAAAAACAAAATAAGTACTTTTGCACATTAAACATTGTACATTACAACAAAAACATTATTTCCCGCTTCTGCCTAGTGACAGGACACCGATCGTCTGCTCCCTGTCATCGGGAGCAGTGATCAGGGTCATGTCACTGCTAGCCCATCCCCCAGACAGTTATAAACACTCACCCAGAACACACTTAACCATTTCTCGGCCCCCTTGTGGTTAACACCTTCACTGCATGTGACATTTTTACAGTAATCAATACAATTTTAGAGCATTGATCACTGTATTAATGATAATGGTCCCAAAAATGTATGGAAATTGTACAATGTGTCCGCCATAATGTGGCAGTCACAATAAAAAAAAAATTCGGTTATCACCGCCATTACTATTTCCAAAAATTGCAAGATTTAAAAAATGCCATCAAAATAGACCATATTTTGGATACGCTAGAACTTTTGCACAAACCAATCAATAAACGCTTATTGCAGTTCATTTGAACAAATTGGTTTAAGAATACGTATCAGCATAAAATGATGTACAAAAAATTCTAGTTAATATATTTTTGGGGCTATATTTCTTATAGCGAAAACTGAAAAATAATGCATATTTTGAAAAATGCGGTTTGGTCTTGTTGGTGGTAAAATCGCAAAAACAAAAAAAGCGGAGGTGATCAAAGACAACCAAATCAAACCTCTATTTGTGCTAATAAAATAAATATAATTTACTAGAGGAGCCATGTTACAAGGACACACAATTGTCAATTCAAGCAACGCACTGCCAAATCACAAAAAGTGCTGATGGTCAGGAAGGGGGAAAATCATTCCAGGGTTGAAGTGGGTTAAAAATACAATATATAATTCAACATTAATTTAAGGACACACAGACTATTTGGAATTATATTAAGGGGGGGGGGGGGATCCAGTTAAGGACACACAGACCATTTGGGATACTATTAAGGGGGGGATTCAGTTAAGGACACACAGACAATTTGGAATAATATTAAATGTTTGGTTTTAGGATAAAGCAATACAATGGAGCTGACAAAAGACATTTTAAGTGACTAGACTAGGTGGATATGGGCCTACCATAGCATGTTGGTGAGGTTTAATGAAGGCAAATATGCATGAAAGACAAAAAAGGAGCATTAAAAGATTACAGCATGCATGAGGACAAAGGGGACATTCACAGCATATTGCAATCATGGTAATTAGAGATTGAGGAAAGAAATACAAGACATTAGCAAACATTAAAGACAATAAAATGTGATGTTAAATGATAAATCTTACCTTAATATAGTCCTCCTGCAGGACCTGTATGATGGCAGAACAGGTCTCTGGAATAATGATCCCCAGAGCCTGGGGGGAGATGCCTGTGGAGAACTTGAGGTCCTGAAGGCTTCTCCCTGTCGCCAAGTAGCGCAACGTGGCGATGAGCCTCTGCTCCGGAGTGATGGCTTGCCGCATGCAGGTATCCTGCCTGGTGATATAAGGGGTGAGCAAAGCCAGCAGACGGTGAAAAATGGGGTCCGTCATCCGGAGATAATTCCTGAAATCATCAGGATTATTCTCCCGGATCTCACGAAGCAAAGGCATGTGAGAGAACTGGTCACGCTGGAGTAACCAATTCTTCGTCTATGAACTCCTCCCCACCCTGTTCACGGACTGGTCTTGGGTTGAAGAATGAACTACAGCACCAAGCACAAGTAAAGCACGAACTCGACGACGAGTACGTACATGCAACATGCCTTCAAAACGGTCGGCTTGTCAGAACGAACTTAACAGAAGTCACTGAAGAACAGCAAGGCCTGTGAAGAGCGAGCTGAAAGTCAGCAACGAGCGCAGCAGATCGCACTGCAAAATACAGAGACGACCTGACTACACGCACTAAAAAACAGATACAAACCTCACAAGCACAAACTGAAAAGCAGTTAAACGTTCTGAAAAATACGAGTCTGAAAAGCGCAAATCGTCTCTCACCAAACTTCTGCTAACACGAGGTAAACACTAAATTAGCAGAAGGAGCCCAAAGGGTGGCGCACTTGGTATTGAACTTCCGTTTTATAGTCTTGTCAGACCTGGTGTACGTCACCGCGTACCAGACGGGCGGACTTTGTTGTGATCGTGTGTAGGCAAGTCAGTTTCCACGGAACTCTGTCGGAACTCCGGCGGAACTCCAGCGGAACTCCATTGGAAACTCCTTCGGAGTTCAGTCCGCTCGTGTGTACGCGGCATAAGGCCTGTTCTTCTGGACCATGAAGGTTTTAGACCCTGACATAATATTCTTGAAACACAGAGGCTCATGCTTGTTTTTTTTTTTAACATGATCAACCTACTATTCTGTATATGTAGTAATGACTATAATCTATGTATACTGTATTATATTTCAACATTATTTTCTTTGAAATTATATATTGTACAGTGTCTGTCATATTTTTAGTTTGGTGGGAAAAAAAAACCTACTACATATAATGTAGCCTTTGCTCATTTTAAGCTTCACTATTTCATGACCCATAGCTTCATAGATGTTACTATAGTAGCCACAGTTATTCTCACTCATTAGGAACTGATAGGGTACAATTAGGTGTGATATTCATTACAATCACATACTGCAGATACAAGGAATGGAAATACTATAACACAAGAAATAAAGTAGTTCTGAGAGAGCTGGCATTAACATTAATGCAACACCTTAAGTGCTAGAAAACCTAAATCAAACTGACAGGTGGTGTTGTGTTCTGTCATTGAAATCGAGCACCAAGCTTGCTGTCTCTTATAATTTTTGTTTTATTGATGGATGCGATGGAAATCTTCATAAGAAAAGTGTCCACTGGGTAAATATGCCTATCTCAAGGTTTTGGTGACTTTCACAACTGGAAGAAGCAGTGTATTCTCATAACTATAGTATTACTTTAGATTATTGCTACATTTTCCAGACAGGTTTAAAAGAGAAAAACAAGCTACAGGCTAATGTGAATGAACCCTTTACATGTATTTACATGAAATGGACTATACTTGTTGGACAGTTTTCTTCACTTTATAATTTTTTTTAACTTAAAATCCTTTTTAAAAGAAAATAAAGGAAATTCATATGAAATAGTTCTTGCTTTGCAGCTGCTATTTTAAATACGCATTGAGAGATCTTTGGCTGGATATAGGCTGAAGTTTCACTGTTGTGGTATATTAACGCAGGCATGTTAATGTGTGTTGTGTTAAGGTAGTTATTGTATGTGAATGGGCTGCCCCACACACCAAAAAGGTGCATGCGCTATTTTTCATAATGCAGTGCAGCACAAGTCATAGCAATGCTTTACTTTGCATTATAGTGTGCTACAACACAGGTGCACTGGTGTGGTAGTCTGAGGTAGTGATGGACGAACGTTTCGCCCGGCGGTCGTTTCGCGGCGAATTTCCGACTTTCGCCGTCCGCGGGTTCGAACGCCTTTTTCCGTCGTTCGCCCCGGCGGACTTACGTGTTTAATGTATACAAGAACTTTAACCTTTCGTGACACGTTTATCATGTGTTACAGGACAACCAATTGAGACATGACAGCTCATGGACACTTGGACATTCCCCCTAACCTATAAATACACCCGATCCGGTGGCCATTTTACATTCTTTCTTCTGTCACTGTAGGGAAAGGATCCTGTGTGGAGTAGGGACAGAGAAAACGCTAGCTATTTGGTACACAAAAGTTCTTTTCAGGACTGGTATAGGTGTTAGGTCAGCAGCCTGAGTTTCTTTTGTCAGTTTAGATAAAGGGACAGAGCGCTGTATGCTGCTATTTTAGGGACAGCTCAGCCAGATTAGTCTTTCTTCATCATCATCATCATCATCATCATTAGCTGTTACTATCAGGTCCACAAAAGAGCTGTTCCAGCTAATCGTTCCAGCCTACTCTTTTTTGCCAATTTGTATAGGGACAGGCAGGAAGCAGTGTGTCAGGCAGTGAGGATAATTTTAAAGACTTGCTGTTACTATTAGTTCCACAAAGGTTCTTTTCAGGACTGGTATCAGTGGTACGGTAATAGGCTTGTACACGTATAATATTCTTTCTTCCAAATATAGAAAGAATATTATACTTGACTGCTGCCCTTCTGCTGCAGTCTGCTAATCATTCACAACTCACTTGTTCCACAAAGCTCTTTATCAGGACTGGTAACTTGGTCTGTCTAGGGTGCTACGGTACATAGGCTTGGGTGCGGTACAGTCTGCTGTTCTGTAAGGACCGCTATCGGTCCACAATACATAGGGTTGCCGTGCACTACTGCTGACCGCTGCCCTATACTGCAGCAGTCCTTCAGCGGTATAGGGACTGACGCACAGTCTGCTAAACACTAATACACAACCTGCTTGGTCCACAAAAGTTCTTATAAGGACTGGTAACTTGGTATAGGGTGCTACGGTACATAGGCCTGAGTGCGTTACAGTCTGCTGTTCTGTAAGGACCGCTATCGGTCCACAATACATAGGGTTGACGTGCACTACTGCTGACCGCTGCCCTATACTGCAGCAGTCCTTCAGCGGTATAGGGACTGACGCACAGTCTGCTAAACACTAACACACAACCTGCTTGGTCCACAAAAGTTCTTATAAGGACTGGTAACTTGGTATAGGGTGCTACGGTACATAGGCCTGAGTGCAGTACAGTCTGCTGTTCTGTAAGGACTGCTATCGGTCCACAATACATAGGGTTGCCGTGCACTACTGCTGACCGCTGCCCTATACTGCAGCAGTCCTTCAGCGGTATAGGGACTGACGCACAGTCTGCTAAACACTAATACACAACCTGCTTGGTCCACAAAAGTTCTTATAAGGACTGGTAACTTGGTATAGGGTGCTACGGTACATAGGCCTGAGTGCAGTACAGTCTGCTGTTCTGTAAGGACCGCTATCGGTCCACAATACATAGGGTTGCCGTGCACTACTGCTGACCGCTGCCCTATACTGCAGCAGTCCTTCATTGGTATAGGGACTGACGTACAGTCTGCTAATCACTAACACACAACCTGCTTGGTCCACAAAAGTTCTTATAAGGACTGGTAACTTGGTATAGGGTGCTACGGTACATAGGCCTGAGTGCGTTACAGTCTGCTGTTCTGTAAGGACCGCTATCGGTCCACAATACATAGGGTTGACGTGCACTACTGCTGACCGCTGCCCTATACTGCAGCAGTCCTTCAGCGGTATAGGGACTGACGCACAGTCTGCTAAACACTAACACACAACCTGCTTGGTCCACAAAAGTTCTTATAAGGACTGGTAACTTGGTATAGGGTGCTACGGTACATAGGCCTGAGTGCGTTACAGTCTGCTGTTCTGTAAGGACCGCTATCGGTCCACAATACATAGGGTTGACGTGCACTACTGCTGACCGCTGCCCTATACTGCAGCAGTCCTTCAGCGGTATAGGGACTGACGCACAGTCTGCTAAACACTAACACACAACCTGCTTGGTCCACAAAAGTTCTTATAAGGACTGGTAACTTGGTATAGGGTGCTACGGTACATAGGCCTGAGTGCAGTACAGTCTGCTGTTCTGTAAGGACTGCTATCGGTCCACAATACATAGGGTTGCCGTGCACTACTGCTGACCGCTGCCCTATACTGCAGCAGTCCTTCAGCGGTATAGGGACTGACGCACAGTCTGCTAAACACTAATACACAACCTGCTTGGTCCACAAAAGTTCTTATAAGGACTGGTAACTTGGTATAGGGTGCTACGGTACATAGGCCTGAGTGCAGTACAGTCTGCTGTTCTGTAAGGACCGCTATCGGTCCACAATACATAGGGTTGCCGTGCACTACTGCTGACCGCTGCCCTATACTGCAGCAGTCCTTCATTGGTATAGGGACTGACGTACAGTCTGCTAATCACTAACACACAACCTGCTTGGTCCACAAAAGTTCTTATAAGGACTGGTAACTTGGTATAGGGTGCTACGGTACATAGGCCTGAGTGCGTTACAGTCTGCTGTTCTGTAAGGACCGCTATCGGTCCACAATACATAGGGTTGCCGTGCACTACTGCTGACCGCTGCCCTATACTGCAGCAGTCCTTCAGCGGTATAGGGACTGACGCACAGTCTGCTAAACACTAACACACAACCTGCTTGGTCCACAAAAGTTTTTATAAGGACTGGTAACTTGGTATAGGGTGCTACGGTACATAGGCCTGAGTGCAGTACAGTCTGCTGTTCTGTAAGGACCGCTATCGGTCCACAATACATAGGGTTGACGTGCACTACTGCTGACCGCTGCCCTATACTGCAGCAGTCCTTCAGCGGTATAGGGACTAAGAGTTTTGTCACAGGGTGATTTAAAAAATGACAGGCAGAGGAAGAGGCAGGCCCTTCCGCAGGGGTGGTAGGGGTAGGGCAGGAGCAACAGCCTTGAGCCAAAGTGGGAAGTTGCAGAAGGTGCGTTCAATTACTTTAAAGGACGCACCAGACTTGGTTGAGTGGCTCACTCAGCCTTATTCTTCTGCACCCTCCTCATCCTCTCGATCTGCACCCTCTTCTTCACTCTCTGCTATGTGCACCCCCAAAGACACTACCACCAACAACACCACCACCACCACATACCTTCCGCTTGAGTGCAAATGGGGGCCTTCATGCTCCAGTGTTTTAATAGGGACCCCCGTATAAAAAGCATGAGGGTCAAGGACCAGTACTGGGTGGCAACGTACTTAGATCCCCGGTACAAACACAAAATGGCGGAAATGTTACCGCCGTCGCAGAGGGCTGTCAGAATGCAGCACTTCCAGGCCTTGCTTCGAGAAATGCTGCATTCTGCTTTTGCGTGCGCTGGCAGAGGAGCAATTCCCACTCCCAGAGAAGGATTTGCGGGTACCAATCCAACAGCGCCTGCAAGAAGAGGCCGGTTTGAAGATGTGTTGGTGACTTCGGATATGAGGTCATTCTTTCAGCCGACCCATCGACAGGTGTCATCCGGATCCAGCATCAGGGAACGCCTAGACCGTCAGGTGTCCGACTACATTGGGTTAACGGCCGATGTGGACGCTCTGAGGAGTGATGAACCCCTAGACTACTGGGTGGGCAGGCTTGACCTCTGGCCAGAGCTTGCCCAATTTGCAATCGAACTGTTGGCTTGCCCCTCATCCAGTGTCCTGTCCGAAAGGACGTTCAGCGCAGCAGGGGGGATTGTGACCGATAAGCGTACTCGCCTAGCTCACGACAGTGTTAACTACCTCACATTTCTAAAAATGAATGAGGCATGGATCTCGGAGGAATTCAACACATGTGATCAGTAGACCATGTATATGTCTATAAACAATTTTTGGAATCAAGCACACAGACCTTCTTAATTCATTTGGCTCACTTCCCTGACCCAAAAAAGCACACCGTACTATATGCCCCTACCCTCCTCTTTGAAGAGGTTGAGCGGTGTCATATTTCTACTGGGGCTGCTTATTATGAGGGGTTCCCACCATCCCTGTGCTGTGCTGACTTCCTCCTGGGTGTTCTTATTATGAGGGGCTCCCACCATCCCTGTGCTGTGCTGACTTCCTCCTGGGGGTTCTTATTATGAGGGGATCACACCATCCCTGTGCTGTGCTGACTTCCTCCTGGGGCTGCTTACGGTGCTGCTGTCAGCGCTGTATGTCACGGAGCTGCTGTCAGCGCTGTATGTCACGGAGCTGCTGTCAGCGCTGTATGTCACGGAGCTGCTGTCAGCGCTGTATGTCACGGAGCTGCTGTCAGCGCTGTATGTCACGGTGCTGCTGTCAGCGCTGTATGTCACGGTGCTGCTGTCAGCGCTGTATGTCACGGAGCTGCTGTCAGCGCTGTATGTCACGGAGCTGCTGTCAGCGCTGTATGTCACGGAGCTGCTGTCAGCGCTGTATGTCACGGAGCTGCTGTCAGCGCTGTATGTCACGGAGCTGCTGTCAGCGCTGTATGTCACGGTGCTGATGTCAGTGCTCTGTATTACGGTGCTGCTGTCAGTGCTCTGTATCTCCTGCACCCTCTTGTTTGCCTACCCTGGTCCCTGACCTTCCCTCTCCTCCATTGCCTTCATTAGCTCCATAGTCCTGAATTGTCAGAACAATTTCCCAAATAAAAAAAAAATGCTTGTAGTTATCGATCCCAAATTCACCTCATACATGTATTATGCTATTGTCCAGGTGGTGGGACTACGTGCTACCCCCTAATAATTACCCCGTGGCCGCAAATTCGACCTAAAGGTTTGCGAAATTCGCCTCCCATTGAAGTCAATGGAGCCCGCGGCGAACGGTCGTTTTCGCGAACGTTTGTGGCCGTTCGCGTTTCGCGTTCGCGAAACGTCCCGTCGGAAGTTCGTCCATCACTAGTCTGAGGTGCCATTTAAGAAAAAATGTACACTACTGAAACACAGCAGTGTGTATCCAGCCTTAGTGGTTTTAAACACACCTCATTCAAATATGCACCCTAAAACATATCTGTATTTTTTTGTCTGTGTTGTTATTGTCCAGTGTGCATCCATAAAAGATTTTCTTTACCCAAGAACTCACAATGGAGACCCACAACCTACAGCTAAAATAAAACAAAGCAACACTTTGTCTGCATTGAACCCTTCATGAAAATAAACACAGAGCTACACTAAATCAGCTTCAGCATACAATGCATATGAATTTAGCTGCTGTCCCAGGTATGCTTCCAGTTAGTTAGTAATCATGCTGTCACTAGAGCTGTGGTCCTAGGTCTATGTACATTAGCAAATCAGTGAAGTTCTTGGTCATATGGTACTTGTGATAGCTGCACAAATTTAACTCAAGGATAAAGTACTACAATTTTTTTTTTATTTTTTATATTTTTTTTTATATACTATAACTAAAAATGAAACGGCTATGAGGCAGATTTAATATAATGCTCCATACACACAGTCCGACATTCCGACAACAAAATCCATCGGTTGTTTTCCAACGGATATTGGCTCAAACTTGTCTTGCATACACACGGTCACACAAAGTTGTCAGAATTTCCGATCATCAAGAACATGGTCACGTACGACGGGACTGTAAAAGGGAAATTCAGCACCACGTGTGGCACCCTTTGGGCTCCTTCTGGTGAGCTTGTGTTTATCGCGTGTTAGTAGAAGTTTGGTTAGAGACCATTTGTGTTTTTCAGACTTGTGCTTCAGATCAGTACTGCTCTTCAGTTTGTGCTTGTGGGTTTGTATCTGCTTTTCGCTGCCTGTAGTCAGTTCGCATTTGTTTGTCAGTATTTATAGTAGTACCGTATTTGTTTCTCAGTGCTTATTGTCCGCGCGTTGCTGATTTTCAGTTAGTTATTTCAGGCCTTGCTGTTTTTCAGTGCTTTCTGTTAGTCCGTTCTGACCAGCCATTTTGAAGCCATGTTGTGTGTACGTACTCGTCATAGAGTCTGTGCTCTGCAGGGGCTTGGTGTTGGGCTTTTAGCTTTGACACAAGCCCAGTCCATGAACAGAGCGAGGAGGAGTTCATGGAGCAAGAATTGGTTGCTCCTACGTGACCAATACTCGCACATGCCTTTGCTTCTTGAGATCCAGGAGAATAATCCTGATGATTTCAGGAATTATCTCAGGATGACGGACCCTGTTTTTCACCATCTTTTGGCTTTGCTGTCCCCTTATATCAGCAGGCAGGATTCCTGCATGTGGCAAACAATCACTCTGGAGCAAAGGCTAGTTGCCACATTGCGGTACTTGGCAACTGGGAGAAGCCTGCAGGACCTCAAGTTCTCCACAGGCATCTCCCCCCAGACTCTGGGGATCATTATTCCAGAGACCTGTTCTGCCATTATTCAGGTCCAACCAAAAGTTGAGCTATGGTATGAGCTATAGCAATGTATTTTGTCAGCTCCATAGTAGTGCTTTACCCTAAACACCCCTAAAATGTGTACAAATGTTATGTGTGTCCTTAAATTCATGCAGAGTGCCAGAGGCTTTTTTTGGTGTCACAAACTCATTTGGAACCCCCCCTCTCCCCAACCGCTAAGTCAGCTGATAGCAATCCTCTATTTGCTGACTTTGCCAACCCATACACACTATACCAACCTCTTTTGTGGTCATATTTTATGCTTGAATTCACCAAAGCATGTAGTGCAAATGCCTGTCTGAATACTTTGAAATGCTACTGTTTAAAATTTATTTCTCCTATTATTATTTTGATAGGTAATAGTAAAAATGTGCTTCCATTATTTTTTTATGACACTTCTTACCTGTCCAGTGGGCTGCCAATAGTGTAAGTAAGGAGGGGCTGGCCAAAGTAACACAAATGATTTATTATTTATTTATGCATTCAGCTCTCAATGAAGTGGAGAGGGTTACCTGTCCAAAACATCTCCCCCCTCTCCCTACATTTTTGCAATGGGCCATCAGATGGGGTGAGGAATCTGATAAGTGGACCTAATACTTTTGTCTTTAAATACTCATTTCAAAAAATGTTATACTTATGTTGGCCAAAAATGATTGTGTCTAATCTGCTTGCAATGTTGATGTGCAAAATGACAATTTTTTTTGTCTTGTTTGACTCCACAGTTTCCTTCAACGCCACAGGAATGGCAGACTGTGGCCTCCCACTTTGCCAGCCATTGGTACTTTCCCAATTGTGGAGGTGCAATTGATGTGAAACATATCCCACCCCCCCCCAACTCAGGGTCCTACTATTATAATTACAAGGGATATAACAGTATAGTGATGTCCGCAGTGGTGTCAGCTACCTACGAGTTCCTGTATGTGAACGCGGGGAAAAATGGGCGGATGTCGGATGGTGGAGTGATCGCCCAGACGGAGTTCTACTGGCGTCTCCAGAATGGCAGCTTGGGGTTGCCACCTCCAGAGGAGAATGTGGAAGGACTCCCCTTCATCTTCATCAGGGATGAAGTGTTTGCACTGGGGGACCATCTTATGTGGCCATTCCCTATTAAGACCCTCACCCTGGACCAGAGGGTTTTTAATTACCGGCTGGCCAGAAGAGTAGTGGAGAACAATTTTGGGATAATAGCCAGCCGGTTCAGCCTATTTTTGACTCCAATCCAAGTAAATTGAATTATATAGTGCTTTCCTGCTGCATTTTGCACAATTTTCACACCAAACTATGTGGCTCAGTTGGGCCTGAGGCCAACTTTCCAGAACTTTCCAACCTGGCGGCACTTGAAGCTAGCCGTCCTGGCTTGCCCCCGCCCCCCCCTCCAAGTGTCCACAAGGTCAGAAACAGATACACGGAGTACTTTGTGGGTAGGGGGGCCATTGATATGCCAGACAATGTCTGAGAGACATTTTTTTAATACATTTATATTTGAAACTGCAATAATATTTGTTTTCATTTACTACTTGGGTTTGTTTTAGCTGTCTCCTAGGTTTTTATTTAGAATTTTTTTGGCCTTTTTCTTGAACAGTGCAAACCAAATTTGTTTGAGCGATGAGGTGACAGTCTCTTCTTCAGATAATATTATTATGTTGTGGGTCTGCTACACACACCTTGTTTTTGTTGTTAATGTATGTAGTGCATTACTAACAAAAAATATTCCTAATTTTCAGCAACCATGACAGAAATGTGCTGAGTCATGAAAATGCGGTGATTGGGGCAAATTAAAAAGCACTGTGAATGTTATTTACTAAAGGCAAATCCATTATGCACTACACATGCACTGCAAAAGTGCGCTTGAAACTGCGCTTGGAGTGCAAAGTGGATTTGCCATAGTAAATAAACCCCATTGCCACAGAAAACACCAACTTTACTTCAAAAAATGTTTTTGAGCATTGAAAGAAGAAGCCAAACATTGTTGATGATAATAAAACTTTTTACTCAAAGCACATTCACATGTGCGTTTATAAAAGGGTTTTTCAACAAACCAACATATTTGATGTATATAACATTATTTTTGGTAACATTAATATAACTAGCCATTTTTTATAAAACAGGCATGTTTCAAAGCATAACATGCACAACTCAGAAACTTACAAAGTTCAACTCTGAAAAGTGAAAACAGTATCAGACATGAGTATGTCCAAACTGTGTTGATATTGCCTTCATCAGATGGGGTATCACCCTGTGAAAGCCAAATTGGGAAGATGCACACAAATTGTGATTCAAACTGGGAACTCCTGATCCCATGCCTAATGTCAACATGTGCTATCTCCCATCATGGGGGATCAATGTACGTGTTTTGGAGGTGCAACCCCTTCATCTCAGCCACTTTATTAGCGAGGAAGGGGTCCACAAAATACGTACAATGATCCCCCATGATGGGAGATAGCACATGTTGACACACTGTGTACATCTTCCAAATTTGGCTTTTGAAAAAATATAAAACTGGTTTGTAAAATTGAAAATCGATGCTAGCTAGTTTTGTGTGTTTCAGATTCTCCCTAAAACATCAATGATGTTCTTAATTTTTTGTTGAACATCATTGATGTTTTTCTTGAGATTTTCTAAATCGAGATTGCACCCCATTATCTCCCCGATGAGGATCTGGGCACTTTCACTGGTAAAATTTGATTATTCTTCCACAACATCCACATCACCTAAAAATAAATAAAAAAACACACCATGTATTATAAAAATGCAGGCATACATCTATTACCTGAAGCTGTGGTCTCAGACACTCACCTGTTGTGGTGACAATTTTGCCAATTTCAACAACCTCTCCTTCCTCCTCCTTCTCTACTTCTGGTGTTGGTATTTCCCCTTCTTTGGGAGGTGTGGTGTCCCTGGTGTCCTCAGACATCCAGAGTCTTCTCTCCCCTATGAGAAGGTAAAGAAGGTATACTTAGCACACAGATATTTGGGGGCAGAAATAGGAATATAAAACATTGCTTGGAAGTGTCATACAATTGTGTTTTTTGGCAGAGTCCAAAGCTGAAAACATTATTTTTTATACTTTATAAAGCGGATGGAGACACCCCCTATAGTATCCACTGGAGCACGTGTGTGGGACACCCTAATAAAAAGAATGTTCTGGTGTCCCACACTAGTGCTCCTGAGTCCAGATGTGTAAACAGCTGTCCTCTCCTTTACACTGAATTAAGTTTGCATTTCATTCTAGTTACAAACCCCTCTAGACAACAAACTTCTTTAAACTAGAAATAGGCCTGAACAAATGTAGTTAACTGCAGCTTCCCAAAACATCATATTTTAGTGGACGAAAGAACAATGTTTACTACAACTGATTAAAGCCATAAACATGAAAGTGGCCATTTTAAACTGCACAACAATAAAGAAAATCACATGGAGCAGTATGCAAGCAATAATAATAATATGAACACACGACAAATACTTACTTTTTTGAAGCACTCGCTTGATCTTTCTGTACTGATCGTGCTTCCTCAGTTTCAGGTCTGACCAGCTTTTCCTCATTTGAATCTTGGATTGTCGTACCCCAAAAATTCTTCTGCAGACTCTTCACAACTTTAGTCATGATATTGGCCTTTCTGATATTTGGGTTTGGGTAAGGTCCATACTTCCCTTCATAGTCGTTCCTCTTCAATATGTCCACCATCTCCAACATCTCACCAAAGGACATATTGGAGGCCTTAAATCTTCTCCTCCGGGATCGGGACATTTCTGGCTCCGGCTTTCCTCGTCCTCCTCATTGCTGTAATTAGCATGCACCTGCTGTGTCTCTGCCATGTGCTCTACCCACTGTGCCGAAAGAGAAGGGGCGGTGAATAGACTAGAAAGAATGTTGGGGTGGGCGGAGTTTCACGCATGCGCAGTGTATATAAAACGTAACATGCGTGCATCGTACGTACGATTTGTGAGCGAAGGAAGGAGTAATGGAGGCGCCGATCATTCGAGCAAAGGTACAATTTTAACTTGGTACATCACTGGCCTATACTGCTTCTAGATTGAGGCTTATATTGAGACAAGATTAGACAAGAGTTTAGCCCGACATTAAAGAGGAGTTTCCCTTAAGAAAAAAAAATTAAAAGTCAGCAGCTACAAATACTGCAGCTGCAGACTTTTATTAATCGGACACTTACCTGTCCCAGGGTCCAGCGATGTGGGGGAACGAAGCCCCGCTCGTTCCCCCACCTTCACAGCCGGGCACCCACTGCCAATGCGCGAGCGATGCCACATGCCGTGATTGGCTGTGCAGTCATCTATGACCTGTCACGTGTCCCAGATGACACGACAGGAAGGAGGGGGTGGAGTTGAGCCCTTCCTGCGCAGAGGGAAAGTGACATCAGGTGCCCAGACACTGAAGGAGGCAGACTACGAGGGACTCCCTAGCAACAGGCATTTAGAGAGGAGTTAATTTTTTTTTTCAAAATGTTTTTTTTAATGATTTTTAAACATTTTTTTTTTGGTGTGTGGAACACCACTTTAAGGTTTGTCTTGTGTTGTGTCTTGCACAATATGAATATGGATCCATTCAAAGACAGGGGATGTATCCCCATCTTTATTGATATGTTCAGGGAGCTGCCCTGTCTGTGGCAGGTGAACCACCCCTTTTATAAGAACCTAAGAAAGAGGAAGGCAGCGCTGGAGAAACTGCTTGCATTTGTGAAGGCCAAAATTGGTATCATGAGGAGTACATATCTGAGGGAGCGCAAGAAGGTCCAGATTTCACTGAGATCAGGAGCTGCAGATGATGTTTATGTAACCAGGCTGTGGTACTATGACAGGCTGCATTTTGTGGCAGACCAAAGGGAACCCAGGCCAGCACTCTCCACTCTTCCTTCAAGGCTTCCTTCCCCCCCAGCTGAGGCTTCCGATGTCCAACCTGGGCCTTCCAGGCAGCAATATGTCAGAGCATTGTTCAACATATTTATTGTTGTAAATTTAATGATGTTAACTAGATGTTATTATTGATCAGTAAGTTCTGATTTAACAAAGTGGTTTACATATCAATAGACAGTAGTGACCAAAAATGATTGTGACAAGAATTTAATTTTTTTAGCAGATTCAATTCGTACGAAATATGAATTTTCATTAGATTTGTAAACTTTTCGTTAAAATAATGAAAGTTTGTTATGCTGAATTTATCATTATGAGGGGCTTCCACCATCCCTGTGCTGTGCTGACTTCCTGGGTTTTTAACCTTTAGTTTTGTTAACTTTTCGTAAAAATAACGAAAGTTTGTTATGATGAATTTATCATTATGAGGGGTGCCCACCATCCCTGCGCTGAGTTCCCAGGTCTGTACACCTGCTGTGTCCATTATGAGGGGTTCTCACCATCCCTATGCTGAGTTCCCGGGTCTGAGTGTACATCTGCTGTGCCCATTATGAGGGGTTCCCACCATCCCTGTGCTGTGCTGACTTCCTCTGACTGATGAACAAAACACCAGTCATGTTTCTGTTAATTTGGATCCGAAATTCTTTAACGAAATGTTGTATTTTGTATGAAATTCATAAGCATAGAAATTCCCATAGGGTTCCCACCATCCCTGTGCTGAGTTCCTAGGTCTGTACACCTGCTGTGTGTCCATTATGACGGGTTCCCACCATCCCTGCGCTAAGTTCCCGGGTCTGAGTGTACACCCGCTGTGCCCATTATGAGGGATTCCCACCATCCCTGTGCTGTGCTGACTTCCTCTGATTGATGAAAAAACACCATTCACAATTCTGTTAATTTGGAACGGAAATTTGTTAACAAAATTTTGTATGAAATTCGTAAGCATAGAAATTCCCATAGAGTTCCCACTATTCCTGTGCTGAGTTCCCAGGTCTGTACACCTGCTGTGTCCATTATGAGGGGTTCCCACCATCTCTGTGCTGAGTACTGAGTCCCTGGGTCTGAGTGTACACCCGCTGTGCCCATTATGAGGGGTTCACACTATCCCTGTGCTGTGCTGACTTCCTCTGATTGGTGAACAAAACACCAGTCACAATTCTGTTAATTTGGATCCAAAAATCTTGAAATTCCTTAACGAAATGTCATGTTTCGTATAAAATTCATAAGCATAGAAATTCCCATAGGGTTTCCCCCATCCCTGTGCTGACTTCCTGGGGTTTTAACTTTTAGGTTTGTTAACTTTTCATAACAATTAAGAATTTTCATTATGATGAATTTATCATTATGAGGGGTTCCCACCATCCCTGTGATGTGCTGACTTCCTGGATTTTTAACATTTAAGTTTGTTAACTTTTTATAACAATTATGAATTTTCGTTATGAATTTGGATCTGAAATTCGTAAATGAAATTTTGTATTGGAATTTGTATGCATAAAAATGCATATTTCGGATTTGTACGAATTTCCTGAAATTCGTAGGAATTTTAATTTCGTATGAATTTTCGATTCATACGAAACTAATCGCACATGTCTATTAAATAGTTGATGTGCGCCCTGGGGTACAAAGGCTTTGCCAATTTCAGAAGTTTCGCCAGCATTGCCTTCCTCTTTATTTTCTTATGACCCCCTAATAAAGGTGCATTTATTTTTCGGAAATACTTGCCTATGTGTTTTACTTTGAAAAGCACAGTTTATTTGTGAGTAGTACATTTCCTAAATACAATGTGAAATTAACAAGGGACACCAACCAACCTCCTTGAGGTTTCAAATTAGAAGATAATAATGGTGTTCTGGAAACGTGACACACAAAACCCACAGAAAAATTATGGAGATAACAATCAAATAAAAAAAAAAAAAGCACAAAATACTTAAAAATATCCATCTGGTAATTTATTATGAGCATGCGTGGCACTTTGTGCATCGGACTTGTCTACACACGATGGATTTTGTTAATTTTTTTGTAACAAAACACTGCGCTATTCTTACCAAAAAATGAAAAAATGAAACACACAGGAGAGCTGCTAACACATCACTAGGGTTTCGAGTGTGAAGTAAACAATGCTATATAAAAGTGTAGCGCTTCTCAAAACTTCAGACACCAAACATAATTATGCCTTCCTTACATAAGCATAATAAGTGCAAAATTATACAAATGCATTCAGTGAAAAATTCCACTATGAAGTGGTGCACATAACACATAAAATTTTACGTAAGTATTGATTACTATGTAAACATATATTTGTGACTATAAAGTGAGAGAAAAGAATTTTCCAAAAAATCCAGGAGACAAAAAAAGGGAGAAAAAAGGAAAAAGAGTCCCAATAAAACAGTACAGAGTCCTTTGTGTATAGTATCCTTCTATGGTCCACAAGTGTGCAGGAATTATGTTACACCTCCTTCATGAAAAACTTGTGCATTAACCACGTGAAGTTCCCGTCACCAGGCGAATTGAACGCTTACCGGAATTATTGGATCCTCACAAATTTACATTTGGGGGATCATACAGACTTTTGCAACCATATGCAGATTCTCACAGCAACCAGTTATCCAGGGGGACCTTGAGTATAATCAATCCCTTCATATGTTGAGAGGTATTTTAACTCCAGCCACACAATGGATTTTGTTGTCAGAAAATTTTAGATCCAGCTCTCAAACTTTGTGCGTCAGAAATTCCGATGGAAAAAGTCTGATGGAGCCCACACACACAATGGATTTTCCGACAACATGATCAGATCACACATTTTCTGTCGGAAAATCCGGCCGTGTGTACGGGGCATTAGAGTTAATTTAATATTATTCACTTTAAATTTCTCGTGTCTTTCTGGAAAAGAAGGAATAGCTGCACACCAACAAAAATGATTCAATGTGATTTTATTGATCCAACATGAGCCACACACAACAGCCACCAAGACAAAGAAACAAGACCAAAGAGGTGAACTGTTTCACACCGTCATTAGTGCTTCTTCTTCTAAGGTTTGAATAAGCACTAATGACAGTGTAAAACGTGTCACTTCCTGGGTTCTGTGTCTCTGTCTTGGTGGCTGTTGTGTGTAACTCATGTTGGAGCAATAAAATCACGTTGGATCCTTTTCATTGGTGTGCAGCTATTCCTTCTTTTCCAATTGTCTTCAGTTGCGAGCCGTGGCTAGCACCCAGTACATCAGGATTACACTGATTTGCTCACCTGGAGCGGCACTCCTTCTTCTTGAACTTTCCTGTGTCTTTCTGCTGTGCCACTCTTCTGTTATAGCATGATAACTATTGACAAGTTTATAATCTGTATTCTCCGACACTGGAGATAAAACCAGCCTGAAATTTGTGTTGAGGTGGGTGCTATAAATAGTTTAGCAGAGAGTTGGTCTATTCACAGCACAGCTCTGCACATTCCTTCCTTCCTTTACATATGTGGAGTTGGGGTGTGTGCCTTTCCTACAATCAGCTGTCACACAGTGTATGCCAAGAATCCACACCCAATGCTGAACAGGAAGAAAGAAATTCTAACAGGATGTGCACTTTCTAAAGAATATAGCAAGCTGAAGACAGCAGGAAGAATTGTTTCATCCCTGAGAATCATCTGAGGCTGTTCACTTCACTGGGTATACAGTGACTTTAAAAAATATTTACCCCCCTTGAAATTTTCCAAATTTTGTCACCACCTGGGGCATGATGAGGTGGTTACGTCAAAAGGGGCGGGGTCACCAGATGACATCACCCGATGACCACGCACCATGCCAATATAAGTCGTTGCGCATTATGCACCCAGCATTTCAGTGAGAGAGAGAGCGTCGTGTCAACATCAGAAGAAGAGGGAAGAAGGCGACAGAGAAGACCGGGCCACCGCTAGCAAAAGAGCAGAAGATAGCGGAGGAGCTTGGAAGAAGAGGCCGGAGAGCGTGGAGAAGAGACCGGAGAGCACGGAGAAGAAGGAAGAGACCCCCGAAGTCGTAAGAAACCCCCAAAGCTACCTAATAAATTACTGAACCAGTATAGTGTGTTTTATTTTTGACACTTTTCAAGGTGAATGATAGGGGATCTGCAGCCACTTGTGCCCAAATGCAGCCTCTTGTGCCGACCAAATGCTGCTACTTTTGCACATCAAACACATTCATTGTTCCCATCAAACGCAGCCACTTGCCCATCAAAGGCAGCCACCTATGCCCATCAAACGCAGCCACTTGCCCATCAAATGCAGCCACCTGTGCCCATCAAATGCAGCCACTTGTGCCCATCAAACGCAGCCACCTGTGCTCATCAAACGCAGCCACTTGCCCATCAAATGCAGCACTTGTGCCCATCAAATGCAGCCACTGTGCCCATTGACCCCTCCACATGGATCACAGCTCTGGCACCCCCCCCCACGTGCGGATAGTGGCTCTGGCCCCCAAAGGAGGTTCCAGAGGCGTGATCTGTGTGCGTGGGGGGGATGCAGATGGCTAAGTTGAGGGGACTTACCTCTCAGAGCAGCAGCGACCTCCGCTCCAGCGCAAGTCTCCTCGCTCCTCTTCTTAAGTGCCATACATCCAATAGGGTGGCCTGGCGCTTTGGCCAATCAGGAAACAGGTCTGACGTCCTGCCTCCTGATTGGCCGGGAGGAAGGTTAGTGTGAAAATAGTGTAAACTAATTCGCTATTGTCACACCTCCCACCCAGCCATAGGAATCCATGCGTCCGGTGTCCTGAAAGGGGTCGGGCGCATGGATGGGGGGCAGCGCCTGTGCGCCCACAGTGCATGGGCCCCCACAGGTGGGGATGCATTGTGGAGACTGGTCTGGAGGGATGGAGTAGATGCTGGGTGGGGATGAAGATGATTGAGCTGCATTGTGAAAATGAATGAGGATGACTCTGGGTGGGGATGAGAGTTACATAGTGAAGAGGCTCTCCAAAATGTAACTCTCATATGCACCCAGAGTCATGAGAGTCACGATCACCTGCTGTATGTCAGTCTGTGTGCAGAAGATTCCTCAGAAGAATCCTCTGCAGCAGCGCGCATCAGCTGTCCGGGGGGGTGGGGGTGTTGGGTGTTAGCTCTCAGAAGCAAAACTGTCCAACTTGCGGCAGCTGCAGCCAGTGGGGGGGGGGATTGCTATCAGAACAAGTCAAGTCAATATCAGTGTCCTATCTTCTGCTGCTCCTTCAGCGCTTCTGCTGTTTGCTGTTGGGGGGAGCGGGCCCTGGCCGGCCGGGCCCCTACGGACACTCGGGCCCCTTACACGTGTAATGGCTGTACACCCCTGATGGCGGCCATGCCCCCATGTTGAGGGCATGTGGCCTGGTACGGTTCAGGAGGGGGGGGGGGGGCGCTCGCTCGTCCCTACGCCCTTTCCTGACCGGCAGGGCTGCATGCTCGGATAAGGGTTTGGTATGGATTTTTGGGGGACCCCACACCATTTATTCGGCGAAGAGTGTTCCCCTTAAAATCCATGCCAGACCGAGGTGGAGAACCCCATGCATTTTTTATTTTTATTTTGGTGGGGGTTCTCCTTCATCTTCAGCGTGATGATCCGACTTCTGGTGCTACTTCTATTCAAATCAATGGGCTCCCATGGGGAACCTTTGATTTTGAATAGAGGCAGAGAAACACTGCTAAAAGCTAGCGCAGCTTAACGTGCATTAACCTTATCTAATGTCCAGAAACAGCTTTTTTGAGCTCCAGTGTGCATGGAGACTCAGGCCACGTACACACGGGCGGACTGTTCGTCCAACTTTGTCCGCTGAACAGTGTTTCAGCGGACAGTCCGCTCGTGTGTAGGCTTGTTCGGCAAACTAAGTCTCGCGCATGCTCAGAAAGAATTTACACGGCGAAGGTTGCATTGCAGTGTATCGGACGCCGAATTTCTCGTCCCGTCGTACGTGCCGTTCACGTCATCGCGCAAGTTTTCAGCGGACTGTTCGTTCGTCGTGTGTGGTCAAGTCCGTTCATGCTAATTTTGAACGGACTGTTTGTCAAACTGTTTGACGAACCTAGTTGGGCGGACAGTCCGCCCGTGTGTACGCGGCCTAAGTGTTAAAATTTTTAAAGATAACAATGCTTTTTGTTTACCTTGTATATTAATGTATTTATTCATTTGTATTTTTTAGTCTGCATCACTATACTGAGGCATGTATTCTATAACTTGATGTAGGCTATGGTTTTGGGCAGGATTATGACCATGTCTCTGGTTTCTTGACACTTTATTAGCCATCCACTGGCTGCAAAGACTTTGGTGTGAGTTGTACTGCATCTTTTTTATCTATGCATGGGGGGACATTACTACTCTTGTGATGTAGAGATACTTATTCCTATGCCATCTCCTTACATATCCTCAGGTATGCTATACTATACTAAACTTTACTTATACATATGAAACCCATATTGTGAGTTATGCACCTTGGGGAAGGATCGTTTTATTCCAACTCGTTGAGTTCCAGCACTGGTCTATTTATTCCACAGAATTAGGATCAACTAAATTTCCAAATATTACTGTGCTGGTATGTAAACCTTTACCCTTACTTTCAACACTCTATATAAAATCTATTTTGTAATAAAATAGATTTCATACACTTACATATATATATATGTATAGAGAAGTTCCAGTGGCTCTGGTATATCTGCTCACATGCTCGCTCTGGGTCCTTTTCCTTTGATGCCCTTCTGTGGCTATTTGCCAGCTATGCATGAATTTAGGGGGAAGGGGCCCCACATTACTCTAATTGTATTCTAAAAAGAATTGCATGACATGTATTTGCTATGATTATATTGTATATATACTTATGTTCTTTATTTGTGTTTTTAGTGTTTATCCCCTCTATATTCTCCTAAAGTGGGCAACCGCGAAACATGTTGAGAGCCTGACGGCCTACACCACCACAATCCCCTTGGAGAAGTTTCTCAGGTAGAAATGGCTCCCTTGGTGGGGGGTGTAGGAACCATTAAGAGTGATCTATTTTGTACTCCTTCTGTCCTGATGGGCCATTTTATATAATGTAATTTGTATGCAAATAAAATGTATTTATTTTACCAAAACCTTGTAATGTCCTTTAACGGGACCAAGCAAAACTCTGCTGCCCCACTCTATCCAATTTCTTCTCTATGATATCTAGGATGCAAGTACCTACATTTTAGAATCATTTTTCCCTCTGAGCAGTCATTCCTATTTATTTATTTTGATATGCTTGCACTTATATTTTTTTTTTTTCATCCTCGCTATGTAACCAATAAAAACACAGTTTCTACAGGATTATGTACTGTTATAATAAAGTAGTCCCTTATGAGATAATAAGAAAAAATGTGTGAATTAAAAAAAAAACGGATTTAAAAGTCAAGCCGACCATAGATGCTTCGAATCTTGGCCAGTTCAGCAGAAACCATTTATGGGCAGGCTGAATGTATCCAAGTTAATCGATGCTGATGGCTGCTATGTCCGCTACCAATAATCACTGTGTTCTCTACATCTGGTTGAGGGGCATGGCCGGCAGCGGAAGAAGACGTGTTAGAGAGGAGCTCCGCTGGCGCCTCTCACAATCCGTGTCCATCCTCTCTCAGGACACAGTTTGGGAGCCCGCTGGACCACCCATCTCCCTTGCGGGACACCTCTGCTTCGGGCTAGGGCGGTATTTGGCCGGTCTCGGCATCGTGAACCGGCCCGCGGCCGCGAGCTACACAACAGGCCGGGCGCGGCCATCTTGCGGCCTACTCAGTCCCCGCGACCTCCGGACGGCGGAATCCGGGCCGCCCTTCGGCCGTCTCGGCACCACACAGCACCGCTCGACCCTCGGGGTCCCCCCGCTGGAGGACGGGAGCCGAGCTAAAGGACACCGGAGCGGCAATCGGTTCAGAGGTTAGTAAGGTGTATTCCGGCGGCCATCTTGCTACACCCAGGATCTCCTGTCTGGCTCCCCTACAGCACCAATACTACTGTCCCCAGGGGAAAGGACATATTACCCCGCCACAGCGGGGACTGGGCACCCCAGGAAGGTCTCCTACCCGCCCCACGGTCACCTCCACACTTTGGGACTGAGGCCTTGGCCTAGCCGGCGGCCATCTTGGACCACCCAAACCCTTCCTCTACACTCAAAGGCCTTCGTTCGCCCTTCTACCAACCTGATTTATGCCTTAAACATCTCTACTAGGTCGCAAGCGCGGCTCTCCAAGATGGCGGATGTTTAATCCGTGAGTACCGGTCCCGTCCCGCGATCCACGGCCCCTGTAACGCCAACGCTAGCACAGATTGATCCAGGGGCAAGCCTCCGACCCTCCTCATCCCTCCCATGCACTTCATGGGAAAAATCGGGGATCAGCGATCGGCGTATCGTCCCCCGCAGCCCTCCTCCAATATGGATCGCTTTCTAACTAGGCCCTCATCCCCGGCCCCGATTACACAGGGATCCGAAGGACTATGTCAGTGCGCTTATGGCGGAGGATTCCTCGCAGCGGTCACCCCGACAGCCCCCGCCTTCCCCCCTCCGCAGGCCCTCACACCGGAGTTGATGGATCTCAAGCTCCAGGCCCTGGCGCAGCAAGTTACCAGGGACATAGCCCAGGAGATGGGAAGGATCTCCAGAGAACTTAGGGGGGAAATAGATGCCCTAGGGGAACGCACGGCGACCCTGGAAACAAAATTTGACGAGACTCTGCATTATGTGCAGGCCCTTGAAGAGGAAAACGCTACTCTTAAAAATTCTGTCTCCCAACTCCAACTCCAACAGGAGGATCTCGAGAACAGAGAACGACGCCAAAACCTCAGGATCCGCGGTGTCTCTGAGAAGATAGCTGACAATAACATCAGGCCATATCTTCTAGGCCTCTTCAACATCCTGGCCCCGGACATAGTGGACATAGACTGGCGCCTGGACAGGGCCCACAGGTCCCTGGCTCCTAAACCCCCTGCGGGGGCCAGGCCCCAGGATATAGTGGTGCGTTTCCACTTCTATGAAAGCAAGGAGGCCCTGACCAAGGCTACGCGCAACAGGTCCAGCATCGAGTACAAGGGGGATAAGATTCAACTGTTTAGGGACCTTTCTCCCATCACATTGGCCAAGCGTCGCTCTCTGAGACCCATCACATCCCACCTTCAGGAGCTCAAGGTCCCTTATTATTGGGGCTTTCCCTTCCGTTTGAGTGTCACCATGGAGGGGGCCCAGCACACCCTGCGGGACCCCCAGGAGGGGGAGGCTTTCCTCAAGAAGCTGGGCCTTCCCCCGCTCCCTGCAGTTTGACCAAGCTCCTCCGACTACCCCAAGACACAGCTCTCTTCCTCCCAGGATCTGGACCCCGGTGAGAGGAAGAGGATCAAGGGCCTACTCCACACCCCAACGCTCTCAACGCTCCAGACCCCCCACCTGAAGACCTGTCGGGGTCCCCTCGGGATTTGCCCCTTTTTTTGTTGCCTCACACTGGGGGTTGCGACCTTCTTGATGGTTCCCCCCCCCAGTGGAGTGAGGTATGCCTCTACAGTTGGTTTTCGGCCCTGCGCGGTTCCACCGCTGGTTCAGAGATCCCAGTTGGGCTGTTTTTTCTACGGTTCTGTTTTATACTTCAGTTTATGTTTGCTTCCCTCGGCTACTGACTTTGTTACGGAGGACATGGGGAGCCCTTACAACGCCATCGACCTCTCTGGTTTATCGGGGCGGGACGTCACGGACCCCCTTCCATGTTGGGAACTGCCATGCTCCCCACCAAGTCCTTGGGCTGCGGCCAAGGACCCCTGAGGAGTTTGACTCTCTCAGTTTTTTTTTGCTGACCTTTTTTGTTTTTTTTAGGCCGTCCTGGCCTTATGGTTGCTCCGCATCACTATATTCAGTGGTCCCCTTTTTGGGCCTGCACGCATACCCCCTTTTTTGGGGACTGATATGTGTCTTCTCTTTTTCATATTATTGCTCTGATGTCTTCTTGGTGTTTTGGTTTTTATTTTTTATTTTTTTTATTTTTTTTTCATTTATTTTTTTTATTTTATTGCTTTTATTGGGGTTTTTCCTCTAATGCATTTGCCGATAACTGTTATGTGCATTTTATGTCTATATATGTCCTTGGGTGTTTCTTTCCATGTTGCAACTAACTCTATTGTTAGCAATATCAGTTTTAATTATAATGTGCTGATAGGCAGGTTGGGGCCCCTCCCTGGCCCCTTATTGAGCCGTGTTGTGTCTGGGCCTCCGCCCTTTGACCTGCATGTTCACCGGCCTGACTGCCCCGACGCGACATGGCTTTGAAACTGGTCTCCTATAACGTAAAGGGCCTGAACTCCGTCAGGAAGAGATGGCTGGCCTTGAGGGAGTTTAGGGCCTCCGGCCCGGATGTGATATTAGTCCAAGAGAAGCACTTCCGGGCCGGAGGCTCCTTTAGATTCGCATCTAAACATTTTCCGGTGTCTTATGTGGCATCGGACCCCTCGGGGAAGGCTGGAGTAGCAATTTTAATAAAAAACTCATGTCCTCTCCAGGTTAGGTCCTCTCAAGTGGATCCTCATGGTCATTATATTATTTTGCAGGGATCCTATCTCTCTAACCCTATGACGATCATGAACGTCTACGCCCCCAATTCAGGCCAGGTGAAATTTCTCACAGATGCCTTGGCACGTCTGCATAAGCTTTCTAACCCCTTTACAGTTCTAGGGGGGGACTTTAATGCTGTGCTCTCTCCCGCCTGGGACAGACGATCTCTATTTAATCTCACTCTCCCCCCGGCCTCTCACACCCTGGCTACCTCCTTTAGGAAAATTATTCGTACACACCACTTGTTCGACGCTTGGCGGCTGAAACATCCCTCGGGTAGGCAATACTCATTTTACTCCCCTCCTCACAAGATGTTCTCTCGATTGGATTATTTTTTTATTACGGCCCCCTTGATATCTCACGCAGTGTCATCTGACCTGGGGGCGATAACCTGGTCGGACCATGCCCCCTTGACTCTAGATTTATGCCTCTCTGCTGCTTTCCCCAAGAAATGTCACTGGAGACTCAACGAGTCCCTGCTCAAGCACCCTGAAACCAATGCTAAACTTGAGGTGGCCCTGACCGAATATTTTCTCCTGAACAAGGGCTCCGTGCCCAGCCCATCCACCCTCTGGGAGGCCCACAAGGCCTTCTTCCAGGGGCAATGTATTGCTCTCGGTTCTCGAAGGAAAAAAGATGCGGCTCTCTTGAAAACTTCTTTGCTCCTAGAACTTCACAGAGCAGAAAGGGCTCTGCTGCGCTCCCCCACGGTGGATCGGCTGCGCACGGTCACGGGCCTGCGGAACCGTATACAATCCCTAGACATGTCTCACATAGACAAATCAATCCTGTGGGCTAAACAAAAGTTCTATGAGTACTCGAATAAGTCCCACAGGATGCTGGTTTCTAGACTTAACCCTAGGCCTTATCACGCCTTCCCGGACCACATCAAACTCCCTGACGGGTCCCCCACTTTCTGCCCCCAGACAATGACCCAGGTGTTTGGCGACTTCTATAACAAACTCTATAATTGCCTAACCCCCGCACAACATCCAACTTTTGATTTGGCTGCTTTTGAGGAGTTCATGTCGGGCCTGAAGCTCCCCCAGTTGTCAGATTCGGATCTGCATATACTAAACGCACCCGTTACAGAGGATGAGGTGGACAACACTGTTAAGGGTCTCCCCTCCCACAAAGCTCCAGGTCCGGATGGCCTCCCATACTCCTATTACAAACATTTTCTCCCCATCCTGTCGCCTCATCTAGTGACCCTGTATAACTCGCTGCTTCTAGGTAAGTCCCCTTACCAACATTTTCTTCACTCCTTCATCACGGTCATTCCTAAACAGGACAAGGACCCGACCCTACCAGACAACTACAGACCTATAGCCCTTTTAAATTCAGACTACAAACTATTTACAAAAATCCTTGCAAACCGTTTGTCCCAATTCCTGACGAAGCTCATAGACAGAGACCAGGTGGGCTTTGTTCCAACCAGGCATGCGGGTGACAACACCCGGCGAACTATAGACCTAATTGACATGCTGAACAGGGTTCGTCGCCCCGCCCTGATTCTCAGTCTGGACGCCCAAAAGGCGTTTGACAGGTTAAGCTGGCCCTACATGTTCGCGACCCTCACTAGATTTGGCCTACGGGGACCCTTTCTCTCCGCACTACAATCCCTATACTCCAACCCCTCTTCCCAGGTCCGATTACTGTCCTTCACCTCCCAATCATTCCCTATGACAAACGGGACGAGACAGGGTTGCCCTCTCTCCCCGCTCCTCTTTATACTCTGCCTAGAGCCCCTGGCAGAGGCTATAAGATCTCACCCTGATATCAAGGGGGTTCCCATGCGGCAAAGGGAGTATAAATTATCCTTATTTGCGGATGACGTCCTCCTTACTCTGACCAGTCCCCACATTTCCCTCCCTTCCCTGCATGCCCTACTCACTCAATTTAGCTCCCTATCAGGCTATAAGGTCAACACGGCGAAGACGGAGGCCCTCCCCCTCCATGTTCCCCCGGAGGAACTTCTGTGTCTGCAAAATACATTCCCCTACCGATGGTGCGCATCGTCCCTCAAATATCTTGGGGTTCAGCTAACGACTTCCTACGCCGCCCTTTATCCGACCAATTACATGCCTTTGTTTAAGTCTATCAACAGTATGTTATCTCGATGGACCTCCCTTCCTCTGTCCTGGATAGGCCAAATTAATGTGCTAAAAATGTCCATCATGCCCAAACTGTTATATTACTTTGAAACCTTGCCTGTCCCCATCCCGATGTCACAGATTAAGTTGCTTATGCGCTGGTTCTTGAAATTTATTTGGAATGGCAGGGCCCATAGAGTGGCCGGGTCGGTGGTTTTTGCCCCCAAGGATCAGGGGGGCATGGGTGCCCCGGACGTCTACAAATACTATCTGGCATCTCATTTGCGCCCGATAGTGTCTTGGTCGTGCCTGAGACCTCCGAATCGCTGGACGGAGATTGAGATGGGTTCCCTATATCCGACCCATCCTTGCTCCTTGGCGTGGTCGCGGGGGACAATGGGGGACCCCGGGCTGCTGGATCTCTGCCTGGGTCCCATGTTGTTCAAATTTGCATTGTCATCACCCTGTCCCCCCCTCTCTAATGTGCTGTTTAACCCTTTAGTTCCTGACAGTCTATCGCATGTTCGTATGTTTCCCTGGGCCAAAGAGGGATTGTTCCAACTCCGCCACTTCGTTCACCCTGTCACGCGTAAACTTAAGCCCTTTTCGGTCCTCCAAACTGACAGTCAACTCCCAAAACGCATGCGGTATTCGTACCTCCAGATAACTCACTACTTTTCCACTCTTTCCCCCTCTCTCTCCCTAGCCACACTGACACCTTTTGAGCTGCTCTGCTCCCAGGGCCCCTACCAAGCAAAGCTTATCTCAAGTATTTACCATATACTCCAGCAGAGGTCCTCTCTCACTTCCCTATCCCACTCCTACATGGATAAATGGACGCAGCTCCTTAATCAACAAATCACCCTCCCGCAATGGTCCAGAATTTGGTCCTCCACCTCTAAAATTTCCAGATGCGTGGCACAGAGAGAGACAGCATATAAAGTCCTACTGTTCTGGTATAGGACCCCAGAGGTTATTCATCGGTATGACCCCTCTCTTTCTCCCATGTGCTGGAGGTGTGGGAGGACCAAGGGAACGCATTATCATATCTTTTGGCAATGTGCTCTAATTACTCCTTTCTGGGCCATGGTATTTCACATGCTCCAGCAGATCTTTGACACCCCCATTCCATTAGATCCTGTCCACCTTCTCCTAGGCCTTCCCTTCCCGGAGTTGGGGAAGGCAGCTAATAAATTAGCCTCCTATGTGCTGCTTGCTGCTAAAAGAGCTATCCCCTCTAATTGGTTGTCTACTCAGCCCCCAACGCAGACTCAGCTGATACAAACCATCAAGGACATACGCAGGATGGAACATTTGACGGCTATGGTGGAGGATGGGATTGACCGGTTTGGCGTGATTTGGGCCCCATGGGATGCCTCGGCCTTTGGACTCCCACAGGTGCCCTTGGTACCCCTAGCCACCCGGTCGGTGTCCATCTCCTAGTGTTCCCTGACCTTCTCACTCCCCAATGTTTTGTATCTTGTCGGTGCTTTAAGTCTTTTTATGCTGCCCCATCGGCCACCCGAAGCTTACCTTATCTCTTGAGGAAATATATAGTGGTATGTAACCCTCTTTTGTCAGATGTTAGTCATGTTATTGAAGCTCCAGTTCAAGACCCCAAACCCTGCATTACGACATATATGATATCTCTCAGTCTTTCTTTTTATTTTTATATTGTTTTACGTAATACTTTTCTGTTGTTTATTTCCTTTATGCGTTCTGTTTTGCTTTGTTTTCTTTTAGTTATTTATTTTTATCCTTGGGATGCTACTGTATATCTGTAGCCACCATGCGGTTATATCAGTCTCTCCAATATGGTATGCTCCAGACTTTCTTTGTCTATTGTCAGTTCTGTATCTTTTCATTTTCTGTAAAAAAATTCTCTCAATAAAAAATACAATTTAAAAAAAAAATACATCTGGTTAATGGTTACTCCTGGTTAATGGGTTAGTCCACCACCTAAGAGTGATATCACAGTTTTACCCAAAACCAAGTGGGCTAGTCAGCCCCTGACCTCTTGTTTAACTTTAGTACTATAAAATGGCATTCCTGTGCCATTATTTCCAATTATGTTCCTGTTCCTATGAGTTTGTATGTCCTTTTGTGTGTACCAGCTCTTCCTGTTGCATTCTTCCAAATATAGTAGGCTTGTGCAATTCGTTTTGTAACGAATCGAAAATTCGGCCGAATTTCGCATCTTTCGGACATTTGGATGCATCTGAATGTCCGAATAAAAAAATAACGAATTACAACGAATACAAAAGAAATATAACGAATGAATTCGACATGATTCTGTAATTCTTTAAAGATCTAATGAAACAAAAGGTCAGCTCAAAGTAAATCTTATAGTCCAATCAGCTAATACATTTTGTGCCGGTGGATGGATTACTGGCAAAGTGCATTCCTGAGAACTGAGTGAGAAGGGTGTTGTATTGTATTTGAGCCGAGGAGATGCTGTCATTGTGTGTGTTAAAAGATTCAATAAACAAACGACTTTCCAAACTACGAATCATTATCACGAATGTCTATACATACATAAATAGCGAATTTCAACGAATACGAACTAATGATTTAGACACTCTACGAATAATAACGAATTATCCGAAAACGTATTAACGTAACATAACTAAAAAGTTTTATCCCTATTGTGGGCTCACCAGTACGGTATTTGTAAATTGAAATCATGTCTCCTTTCAAGCATCTCTTCTCCAGAGAGAATAAGTTCAGTGCTCGCAACCTTTCCTCATAACTAATATCCTCCAGACCCTTTATTAGCTTTGTTGCCCTTCTTTGTACTCGCTCCATTTCCAGTACATCCTTCCTGAGGACTAGTGTCCAGAACTGGACAGCATAAGTTAGGTGCAGCTGGACCAGAGTCTTGTAGAGCAGAAGAATTCTCATTTTATCTCTGGAATTAACCCCCTTTTTAATGCATGCCAATATTTGCTTGGTTAGCAGCAGCTTGGCATTGCATGCCATTGCTGAGCCTATCATCTACTAGGACCCCCAGGTCCTTTTCCATCCTAGATTCCCCCAGAGGTTTTCCCCCTGATTGCATTCATATTTTTGCCAGCCAAATGCATTTTTTTCCTTTTTTCTACATTGAATGTAATTTGCCATGTAGTTGCCCACCCCATTAATTGTTTTCAGATCTTTTTGCAAGGTTTCACATGCTACAGAGAAGTTATTGCCCTGCTTAGCTTAATATCATCCACAAATACAGAGATTGAACTGTTTACCCCATCCTCTAGGTCATTTATGAACAAATTAAACAGGATTGGTCCCAACCGTGACCATTCTGAGTACTCCCCATTTATCACCACCCTCTGAACTTGCCCTTGAAGCCAGTTTTCAATCCATGTACTCACCCTACGGTGCATGCCAACGGACCTTATTTTGTACAGTAAACGTTTATGGGGAACTGTGTCAAATGCTTTTTTTAAATCCAGATACACCATGTCTTCGGACCTTCCTTTATCTGGATGGCAACTCACCTCCTCATGGAAGGTTAATAGATTGGTTTGGCAAGAACGATGCTTCGTGAATCCATGCTGATTACTGCTAATGATACCGTTCTCATTACTAAAATCTTGTATATAGTTCCTTACCATCCCCTCCAAGAGTTTACATACTACTGATGTTAGGATAAATGTTCTGTAATTCCCAGAGATGCATTTTGGGACTTTTTTAAATATTGGTGCTGCATTGCCTTTTCTCCAATCAGCTGGTTCCATTTCAGTCAGTAAAAATTAGGAACAATGGTCTTGAAATTACTTGACTGAGTTTCCTAAGTACTCTTGGGTCACGGGTGCAAGCTGTCTGGTCCTGGTGATTTATTAATGTTAAGTTTCCCAAGTCTAATTTTAATTTTGTCCACTGTTAACCATGGAGGTGCTTCCTGTGATGTGTCATGATGATAAATATTGCAGTTTTGATTACTGAAGCCCCCCAATTCCCTTGTGAAGATTGGGGAGAAGAATAAATTCAATACCTTCGCCATGTCCCCATGCTTTGTAACTGTCAGGTCACCTTGAGGCCAGGTGACAGATGCACACCGTAGGGATCAGGAGTGCACCTTAAGGTTGTGGACCCTACGGCTGACTGCTGCGGACGGGGGTCAAGGTGATATGGAAGGCAGGGCCGCCAGAACACCAAGACGGATCCCACGGGGGTTAGAGTGTAAGATTCCCTGGGGCGAGGAGTCTAAGAGCCAGCAGGTGTTCGCCAGAGCCTCTAGTGGTGAGGATGGACTTGGCTGCAACTGGCTCCAGGTCGCGACCCCCAGGGTCCCCCAGCTCGCACCCACAGTAGGCAACGGGAGGATAGGGATAGTGAGGGACAAAGCCAAGGTCGGGGCCACAAGCAGACAGGAATAGTCAGGGACACGCCAAAAGGACAGGATCAAAGGCAAACAGGGATAGTCAAGGACACGCCAAAGTCGGTAACGGAACAACAGCAGAGCAAACGGCAGGTAACAGGAAGCTAACACACAAAGGTTGATCAGCAGGGTTGGCCTGCAGTGCACAGATTAATATAGAGTTCTCTGATAGGAGCTATGGTGGAGCCATGCCAGAGGATGGATTACAAAAGCAGTCAGGTGAGAGTCGGCTGGTCTCTAGAGATGAACACATGGAGACAGGTAAGCAGACGAACTCTATTGCATAACCATGACAGTAACCAGATGTCCTTCCTCATTCTTTATGGGGCCAATATGGTCTGTGCTCCATTTTTTACTGTTTACATACTTAAAGAATTTCTTGGGATTTTTCTTTGCTCTCCTCCGCTATGTGTCTTTCATGTTCTATCTTAGCCGTCCTTACTGCACCCTTACATTTCTTGTTGCATTCTTTATAAAGTCTGAATACCGAGAATGATCCCTCAACCGTGTATTTTTTGAAGACCTTCTCCTTTGCTTTTATATGTATTTTTACATTGGAGTTAAGCCATCCAGGACTTTTGTTTGCTCTTTAAAATGTATTAACCAAAGGAATGCATTGGCTAATGCCCTTATTTTATATGCTCTTAAAGCAAACCCATCTCTCCTTTGTGTTCTTTGCTCCTAAGATTTTATCCCAATTTATGTCTTCTAGCAAGGTTTGTAGTTTAGGAAAGTTGGCTCTTTTGAAATTCACTGTCTTTGTATTACCCTATGTTTCCTATTTGTGTAATTTATACTGAATCCAATTGACCTGTGATCGCTGTTACCTAAATTGCCCCATATATCCACATCCGTGATCAGATCTGTATTGTTGGTAATCAGTAGATCCAGTAATGCTTTATTTCTAGTTGGTAAGTCTACCATCTGACCCATAAAATTGTCCTGCAAGACATTCAGGATCTGGCGAGCCTTAGATGAATGTGTGGTTCCCTCCGCCCATGTCTGGCTAATTAAAATCGCCCATTATTATAACACTTCCCATGCTTGCTGCTACTCCAATTTGTGATAGGAGATCTGTCTCCCTTCCTCCCACATGCTAGGGGGCCTATAGCATACTCCCAGTATTATTTTCCCCTTAGCTTCATCCCTTTGGAGCTCTACCAATAAGGATTCCACCTCCCTAGCTCCCTTAGTAATGTCATCTCTCACATTCACATTATTCTTGATATATAGGCATATATAGGCATACCCCTCCCCCTTTTTACCCTCTTGCATCACATCACCCAAAGAACACCATCCCCACAGTGAAACATAATGGTGGCAGCATCATGTGGGGATGTTTTTCAGCAGTCGGGACTGGAAAACTGGTCAGAGTTGAGGGAATGGGAGTTGGTGCTAATTACAGGGATATTCTTGAGCAAAACCTGTACCACTCTGTGTGTGATTCGAGACTAGGACAAAGGTTCACCTTCGAACAGGACAATGACCCCAAACACAATGCTAAAGTAACACTTGAGTGGTTTAAGGGGAAACATGTAAATGTGTTGGAATGGCCGAGTCAGAGCACAGACCTCAATCCAATAGAAAAGCTGTGGTCAGACTTAAAGATTGCTATTCACAAGCGCAAACCATCCAACTTGAAGGAGCTGGAGCAGTTTTGCAAGGAAGAATGGGCAAAAATCCCAGTGGAAAGACGTGGCAACCTCATAGAGACTTATCCAAAGCTACTTGGAGCTGAGATAGCTGCAAAAGGTGGTTCTAGAAAGTATTAACTTTAGGGGGGGTGAATAATTATGCACATTGACTTTTTCTGTTATTTTGTCCTATTTGTTGTTTGCTTCACAATAATAAAAAAAAAATCTTCAAAATTGTGGGCATGTTCTGTAAATGATGCAAAATGAAATGTATTATTTGTCATTGAATCAGTACCGAGATAGTCCATAAATCATTTCAGGCGGTCATTTATATGGGTCAGTGTTAGCAACTGCCAACACTGCAACAGTGCCATTCACAAAGCGCCGCGCGACTCGCGCATGCACAGTAGGAATCGGGCAGTGAAGCCGCAAGGCTCCACTGCTTTTTTCCGTTAGTTAGGATGGCGGCGCCGGCACCTGATCCGATGGATGGATTAGTCTCGGGGGCCGACATAGCGGGCTCGCTAGACAGGTAAGTGTGCTTATTAAAAGTCAGCAGCTAAAGTGTTTGTAGTTGCTGACTTTAAAAAAAACAACAACAAAAAACGGCCAGACCTCCGCTTTAAATTAACCCTATCCCACTTGATAGGCCAGTGGAAATAGCCTTGCAAGTTTTTAGAAGTGCTTAGTGCTTCATTCTTTTGGGCACTTATAACTTAACCCTTTCCTGCCACCGGAATCTGTTCCTTTAACAAAATCTAAATGCCAGAGACATTTCCTGGGCTTCCTGGTTATGGTATCACTCCTACTGTAAATAGTGACTGCTGCTGGTGAGAGTCCAATCACCATCCTAGAGGTGCCCACTGAACATGCTTCCATCACAAAACAATGGCTGTGGGTACAAAACCAATGCAACCACCTCATCTAAAGACTACTAGGCTGTAATATAATACATTTTTGTTTTACTTTAATCTGAATGGAGCACTCAAACCAATCCTCATGTTAACCCGAATAGACAACTAAACTCAACTAAAGGATAAGTTCACGTTTTAGGAAAAAAAAGAATAAATGCACATTTTCTTGCAGGTAAAAAAATGTGCATTTATTTATTTTGAAAACTGTAAAGTATTGCACCAATGATCAGCAGATCGCTGGTGCCACGTAGGTCTCCTTAAAATCGGGTTGAGCATGTAACATGTTCCCAAAGTTAAACGTATCCTTAAGGTTGGGTTCACACCATCACCGCATCCGTTGCACAGCAGGGGCCTGGTGTGTGCTGGTTCACTGTTTCAGGTCCAAATTGAGCCCAAGTTTTGGGCTGAATTCGGACCTGAAATTGACCAAAAAAGCTACCTGTATGTGAGCCGGCTCCATAGAGAGTCAGACACATTTTCCCGCTATGCGAATTGGAATGCGAAAAAAAAACACATCCTATTCTCACAGGTGTGAACCCAGCCTTAAAGAGCATTCCCAGGCAGTAAGCTTTTACAGCACACTATAAATGTGCTAAAAAAACAAACAAAATAAAAAACAGAAAATGGCACAAAATTCAAAAGCATTAAAAATGAACCTTAAAATAGATCTTTGGTCACGTTATAGTCACTGAAATATTTGCATAGTCTTGGAAAGCATCCTTAAAAACAACCGTCACTGACCTTTGTAGCTGTAGGCATTGTGCAGCTTACCAATTCTTAAATATGGTGGCTGCATTCTTTTTCTTTTTAGGCTTTTTCCCTTTGTTTCACCTGTTGATTCATTTTAAATTTTCCTTTAAAGTGGAACTAAATGTACAAAAAAATTTTTTTTCATGAAAACAGGCAGGCTCTTTATTGCAAAAGAGACACGCAATCTCTTCAGAAATAAAATAAACATACCTGCTTGTTTGCAATCCTCTGCAGAATGCAGTTCTGTTTTCATTTTGGCACAGTGCCAGCATGGTGGAATGAATGATAACCCCGCATGCATGGGAGCAATGTCATTCCACACAGAGCAACCAAGATGGGAAAAGATTGGCACTTGGAAAAAACTGAGAAGATGCCAGTGCCATTTGAGCATATTTCTTGCTTTCAGTTCCACTTTAACACACCTAGCTGTCCAGCAAAAGTTGCAGTTAAAGGGTTTGATATACACTATTTACAGGTTCAGAGGATCTCTGACACAGAGGAGCAGATTTCTGCATTAGAGGATGAGGCCACGGCTAACTCAGCTTCGCTAGCCTGCACATCAACCTCTAACAGAGACATCTAGGAAAAATGAGATGACCTGGAGAATTGCTCACAAATAAATAATATGTGCATTATAGGTCTACCAAAATAGATCTCCAATGCTCAGCTTACAGACCTCTGCACTAAAATCATCCCTGAACAATTAGGCCTTCACATCTCCTGCACTGGCCCATCGCATTGGCAAGCGTGCATAAAATCGCACAAAACCCCATCCTGTCATCTTCAGATACCTCAGCTATGCTGATAAAAATGCCATTATGCAGAAAAGTCACCGCTCACGTTCTCTAACCGCTGATGCGCAAAACTACTGCTCTTTGCGGATTATTCAGTAGAAGTGATGACATGACGTAAGGCTTTCTCAGTTATCTGCCCGACACTATACAGCAATCAAGTCAAATTCACCCTTGCCTACCCGGCAGTCTTACATATCCAATCCCACATGGGAGATCATCTTACTTTCACCTTCCTGGATGACGTGGAGCAATACATCAACAATTCTTCTGGAATGGAAATGGAACACATCAATTCAGCTGATGGTTCTTCTTCAAAGTTCACCACTGCTTCCTCCACCTTACCTGGACATCATCACAGCTCAAATAAGCCTCCTTACAAACATAGTCACTTTGCTCCCTGGGATGACTGCCCTGGAACTGTACCTTCTACATCACTGGAGATACGCAGTAGACGGGTAAATCTTCCCCTTTGTCTTTTATTCCCCAGAACTCCCTACTACATTTTAGGGGGATACTCCGTTGCATTTTTTATTTTAAAAAGTTTATTAAAAATAAAAAATATAACAATTGTACAAAAATGGATAAAAACCATGTGAAAAGTTGGTACAAAATACATGTAATCTCCAACAGATGCATAGAAGAATCAAAACAGAGGAATGGATAGGGGGTGATAGTAAATACAGTTCTGAACTATTCTGTTTATGGACCACCCCATATGGGAGCCTGTTGTGCAAGAGGAAACTGGGTGTGTGACCAGAGGCTACAGGGAGAGGGCAAGGCTGTTCTCTTAACCGAGACCTAAAACCCAATTGGAGCCATATCAATAAAGAAAACCTGGTAGTAACAATAGTGATATAAAATGATCAAATTATCAAGGAGGGTATTAAATAGATCCCCCCATTCACAAATGGGTCAGTACAATTAACTGTAAAAAAATGTTCTGGGGTATTTGCTTACTCTAGAACTTGTAGTAGATTGATTCAGCCTAAGGCTGACCAGGAGGAAAAAGAGAGGAGAAGGTTACAGGAATAGGAAGAGCAGGGGATAGAGAGTGAGTTTGAAGGAGTGGGATAGGAAGAAAGGGGGGGGGACCTTCACGGGGAGGGGAGGAGACTGGCCAGTCATAAAAATCGCATGGACTTAGGGAAGCATCTGTGCCTTAGGTAAGAAGAGAAATTCCTATGTATTTAGCCCAGGGTTCCCATGTGAGTTTAAATTTCTCTGATGTGTCTAGTATGGAAGAATTTTTTTAATGCAACATTATCCAGGAAATCTTCTGTTTGGTCATGTGAAAGGAGACCGAGGGGGATTTCCATGAATGGGCTATTGTTATCTTGGCCCCAGGAGGATAAAATGGATTAGGGACTGGGTCAATTTGGATACTTTAGGGATTCGATTAAAGGAGTGCTAGGGTGGGGTCCTGTTTCACTGCATATCCAGTGGACCTGCGGATAAGATTAAAGATCCTGTTCCAGAACTCTCCGATTTTGGGGCATTCCCAAAGTGTGTGCAGGAGGGAACCTAAGTGGCCACATCCTCTAAAGCAGTGTGAAGAGGACTGAGGGCAAAATTTGCTGAGACGGGTGGGAACCAGGTGCCATCGGAAAAATGATTTTGAGGTTCGCTTCCACAAGGATTGCCCTATAAGAGCGAAGTTTGTGTGCCATGTATCCAGGTCCCACTCAAACAGAAGGTCTCGCTCCCAATTCAGCATGTAGGTCAGCTAACGCTGAATAGATTAGAGAGATTCCCCCCTTATGCTCATGGCTGAGGAACACCAAAGCTCATATTGAGTCACAGAAAGCGGGTTGTCAGAACTTTTCCACACCTGGCACAAGAAATGTAACAACTGGTGATAGCAGAATGTTTCCGAAGGTGGCATGTACAATTTGGATATGCAACAGCTAATTGTGATGGGCCATTACCATTGAAATATTGCCCTATATGCGCTAGAGGGCACCAAGCTGATGTCAGGGAATGATGTTTATGTAGGGAGTCACAAAGGGTCATTGAATGAGAAAGTGTGGGGGATATGATTGGGGGCTGATCTTTCTGTGGGCTCCAGATTAGAAAGTCTAGGGTGTGGTTGGGGGTAGCCTGTCTTTATAAGTCCACCCAGTCTGGTTTTGGGCTTTTGGAGTAAATAACTGAAAATTGAGCAGCCTGAAAGTACCACCATAAATTGGGTAGTCCTAGTCCCCCATTTTTCCTGGATCTGAACAGCACATTCTTGGATAAACAATATCCCTTATTGCCCTATATGACTCGTATAATCGCTGACTGCAGTTTGTCTAAGAGACGCTTTGTTATGGGTATGGGAAGGAAGTGGAAGAGGTACAAAATTCTGGGAAGCAGGGTCATCTTGCACGCATTCGCTCTCCTCGGCCAGGACATATTATAAAGAGACCACTGAGAGGTCTTCCGACAATCTCTTGAGCATAGGGCGGTAACTGTAGTGGTATAATAGTTCAATTTTAGAAGTAAGATGTACACCCAGGTAGGGGAGAGAGGATGGGCCCCAGGAGAAGAGGAAGTGTTTTTTCAATCTATACACCAGGTCTTGGGGAGTGGAGATGTTAACGGCTGTTGATTCGGTCATGTTGACTTGCAGGTCTGAGACTGATCCAAACGTTTTTACGAGATGGAGAATATTTGGAGTGGAGATGAGAGGGGAGGTGATGAACAGGAGAATGTCATTGGTGAATAAGGCACACTTGTGGGTCAGTTGATCACATTTTACCCCATGAATGTCCGTATTTTGTCTGATAGCTAAAGCCAACGTTTCTATCGCAATGGCAAAGAGGATGGGGGAAAGGGGCATCCTTGTCTGGTGCCTTTCAGGATGGGGAATTGGGCCGAGAGGTGCCCTTGTAGTTTAATTTTGGCTTTAGGGGAGGAGTAAAGGGTTTCCAGGGTTCTGATGAATTCCAAGCCAAAGCCCCATTTTTGTAGGATGGTAAGGATATGGTATGACCAGGTGACTGTGTCAAAGGCTTTTTGGAGGTCTATGGAGAGGATATATCCTGCTTGGGAGGGGCCCCCATCCCAAGAGGATTGCATGAGGGAAATCAAGTCTACTGCTCTCCTAATTTGGTCCAGTCCTTACCTCCCATCTGATCTTTATGGATATAGGTATTGATGAAGGATGCCAGTCTGTTAGCCACAATTTTTGTCATCTTTAAGTCGTTATTGATTAACGAGATTGGCCTATAGTTTCCCACTTCACTGGGGTCTTTACCCTGTTTGGGAATAACGGTTATATATGCTAGGTTGGCTGCCCTCGCGCAGGAAGTTATAGAGGCAGACCAGACGAGGAGAGAGGACCTCAGCAAACGTTTTGTAATAATGAGTGGAAAAGCTGTCAGGACCTGGGGTTGAATCTTTCTTGAGATTCTTAATAACCTCTCTGACTTCATTTTCCTGGAAGGGTGACTCTAGAATAGAGCGATGAGAATCCAAGCGTTTGGGGAGGGTAATGTCCTCCAGGAATGAGTTAACGGCGTTGTTCGAGTCAGGTGCGGAGTAAAGTTTGGAGTAGAAGGAGTTAACGGTTTTGAGAATTTTTTGGGGATTCTGGGTCAGGGTGCCTGACATGGATTTGATCTTGGGGAGGGAAACATTTTTTATTTTGGGAGAGAGTTTAGCTGCTAAGTGTAGGCCAATTTTGTCGGCTCGCAAATAGAATCTGACACTCATCCAGCTGAGATGTTTATCCACGTTGGAGGTCGGGGGGGGGGGGGGGGGCTGAAGGGGATAGGGAGCTAGTGGTTCTCAGGATCACCAAAGAGTGGTCAGACCAGGGTTCCTCATGAATAGATGCATGTGAGGCTGTGTGAATCTCCGAGTTGGGGATAAAAATGTGATTGATTCTGGCATACATCTTATGTGGGACAGAGTAATGTGTATAGTCTTTAGCTGTGGGGTTCAATTCCCTCCAGGTATCAATTAAGCCCAGGTTGTGAAGTACACGGGCTATACGGAGACTCTGCTTGGTGGTCTTTTGAGATGCCGTCTGTCCTGGGTTGACTTATCTAGCACATGATCAAATGTAATGTTGGCGTCGCCTCCTATAATTACTCTGCCTTTTAGTAGGGGGAGAGGGTTGGCAACATGGAGGTGAAGAAGTGCGTCTAGCCTTGGTTAGCAAAGTAGGAGATGATGGAGTACAACACCCCATCAATGAGCCCTTTGATCCAAAAATATCTACCGTCTGTGTCCTTGACTGTGTGTGCGAATGGAATCCATTTAGCTAGAAGGAAGGCAGCCCCTCTTTTTTTGGAGTCCGCGTTTGCTAAATAGAAGATGGGAAAGTTGTGGTGGAGAATGGATGGGGTGTAGCTAGTGGGAAAATGGGTCTCCTGTAGTAAGATGATACCAAGGCTTTTGGAATGGTAACTTTGAAAGGCTTTCCAAAGTTTGTAGCTGGTGTTTGGCTTTAATTTGTTAGTCAAGTCCATCTAAATTTGCTAGTGCGCCTAACATTACCCTCTCCCCAGATTGACAATAGTGCTGGCTAAATGTCTCTCAATTGCTCCTTCATCCAGAGTGGAGACACCCTACAACAAGAAGTGTGTTACTGACTGGATCATCAGCTGAAGAGAAAAAGCCTAAAGCCCAATACACGGCAAGTTTTCTTTTGTTCAGTCAAAACTGAGCAGCTCACAAGGTCTCTTTACTATTTGATATTAGTACAGCAATCTCCCCTCTGTGCTATTGTGTTCTGACAGGGGAACGGCCCCCCAGAACACACTGGTCAGCACTTGCAGCCATTGGCTGAAAGCATTGATGGACTACTGGTCTTCTAGGATGCTCATCAAACAGAAGCCAGTCATGAGATTGGCTTCTGCCAAACAAGGTTCTGTACACATGGGCCGGCTGATTGTGTATGGAGCTTAAAGCGACATTAATATCCAAGAAGAGCAATTTTCAGGCATTTTGTTTGAGTGTTTTTGTGCACATGTATGAGAGTTTTAGAAGTGTATGTAAAGCATTTTTGATATGTATTCAAGCTTTGGTATGCATACAGCCCTGAGCATCTGCATGTCCTTGTTCAGATGGGCAGTAAAAACTCAGCTCAACTGCCTGCTTTGATTGCCCCTGTAAAGGAAATTTGTAAGTTCTGTATACAATTGTATTCTGTTTTGTGTGTATTGCACACTGCCCCCTCGGCACTAATGTTTTCAGTACATATTTGCATTTTTTCGAGTCTTTATTAGAATTAGTCTGCCTATGTCATGCTCCTTGTTACCATAAACCTACTATTGTAATATTAATGTGATATATACATAATCATGTGCATAAAAACCTTCAATTGCGTCATAATAAAGCAGAAGTTATTTGGAAAGATGAAGTGTATCTTTTGTGTCTGTTCCCTACTGCAGTAGTTATTATCAAAGTGATTGTTATTTAAAAAAAAGAAAAAACAAAGATTTACAAACATGTTATACTTACCTCCATTGTGCAGTTTGTTTTGCACAGAGTGGCCCCAATCCTCGACTTCTGGGGTCCCCCAGCAGTGCTGGTAGCTCCTCCCCGCATTGTATAACCCTCTAGGAGAAGCGCTCCTTGCGAGCGCACTCCCATGTCAGAATTTGGCATCAATAGTCTCCGAATGTAGGACTCGGCTCCGTCCCCTGGGTCATTGGATTTAATTGACAGCAGCAGGAGCCAACGGCTGCGTTGCTATCAATCTATCCAATCAAGAGCCGAGAACCCTGGGCAGAGAGGAAGAGCATGCTCCCAGCGGGAAATACATGGGTGGGGCTGGGGGGGCCGGTCAGTGACAGAAGTTTTTTCACCTTAATGCATAGTATCGAACCACTAATCAATACAAGGATAGGAGTTGCCTATCTATAAAATTCCATGTCAGATGGCGAGCTTTGCCTAGGATAGGATTTACAGGTGACCCTGAGAATCCAAAACGAGGAGCATGAGATGATTATTACCTATTACCTTTTGTACCACCACTCCCTCCCTTTAGAATGTAAGCTCTATGAGCAGGGCCCTCCTGTACCTTTTGTATTGTACTGTAATTGCGTTGTCCCCCCCTATACATTGTAAAGCGCTGCGTAAACTGTTAGCGCTATATAAATCGTTAATAATAATAATAATCCGCAAATCTTTGATAATCAGCCAGCTGAGATAAGCACTTTGCTTACATGTGAGTTATCAGGCTTCCTTGAGCATTTTGAGGACAAACTGTACCTATTTTACTCCCCTTAATCAAACTGTATTGTTTGGTGGTTATATGTTATGTTGTCACTGTCTACTGTCCAGCGGAGTGTTATAGATAAGAAAGGGATGATTAGTGCTGTTCACAGGTATATGTAGTACATCTGCTAGATAAAGCAGTTTAGAGGCAAGAGGGTATAGGTAGAGAAAATAAAAAGACTGGCCAGTCATTATAGGCATTAAATTAAGGTAATGAATGGTAAGAGACCCTCAAAAAAATGCCCTAGAGGAGCGCTATAAAATATATGAACCGAAGGTACAGTTCTGCCTATACTGAGCCTCTAGATAAATTGTTAGAGTGGACAGGGATCCACAATGGGTAACTGGGTTACCAGAGTCCACAGGGACTAAGATGTTTACAGAGTAAACAGAGAAACAACTATGTGATCAAGATGGATCAAGGGTGACAATTAACACTAGACAGAAAAGGGACATTTTGATGTTAAAGAGGAAGTAAACCCTCCTACACATGTTTAGCTTGTTAGATAATACTTTTCTCAGGCAGCTGATCGCTGCCTGAGAAAGTGAACTTACTTGTCACATTTTCGTAAAAGCCGCCGTTTACATTTCCGTGACGTCAGCCGCGCTTGCGCTGTGTGGTCGTGCGAATGCGGCGTATACTGTATTGCCGACTTTCATCTTCCTGCCTCTCTGCCTTTTTTTAATACGAGGCATTCTCCTCATTGCGGCAGAGGAGAAGTCTCGCGTTGTAATCCTATCCCTGCTCTTCCTGACACTCCCCCTTGTGACTGAAGACGTCACGCAGGGGAATGAATGCTTTGTTGCCTTAGTAACGGCAACCGAGATCGAGGCTTGGTTAGGATTTCTATTGACGCTACGGCGCATGCGCGAGATTTCCGGAGTGAAATCTAACTAAGGGCGGAAATGACGTCCGGAAAGGACGTCAAAGCCCCAATTTGAAATGGCGCGGGCGATACCCGGAAGGAAGATAATTTGGAAAAGAGAAAAAAAGGTATTTACAGCGCTCGTTTTGAGATATAACATATACAGAATGAAGGCTGATGTACAGTATTAGAGTAACATTAGTAAAATGGAAATTTTTTGGGCGGGTTTACTTCCTCTTTAAGTTGTGGCATGAATTTGGGATCAGGCACTACAACTAGTAAAATCAAAACAGAGAAATGAGAGATAAAATACTTAATATGTTGTCAGAGAGGTAAGATGGGATGAGCACTGTGGCTGCCCGTCTGATCATAGAAGATAGAGTATGTTAAGTATGGGATTACAATACATGGGATGCAAAGGATATCAAAATAAGGAAAGCAGAATTTAAGCAGGAAAATATTAAAGAGTTAAAAAAAAGTGAGATAATGATATGCATGTGTTGTGTACAAATGGGAAAAATGTAAGTGATTTTAGAGGATTGCAGTCATACCACATATGTGTACGTTAGTTGTTGTATGTACCAGTAGTACAGCCCAGAAACCACAGTGCAAATTTTGTTTTTTTTAAATCCTACCTAAAACACTGCCACTAATTAAAAAACAAAAAACAAAAAAAAAAACAAGTGATTTTGAACAGGAGTTTTTTCCTCATTGGTGATCAACTACTGCATTTGCAGAGTTCTAATGAGGAAAGTGGTCTGAATTTCTGTAGACATGAAGAACCCTTTGGGAACATCAACAAAATTGAAATGTTTGTTGCAGAGGATGTCCAAAATCTAACTTGTATCTTAGTGCAGACAATTAGTTTCTAACTTAAATTTGTTCAATAAGACTTAACCACTTGACCACTGGGCACTTAACCACTTCAGCTCCGGACCAATAAACACCTTAAGGACCAGAGGTCTTTTTGCAATTTCGCACTGCGCTGCTTTAACTGGTAATTGCGCGGTCATGCAATATTGCACCCAAACGAAATTTGCGTCCTTTTCTTCCCACAAATAGAGCTTTCTTTTGATGGTATTTGATTGCCTCTGCGATTTTTTTTTTTTGCGATATAAATGGAAAAAGAGCGAAAATTTTGAAAAAAAAAGATATTTTCTTCTTTTTGTTATAAGAAAAATCGAATAAACTAAATTTTAGTCATACATTGAGGGCAAAATTTATTCAGCCACATGTCTTTAGTAAAAAAAATGTCAATAAGCGTATATTTTTTGGTTTGCGCAAAAGTTATAGCGTCTACAAACTAGAGTACATTTTCTGGAATTTACACAGCTTTTAATTTATGACTGCCGATCTCATTTCTTGAGGTGCTAAAATGGCAGGGCAGTACAAATCCCCCCCAAATGACCCCATTTTGGAAAGTAGACACCCCAAGGAAATTGCTGATGGGTATGTTGAGCCCATTGAATATTTATTTTTTTTGTCCTAAGGGATTGAATAATGACAAAAAAAAAAAAAAAAAAATTTTTTACAAAAAGTTGTCACTAAATGATATATTGCTCACACATGCCATGGTTATATGTGGAATTGCACCCCAAAATATATTCCGCTACTTCTCCCGAGTATGGGGATACCACATGTGTGGGACTTTTTGGGAGTCTATTCGCGCACGGCACCCCGAAAACCAATCACCACCTTCAGGATTTCTAAGGGTGCAAATTTTTGATTTAACTCCTCACTACCTATCACAGTTTCGAAGGCCATAAAATGCCAAAATAGCACAAAACCCCCCAAAATGACCCCATTTTGGAAAGTAGACACCCCAAGCTATTTACTGAGAGGCATGTTGAGTCCATGGAATATTTTATATTTTGCCACAAGTTGCGGGAATATTACAAACTTTTTTTTTTTTGCACCAAGTTGTCACTAAATGATATATTGCTCACACATGCTATGGGCAAATGTGAAATGACACCCCAAAATACATTCTGCTGCTTCTCCCGAGTACGGGGATACCACATGTGTGGGACTTTTTGGGAGTCTAGTCGCGCACGGCACCCCGAAAACCAATCACCACCTTCAGGATTTCTAAGGGTGCAAATTTTTGATTTAACTCCTCACTACCTATCACAGTTTCGAAGGCCATAAAATGCCAAAATAGCACAAAACCCCCCCAAATGACCCCATTTTGGAAAGTAGACACCCCAAGCTATTTACTGAGAGGCATGTTGAGTCCATGGAATATTTTATATTTTGCCAAAAGTTGCGGGAATATTACAAACTTTTTTTTTTTTTGCACAAAGTTGTCACTAAATGATATATTGCTCACACATGCTATGGGCAGAAGTCAAATTACACCCCAAAATAAATTCTGCTGCTTCTCCCGAGTACGGGGATACCACATGTGGGGGACTTTTTGGGAGCCTAGCCACGTACGGGACCCCGAAAACCAAGCACTGCCTTCCGGATTTGAATATAAAATGCTATAAAAAACAAACTAACCAGAGTCACCCGTAACACTTATACGGTGATCAGTGGTGAAAGGGTTAACTAGGGGCAATCAGGGGGTTCAAATTTTTATTAGGTAGTATATGGGGGTCCCTGGCGCTATATAAAAACCTGACGGGGAACCTAAATAACTAACTGGCTAACCAGCGTCACCAGTGACACTTATACTGTGATCGCTGGTGAAAGGGGGTGAAAGGGTTAACTAGCAGCAATCAGGGGGTTAAAACCATTATTGGGTAGTATATCGGGGTACCTAGCGCTATAAAAACCTGGCGGTGAACCTAAAAAAATAACTAGCTACCTAGCGACTGTAGCGACACTAATGCAGCGATCAGAAAAACGATCGCTTAGTGACACTGGCAAAAGGGGGTGAAAGGGTTAACTAGCGGCAATCAGGGGGTTAAAACCATTATTGGGTAGTATATCGGGGTACCTAGCGATATAAAAACCTGGCGGTGAACCTAAAAAAATAACTAGCTACCTAGCGACACATGCAGCGATCAGAAAAATGATCGCTTAGTGACACTGGCAAAAGGGGGTGAAAGGGTTAACTAGCGGCAATCAGGGGGTTAAAACCATTATTGGGTAGTATATCGGGGTACCTAGCGATATAAAAACCTGGCGGTGAACCTAAAAAAATAACTAGCTACCTAGCGACTGTAGCGACACTAATGCAGCGATCAGAAAAACGATCGCTTAGTGACACTGGCAAAAGGGGGTGAAAGGGTTAACTAGCGGCAATCAGGGGGTTAAAAACATTATTGGGTAGTATATCGGGGTACCTAGCGATATAAAAACCTGGCGGTGAACCTAAAAAAATAACTAGCTACCTAGCGACACATGCAGCGATCAGAAAAATGATCGCTTAGTGACACTGGCAAAAGGGGGTGAAAGGGTTAACTCTAGGGGCAATCAGGGGGTTAAATCTTTATTGGGGGGGTGATAGGGGGCTACCCTGGACCTAACACTAACTGTCCTGACAGTTTTTACTGTCACAACTGACACTGAATGCATTGATCAGTAAAGAAATGATCAATGCAATCAGTGACACTGTGACTGGGGGGGGAGGGGGGGCGATCGGGGGGGGGGGGGGTTTGTGTGCCTGTGTGTACCTACATGTCAGTGTAGTGTTGGTGCACACTTACTTTTAGTCTTCTCCTCGTAGTCCGGTCAAAAAGACCGCCCCGAGGAGAATGACATCACTTCCTCCTTCCTGTGTAAACAATACACAGGGGAGGAAGCTTCTCATTGGCCAGGAGCGATCCAGAGGGGGTGGCCGAAAACCAACGGCCATCCCCTCATCACGGAGCGCTCCTGGACCGAATCGGACCGCCGTAAACAGCGGGAGGGGGTCCGATCGGACCCCCCACCCGCTGGAAGGCAATCACGTAGATGTACGTGATTGTGCCTGCCTGTGCCATTGTGCTGACGTACAATGGCAATACGGCGGTCCTGAAGTGGTTAAACACCCTTAATAACCAGACCAATTTTCAGCTTTCGGTGCTCTCACATTTTGAATGACAATTACTCAGTCATGCAACACTGGACCTATATGAAATTGTTGTCCTTTTTTTCACACAAATGGAGCTTTCTTTTGGTGGTATTTAATCACCGCTCGTTTTTTTTTTTTGTGCTATAAAAGAAAAAATACAGAAAATTCTGTAAAAAAAATGAATTTTTCTTTGTTTCTGTTATTAAATTTAGCAGATTAGTAATTTTTTCTTCATAAATTTTGGCCAAAATTTATACTACTACATATCTTTGGTAAAAATAAGTACAAATTGGTGGACATTATTTGGTCTTTGTGAAAGTTATAGAGTCTACAAGCTGTGGTGCCAATATCTGAAAATTGATCACACCTGAAGTACTGACGGCCTATTTCAATTCTTGAGACCCTAACATGCCAGAAAAGTACAAATACCCCCCAAATGACCCCTTTTTTGGAAAGAAGACATTCCAAGTTATTTAGTAAGAGGCATGATGAGTTTTTTGAAGTTGTCATTTTTTCCCACAATTTTTTGCAAAATCAAGATTTTTTTACTTTTTTTTTCACAAAATTGTCATATTATCAGTTTATTTCTCACACACAGCATATGCATACCACAAATTACACCCCAAAACACATTCTGCTATTACTCCCAAGTACGGCGATACCACATGTGTGAGACTTTTACACAGTGTGGCCACATACAGAGGCCTAACATGCAGGGAGCGCCGTCAGGCGTTCTGGAGCACCCAGGACAATTCTGACATTTCTCTCCTACATGTAAAAATCATCATTTATTTGCTAGAAAATTACATAGAATCCCAAAACATTATATATGTTTTTTTAGCAAACACCCTGGAGAATACAATGGTGGTAGTTTTTATCTCGCACGGTATTTGCGCAGCAATTTTTCGAATGCTTTTTTTTTGGAAAAAAAACAGTTTTGTGCTTAAAAAAAAAAAAACACAGTAAAGTTAGCCCAATTTTTGCATAATGTGAAAGATGAAGTTACGCTGAGTAAATAGATACCTAACATGTCACTCTTCAAAATTGCACACGCTCGTGGAATGGCGCAAAACGTCGCTACTTAAAAATCCCCATAGGCGACGATTTAATTTTTTTTTTACTGGTTATATGTTTTGAGTTACAGAGGAGGTCTAGGGCTAGAATTATTGCTCTCGCTCTAACGTTCGCAGCGATACCTCACATGTGTGGTTTAAACACCGTTTTCATATGTGGGCGGGACTTACGTATGCGTTCGCTTCTGCATGCGAGTGCATGGGGACAGGAGCGCTTTAAAAATTGTTGTTTTTTTTTTACTGTTCATTTTACTTTATTTATTTTTAGTTTGACATTTTTTTTCCCCAAAAATACATTTTTTGATCACTTTTATTCCTATTACAAGGAATGTAAACCCCCCTTGTATTAGGAATATGGCATGACAGGTCCTCTTTACAGTGAGATATGGGGTCAATAAGACCCCACATCTCACCTCTAAGCTGGGAAGCCTGGAAAAAAAAAAAAAAAAAGGATTCTGGCTTTGATCGTATTGGCGAGTCGGTAGAAGCACCGGAGGGCGGCGGGGGATGTCTATGGCTGGGAATTGCAGGGTATCACCGACTATGGCTGGGTATCTCAGAGTATGGCGTTACAGAGCATTGCAGGATATTGGCGGGTGTTGCAGAGCATTGTAGAGTGTTGCAGGGTATTGGCGGGTGTTGCAGAGCATTGCAGAGTGTTGCAGGGTATTGGCGGGTGTTGCAGAGCATTGCAGAGTGTTGCAGGGTATTGAAGAGTAATGCAGAGTATTGCAGGGTAATGCAGGGTAATGCAGGGTAATGGCAGGGAATTGAGGGGTTAATTTTCGGTGAGCAGCGATGTGGGCACTGCAGATGCAGCCCACATCACTGCTGACACCGATCTCTTCCCCCTCCGCTGTACCGATCGGTACAGAGAGGGGGAGGGAGGAACCGGCGTCATAATATGACGCCGGTTGGTTTACAAGTGATCACTCCGTCATTTGACGGAGCGATCACGTGGCAAGCGACCGCGATGAGCGGCCATTTACCGTGATGCGTCGGGTCCTGTGGACCCGGCAGTCACGGATGCTCTCGAGTGCGCGCCCCAGGGGGCGCGCGAGAGCAGAATTCTGGGAGGACATCATATGACAGCCTCCCAGAGTTAAACAACCGCCCTGTAGCCGTCATTCGGCTATGGGCCGGTTGTTCAGTGGTTAATGTACATGGGACATTTTGAAACCTCTCCTAAAGAATAGTAACTGACGTTCAGAAACATCCATTGTGCTGTGTTTACATGCTGTGTTTGTGTCTAGAAGCGTTTTTTTTTTAATGGTCAAACATGTATCTCCATTAAAAACACCTGTAAGTGAAACATGGCTAAATGCAAGTTACCACTTTTACACACATTTACAAGCTGTTACAGGGATTTGGCATTTCAAATGCCTCTGAACATCCCTCCTGAATGCATATTTTTGCTTTCCAAAAAATGCTTTTAAACGCAGCTGCTTAGAGATGATTATAAATGACCCTGTATACATGTACTGATAATATAACAGAGGAGAGTTCAGGACCGACTGAAAAAAAAAACGTCCAACTGCTCCTAAACATCCATTTACTAGCAACAGTGCTTTCACACTGGAGACAATGGAGCAGCTGTTTGAGGGCGGATTGCAGACGCTATTTCTAACGCTATAGCGTCTGCAAAACACCCGCAGTGTGAAAGGGGTCTTACAGCTGAACTCTGGGAATTACACAAAGAACACCACTGCAGTAGACCTCCCAAACTACAAGGGTTAAAGTGATTGTTATTTAAAAAAAACTTTACAAACATGTTATACTTACCTGCCCTGTGCAAGGGTTTTACACAGAGCAGCCCTGATCCTCTTCTTCTGGGGTGCCCTGCAGCAATTCTTGCTTCTCTTCATCGGGTGCCTCCATGGAGAGCTGCTTTCCCTGGGGGCACCTGTGCAGGCGAGCTTGAGTCCCGCTGCTGCGTGCATTGACACAGACAGACAGCAGGGCTAGGCCCCGCCCACCCCCACTTTTGGGCCACTGAATTTAAATTGCAACAGTGGAAGCCAATGGCTCCTGACATTAATCTATCCAATGAAAACGAAGACAGTGGCTGGATCTGTGGGTTCATGCTCGTCACTGGGATGGATGAGTTCAGGTAAGGAAAAGGAGAGGGGGGGAGGCTCTGGGGGCAGCTGCAAAACAGAAGGTTTTTCACCTTAATGCATAGAATGCATTAAGGTGAAAAACCTTGAAGGTTTACAACCACTTTAAATGCTTGTTACATCTAGAGGGTAAAGGATCAAGATAAGTACTTACATTATTCCTTGCTCGTGCAGGCTCCATTTAGTGACCTTAGTGCTTTCACACTGGGGAGGTATGCTTGCAAGCAGCGTCTTTGGGGCGGTGGGGGAGCGGTGTATACACTGCTCCTCCACTGCCCTGCAATTCAAATCAATGGGCAGCGCTGCCGAAGCAATCACCCACCCCACTTTTAGGGCTGGTTTACACCATGTGCAGTGCCCTTGGCTTTTTCACACTGGTTTAATGCAGATCACTTCAAGGGCACAAAATAAATAATGGTATTCTATTTGCCTCATTTACACCACAATGTTATATACATGTGCACAGCATTATATTGAAACATGTTTGCATTTTAATGCAACATAACTGAAAGTAAAGATATATTAAAAACTGGTAATGGTATTTTGACCCTTTCAGATGCCGGTCAAATCACAATGGATGACATAAAAAAAATTAATTAAGTCTAAACACCAATAGTGCAGCACTAGTACTATATCCAAGTGTCAAAATAATATGTGAAATAATCACTATGACAATATATACACTGTACGAAATATGGATAAGTAAAAATCAATACTAAATTGATTAATACACGCTCCTTCCCAAATAAAGTGCAAACATGCAAAAGTGGTTTCAACTGAGTACAAACGTGTATAAAAAGTCCAAACACAAAATAAGTTCAGTAGTGCAAATAGTGAATATTCAAACAATGTATCAAAGTCTTCAGACAATGTATCAACTTCTTCAGATATTGTACACAATCTTCATATCCTTGCTGAACAGTAGGTAAATTTGACTGAAAAATCTTCCACCACCATCACCTGTTACACATCCTACTCACCAGACTTCCATGACTCCTAATATAGGTAGTCCTAAAGCACATATGGGTATATTCAGCAGGAGTTGTGCATGATCCCAGCGTTTAACCAATCGCCATGGATTGTTCCAGCTGCGCTTCAAAAACAGCAGAGATGACGTATCACAATCAAGCACCCTACCGGTTTCATTGGTACACACCAAGGTCTTTAGGGGTCGACCCCTGACAAGTGATGGTGGTGGAAAATTTTTCAGTCAAATTTACCTACTGTTCAGCAGGAATTTGAAGATTGTGTACAATATCTGAAGACGTTGATACATTGTTTGAATATTCACTATTTGCACTACTGAACTTATTTTGTGTTTGGACTTTTTAGACAAATATTATTATGTTATCATGTTGGTACTCAGTTGAAACCACTTTTGCATGTTTGCACTTTATTAAGTGTGGTTTAATCAATTTAGTATTGATTTTAACTTATCAATTTTTCTTTTCTACAATGTGCTGCTCCTTACCAACTTTCACCTGTTTAATTATTCTAATTGCACCAATTATCCTTCCACTTTGCATGGTTCTGGGGTTTTTAACCACTCATTCGCATTTTTTACTGTACAAAATTTCACTGTGAAAAATTGAGAATTGTGACAAATCAAAGAAAATTTTAAATAAAGTGAAAAAATAAATCATGCAAATTAGTGTCCTCCAGTACACTGCTTCCGTGCCTAATAAATCACAAGTCCAAGGTGTAAATCCTTTATGAATTGCTTAATACTGATTAATCCAAGCAGTAGTGCGCCACCACTTTCGTACTCCCTGCCTGTGGTAATATCCTCACCTCGGGGTATGTGACCTCACAATTAAGTTTCAATTGCCCCTGAGGAAGACACCTGATCTTTGTGTCGACATGTGTAGGGGAAGAGAGAGGACGGTGTAGGCAGCGGCTGCCTCGTAAATTTATTTGATTTGTCAAAATTCTCAATTTTTCACAGTGTATATATTTTCATAATGATTATTTCATATATTATTATTTTGACACTTGGATATAGGACTAGCGCTGCACTAATGGTATTTAGAATTAGCGTTGGTATATTATAGGTGTGTGTGTGTGTGTGTGTGTGTGTGTGTGTGTGTGTGAACAGTGTCAGCAGCTGAATTCGTAATGTAATTTTTATATTTTATACAACTTATTTATTTATATATATATAGTGAACACACACGGTAGCTCGCAAGGCATTCACATATACCTCTTCACATAAAAAATGCATTCGATTGCAAGCTCTCATGAGCAGGGATCACCTAATCCTTATTTTTGGAATTGAAGTGTAACTGTACTGTCCTTTTATTTTGTGAAGTGCTGGGCAAACTGTAGGCACTATATTCTGTATAATAATCATAATAAAAATGCACACTTTAAATGTGTTGCAGTGAGTTTTTATGTGTAGTAAGGTGTGAAAGCATCCTGGATGAAAGCTGCAGATATTAAAAATATTATCAACAATTGCATTGACAATGAAATTGTATTAAAGTGTACCTATGGTCAAAATGCAATAATCACAAATTAATTCCCACACTGTATATTTCTAGCCTACTCTTAATAATCTAAATGAACTTGAGGTTTTTCAACTTACTTTGTGAAGATCCCCACACATTACTTCCTTGAATTCTAAGACACGTATTCACTATGCCCTGTGAGCAGGCACTGTTGTGTCACAGATCCTTCTGAGGTGCAGATAGGAGATGTTTCAGAAGGTAGAGTCAGTTTAAGAATCACTGTTTGTAGGCAGAAAGGTACCATGGGATATGTGGTATATGTAGTATGGCCAGCAGCAGGTAAAACACACAACATGAACAACTCACAAAGTGTGTATATATATATATATATATATATATATATATATATATATATATGATAAATCCTAATCACCCCTCTCCCCAGAATAGTACAGTATTGTTAGAACTACTCTGATGAAAGAATGAAAAGCAAAAAAAAAGTTTAAAACCAAAAAATTGCTTGTAGACACTATACCTTTCACAAAAACTAATGTACACATTTTGTTTTTTTTTACCAAAGTCATGTAGCAGGATGCAATTTGGCCAAAATGTATGATGAAATTTGATTTTCTTGGATATGTTTTATGACAGAAAGTAGAACATATTTTTTTGTTTTTCAAAATTTGGGGTATTTTTTTTGTTTATATTGCAAAAAAAAAAAAAAAAAAAAACACAGTGGTGATCAAATACCGCCAAAATTATATAACCAAAATGAAGAAAATGTTTTTTTTTTTTTTTTTATCTGAATTTTCTGTCTTTATTTAGCTAAAAAAAAATACCAGCAAAAGAAAGCTGCACTTGTGTAAAAAAGTAAATGACATAAATTGAATCTGTAGAAGGTGTTGGATGACCGCACAATCACTAGTTAAAGTAGCACAATCCAGGTCATGAAGGGGGTAAAACCTTCTGGAGTTGAAGTAGTTACAGGAAGTGTGTGTGTGTGTGTGTTTGACAACACAAGTTTACAAACTTCAGAATCCTGCAGAATAATAGGAGTAAAGTTAGAAATAATAGAAATACAGAAACGCCAGAATTACTGCATTTGCAATCATGCTTACACCTCTACACAGAAAGTGATCAAGCAGAACACATAAATAGCTCACACTTGTAACAAATGATAATTGTCAATAGATTGGACATTTAGAAATAATTGAAAGATTACGTAGAAATGGATCTATGGTTTTCCCTCTTGATCATAGATATATTTTAAAGCTCGTGTGAATTTTAATTGATTGGGTTTAGATAGACTTTACCTTGTTAATTAAATAGCGCTACAATTATGTAAACAGAAGACACCGATCGCTTCAATCTCCGGATCGTGCCGAATCGCTCTCCGTAGAAGCTGACACATGGCATAACATAGAGCTGACAACAGGTGGCGCTGTCGCTCCATGAATGCGCTCCGTCTGCTCGGCTCACCCTTGTTTGGAAGAACACGAAACTCGATCGTCCCCTCACCTCGCTCGTTCATATCCCGCGCTGCTCCTCAGACACACATCGCAGCGACGGCCTGACTCAGACAATGTGTGTGTGATAATAAAGGATTTCCCCGCCACCCCGACCCGTCCGGTCCCTAAACTGCGGGACAAGCGAGGGGGAGCGGCGCCCTGTGCTGGAGATCACCTCACACCGTTCTTTATCAGTAGACGAATAGACGAGGGCGCCCCGCTGCCCTCAAAGTATGACACGGGCGCCGGAGGTGTACTCTATAGACACCGGGAGGTGACAGCTCCTCTAGAGAGAAGAGTCCCTGGGGTGACGACACTCATGTCCCCTCCACACACATACTGGGGCCCGGGAACCTGTATAATAAGAAACACATGAAAGCCTTCTGACCACCCCGGAGTGTGACTGACCCCGGGCTCAACTTCCCGCTCACCCCGCCGCCCTCCTCCTATTGGCTGCCTCTCTCCCCCAGGACGACCGGTCACCTCTCACAGGACTCCCTCACAGCGGCTCTGATTGGCTGCCTGAACTGCACCAAACTTTATTATACGGAGAAAGTTCACTTCTCCATCAACTCCGAGCCGAGTGTAGTGCGCGCTGCCAGGAGTAATACCGTGCGATAGTAGCGCCCCGCATATCTCACACAGCAATAATTACACAGTAAAATGATTTACTTCACCCGCTGCTGACTACACTCTGTATTCACATAGCTCCCAACTGTCCCTGATTCGGAGCAATGTCCCTCTTTCCCCCTCATTTGGGTCTGATCTATTATTATTTAACCACCTCAATACAGGGAACTTATACACCTTCCTGCCCAGACCAGATTTCAGCCCTGTCGCACTTTGAATGAGAATTGCGTGGTCATGCTACACTCTACCCAAACTACATTTTTATCATTTTGTTCCCACAAATTGAGCTTTCTTTTGGTGGCATTTGATCACCTCTGGGGTTTTTATTTTCTGCTAAACAAATAAACAACACTTTGTAAAAAAGTATGTTTTCTCCTTCACTTATGGGCACTGATGGGGCTGCACTGACGGGCACTGATATGCAGCACGGATGGGCACTGATAGGTGGCACAGATGTACAGTAATTGCTGGTACAGTTGGATGCCACTCAGTGCCAAACAATAATGCCTGCCAATCAGTGATGCCCATTGTGGGCACTGATTGCATCCCTGGTGGTCTAGGGAGGCATACCTGGTGGTCCTAGTGGCATCCCCGATGGTCCAGTGTGGGGGGGCTGCGCTGATAATCAATCAGCGCAGCCCCCCCCCCCCCCCCCCCGTGAGAGGAGCACCCAATCGGCTCTCCTCTACTCACATCTGACGAAAAATCGATTTACAACTGTGATTGAACACGGCTGATCACGTGGTAAAGAGTCTCCGTCAGAGACTCTTTACCGAGATCAGTGTGTCAGATTGGAACAATGCACCACCAATCGCTGCGATGGACCGTCCTCTCCTCACACTTGTACACTTGGACTGTCCTCTCCTAACATTCGTACATCTGGACTGTGCTCTCCTAACACTCATACACTTAGACCGTCCTCTCCTAACACTTGTACACCTAGACAACCCTCTCCTAACACTTGTATAACTGGACTGTCCTCTCCTCACACTTGCACACTTGGACCGTCCTCCCCTAACACTTGTACACCTAGATCGTCCTCTCCTAACACTCGTACACCTAGATCGTCCTCTCCTAACACTTGTACACCTGGACCGTCCTCTCCTCACAGTCGTACACCTGGACAGTCCTCTCCTAACACTCATACACCTGGACCGTCCTCTCCTCACACTCGTACACCTGGACCGTCCTCTCCTCACACTCGTACACCTGGACCGTCCTCTCCTCACACTCGTACACCTGGACCGTCCTCTCCTCACAGTCGTACACCTGGACAGTCCTCTCCTAACACTCATACACCTGGACTGTCCTCTCCTCACACTCGTACACCTGGACCGTCCTCTCCTCACAGTCGTACACCTGGACAGTCCTCTCCTAACACTCATACACCTGGACCGTCCTCTCCTCACACTCGTACACCTGGACCGTCCTCTCCTCACACTCGTACACCTGGACCGTCCTCTCCTCACACTCGTACACCTGGACCGTCCTCTCCTCACACTCGTACACCCCCCCCCCTGTAAGAGGAGCACCCAATCGGCTCTCCTCTACTCACATCTGACGAAAAATCGATTTACAACTGTGATTGAACACGGCTGATCACGTGGTAAAGAGTCTCCGTCAGAGACTCTTTACCGAGATCAGTGTGTCAGATTGGAACAATGCACCACCAATCGCTGCGATGGACCGTCCTCTCCTCACACTTGTACACTTGGACCGTCCTCTCCTAACATTCGTACATCTGGACTTTGCTCTCCTAACACTCATACACTTAGACCGTCCTCTCCGAACACTTGTACACCTAGACAACCCTCTCCTAACACTTGTATAACTGGACTGTCCTCTCCTCACACTTGCACACTTGGACCGTCCTCCCCTAACACTTGTACACCTAGATCGTCCTCTCCTAACACTCATACACCTGGACTGTCCTCTCCTCACACTCGTACACCTGGACCGTCCTCTCCTCACAGTCGTACACCTGGACAGTCCTCTCCTAACACTCATACACCTGGACCGTCCTCTCCTCACACTCGTACACCTGGACCGTCCTCTCCTCACACTCGTACACCTGGACCGTCCTCTCCTCACACTCGTACACCTGGACCGTCCTCTCCTCACACTCGTACACCTAGACCGTCCTCTCCTCACAGTTGTACACCTGGACCATCCTCTCCTAACACTCATACACCTGGACTGTCCTCTCCTAACACTCATACACCTGGACCATCCTCTCCTCACATTCGTACACCTGGACCATCCTCTCCTTACACTCGTACACCTGGATCGCCCTCTCCTCACACTCATACACCTGGACCGTCCTCTCCTCACACTCGTACATCTGGCCCGTCCTCTTCTAACACTCGTACACCTGGACTGTCCTCTCCTCACACTCGTACACCTGGACCGTCCTCTCCTCTCGTACACCTGGACCGTCCTCTCCTCTCGTACACCTGGACCGTCCTCTCCTCTCGTACACCTGGACCATCCTCTCCTCTCGTACACCTGGACCGTCCTCTCCTCACACTCGTGCACCTGGACCATCCACTCCTCTCACTTGTACACCTGAACCATCCTCTCCTAACACTCATACATGTGAACCCATCTCTCCTAACCCTCGTACACCTGGATCGCCCTCTCCCCACACTCATATAACATAACCGTCCTCACATTCGTACACCTGGACCGTCCTCTTCTCACACTTATACACCTCGATATATGCTTAGTATGTATATGACAGCTGGCATTATGCTCAGTATATACTGTCTATAGAAGACAGCTGGGATTATGCTTAGTATATACTGTATATAGAAGTCGGCTGGCACTATGCTCAGTATATAGTGTACATAGACGGTGGCTGACATTATGCTCAGTATATACTGTATATAGAAGGCAGCTGGCATCATGCTCAGCATATACTGTATATTTAAGACGGCTGGCATTATGCTCCACATATACTATATAAAGAAGACAGCTGGCATTATGCTCCACATATACTATATAAAGAAGACAGCTGGCATTATGCTCAGCATATACTGCATATAGAAGGCAGCTGGCATTATGCTCAGTATATACTGTAGTTAGAAGACAGTTGGCATTATGCTCAGTATATACTGTATATAGAAGACAGCTGGTATCATGTTCAGTACATATTGTATATAGAAGGCAGCTGGCATTATGTTCAGTATATACTTTATATGGAAAATAGCTGGCATTAAGCTAAATATATACTGTATATAGAAGACAACTGGCAAAATGCTCAGTATACAGTATATACACAATATATAGAAGATGTCTGGCATTATGCTCAGTATATACTGTATATATAAGGCAGCTGGAATTATGCTGAGTATATACTGTATATATTAGACAGCTGGCATTATTCTCAGTATATACTGTCTATAGAAGGCAGCTGGCATTATGCTCAGTATATATTCTATATAGAAGACAGCTATCATTATGCTCAGCATAAACTGTATATAGAAGGCAGCTGGCATTATGCTCAGTATATACTGTATATACAAGGCAGCTAGCATTATACTCTGTATATACTATCTATAGAAGGCAGCTAGCATTCTACTTAATATATACTATACATAGAAGACAGCTGGCATTATGCTCAGCATATACTAGATATAGAAGACAGCTGGCATTATGCTCAGCATATACTGTATATAAAAGACAGCTGTCATTATGCTCAGTATATACTGTATATAGAAGACAGCTGTCATTATGCTCAGTATATACTGTATATAGAAGACAGCTGGCATTATGCTCAGTATATACTTTGTATATAGAAGATGGCTGGCATTATGCTCAGCATATACTGTATATAGAAGATGGCTGGCATTATTCTCAGTATATACTGTATATAGAAGGCAGCTGGCATTATGCTCAGTATATACTGTATATAAAAGACAGCTGGCAATGTGCTCAGTATATACTAGGTGGCTTGCATTATGTTCAGAATATACTGTATATAGAAGGCAGCTGGTATTATGCTCAGTTTATACTAGTGTCTATATAAGGCAGCTGGCATTATACTCAGTATATACTATATAGAAGACAGCTGGCATTATGCTCAGTATATACTGTATATAGAAGACAGCTGGCATCATGCTCAGCATATACTGTTTATAGAAGGCAGCTGCGTTATGTTCAGTATATAGTTGACAGCTGGCATCATGCTCAGCATATACTGTATATAGAAGATGGCTGGCATTATTCTCAGTATATACTGTATATAGAAGGCAGCAGGCATTATGCTCAGTATATACTGTATATAAAAGACAGCTGGCAATGTGCTCAGTATATACTAGGCAGCTGACATTATGTTCAGAATATACTGTATATAGAAGACAGCTGGCATTATGCTCAGCATATACTGTATATAGAAGGCAGCTGGTATTATGCTCAGTATATACTGTCTATAGAAGGCAGCTGGCATTATACTCAGTATATACTATATAGAAGACAGCTGGCATTATGCTCAGTGTATACTATATAAAAGACAGCTGGAATTATGCTCAGTATATACTATATAGAAGACAGCTGGCATTATGCTCAGTATATACTGTATATAGAAGACAGCTGGCATCATGCTCAGCATATACTGTATATAGAAGATGGCTGGCATTATGCTCAGTATATACTGTTTATAGAAGGCACCTGGCATTATGCTCAGTATATACTGTTTATAAAAAACAGCTGGTATTATGCTCAGGTTGTCTATGGGAAATAGACGTATGAGTGCTGCCAGCATTGCTGCAGAGGTTGAAGGGGTGGGGGGTTAGGCTGTCAGTCCAGGATTACCAAAATCCAGAAAAAGCAATAAAAACTGTTTTCTTTACTAAAAACTGATACTCTGAAATCCTGAACTCTGGAAACCTTGTGTCCTTTCTACAACCATTTTCACAATGGAAAGGCGTTTGCACTGTCACGGTATATACTGTAGATTAGAAGATGACTGACATTATGATTAGTATATATATACACTATATAGATATATATAGATTTATGTACATATGTATAGAAGACAGCTGGCATTATGCTTCGTATATATAGGAGTATATAAGACAGCTGGTATTGTGCTCTATATATTCACTATATTACCAAAAGTATTGGGATGCCTGCCTTTACATGCACATGAACTTTAACGGTATCCCAGTCTTAGTCCATAGCGTTTAATATTGAATTGGCCCACTCCTTGCAGCTATAACAGCCTCAACTCTTCTGGGAAGGCTGTCCACAAGGTTTAGGAGTGTGTCTATGGGAATGTTTGACCATTCTTCCAGAAGCACATTTGTGAGGTCAGACACTGATGTTGGACGAGAAGGCCTGATTCATCCAACCTTTTGGTTCTAAATCATCCCAAAGGTGTTCTATCAGGTTGAGGTCAGGACTCTGTCCAGGCCATTCAAGTTCCTCCACCCCAAACTCGCTCATCCATGTCTTTATGGACCTTGCTTTGTGCACTGGTGCACAGTCATGTTGGAACAGGAAGGGGCCATCCCCAAATTGTTCCCACACAGTTGAGAGCATGAAATTGTCCAAAATGTCTTGGTATGCTATCCTAAATAATTCCCTTCACTGGAACTAAGGGGCCATGCCCAACCTCTGAGAAAAAAACAACCCTACACCATAATCCCCCCTCCAACAAATGATTTGGACCAGTGCACAAAGCAAAGTCCATAAAGACATGGATGAGCGAGTTTGGAGTGACGGAACTTGACTGGCCTGCACAAAGTCCTGACCTCAACCCAATAGAACACCTTTGCCTGACCTCATAAACGTTTTTCTGGAAGAATGGTCAAACATTCCCATAGACACACTCCTAAACCTTGTGGACAGCCTTTCCAGAAGAGTTGAAGCTGTTATAGCTTAAATGGGTGGGCCAACTCAATACTGAACCCTACGGACTAAGACTGAGATGCCATTAAAGTTCATGTGCATGTAAAGGCAGGTGTCTCAATATTTTTTTTAATATAGGGCAGTGTTTCTCAATTCCAGTCCTCAAGGCTCATCAACAGGTCATGTTTTGAGGCTTTCCATTATTTTGCACAGGTGATTTGATCAGTTTTTCACTGCCTGAGGCCCCATTCACACCTGAGTGCCGGTTCACACAGGAGCGATTTGTCAGGCGACTTAGCCGCCTGACAAGTCGCGCTCTGTTCTGTACTATGGAAACGTTCTAATAGGAGCGACTCAAGTCACTCCGACTTAGAAAAAGGTTCCTGTACTATTTTTGGGGTGACTTCAGGTGACTTGCATTGACTTTCATACAGAAGTCGTTTTGCAAGTCACTGCTGAAGTGTGCATGTCGCGTCTGTGTCCTGTTGCCCCTGTGTGAACCAGCACTGAGTGTTTTGTAGCTTGAAGCCTCAAGCTACAAAACGCTGGAGGGGAAAAAATCTATTATTCTCAATGGAGATGGTTCACATCTCCACTCCAAATCGCCTGAAGCCGAACGCTCGGGCAGATTTGGGCGTTTTTATTCTTTTTCCCTGCACAAAATCACGGCAAAACACGGTAAAAAACACTGCAAAATCGCGGTAAAAAACGCAGCAAAATCATGGTAAAATCGCACGATTTTCTGCCTGAAAACGCTATGCTCAGGTGTGAATGGGGCCTTAGTAATTACCACAGCCGTATCATCTGAGGGAAATCCTGAAAACATGACCTGGTGGTGCGCCTTGAGGACTGGAATTGAGAAACACTGATATAGGGTATATGAGTATAATATAGAAGGGGCTGGCATTATGCTCAGTATATACTAAATATAAACTAAATATATGAGTAGATAGAAGCTATCATTTTGCTTTATACTTGTGTATGTATATATATATATATATATATATATATATATATATATATATATATATATATATATACACACACACAGTATATATCAGCTATCTTTTTGCTCAGTGTGTATAGTGATGAATAGAGTGTAGTATTTAATAGAACATAATGAGTGATCACACCCTAGTTGTGGAAGTTCTTGTAGAAGTGCTGTGATCTGCCCATTTCTCTCCCAGCCTAAGTCCTATTATTCTAGTTTGGAGTCCCCTCTCTACTTTTTCTGCATATTATTACCAGGCTATTCTGAAATAGTGTGAATATACTCCAGACATCTTTAGATTTAAATAGGAAATGTCACTAAGCCAATTGAATAGAATGCTATGCCTGATTCTGGAGTCACTTGTTTTCCCTGTCATTACTTATGTTGTCTAAGTTTTGATTGCAAAAAAAAAAAAAACAAGCAAAAATTCCCCTTTGTGGGTTAAAGAAGGAGAAAGCTTTCACAGATAACACTATGGGTTTCATGATAATATTAATATCAGTGCAAGACGATTACTTCCCTTAAACAATTTACTATATTATTTTTTTATTGTTTATAAAAAGTGTCTGTATGTAATGCTAATGCAGCTCTCAAATTTTCCTCTCACCTATTCACATTTTGTGAGTGGAAAATAAGGGCTGGCGAGCGTGGGCTGCCTCGGAGCAGGGTGGGGTGAGCACCGTTGGTAGGCGGGGTTGAATGGGAGCCCTTCTCCCAGTGATCGCCCCAGGGAAGAGAGAGGAAAGCAGGCGGCCGTATCATATGAGCGCAGAGGATCATCGCTGTAACAGGCAGCTTTCATTAGAATTGCTGAGTGTTCCCCGCACTCGCTGTCACACACAGCCCTGCCTTCTAGCTCGGGTACTTTAGAAGACAGATCACCCATCCAATGGCAGGACGTGTGAAGCATATCAAAGTTCTCGCGCTAGGAGGCAGGGCTTTATGTGATGGCGAGCGGCGGGAACACTCTGCAATTTAAATTAAAGTTGTTACAGTGATGTTCCTCGGCGCTCTGATGACCTGGCCGCCAATCCTCTTCCTCTCCTCTCATCTCCTGTACAGGTTAGCTGCATTGATGGATACAGGTAGGTTGCACTGATGGGCACAGGTGAGGCTGCACTAATGGGCACTGATAAAGTTGTTGTTAATATTTATTTTGTGAAATTTCATGAGATAATTTATGAGGGTGTGTTTAGGGGCAGAATTATGGGCAGGCAGGGTAGCGGTTGGGTGGGGCAACTAATGGCGAGTAACCCTTAAGGCCTGGCTAGTAGCTCAGGACTTGAAATTTTGAGCCCTGTGCTAAAGTATATGTAAACTTCATATAATTATTAACATGTTCATGTTATTTCCAGATCTGTAGCTTGCCGCCCATCTGTGCATCTGCAAAGAAGGCGGGCTTTAATGCACACACATCACATATTACGTATCCAGGGATGGCAGGGGTTTCTGCGTTGGGAGCGCGCTTCCTGAACACTTGCAGTACAGTTAAAGAGGAGTCACCGCCCCCCCCCCCCCCCCCACGAAAAAAATGAAAAGTCAGTAGCTACAACTACTGTAGATGCTGACTTTTAATATTAAGACACTTACCTGTCCAGTGTTCCAGCAATGTCGGCACCTGAGCTGATTTTTGGATCTGCTCTCGGGCGCTGCTGCCACCATACGTGGTAAGGGAAACCACAGCCGTTACCCTACTGCGCATGCGCGAAGCATGCTGCACTTTCTAACTGGCCCAGTGGAGGAGGAACGAGTCTAAAACAGGTACCCATTCCCCCCTCCCCCTTGAAAGGTGCCAAATGTGGGGGGAGGAAGCAGATAAGCAGAGGTTCCACTTTTGAGTGAAACTCCACTTTAAGCAATATAAAGTTAATAATGCATATGTGCGTCTGCAAAGATGGCAGGCTTTAATACCCACATGCCGCACATACGTATCCGTGGACGGCAGATGTTTCCGTGTTGGGAGCACGCTCACTGAACACTTGCAGTACAGATGCCTGTCACTCATAATTCTCAGGGCTAGCTCCAGAACATGTGACCACAGTGACAGCCAATCACATTGGTCACATGATCAGGTAGACCTTCCCAACCCCCTCCCCCCAGGCATAATAGCCCAGTTAAAGGGATGCGAAGGCAGGGCAGGAATGCGCACGCCCTTCCCTAATGCTGGCGCCAGGTGGGCTATTTAAACAGGGCTTCTGCATAGATTCATTACTGTTTGGTCTGCAGCTTCTGTGTGTGTGTGTTTCTGACTTCTTTGTGACCTCTGATCTTGATCCAGATTGCCTCTACCTTTGCTAGTCTGCTACATACCATGACCCTGGCTTGTCCTTGGATTACGCTTTTGCCTCTTGATTCTGCCTGATTGTCCTGCTGTGTTACCATCTATGCCTGATCTGCCCGACTGTTATCAACCCAACCTGTCTGACCCTGCATCTGCTCATCCAGCCTAATACCATCTCTAGTACAACAAGGCCTCATCTGGTTCCTGCTGCCAGCTGAGATAGGCCGTCTATACATCAGGATTCAATTTTCAGATATATGACACAGTTTGTAGACTCTATAACTTTCCTACAAACTAAATAATGTGCACTCATTTGGGTATTTTTACCAAAGAAATGTAGCAGAATACCTTTGGTCTAAATTTATGAAGGATGCGTTTTTCCCCAGAATTTCTGGTCTTTGTTTACTTAGCAAAAAAAAACAGTGGTAATTAACCACTTGCCAACCGCGCTATAGATGAATGATGGCTACAGCGCAGGCGGCTATTTCTGGGAGGGCGTTTATTGACATCTTCTCACGCACCCCCTGGTGCCAGGAGTGTCCGTGAAGGCTAGGTCCTCCGGACACAGCGCATCACGGATCGGGGTAAAAGGACAATCACAGCGGCCCTTTACCATGTGATTGCTCCATCTAATGACGTGAGTTATCACTTTGTCAACAAACCGGTGTCATGTCTGGTTCAGCTCTCTCCTCACACCAATTGATACAGCAGCGTGAGTGGGCTGGATTTGGAGTGCACATAGTGCTCTCTTGTGCTTCATCAGTGCTCATCCGTGCCCATCAGTGCACATGCCCCCAATTATGTCACATCTGACAAAATATATAGGGCGGAACCTATGTCTGTCAATGTCACGTTTGTTTGATCTTTACTGGATCTGTGTTTTTAGCAATGCTTATTTTTAATAAATCATCTTACAGTTTTACACCATGTGGATACTCTTCTTTTCTTTATGGAATATCCATGAGGCAATTAGGAACCAGCAAGGTCCGCCATGACATCGTCTCCACCTCTTCCAAATAGATGGATTTGCCATGATTTGTGATTCCATGCTTATCTAGACTCTTATAATGTGGAATCTAAAGTTCTGGTAAGCGCACATCTTTATCAATTATGGTGAAGGTGTACTCGGTGAATGGTCATTCATTTCCTCTTGGACACGTTTTTAAAGACTTTATTTCCATACATTTCATTTATTGTTCATTTTCACATGGAAACATGTCATGGACTGTTGATATTTTACTTGTTTTTCACATTTTTTTGCTCAACTAGCGTGGCAATTCAGATTTTATACATTGCTACACAATTTGTTCTGTTGTGTTATTGCTAGCAGCTTTTTTTTTGTCATTTTTTTTTGCATATTTCCTTTTATCTCCTGAGTTTCTCTATCCATACCATCAGTGCTCATAAATGCCTCACCTGTGTCCATCCGTGCCCATCCATGCCTCATCCATGCCCATCAGTGCTCATTCATGCCCATCAGTGCTCATCCATGCCTCATCCATGCCCATCAGTGCTCATCCAGGCCTTATCAGTGCCCATCAGTTCTCATCCATGCCTCCTCCATGCTTATCAGGGCTCATTCATGCCTCATTCATGCCACATCAGGGCTTGTTCATGCCTCATCCTTGCCCATCAGTGCTCATCCATGCCTCATCAGTGCTCATCCAGCCACATCAGTGCTCATCTGTGCCTCATCCATGCCACATCAGTGCCCAGCCGTGCCTCATCCATGCCAGATCAGTGCTCACCTGTGCCACATCAGTGCTCATCCGTGGCACCTCAGTGCTCGTTCCTGCCTCATCCATGTCGCATCAGTGCTCATCCATGCCTTATCCATGCCACATCAGTGCTCATCAATGCCTCATCTGTACCACATCAGTGCTCATCCGTGCCCATCAGTGCTCATCCATGCCTCATCCTTGTCACATCAGTGCTCATTTGTGCCACATCCGTGCCCATCGGTACTCATCCATGCCTCATCCATGCCCCATCAGTGCTCATCCACGCCACATCAGTGCTCATCCATGCCACATCAGTGCCATCACATTCCTCATCCGTGTCACATCAGTGCTCAACCATGCCACATCGGTGCCATACACTGCCCTACAGGGCAATGTATGAAACCGCTTTTGGAGTCCTGGGCTTATGGAAGAAATTAGTAAGGAGGAGAACTGCTGCCTCTATCAGTACATCCACCTAAGTGGAATGTATAAGATAAGTGTGTGAAGAAGGGAGTATAGAAGTGGTGCTGTTCTGGGGTGTAGTATCACATACCCCTATGTGGTTTACAAGTAATCCCAAATGAAATGACAGATGAAATATATATCAGATTTAAAATCAAAAACAAAGGCAAAATGTATAGTGTGAACCAAGTGTGCATATGACCTATGTCCTAGTACAGCAATCTAGTATGTTTCTATTTGTGTAGCCTCGTTGTGGCTTGTGAGGTCAAAATGCAAAAAATATGTCAACCACAGTGCATATGTTTTATAAAAAACACATATGAAAACATATTCTTAATGTGACTGGTGCCCTTTACATACATTTCTTAAGTGATACTCCCATATATCAATAGACAAATTAAAAATTAAAAAATATATACTATATGCAAAAATAGTCCATATGTCATTTATAATGCAACGGCAAAACAACAAATAAATAAAAATAACATAAAAATAAAGTGACAGGTGCTCTTCATATGCTGTGCTCTGTGCTTCTTATAGGTGTCCTATAGGAAATGCACTCACCGGAACCATTCAGCTCAATTTTTCCATGTTTGCGGTATGAGATATGAGATATGAGGGTCTCCTTTAGCTTTCCCTTCATAGCTCCCACATGCAGAAAAGAGACATCTCCATAGTGTATTACCTTTAAAAAGTATACTTTATTTTATAGAAGTGAAAATGTACTCACATATAGTGCAGTAATACAGAGCTTTGAAAAACAGGAAACTGGGATGATTTGTCTTCCACGGCTCGAAACCGGAAGTGATGCAAAGATGCTGGTAGCTCCGTCCTACGCATTTCATCATTGGGAAGTCATCTGGAGCATCATCTTTGATCTTTTTTTCCCCCATCTTCTCTTCTGCCGTGCATTATGGATATTTTTCTTCTGTTTTATCTTTTTCTGTGGTTTTCTCTTTCTGCTATTATGAGAGCTATGGCTTCCCTATTATTTAGTTGCACCCACCTCTCTGGTAGGAATTTGGCAAACATGATGTATATACAAAGGCAGCCCCACATAAGACACTAAGGTTGTCTTGAGCAGTCAAATTCATTAAGACCTCAGGAACTGAATTGATAGATTTGGTTCCATGACCATGGCCACTAAGTAACCAACTTTAAAACCCCAATTGTGGCATTGCAGGATAGCATTAATAAAGGAATTGAAATCCCTAACATTGACAATAAATAAGTTACTAATTTCAGACCTTTTTCTAAGCACAGAATAAAATGTCTAATTTTCCACAGCATTAGCTCAACCCTTTGACACAGGTCCTGTAAATAAGAAGATTTAGTTAATCCATGGCATCCAGGTTCTCAAAAATTTCCTGTGAGCTACAGGGGGTTACAGGGTATTGCTGCTCATGCAGTCCACAAGGTCAAAGAGCCAAGCCATAATGAATGTTTTCCTTTATTTAACAGCCGTATGCTGACATTACATTCTGTACACAATAAAGCTGATTTTTTTTCTTATTCTTCTCTCTACTGTATGAACTTCAAGTAAGCTTAACAAGAATAAGAAAAGATAAAAATAAACCCAATTATTAAAACTTTGGAAATTGAAGACCTAAGTAGGGCAGTTAATGCCTTCTTCCTAACATTTAAAGGCCCCAGTATAAGCTTAAAACATTTAGGGTCCATGCACACTAGGCAGCAGAAAATATGGCAGAACTGCTGGCAGAAAAAAATCAGCATATAAAATGAGCCTATTGAACATATTGTACACATGTTTAAGCGTGTTTATGAGCTTTTGTGTTTTTAAGACTCTTCCCCAAAACATTAGAAAACACTAGAAAATATGTACGCCTAAAAACACATGATATGCCTAAATGCGGCGTTTAGGCGCGTCAATAATGTTTTTCTGTCTGAAAGTTCCTCTCAAACTTGTGATTTTTTTTTTTTCAGTCTGTAACTTAATTACAAATATGCCTGTAAACATTCTAATGTGCATGGACACATAAGCTAACATACTGTTGCTTTTGCTAGCTTAAAGAAAAAACGTCAAACATCGGTTTAAGGAGCATTTTTATGCCCAGTTTGCATAAGGCCTTAGTTTCAATGGTACTTTACAGTTTATAAATGTTTAGCATTTTTTATATTTTTCAATAAATATGACCTAAAACATGATCTCTCCCCAAGCTAGATAATGAGAACCTAATTAAACAAAAGAGTCAAAAACATAACGCTCGTTCACATACTGAAAATGATCTACAGTTACTGTACATATTTGTGTATGCCAAAAGTATGTAAGCAAATGCTTTCAGTAACTGTTGTGCCCTCTTGCAATAACTGCAACTGTACAAGTAAGTCCATTTCTACTTACAGAGCACCTTGAACTGTCGTGTGCATGGGCTACTTCACATGAACTTCCTGCTTGACGCCTTTCCACAATATTTCATTAGAAAAACAAGAATGCTTACAATCCTTTAAAAATACAATAGTGGTCCAGAAAATCATGTACCTTGTAATAATTTTACGGTAGCAACCTCACTTATTTCCTCTATCTCTGCTCCTCCTCGTAAAGATTTTTTATTTGTGGGTACACCTGTTAGGCTCTGAAGTTATTAAAAGAGAACAGATCAGTTCTAGGTAGGCTGTGAGCCTACCTAGAACATTTCAGTTGACACTCCTCCCCACATTGCTTTTGACAGTGTATGTATGGGACAAGTGCTTGGAGATCCAGAGACAAATGTCATCAATCAAAGCAGCCATTTCCTTGCTAGCTGTGTGGCAAAATGGCCATTGCCACACAAAGATACGAACAGCAGCAAGCGTGGCATTACAGAGATATCCAAGTGCATAACTTTACATTTATCAACATTAAACCTCATTTGCCACATAGTTGGCCAATTAAACAGTGCATTGAGGTTGGCTTGTAAGTTGGGGACATCTGTAAGGATGTTATTCCACTGCATAGCTTGATGTCATCTTCAAAGACTGAAACTGTACTTTTAATCCCACAACCTATATCATTTATAAATATATTAAAAAGTAAAACTCCCAACACTAAACGTTAGGTATACCACTAACAGCCTTAGACCAGGTTCAACAAGAAGAGACATCACCACACACAACAGAGGTTGCAGGTTCAGACCTGGGTCCTGATAGTAATTCCCCTCTCTCCTCTCCCTTGGATGTCTTAGGACCAGGTTTCTAAAGGAATTCTCTTCTTAATCTAGAGACATGAACGCTTTCTTTTCAGGTTCCCAATAATTTTCATCTGTCCTATATCCTTTTAATTTGAACCAGTTATTGTACTTTGTTGCTAAAGATCCTGGAATCAAGAATTTTCTCGACCACCAATTCTTGCTCAACTTGTATCTTAAGGCAGGTGGAGGTAGTGTGAGAATTCTCCTAGAGAAGGGGTTCTCGTGAAATGGTTTGAGCACGGAAATATGAAACATAGGGTGAATCTTCATACTATCAGGAAATATTAAGTGAAAAGTAACTGGGTCAATTTGAGCTGAAATCTGGAAAGGCCCCACAAACTTCTAACCCAAATTAGCAGATGGAATGTGTACCTTTAAATTTTTGGTTAATAACCAAACTTTGTCACCCACATGAAAAGTAGGAAGTAATTTACCATGTCTGTCTTTTAGCAGCCTTTTTGTAACATTCCTGAGCTTCCTTCAAAGTCTTAATCAATTTCTCTCAAATCTTCTTCGATATAATTAATCTTTTGGTAACAGCAAGAATTAGAGTTGAGATAGGGAGATCTGGAATAAAAAATGAATGATAGCATTTAATAGAAAAACGGCTTTGAGAAGTGGAGTTATGTTGAGAATTGTTGTAAGCAAATTCTGCTGTAGGAAGATAGTCCACCCAGTCATCCTGAAGATAACTAGCAAAACATCAAAGGTACTACTCTAAAGTTTGATTGGTCATCTCAGTCTGACCATTTACCTGAGGATGAAAAGCAGAAGACAGGTTAATTATTACACCTAAAACCGAGCAAAAGCTTTTCCAAAATGTAAGCAGTACTGCTCTGTCAAACACCACATCATCAGGAATTCCATGTAGTTAAAACATTTCTCGAACTATCAACTTTTCAGTTTGTACAGAAGAGGGTACTCCCTTAATAGGCAAAAAAACAGCCACCTTAGTGAGACGGTTGACAAGTACCAATATAGTGGTCAACTCTTTCGAGGGGGGAAGATCGACCACAAATTCCAAAGAAATTGAAAGTGGTTGAAGTAACACCAAAGGAGAAGATTGGTGTGTCCTACTGAATGCACAGGTCAAACGTGAGGTCACATAGTTCTTCACATATTTTTTTGTAACCAGGCCATCAAAAGGAACATGATAAAGGTTCTTTCATCTTAGAAATCCAAAAATTGCCAGCAAGCTTAGAGTCACGCACCAACCTGGTGGCTTCTACCCCCACTGATTCAGATGCATAGATACAATGTGCTTGAGTCTAAAAGCCAGTCATGTACTTGAGGTCATGCCCTTAGGAGGCTGATTGAGAAGTGGGTTATTCTCATACAGCTTTTAGGAGGCTCAATAATGTTTTTGAAATTGTGGCCCTTAGGAAGTTCTTCTGAGATAGAATTGTACATTCAGAGTTGCCTTCCTGGAGACTCAGACAACATCCTCCATAAGACATCAGCCTTACCATACCTTGACCCTGGTCAATACGAGATGATAAAATTGAACTTGGAAAAGAAGAGAGACCAATGCGCTTCCCTAGAAGACAATCTCTTGGCAGAACAAGAGAATACCAAATTTAATTTTTGATCACTGAGAACATTTACAGGATAATTAGCCCCTTCAAGCAGATGCCTTCATTTGGAAAAGGTTTACTTAATTGCCAGCAACTGTTTATTACCAATGTCTTAATTCATTTTGGCTAAAGAAATAAATGAGAGAAATAAGTCCAACGATGAAGCTGCATCTTTTCTACTCTTCGCTGACAAAGCATAGCACCATGGCAGAGTCTGAAGCATCCACTTCCATGATAAAAGGTATTTTAGGATCGGGATGTATCAATATTGGTGCAGAAGTGAAAAGAGTCATTAGGTTACCAAAGGCAGTCTGTGTTTCAGGTAACCATACATCCCTTTTATTTTCTGCTGTTTTATCAGTGTAAACATGCTTGTAATGCTCCTCTAGATTATCAGAAAAAATGAGAATATCATTCAAATATGCAGTGAAAAACTGGTCTGTCTAAATTCTCATCAAGCCACTCCATAAGCACCTTTAATTCAGATTCTGACAGGTTGGAAAGGGGACCAAAAGGCATGGCTAAAATAGGAAGATCAAGGGAGGAGAGAAGGGTTCAAAAGGAGCAAGATTCCAGGCAAAATTTTTGAAGGAATTGTCTGGGCTACTATCCAGCAGCCCAGGTAGTTCAGCAAAGAGAGACATGGCTAGAAACAACAAAGGTTGAGGATTCCGCCCTGGGTCCTGACAGTTAGCAAATAGTAAGCAGTCTTGCTCCAGGTACAGCAAAGCAGGTTTGAACCATAAAAGTGCCACTGCTAGGTGTAAAAAAAGAATGCAGTTTTTGCTTATTTCCATACAAAATGCTTTTCATTCAAACCAAGAAGCTTTTTTTTGGTCTAATGCGTTCAAATAATGTTTTTTCATTAGCCTCCTAGCAAACCCTACCATGCACATCATTGTTGTTCAGTGTTTTAATAAAGGTGGTCTTATTTGCACTGAATGTAAAATAAGCTTTTAGTTCTGATGTCAGCCTGGTTTTCTTTAAGATCTCCTGGAGCATTATATCCTTGTTCTTTGTGTGATCTTTGATGATCAACCACTCTCAAAGAGGGTAACAGTGGTGTCGAATTTCCCCCTATTCGTACATAATCCGCTTGATAGTGGTCAGGTGGGGTCCAAACTCTTTAGAAATAGTTAAGCAACATTTTAAACCCAATAACATTTTTTTCAGAGGCCTTTAGAAATCATCTTTGATCAAGTCATGACACACTTTTACAAATTTGTGTTAGTAAGATCAGGCTTCACACCTGCTTATCATTCCACTGAATGAAAAATCTATAGTTTCCCCTTCAAATGAATTGAGAATCTTACAGGTTTGTGTACTTTTGCCACACATACATATATGACTTAGCATACTTTTATTCAATAAATAAACAAGTAGAATGTATTTGAATAATTTTTAACCACTTGCCAACCAGCTGCCATCGTTATACTGCAGCAGGTCGGCTCTCCTGTGCAAATCGCTGTACTGTATGCAGGTACGTGAGTGTGCCCACGGGTTGGGCAGACTCAATGTCCGCCGGCGACCTGCGATCGCCTTGTACAGAGACAGAATGGGGATCTGCTAGTTTAAACAAGCGGAACCCCATTCTGACAAGGATATGTCAAAGATCTTTTGTTCTCAGTGATCGGGAACAGTGATCTCTGTCATGTCCCAGTGAGTCCATCCCCCTACAGTTAGAACACACTTAGGGAACACACTTAACCCCTTGATCGCCCCCTAGTGTTAACTCCTTCCCTGTCAGTGTCATTTTTACATTGATCAGTGCTTCAGATCTCAGATCTCCACCGTTACAAATAAAAGTCCCTAAATAACTTTTGCCTATTGCAATTTTTTTTTACCAAAAATATGTAGCGGAATATATATTGACCTAAACTGATGAATAAATGTGTTTTTTTTATATATATTTTTTGGATATGTATTATAGCAATAAGTAAAAACAATTGTTTATTTTTTTTTCAAAATTGTCACACTTTATAGCGCAAAAAATATAAAAAAAGATGATCAAATAAAACCAAAAGAACACTCTATTTGCGGGGAAAAAAAGGATGTCAATTTTGTTTGGGTACAGCGTCGCACAACCACGCAATTGTCAGTTAAAGCGATGCAGTGCCGTGTCACAAAAAATGGCCTGGTCATTAAAGGGGCAAATCCTTCCGGTCCTTGAGTGGTAAAATTTGGTTCTCATTATCTAGTTTCCGGTCATATTTTTGCAGAAGTATTGAAAATTTAAATGGATTCTTTTAACTGTCAAGAATCCATGGAAGTGAGCTTTTGTGTTAGAGGTTGATGTAGGATTCCCAGAGGTGATGGCAGGGATAGATTTCTCTGCATGCTGATGCCTCCAGGTTCACCCTGCTGCAGGTGCAAAGACAGGCTAGCAAGTGGATTTGGAGGTGATCGGTAGTTTCGTCAATCCAAAGTGGGCAAAGAAGAGAAGATCCAGGCCAAAGGTCAGAGCAGGTGGAGGACAATTGCATGAAAGAGATTAACCTTCTATGGGGAGGTGGGTTGCCATCTAGATAAAGGAAGGCTCGTAAACATGGTGTCCTAGTAGATGATCAGCAACGGCATGCAATGCCAAGCTGTTGCTAACAAAGCAAACATAATATTTGTATGCATTAAAAAGGGGATCAACTCCAGAGATAAAATGATAATTCACCTGCTCTATAAGATGCACCTGGATTATGCTGTCCAGTTCTAGGCACCAGTCCTCAATAAGGATGTACTGGAAATGGAGCAAGTACAAAGAAGGGTAACTAAGCTAATAAAGGGTTAATAAAGGTTAGTTATGAGGAAAGGTTGCGAGCACTGAACTTATTCTCTCTGGAGAAGAGATGCTTGAGAGGGCATATGATTTCAATTTATAAATACCGTACTGGTGACCCCACAATAGGGATCAAACTTTTTTGTGGAAGGGAGTTTAACAAGACACGCGGTCACTCATTAAAATTAGAAGAAAAGAGGTTTAACCTTAAGCTACATAGAGGGTTCTTTACTGTAAAAGTGGCAAGGATGTGGAATTCCTTTCCACATCCACGGGGAGCATCGATAGTTTCATAAAACAATTAGATAAGCCCGAGACGACGTCCACTTAGTGATGAAGCGCGGAAGGAGGAGCAACGTTCTGACGTCACCTCGCTGCCCTCACGCTCCGTTTGCATGGGCGTGCTTGGTATCTTTTGCTGCCTGGCTTAAATTAATATTTATTTGATCTTTTTTAGCTTACCTGTGTTAACAGACTTTTTTACCAATAAAAAACATTTGGTTTTAGGTATGGCAAACATTTTTAATTTTTTTCATATGGGCTCAATACTTACCCATTGACACTATATTTGTGGTCACCTGTTGGAGTCCCAGCTTCCATAGAGCCCAATGGAGTGCCTGATTAATGGACGGGAAGAGGCATAGACTCCCGTGGGAGTCTATGCCCAGAAGTGGGTGCAAATACCTGTCTTAGACAGATATCTGCACCCCCTTCCCCCCTGAAAGTTGGCAAATGTGACACCGGAGAGGGGTGGAGGGTTCCGAAAAGCGGAGGTTCAATTTTTGTGTGAACCTTTGCTTTAAGCGCTGCGCAAACAGTTGGCGCTATATAAATCCTGTATAATAATATTAATAATAATGATGGGGGGGATGTGAGCTTGTTGTCGGAAAGTCTGACCTTGTGTATGCTCCATAGAACATTTGTTGTCGGAATTTCCACCAACAAATGTTTGAGAGCAGGTTCTCAAATTTTCCGACAACAAGTCAGAAATTCAGAGTGTGTGTACACAATTGCAATGCAAAAAAAGTCCACGCATGCTTTAAATCAAGCAGAAGAGCCACACTGGCTATTAACCACTTTCAGACCGGACCATTTTGCTGGCTTAAGACCAGACCACTTTTTGCGATTTGGCACTGAGTCGCTTTAACTGACAATTGCACGGTCATGTGATGTGGCTCCCAAACAAAATTGATGTCCTTGTTTTCTCACAAATAGAGCTTTCTTTTGGTGGTATTTGATCACCCCTGTGGTTTTTATTTTTTGCGCTATAAACAAAAATAGAGCGACAATTTTGAAAAAAACGCATTATTTTTTACTTTTTGCTATAATAAATATCCCCTAAAAATATATAAAAAAAACATTTTTTTCCTCAGTTTAAAATGATACGTATTCTTCTACATATTTTATGGTAAAAAAAATTGCAATAAGTGATTATTGATTGGTTTGCGCAAAATTTATAGCGTTTACAAAATAGGGGATAGTTTTATGGCATTCTTATTAATTTTTTTTTTTTAACTAGTAATGGCAGTGATCAGTGATTTTTATTGTGACTGCGACATTATGGTGGACACATCAGACATTTTTGACACATTTTTGGGACCATTGTCATTTATACAGCAATCAGTGCTATACAAATGCACTGATTCCTGTGTAAATGACACTGACAGTGAAGGGGTTAACCAGGGGGTGGCAGTGTAGGGGTTAAGTGTGTCCTAGGGGCGTGTTCCTAACTGTGGGGGGCTGGGCTGTGTGTTAGTGAACACTGATCTCTACTCCAATCACATGGAATAGAGATCAGTGTCACTTGTTGCTAGGCAGAACGGGGAGATGCTGTTTACAACGGCTGTACTTCCATTTGTATTTGCCGCCGGCGCGCACGCAATGGCAGGGCGGCAAATACAAATGGACGTACCTGTACACCAGTTTGCCTGCCCGTGCCATTCTGCCAATGTACATCGTCATGCGCAGGTCGGAAAGTGGTTAAACTTCGTTTTTCTGGGCTCATCATACGTGTTGTATGTCACCACGTTCTTGACATTCGGGATTTCCGACAACATTTGTGTGACCGTGTGTATGCAAGAGAAGTTTGAGCCAACATCCTTCAGAAAAAATCCACGGTTTTGTTGTCGGAAAATCCTATCATGTGTACATATCCTAAGGCCGCGTACACACGGGCGGACTGTTCGCCCAACTTAGACCGCTGAACAGTGTTTCAGCGGACAATCCGCTCGTGTGTGGGCTTCAGCGGACTGTTTCAGTGGACAGTTTGACGAACAAAGTCTTACGGAATTTCCGTAAGACAGTCCGTTCAAACTTGGTTTTGTCCGTCCAAACTTGGTTTCAGCGGACAGTCCGCTTGTGTGTAGGCAAGTTGGACGGACTAAGTATGGCGCATGCTCAGAAAGGATTTACACGGCCGAAGGTTGCATTGCAGTGTATAGGACGTTGTTTTTCTAGTCCCGTTGTACGTGCTGTAGACGTCATCGCGCACGCTTTCAGCGGACTGTCTGCTCATCGTGTGTGGTCAAGTCCGTTCATGCAAATTTTGAGCGGACTGTTTGTCGGATTGTTTGACGAACTTAGTTGGGCGAACAGTCCGTCCGTGTGTACGCGGCCTAAGAGTCAACAACACCAACAAATCTGGACAAGGAATCCGCACAGAGAAAAAGTAATGTCAAGGTTAAAACTAGAGAAGAAAGAGGACATCCATCTTACTGGGGATTCAAATGTCAACCAGATTGCAAATATTTAGGATTTACATATATTATTTGCAAAATATATTTGCAATCAGTATAAATGATATTGTGATGGGAGAGCCCTCTAACAGACATCATCAATCTTACAATCTTTTAATAGCCATAAGTTCCCAGTCCTAGTGGTTTCAGCATCAGAATACTTTTTGGAGAAAAAAAGCACAAGGTTGAGACATGCAGTTGTGGGCTTGGAAAAGAACATCCCTCACTCCTAATGAAAAGGGCTGAGTGATATCCAACACTTATGCCGCGTACACACGAGCGGACTTTTCAACATCCAAAGTCCGAAGGACTGAGTCCGTCAGACTATCCGATCGTGTGTGGGCTGCAACGGACTTTTGACTCGCCAAAGTCCGAAGGACTTTAGAATATGGAACATGCTTCAAATTTTTCCGAAGGAACTCCGCCGGACCCGGTCCCCTTCGAAAAATCCGCTCGTGTGTATGCTACTCCGACGGACTAAAACCGACGCTAGGGCATCTATTGACTACTGGCTATGAACTTCCTTATTCGAGCCGAGTCGTACGTCATCACGTTCGAATCCGTCGGAGTTTAGTGTGATCGTGTGTGGCCAAGTCCGCTCAGCCGAAAAGTCTGTCAGAACTCCGTCGGAATTCCAGCAGAACTCCGACGGAACTCCTTCGGAAGTCTGTCGGACATAAGTCCTCTCGTGTGTATGGGGCTTTAGAGAAATGATGCAGAGAGAAAGGCCCTTTTGAGGTCGTGGAAAATTTTGGGGATCAATATTTGTGTTAGCCTTCTTCTGGGACAGAGAAGTGATTGGGGCCTTAAGGGTACATTAATCACAGATAATGATGATATTTGGTAAACCCCAAAAAAGTGATGGGTTGCTTTTAGTTCTGAGAGCTAATTGGAAATAGGCCAAAGTATGGCCATGTCCATGAGCAAGCCAAGTAGCCAAGGAAAAGAACCTGAGTTTGCACAAAGAAGCACTTCTCCATCTTGGTGTACAGACACACAGCTGTCAAGAAGTTGCTAAAAAAAAATTCTTATGTGATGATGATGGTTGCTTAAGTCAGGGGAGAAAAGGAGAATGTGTCATGAATGTCACGTCTACCCCAATTCAAGTGTATAGCTAGCTACTGTGTGCTTCACCTATAGCAGCCCCCTTTCCCTACCGGTACTTGGTTGCCCCCAGGACTTATACACAATGCTATAGTGCCTGACCACCACACTAGGGCAGATGCAAACAGAGAAAATAGCAGACTACTTGCATTTTAGCAGACAGATAGCGTGGTTCTATGTAGACATGTGCACACTGAAATATTTTGTTTCAGAATTTCGTTTTCATCTGAAAAATAAATTTATTTAGTTACTCCCGAAATTCGTTTTTATTTATATAATTTAGTAAAAAAATTAATTTGTCCAAAAATCCAAAATAATTAAGGTCGAATCTGTCATTGAAGGCTTATGGTGTCTGTCAAATACTCTAAGAAGATTCGACGGAGCAGCTAAACTGTACGATGACGTTATCGTACATTTCCGGTTGAATGTTCCGCCTACAAGCTATAGTAGAATTCTAATGTTTTATGACATTAGTAATAATTATATTTATTAATTATTATTACTAATCAACCAACATTAGAATTCTTCTATAGCCTATGGATGGAGCATAAATGTCTGCTCGCGGCGACAGCTTTGTCGAATCTTCATGTTGAATTTTTTCTCTCTATGTCTAATAATCTTGGACTAATAGAGTTAGATTACGCACATTCGACCGTTGTTGCTATTGTCTCTATAATGTCAAATCGTTTCTCTCTATGTAGAATAATCTTGGACTAATAGAGCTAAGGTTAGGCACATTCGACCACAGGTTCGATGGACACAGATCGCTATTGTCAGCGTCATGTTGAATCTCCTATCTATATCGAACTGTTGTTGCAACGAAAATGAAAATAAAGCATTTGTTTATGTTGGATCTTTCAGTTTTAGGATTCTGCACATTCGTTAACGCTTGTTAAAACGATAACAAAAATACCCGAAATTCGGACGAAAATGCATTCAGAAGAAAAAGAATGCACATGTCTAGTTTTATTACAGTCCAGGTAAAAGGCAGGCTAATGCTGTGTCGACGGACTAGGTCCGACGGTCTTCCCAATGGACTTTTGGCAGAGGTCCGACTGACATTCTGAACGAACGGACTTGGCCACTCACGAACGGACTAAGTCCGTTCGAAAGTCCATTCGCTTTGAACGTGATGACGTAAACGGGACTAAACAAGGAAGTTCAATAGCCAGTAGCCAATAGCTGCCCTTGCGTTGTATTTGGTCCGTTGGACTAGCACACAGACGAAAGGTTTTCCCGATTTTTAGTCTGTCAGATAGATCTGAAACATGTTCTATTTCTAGGTACGTCTGATTTTTTTTAATAAAAAATGGTCAGACTAGCCCATACACGATCGGATTGTCCGACGGTCTAATACCGTCGGACCTAGTTTGCCGGAATGTCCGATCGTGTGTACGCCGCATAAGTGCAGGTAATAGTGGAATATCCGATCCAATGACAGTCCAGGTGAAAGGCAGGCTGAGTTCAGGGAATAGACCAATATCCGATCCAATGACAGTGCAAGTAAAAGGCAGGCAGAGTTCAGGGAATAATCCAATATGATCCAGGTCATACACAGGAAAATCCAATAGCAAAGCAGGGCAGACAAATGGGAGGCTTGATCAGTAACAATGCAAGTTACTCTGTCTCTATCACAAGCAAGGGATATAATGTGCTGTTTGCTTATATCAGGTGACTGACTAAATCAATCACCTTGCAGGGGAACACAGACAGGGTGAATGCAACAGCCAGCACCCGGATGCTGGAATGGGGAGAAGGAGCACTAAGTGATCCTGATAGAATGGAAGCTAGGTATACTAATGACACAAGTATACAAGAATTTATGTCCCTGGTGGTGAACGCCCCCCCCCTCTAAGCCCTTAGGTGGGCTGGGTTAGCAGCCTGGTTTGCCAGTGGGGGGAGGGGCAGTGAGCATAAGATCCCCACCAAACTATACCAGACCACATGTCCTGAACATGGGCAGGGTACTTTGTGAATCAAATCTTATCCTCACATCCCTGGCCTGATGTATGTGGGATTCTGTGAGGAGTAGACTTATCAGAATCTGAAAGTCCCTTTAAGATAAGCCCCCCCAGATATCCTGTTCACACCCTAAGTGAATGAGAAAATGGTACATGTAGCCCTTGTTATTCATTCACAAAAAATGTACTAAATAAATAAGCACACATATTTTGTACAAAAAAATCCATAGTTAACTACGCTGTCCAGCAATATAATTAATATCAATCCTAATGAATTACAGCCCACCTACACAAACATAATGACTTGCACTGATGATCCTCTTTTGCTGGATTCTTACCCCAAATGGCAGTTCTTGGGACAGCAGCTGAATGTTAAACAGTCATATTGGCAAGGTACCCCTCAAATTTTGAAAAGCATGTGGCCTGGTATGGTTGATGAAGGGGGGCACACACTCCCAACCGCTAGAGACACAGCAGCCTATCTCTGGTATAGCTTTACATGAGCATTCAGCAGGAAACACTGATGTACAGTGTAAGATATAGCCATCACTGTTGGACTCAGTGAGAAATTGTCACCAACTGCTGTCCTTGCTTACAGACGGTCCAATAAGGAATGGAAACAAGCGCAAAGATCAGAAATGGAAGGTACCCGGGATAATCACTTTCTGATTTTGCTTGTCACTTGATGGCAGCCCGATCAGGTGGTAGTGGGGTCAGTGTTTTTCATGTGTATCTGCCTGTCTGGGTTTCCATCCCTCATCAGATCATCTGTAAGCAAGGATGGTAGTTGGTTATAAATTCCCATTATTTGGAAGCCCTTGTTGGACAGGGATAGCTGCATAGATCCTAGCACATCCTTATTGTTTCCTTTTTGGAGTCTATGCTGTACACTGGCTATACCTCAATGCGCACAAGTGGTATATTGGATTTTGGCTTGTAATCCAGTGGACCTGGAGGATTCGAACTGGTGATCAACAGTATGGTATGACTCTGCTTACCTGTCTTTTTTTTTTTTTTTGCTGCTCTGCAGAGCTTGTAGTGGGAAGTGCTGAATTTTTAAGCTTATTTTTTAACTAACCTTTGCTAAGAGTAAGGTCAGATAAATCCTCACCAGCGTGGTTGTCTTGGACAAGCAGTATGATGACCCATGGTTGTGTTTTGGAAAGTGGTCTCAGGCATCTGGGATGCAGTGAACACTATAGACTCATGCAGTAGACTAACTTTTGGCCTCTGAATTATTGCACTTCAGTTAATGTCTTTAGATTCACTGTCTGTATAGACTGATAGCATTAAGGTAGGTAGTATGTGGCAGATCGCTTCTCAAACACTTTGATAGCCTTTTTCAGTCAGCATTTGGACTTTGCGGTACCTGCTGCTAGTTTGTGTACACATTGGTAGAAATCAGAAATATCTCCGTGATGTATTTTGTTTGGATGAAGTACAGTATTAACTCCGAGAGTACCACTGAAAGGTTATACGTATCAATGACTCCACCTCCATATGTTATGGGGTCTGAAAGAATATTATTTATGTCTAATATTCTTGTATCTCAGAGGCGTTTCCGAATCAATAGCATTGATAGTTAAACTGACTTAAAAGAAAGTGTGAGTTTATTTGTCACACAGTTGACATCATAAATACAATGTAAAAAGTATAATAGTTCAGTTCAGTGTAGGTAAAAATATATGAAATAGAATAATTATAAAGCTGTAATAAGCTTATGAAAGCATGTGTGTTTCAATGGTTGCTGTCTCGCTGTCTTGTGTGTCCTTCAAGAAGAAACAGGAAATTACGTTTTTAGACTTCTGACAGAATTCAGCTGTTCCAAGTCATCAGTCTCCATGTGAATATGTTAGTATCATCTCTCCAGTGGGTGTGTGTCTATGAGTGAGTTTGAGTGTAAGTGTCAGTGAGTGTCCTCGAGTGTTCTATTTCAATCTGGAAGCGTTGGTTTATATGTTACATGTGAACGTCATAACCTCACAAACTTAGAACCTTGTATGGCACACATTCATTTTTGTTAACTTCCGCAATGTGCGATCCAAAAGTATGAATTTGGAATAATATTCTAACAGGGTCCAACGTAGGGCCGCAGGTATATGCCATTCAAAGTGAGGGTGATGCATGCAAACTGTTATCAGTCACACAAAAGCCAAAGACAAGACGCAATTTAAGTACTGTAGAACCGTGTAGAACTGTGGCATTATAAATAAGAGCTTATTCCAAAAAATTGGCATTCCTTCTAAAAATCCCCCCGCTATGGCTTCGGTAAGAGCTGCTAATTTGGAATGAAGAGAATGGACAGCCAATTTTCTGAGAGCCGTTATAAATGAGAACCCTTCTCCTTGTCAAAACTGTTATGCCGTGTACACACGACCGTACTCTTCGACGGACTAAGTCCGACGGTCTTCCCAACGGACTTTCGGTGGAGTTCTGAAGGACTTTCAGAATTAACAGACTTGGCCACACACAAGCACACCAAAGTCTGACGGATTGCAACGTGATGACGTACGACTGGAGTAGAATAAGGAAGTTCATAGCCAGTAGCCAATAGCTGGCCCACTCGCACTATGGAAACAGATAGCCTGGAATTTCTGGCTGACAGCTGAATGTGCAGGGCGGGGATGAGTCACTGGTTGTTAGAATGCTGGTAGGTACCACCTCCCTAGCTACATCTATGTGTTCAGCCATTTGCTGAACTTTCCAAATGGTGGATGAAATTGCAGCTCAAAAACACTGAGATTAGCAGATATCTCATATTGTTCCTCCTTCTTGTAGAATATCTTAGCCAGGAGTGTCAGGCTCTTTATTCTATTAGTCAAATATTACATTTGACCTATGTAAAGCAATAGAAACTGACATTTCACAAATATTACAAACAATATGAGTATCATTTGTGACTTTGGGTGAAAGCTGAGACATTTGCAAAGCAAATTTTACCAGGACAGTTCTAAGAGCTGGTAGCCCGGTCAAACTAAGCAATCAAGGAAGAAGGGCTTTAGTAAAAGAGGTGACCAAGAACCCGATGGTCAATGGTGACTGAGCTTCATAGATCCTGAACAAAGATGGGACAAAGTTCTAGAAGGACAACCATCAATGCAGCCCTCCACCGATCTTTGCTTTATGACAGAGTGGCTAGACAGAAGCTTCTCCTCAGTCCAAAACACATGAAAGCCCACTTGGAGTTTGCAAAAAACTCCAGCCATGGATTCATTCATTAAACGCTTGCCGACCGCCAGCCATCGTTTGACGGTGGCAGAATGGCACACCAATCCACGTTCAGACAGGGGAGAGGAGACAGATCGTGTGTTCCTAGTATATAGGAACAGCAATTAGTCTCCTCCCCCAGGCAGTCCCACCCCCCCACAGTTAGAACACACTGAGGGAACACATTTAACCCCTTGATCGCCTTCTAGTGTAAACCCCTTCCCTGCCAGTGACATTTATACAGTAATAAGTGGCTATTTATAGTTCTGATCACTGTATAGATGTCAGCGGTCCCAAAAAAGTATCAAAAGTCTCTGATTTGTCCGCCGCAATGTCGCAGTCCCAATAAAAATCGCAGATCGCCGCCATTACTAGTAAAAAAATAATAACAAAAATGCCATAAATCTATCCCCTATTTTGTAGGAGCAATAACTTTTGCGCAAACCAATTAATATACGCTTAATGCAATTTTTTTTACCAAAAATATGTAGAAGATTACATATCTACATATTGCCTAAACTGAGGACAAAATTATTTTTTTGTAAAAAAAAAAATTGGGGATATTTATTATAGTAAAAAATAAAAAATATTGTCTCTATTTTTTTGTTTATAGCACAAGAAATAAAAACCACATAGGTGATCAAATACCACCAAAAGAAAGCTCTATTTGTGGGGAAAAAAATAATGTAAATTTTGTTTTGTTACAGCATCGCACAACCGCGCAATTGTCAGTTAAAGCAGTGGGGTATCGCAAAAAAATGGCCCAATCAGGAAGGGGGTAAATCCTACCGGGGCTGAAGTGATTAAAGCAGAAGTAAACCTATCAATTTAACAGTTTAAAAAACAGTTACATTCCCAGAACGTTGGTTGTGCTCTCAACCAAACTGTCAAACCATCCAATGGCTGGTGTCGTAACTGATCACATGTGCAGCATCATGGCAGTTGAAGGCTAAACTGAGGCCACGATAGCAGCTCCCTTAGCTGAAAATTATAGGAGGGTTTACTTCCACTTCAAAGAATATGTAAATCCAACATTTCATATTTTTGATCTGTGCCTGCTGTACCAAGTACTTGTATGAAAACATATCCTGTTCTCTTTGTACTGCTTCCTTTGTGTAAAATACTTGATGTTCCTGCCAGTCATTCTGTATCCCTAATAAAATCTGACCACACTAGGACAGTATGGTCAGAGAGTATGGTGGGTCAATCGTGCATTGTTTATGCCCCAGTTGATACACTTTGGTGCGAAACATGTCGGGTACATAGCCTTTCGGCCAGATATACCACGCTTTTTATCGATTATTCTGCCTATGCATAATTTCTCTTGATGGCTTGTACCTTCATGAATTATGTTTTTTATAATTTAAAATTTTTAAATACATTTTTTGTACTGGAGTGATCTACTCTATATGGAGGCATTTTTTTTTTAAATATTTTTTCTCATTATACCTACCTTTATGATTGCACTTTCGAGGAGTTCGAGACACAGACAACCGGCATTGGATATCCCGATCAAGAGCCGGGAGTTCGATTGTTCCTTTTGGAGGACCATTTGCGGTGGATTCACTTTGATACACGATTGACCCACCATTACGGTGTGTGGGTCCACACCTTAGGGTAAGAGTACCCATTATTGTTCTATGATAAATGCACCTGCTATCTTCTTAGAAGTTTGTTATTGGTGGAATTTGGACGTCAAGTATCACATTTCCATACTACCACATATAATTGAAGTCCCCCGTATAAGAATTGGATGGGGGTACATGAAGGACTGATTCATTGATGTTATAGTGTCTTGACCTCTCATGAGGATTTTTTTATGTGCATAGCATTTTCCCATTCTCTGCGATTTTCTATGAACTGCACAGATTATTTTTTATAATTTAATGTTATGCATTTTGGATTTGATATTCATTTGCTTTTTATTAATATTTATTAGTTTCACTACTATTGTTGTGGCTCACTGTTTTCAGTGAGTTTACTCTCACAGATTTTTTATCACAAATGTCTTTTTGATATTTGTCTGGTGTGTATTGTCACTAGTATGTCACATTATTTAGCGCTGCGATTTTTGTTTTTTATGTTTTCACAAGAGTATAATGCCCTGTACATACGGTCAGGCATTCCAACCACAAAATCCATTGGATTTGTTCAGACGGATTTTGTCCGAAACTTGTGTTGCATATACACGATCGCACAAAGTTGTTGGAAAATCCGATCGTTCTGAACGAGGTGACGTACAACGCGTACGTCGGGACTATAAACGGGCCAGTAGCCAATAGCTTTCGTCTCTTAGTTTATTCTGAGCATGCGTGGTACTTTGTCCGTCAGAATTGTCTACACACGATCAGAATTTATGCAATCGGATTTTGTTTATAAAACAAAACTACTATATTAACAGTGCTACTAAATATATTACATAAATAGAGACTTCATAGACATTAGAAGAAATGAGAAAAAGTTCATGAAGTCCCAAGGATAGGTGATTCTTGAAGTGTAGAGTAGTGCTCCACAAAACTCCCAGAAACCAGAGAAAAGATCCTTTTGAACAAGTTCACCACACAGCAATCTTGTAAGAGGAACCCTTATGAGGCTTAGTTGTAAACACTTCTCAAATCACTCCTTATTCAGTTAATATGGATACTCCGGTAATCAGATTTTGTTGTTGGAAAATTTTAGATCCTGCTCTCAAACTTTGTGCATCGGAAAATCCGACAGAAAAAGTCCGATAGAGCCCACACACGATTGGATTTTCTGACAAATTAATCCGATCAGACTCTTTCCATCGGAGTTTCTGACCGTGTGTAAAGGGCATAATCCTTTCAGTATTCTGTTACCATTATTTGCCTTTGTCTTCTAAAGCCATTGCCGCATAATTCAGCTGAATTCACCAATGCACATTATTTTAGCCTATTTTTAGGTGTCTAAAAGCCATTTCAAAGAGACAATCACATGCATTATTGATCTTTAAAATAGTATTAGGCTGGTACCAGTCTGGTAATAACTGTGAGACTTTTAATGACCTTAGTATTGAGGTGGGTGGAAAATTAACAATTATATACACTTTATAAACATATACACTTAAATAATATTAATGTTTGTGAAATGTTATTTCTATACAAAAAATTTTTCTTTGGTTATTTTGATAATTTTTACAAATGAAACAAAAGACGTAAAGATCATTAGGTGCAGCCAAAGTCTGTGCATTTGATGCGATAGTAATAGAACGTGGGTAGAAAAAGATTTGTGATTATAACACATTTTGACAGCCACATTAGACTGCACAAAGAGCAACAAAGTCAGGCTGGGGGCATATGGTGTTACGTTCTTATCACATATCTTGAAAATAGAATAACACTGTACTAACAAGTAAATTAAATTGTATATATATATATATATATATATATATATATATATATATATATATATATATATATATATATATTTTTTTTTGTAGAGCAATCCATATTTATTAGATAGCCACATTTAGGAATTGATGCTTTAATTTATTCTAAAGTCAATATTTTTTAGTACAGTATATACATACCACTTGAGTCTCCAGGCCTTTTTTTCTATAACACCCTTATGTCCCCAAGGGTTTTTTTTTTTTTTTTTTTAGATGTCTTGGTCCACACTGTATATTATTTAGGTTTTTCGGTCTAACCAAAGATATCATACATTGTATTTCTTGGGACAGATAGGGCTTTAATTAGATAGCAGATTTAGAAACATATATTTTTATTTTCTAGGTTTCAATAAGGAAGGAGTAGAGAATTTTAAAATGTTTTATTATCCATAATTCTTCTTAATGAAATTTTACATTTTTACAACATTTAGTGCAGCCCCACATATGTACCCCAGACTATAACTGTCAGATTCTGCTGATTAAAAGAATGGTACATGAATATAATTTTTTATGTAACATAACATATTGTAAAAATCAAAGTGAAAGTTTGCATTTGTCTTTAGGACATTTTTTTCCTCTTTTGATGCTACATTGTGACACACAGAGGAAGAAATAATTGAACTCAAATTAGCAAGATGGTGACTTTTATAAAGGTTTGCAAATGCTAAAATTCTGAATGACATTGTGTTCACTTATGTGAGCATTTAATGCTTGTATGGTAAATGCAAATGTCATGCAGATCAAGAGACTTCGTTGTTTGGAGGTCAGGAAAAATCTGTGGAGGGAATTTTATATAGAGGGTATTATAAATGTATTTATTTATTTATTCTTACTTACTTTTTCTTCATGGAGGATCTGGATCTTGCCAGTGTAGACCTTATCTAGACTACTCCTAGGCAGCTTTGCAGCAACCAATCACTTGTAAACTATGCAATCAGCTAGCAATAGATCACTATACTGTACTCACTTTCTGTTGACGTGTGATAATTGGAAAATGAGCGGCAAACCTCTACAGAGGTTCTAACACTTTCCTGCTGCAGGAAACATCACCTTTTTGAGATAAGTGAAATATAGATTGCCCATTATATGCTGAAAAAAAATGCAAATTTTGTTGAAATACTCACCTTTTTTTCTAACCAGTGTCATTCAACCAATTTCCTATGAGCCCAGGCCACTGTGACTCATTATGCTTGCTTGGGGTTACAGTGTTGCTGCATAGAATGGCACTCAAACACTATCACATGGGCACTAAGAAAAATAAGGATTAATGACAAGCCTGAAGAATAGCTGGATTTAAATCATAACTAAACTTAAATGGGTACAGTTTTTTTGTAGCAGGCCAAAACTTCTTTTACCTGCCTTCTAGCACTTTTTTTTGTGTACACTGCCTGCTGTGCAACCCGACTCTTGGCCCATTCCCAGCATCTTTGTGCCTTAATTATAATTATAAATATAATCTATTATATTAATTTTCACAACAGCACCAGCATATACTTGAGTACAGCAGTGCACGGCCACTCAAGTCTATGAAAGCTTGTATTTTGTACCTAGGATTCCCAGATCACAGAAAGACAATGACATTTATGTTGAGCACCCTCAGCTTCCCTTGTGCGGGAGCACTAACATGCAAAGAATAATGTCCAGGCCCCAGTATTATGTATTATGTAGTGATGTAGTTTGTTAGATCATCAGTGACTGCCCAGTTAATGAAAAAAAAAAAGTCAGAAGATCAGGGGAAAATGGCAGCAGCAAGGAAGGATTGAGAAGGCATGTTGACCTAGCATCAATGAAGGAGACCAAACTGAGGTAAGTCTGCCATAATGTGCAAGCACGGTGTCTAATTGTGTTATCAGAGCAGGTAGAGGAGAAGTGTGGACAATCAAAATAACAAACATACATACTCACCTATAGTGCCTTGAAAAAGTATTCATGCCCCTTTACATTTTCCACATTTTGTCATGTTACAATCAAAAATGTAAATGTATTTTATTGGGATTTTATGTGATAGACCAGGGATATGCAATTAGGACCTCCAGCTGTTGCAGAACTACAACTCTCAGGCATGATGGGACTTGTAGTTTTGCAACAGCTGGAGGTCCACAATTGCATATCCCTGTGATAGACCAACACAAAGTGGCACATAATTGTGCAGTGGAAGGAAAATGATAAATGGTTTTCAAAATTTTTTTACAAATATATACTGTATGTGAAAAGTGCGGCGTGCATTTGTATTCAGCCCCCCTGAGTCAATACTTTGTAGAACTGCCTTTCACTGCAATTACAGCTGCAAGTCTTTTTGGGGATGTCTTTATCAGCTTTGCACATCTAGAGATTGACATTTTTGCCCATTCTTCTTTATAAAATAGCTCAAGCTCTGTCCGATTGGATGGAAAGCGTCTGTGAACAGCAATTTTCGAAACTTGCCACAGATTCTCAATTGGATTTAGGTCTGGACTTTAACTGGGCCATTCTAACACATGAATATGCTTTGATCTAAACCATTTATTGTAGCTCTGGCTGTATGTTTAGGGTTGTTTTCTTGTTGGAAGGTGAACCTCCTCCCCAGTCTAAAGTCTTTGGCAGACTCTAACAGGTTTTCTTCTAAGATTGCCCTATATTTGGCTCCATCCATCTTCCCATTAACTCTGATCAGCTTCCCTGTCCCTGCTGAAGAAAAGCATCCCCACAAAATGATTCTGCCACTGCCATGTTTCATGGTGGGGATGGTGTGATCAGGGTGATGTGCAGTGTTATTTTTCCACCACACATAGCGTTTTGCTTTTCTGACCAAAAAGTTACATTTTGGTCTCATCTCACCAGAGCACCTTCTTCCACATGTTTGTTGTGTCCCCCACATGGCTTATCACAAACTGCAAATGAGATTTCTTATGGCTTTCTTGTTGCCACTCTTCCATAAAGGCCAGATTTGTTGAGTGCAGGACTAATATTTGTCCTGTGGACAGATTCTCCCACCTAAACAGTTGATCTCGGCAGCTCCTCCAGAGTTACCATGGGCCTCTTGGCTGCATCTCTGATTAATGCTCTCCTTGTATGGCCTGTCATTTGTTTGTTCCATTTGTCAACTTTGGAGCCCAACTTCAATCTTATTTGCTCTCGAAAACAGACACATCTTTCACATTAAATTTCAAATTAAATATAAATGTAATATGTTAATTCCCACAAAAATTGTTAAATCTTTTCAGATGAGCCGCGAACATTTTTAGATCTTTTTCTTAACTGAGGTCAGTGTTTCTGAAACTTTTTTTGTCTTCTGGTGCACCAAAAAGATCTAAAAATTTTCATCTCAGCTCATCTGAAAAGATGTAACAATTTTTGTGGTGAATAACATATTATATTTAAACATATTATTAACATATTGTATTTAAATTTAATGTGAAAGATGTGCCTGTTTTCGAGAGCAAATCAGATTGAAGCTGGGCTCCAAAGTCGACAAACGGAGCAAACAAATGGAACGATCTCTATTATTCTGATATAATTAGAGCGATCAAGTTCTCCCGAGATCTTGCACAAGTCTGTGTTACGAAAGTAACCAATAAATGACAGACAGAGATTGCGTTTTTATATATGTTAATTTTTAAACTTTTGCGACATTGATTTTCCATTGAATTTTTCGGTATGTTTAAGGTTTCAAAACGCTAGAAATGTTAAATATTTTTCAAAACTCCCACAGCACACCTGCAAATCTCACGTGGAACACTAGTGTGTCGTGGCACACAGTTTGAGAATCACTGGTTTAAGTGGATGGCCATGTCTTGGTAGGATTGCAGTTGTACCATACTCTTTCCATTTTCGGATGATAGATTGAACAGTGCTTTGTGAGATCTCCTAGATTGTAAGCTCTAACGAGCAGGGCCCTCTGATTCCTCCTGTATTGAATTGTAACTGTAATGTCTGCCCTCATGTTCTAAAGTTCTGCGCAAACTGTTGGCGCTATATATATCCTGTATAAAATAATAATAATGTTCAAAGCTTGGGATTTTTTTTTATATTGATATAATGTGTGCCAATGGCGCAAAACAAATGCCAGATATTTTGTGTTTTATAATGTGGGCTAAGCTGCAGCTAATATTCACCACTAAACCAGTGAAAAAATTTGAAAAAAATCTATTGTTTGTGTAGCTGCACTGGCCCTATAAATCAAACAGTGTGTTATTATGCTAATGTTTTTCCATCAAAAACATATTTATACAATTAAAAGTGATATATATAGTATCAAAAATAAAGACCAAGTAATTTAGATGATATGCTGCAGGCTACCCATGAGGTGGCGGAGGGGAGGATTTTCATACTGGGAGAATTTAACTCTGTGTCTGACCCGGCGTTGGATAGGCTGGGAATGGCCTCTGGCATGGCGGCTCCCTTGGCGGGCTGGTTGTCCACTCATGGTTTTAGCGATGTCTGGCGTTTCCATAATCCTGATAAAAAAGAGTAGTCCTGTTATTCAGAAACGCATAAGACGCTCTCCAGAATAGACACTATCCTGACAGAGGGGGACGGTATGGCATTGGTCAAGGGGGTTTATTATCTGCCTAGAGCCCTTTCAGATCACTCCCCTATGCTACTGGAATTGGGGCTGGGGCCAAAACCAGGCCTACCAGGGTTGTGTTGGCCCCCTGTCTACTGAAAGTATTCAATGCGCCAGGTCAGATGGTAGACTTTCCCCCTCAATGAGGGAATCATTGGTTGTCCTGATCCCTAAAGGCGGAAAGGACCCTCGAGAATGTGACTCCTATCGTCCGATCTCGCTGATGAATGTTGACACAAAAATTCTGGCAAAAATACTGGCAGGAAGGCTACAATCAGTCATCCTAAAATTAGTGGATGCTGATCAAACAGGTTTTATCCAAGGTAGATGGGCTCAGATGAACATTAGTAAACCTCCAGACCACTCATGACAACTCTGGACTAGAATAGCGGCCTCCTTGGATACCAAAAATGCCTTCGACTCTGTCGAGTGGCCATTTCTGTTCCACCTTCTGGAGTCTTGCGGATTTGGCCCTGTCTTTATTTCTTGGGTACGGCTTCTGGATACAGATCCGTTAGTTATACTGAGGGTTAATGGCATTGTCTCAGATACATTTTGTATATTTCGGGGTACCAGGCAGGGGTACCCACTTTCACCCCTCCGGTTTGCCCTGGCTATAGAGCCTCTAGCGGTTAGGTTGAGGACTACTCCAGATCTGACGGGATTGCGACTTGGGGAATTTCAGGAGAGAGTGTCGTTATATGCAGACAATATGCTTTTGTATCTGCAGGATCCGTGGCCCTCGCTGTTGGAGGCCTTTCAATTGATTTAGAAGTTTGGGGATGACTCAGGATTTCAAATGAATTGAAATAAATCCTCCCTCTTCCCTATTGATGAAGCTGTGGTGGTCTCGTCAGATTGCCCCATTCCACTGTCCACCTCTTTTAGGTACTTGGGGGTGGAGGTACAACTCCCCATATCTAAATTCCTGGAAAAAAACCTGGCACCAGTAACGGCAAACTTTAGAGAGAAGGCACAGAGGTGGCAGAATTTGCAGATTACATTGATGGGACGTATACATCTCTTTAAGATGATTTTTCTTCCTAAGTTCATTCTCTCTAACTCACCAGTCTTTGTAACGCTAAAAATTTTTAAGCAACTTGACTCCATCATTGTGGGTTTTCTGTGGGGCTTCAGGGCGCCCAGGGTATCACTGGCAGTCCTAAAGATGCCAGTTAGGATGGGTGGAATGGTCCTTCCTGATTTGAGGTCCTACTTTATGGCCTCTCAGCTTATTTTTTTGCATTGGCAACTTCATCTACAAGCACCCAATGCTACTACCCTGTTGGAGGCAGCAGTTGCCACCTCACAGGAAACCCTACAAAGCATGCTATATAGGAGGGGAATCCCGGGGAGGAAGATGGGTACGGTCATGGCACTTCCTGGGAAGGTGTTCCACATATGCTCTCAATGGAGGAAAGACGACCCTTTGTGGTTGTCCCCTAATAGTCCCCTGTGGTATAATAAAACCCTAGAGGAATTTCTTAAACTACCTGATCGGCATAGCACCTGAGATAAATATGGTATAAAGTATCTGCACCAAATCTACCAAGACAACCATCTCTGTGCCTTTGATCAATTAAGAGAACAATTTGGAGTGCCCAGGACCTGGGTCTTTCGCTATGCACAGCTGAAGCATGCAGCTACCACACAGTGTGAGAAGGGGGACATTTTGGTGCAGAATACAGAGCTGGAGAAGGTTCTAATTGATCCAGATCCAGCCAAGCGAATTTCCAGGTACTATGCGGCAGTGGGCCCAGGAGTGACGGTTACAACTTCTAGACCCATGGAGCGGTGGGTGAAGATTGTCCCCGAAGATCTCGGGAGAAATGTGGCAGGAGGTACTTGACACATGTTTGGGATCTGTTGTCTCTTCCACTGACAAAATGATCCAGTTCTGCTACTTACATCAGCAATATTATACACCAGCTAGACTTTATCGAATGCAGCGGAGAGACTCGGCTAACTGCCATAAATGCAAGGGGGCGGAGGGTACTTTCCTACATATGGTATGGGAATGTGAAAAAGTGCGGCCATTATGGTCCCAGGTGACTGAGTTTATTTCAGATCATTTTGATCTCCCCAACATCTGTTCTCCTCTGAGATGTCTCCTGGGAATCTTTGAGGAAGGAGAGATGAAGGCTCTCACAAAGCTATTTCTCAGGATCCTATTTTTTGGGGTAAGGGTTTTTGGGGTACTCATTGCCAGGAGATGGATACACGATGAGCAGTTGACATTAGGGATGTGGATCAAAATAATAAATGCAGATGTATTGATGTATAGAATGACTTATGAGGCTTGGAGTGCCCCCAAGAAGTTTGAGAAAGTATGGTTTAGATGGGTTGACTCCAAGAATACATTGGAGGAAGAGAGAGAATAGGGCGTTTGATTGCGTAGATTTAATCCTTCTTGAAACTAAGAGGGAAGAAAGTCTCTTTCCAGTAAGGGTAGAGGTGGGCTATTTTCATTCTACCTAAAGTTGCACTGAAGGCAGACATCCCTTGGGATGGGAGTTTTTTTTCAGGGGTATTCAACCAGTTTTAGGTTTAAAAAAAAAAAGGAAAACGCATACCTGGGAAAAAGCCTGGGTTGGAAACATATTTGGTTTAGATATGCCATGGTTGATATGTACAATGTTACTATTCTTAATGCACCTTGGTTGTTTTTTTTTCTCTTCATTTTTATGGATGTAACCCATGTTGGATGGATTGTTTGTAAAATACTTATGTGCGCAATAAAAATCTTTAAAAAAAACAAAAAGACCAAGTGAATTAATCCTCCATGCTGAACAAATGGTGACTTCCAAAAATGATTGTGCTGTGATTGACCACCACCATCCAATCATTATGCTTACCAAAATGCAGTAATAAACAAGCCTGTATGTAGCCTTTCTTAATTCTTCCACTGGGTAAATAGATATGTCTCCACCAAAATCTAAGACCACTCTCTCAATCCTCCAGTTAATATATTTCTCGAAAGACAAAAATGGCCATCATTGCGCAAAATTCAATGCTTTAATAGTTTAAAAGGGTATATAAAAGATTTGCACTCACATTTATGTGTGCCTTAGACCGGCATTGAGTCTCTCTAGCTTTCCAGCATTAGCCAGTGATGGCTATCTGCCACTAGGAGCCGGCGTGCGATTCAAGCCTTGTTTTCAGTGCAGTACATTCGGCAGGAAATGTCATCAGCTACGCACAACCAGCCTCAATGCGTTTTGCATAAATAACGCGTCATCAGAAAATAAAGCTTCCTGATGAAACCTGTGAAACCTAACCCTGCTTTAAACTTCTCCACAACTTTATCCCTGACCTGTCTGGTGTATTCCTTGGCCTTCATGATACTGTTTGTTCACCAATTTCTCTAACAATCTTCCAAGGACTGCATAGAACAGCTGTATTTATACTGAGATTGAATTATACACAGGTGGACTCAAACTGACTGGTGGACTTTATTAATTAGGTTAGTTAAGGGTATCAGAGTAAAGGGGGCTGGATACAAATGCATGCCACACTTTTCACATATTTATTTGTAAAAGAAATTGAAAACCGTTTATCCTTCCACTTCCCAATTGTGTGCCACTTTGTGTTAGTCTGTCACATAAAACCCCTATAAAATACATTAATGTTTTTGCTTGTAACATGACAAAATGTGGAAAATTTCAGGGGTATGAATACTTTTTCAAGGCACTGTATATGGTGGCAGCATCGATCTGATGCTGTAACTATCCCCCACTGGCTCTAAACAGAGAACTTAGTGATCACATGGACTCTAATCATTTAGTTATCGGTATTCACTGATCAGAGAGTGGTGAATCTTAGTTACCACTCTCTGATCTGCAACTCCATTGCTCACTGAAGCTCTGGGCTGGGGAGTAGTTTGGAACACCTGACTCAGGCTCCCAATGGCACAGTGAGAGGCTGACCCAGCTGCCAGTCAGGCATTTGGGTGGATCCCAACCATTAATCTCAGGATCCTTCCAGAGCCTGGACCAGCATTAGCTGACAGTGGGCTTCATTCCTCTGTTCGGCTGAATCTGGGTAACAGGAGTCCATAAATAAGCACTCCTGTGATGATTGGCTTTCAATATGGCTCGCATTGCAATTATATATGGCATATTATTTTTTTTACTTTACTATATTTTTTCATGCGATAGTGGAGTTACCCTTTAACTTCAATTGATATAGCTTGTTGACAGATTCTTTGGAGTATATATGTGTACTAGGTTGCCTACTAAAGGTCATAGGACAATAGGCAGCAATGTTATATGTGACAGATCTTAAGAGGGTCACCTTCCTTGTATATCTTAGGAAGTCTATTTGTTAATGATACACTTTCCCCAGAAGATAGAGATGGAGGTACAAGACCCAAACAGTCTATCACCTTTTTCTTGTAACAGTTCATGGGGACCCTCTTAAGTTTTGGGAGCATTGGGAAGAGTGGTAACCTTATAACAATAAACACTTAAAGTGATATTAAAGTCTTGTTTTTTTTTTTTTTTTTAAATAACAAATATGTTATACTTACCTGCTCTTACCTGCTCTTCTAGGGTCCCACACCAGTACTTCTGGCTCCTTCCTCCTGTCAGGTGCCCCCACAGCAAGCAGCTTGCTTTAGGGGCACCCAAGCAGATGTGCTCCGAGCTGCTGCTCTGTGTGTCCAGTCACACATGGAGCAGTGGCTCGGCCCCACCCTCTCCATCTCCTGATTGGCTCACTGGCTGTGATTGACAGCCACAGGAACCAATTGCTTCCGCTGTTGCCAATCAGGAGTGCGAGTCCCCAGAAAGGAAAGGCAAGGCTCTTGTTGACATCGCTGGATTGAGAGGGAGCTCAGTTAAGTACAAGGGGGGCTGCTGCACGGAGAAGGTTTTTTACCTTCAGGCATAGAATGGCAGAAGGTAAAAACCTTATACTTTTACAACCATGTCAAGCTCTGGAAGGTTTTACCCTCTTCATGACCATTTTTTTGCTATTCAGCCCTGCTCTACTTTAACTGGCAGTTTGCGTGGTCATTCAACACTGTACCCAAATGTATTTTATACAATTTTTTTCACACAAATAGAGCTTTCTTTTGCTGGTATTTGATCATCACTAGGTATTTTATTTTTTGTGATATAAACAATTTTTGCATTTTTTTATTTATTTTTTTAATTATATTTTCTACTTTTTGTTATAAAACATATCCAAAAAAAAAAGGATGTCTTCATAAATTTCGGCCATAAAGCATCCTGCTACATGTCTTTGGAAAAAACAAAATCCCAGTAAGTGTATAATAATTGAATATAGTGTCTACAAACTTTGGTATACAGTTTATATTGGAATATACCCAGCTATGACACAATACTAGTAATGACAGTCATATATGTATTGACTTATAGTGGGACTGTGATAGTGTGATGGGCAATTTGACCCTAGCTGATGCTGGCTGGGAGGTACACGAACTAACTGACGCTGAAATCAATAGTGACACTAATACAGTGATTAATGCTAATACTGTACACTGTCACTGTATTAATGACACTGGCTGGGAAGGGGTTAACATCAAGCGACAATCAAGGAGTTAACAGTGCATAATGTGTTTACTATCTGTCTTTTTTTTTTAAATCACTGTTCATAGTGCACAGAGTTCTGTGTTTATGTAAACACAGAACTCTGTGTGTTATTGGCCACAGCCGATCAGCTGACTTCAGCCAAAATTATTGACTGAAATCAGCTGCCAAACTCTTGCTGTGTCCAATCAATGCACAGGTCCAGCGGGAGGCATGAGTAGGCACCGCACAAACCTGGAAGAAAGCCGCGATATACGTCGCCTGGCCAGGAGCTGCTGCCCACTTGCAGTACAACTAATGCGGGCAGGTGGTAAGCAGATAATCAGATGCATTTACAACCATTGTGTTTCTTTTCTTCTACCCCTTGCAGTTAACAGTAGCATCAAAGAACATAAACAGGTAATGGACTTGGTGGAAGCTAAATTACTACCTAACTTTTGCCCATATGTAGTTTTAAGTATCAGAGCAGAATTAAATATCACTTATCACCTAAGCCTGCAGTTTTTTTTACAGGACAGAGTGAAGATCTTATGTTGTCTAGCCACTTAAAGAAATGTAATCTCATGCTACTAGGTAATTTAACCACTTAAGGGCAATCATTTAATTTCTAGCATATTCATTTTAATATACTGCTAATGAAATGACTACCAACAAGAGGTCATTTACACAGTAAAAATAATTTATCTAGCAGTCCCTTAAATGCATCTAAACTCAAGAATAAAAATGTAATATATTTCAGCATACCAGTACTTAAAAGAAGTGAATGCATTTGTATCCCTTTTTTCAGTTTTAACTTTATTGTCACCAGGTAAATCAGAGAGTAACGCACTTCCTGTCCTAGGGTGACAATGCTGTTCCTCCTTAGATACAGTACAGCGAGTCAGCATTGTCACCTTAGGACAGGACTGGATTGCTGACTCCTTTTGGACTATAAAATATTAGGTCTTCTCTATGAATTACAGAACACCTCCAACTGTATTATAGACCATTTTCCTTATATTTACTTGACCTCCAGAAGATTTACCCCCTTCATGACCAGGCCATTTTTTACTATATGGCACTACATTACTTTAACTACCTGCCCACTGGGCACTTATACCCTCTTCCTAGCCAGGCTAATTTTCAACTTTCAACGCTATTACACTTTGACAATTACTCATTCATGCAACATTGTACCCATTATTTTATCACCACTGTTTTTTTTTTTTTTTTTTTTGCGCTATAAATCAAACAATTTTGCAAATTAGTAATTTTTCCTCGTAAATTTTGACCAAAATGTATACTGTTACATATCTTTGGTAAACATAACCCAGATCAGTGTATATTATTTGGTATAGAGTCTACAAGCTATGGTGGCAATTACTGAAAATTGATCACACCTGATATACTGAAAGCCTATCTCATTTCTTGAGACACTAACAAGAAGCCAGGACAGTACAAATACCCCCCAAATTACCCCCTTTTGGAAAGTAAGCAGTTCAAAGTATTTAGTAAGAGAATTGGTGAGTTTTTTGAAGTTGTAATTTTTTTCCCTACAATTCTTTACACAACGAAGATTTTTTATTTTCACCAAATTGTCATATTTACAGTTATTTCTCTCATATGGCATATGCATACTTGCAACTACACCCCAAAACACATTCTGCTGCTACTTCTGAGTATGAGCATATCACATGTGTGAGACTTTTTGACAGCCTGGCCACATAGAGAGGCCTAACATGCAGGGAGCACTGTCTGGTGTTCTAGGGACATAAATTACACATCTAATTTCTTGACTACTTTTTAGACTTTTGAAGACCCTGGAGCACCAGGACAATGGAAAGGCCCACAAAAAAAACCCAAACTATATTCTATGAGGCATAATGAGTCTTTTTTGTCATTTTTTCCACAAGTTATTGGAAAATGTGGAAAGAAAATGAAAATTATTTTTTGATGAGGCCTCCAGGACTAGCCGGCCACGCCATATAATTTTGTGCCTTACTGCCAGTTTAACACCATATAGTTCTGTGTGCATGACTGACAGTTTAAAGCCATATAGTTTTGTGTGTTACTGCCAGTTTCTCGCCATTTAGTTTTGTGTGCATTACTGCCAGTTTAACGCCATATAGTTCTGTGGGTCACTGTACGTTTGGCGCATTATATTGCAGTATATTATAGTGTATCTGTGGAGTGTGTCTGTGTAGTGTGAGTACTCAAATTAAAGTGCACCAAACACCTCTTTACATTGGTTAAAGTGCATCTACATACACATTTCAACTTCTTCTTTACATTAGCCTATAAGCACCGACCCCTCCCTCCCAATAATGTCTGGGAGGACAACAAAGAGAGGCAGACGTTTCCTTGGCACTGTAAGGGGGCCAGCAACAAACGTGTCCACAGGCAAAGATGGATGTGTTGGTAAATCCTCAGGCAGGGCAACATTTCCTCTGTTTAGTGAGTTTGACCGTGCTATCCAGCCACAGCATGCAGAGCAGGTGCTGGACTGGTATACTAAACCTTCCTCATCCTCCTCATCCTCTGTCACGCAAGCAAAGACAAGTGTGCAGTCCCTTGCAGTTGCCAGAGTGGAGTCAGCTGAGTTATTTGAATACAGCATCAGCCACTTGCTCCTTGATGATGCCCAGCCATTACTGGATTCAGATGTTGGTTCTGAGGTTGAGGATGACAGGAACATGAGTCTAGAGAGAGGGAGGAACACTGGTAGACAAATTGGTATTCATGTTTCCCAAGCTGCAGCGTATTGCCAAGTTGTCTCCAGTGGTAATGATGAAGATGGAGGAGATGGAGATGATGATGAGGTCACTGATGCGACTTAGGTGCCAGATAAAGCAGAGAAGGAAACTGAAGGTGAGGCGGCACGACCCCAAGGAGGCCGACATCAAGAAAGAGTAGAGAGCAGCCACCCTATTCCATCACATTCTGCAGCTGTTATCTCCTGGCCCACGCCCCAAAGCTCTTCTGTCTGGGCCCTTTTCAGCACGTCTGCAGCAGATCGCACTATTTCTGCAAACTGTGTCTCAGACACATCAAACGTGGCAAAAACACCAAGCATATCATTGCAATTTATTTTTGCCTTCATCAAGAGCACCTCTATAGGGTTACGATGATAAGGCGCCCCCGACACCCAAAGAGTAATTTTTCTGCACCTGTGTGACATGTGCATATCATAGAAATTTTTACAGCAAGGCCAACTCTTGCTTTCATCAGGAGTACCTCTATAGGGTTACGGTGGGAAGGCGCTGCCGACACCCAAAAACCAACTTTTACGCACTCGTTGCTTCTATACAAAGTCAAAGTGATACCAGAATGTATCCAAAAAATCTCTAATCTTGTTCCCAGTGCACTACATTGTGGCCTCATCATACACACTGGCTCCCAAGCTGTTGCTGGGCAAAATAAAGGTAGCTTGCAGGGAATTTTTTTTTTTTGGCTTTATAAATAAATTATTGCTGCTGCAGATTCTAGACATGGTACAGATCTGCCACTTTACAGGTAGATTAAGGGGACCCCCCCCCAGACGCTATATTGGAAGGAATTTTTAATTTTTAGGCTTTCACTTTAAAAATCAAAAAATCACTGCTCATTTAAAAATGACATTTTTCACAAACTTTTTTTTTATTGAGACATGTCCCCCAGGGCAGGACCCAGACCCCTATAACCATTGTATGCCCAATTACTTGCATATAAGCCTTTAAAATGGGCACTTTTGATTTTTGACATTTGGGTCCCATTGACTTTATTCGGGTCCAAACTTTCACGGTGTTCGGACGTGTGCGAACCGAACAGCGGTCTGTTCAGCCCATCCCTAATCACCATTGCATTTTTTTTTGTTTTTGTGATATAAGCAAAAAAAAAAGACAAACAATTTAGGCCATTATGTATTCTGCTACATATTTTTGGTAAAAACATTTTTTGCAAAAGTTATAGCATCTACAAACTATAGTATATATACTAAATATTGAATTTTTAATTTTTTTTATACTAGTAATGGCGGCGATCAGTGGTTTATAGCGGAACTGTGATATTGCAGTGAACAGTCGGACACTAAGGCCCCTTTCACACTGGGGCGAGAGCAGCGTCGGCGGTAAAGCGCCGCTATTTTTAGCGGCGCTTTACCGTCGTTTTAGCGGCGGTGTGCGGGCGCTAGCGGGGTGGTTTTAACCCCCGCTAGCGGCCGAAAAGGGGTTAAACCCGCCCGCAAAGCGCCGCTGCAGCGGCGCTTTGCCGGCGGTATTGCCGCGGTGTCCCATTGATTTCAATGGGTAGCAGCGGTATAGGAGCGGTGAATACACCGCTCCTTCACCGCTGCAAAGATGCGGCTGGCAGGACTTTTTTCACCGTCCTGCCAGCGCATCGCTCCAGTGTGAAAGCCCTCCGGCTTTCACACTGGAGTTAAAGGGGCCGGTTTTTTTCAGGCGTTACACAGGCGCTATTTATAGCGCTGTAACGCCTGAATACCGCCCCAGTGTGAAAGCAGCCTAACTGATACTTTTGACACTTTGTGGGAACCAGTGACACTAATACAGTGATCAGTGCTAAAAATATGCGCCGTCACTGTACCAATGACACTGGCTGGGAAGGGGTTACACATCTAGGGAGATCAAAGGGTTAACTATGTACCTAGCCAGTGTTTTACTGTATTATGTGTGCTGCTTTTACTCAAGGAAGTAAAGGATTTATTCCCCTGCTTTGTGGGGACATAAAATCCATCCCTTCCCTCCTGTCAGAATGGAGATCTGCCTTGTTTACATAGGCAGAGCTCCGTCCTGAGTCTCTGTCCAACAATTGGTAGGCACCAGGGAGCACTGACCTCTGCTGTGAGTAATTACAGCAGAAGCAGTCTGCGGGAGGCATGCGCACCTCCCCTAGGCGAAAATGCAGAATCACGTATATCTATGTGATTCTGCACAGGGGGGCTGCCCTTTCGAAGTAAATCTGCTATAGGGTGGTCCTTAAGTAGTTAATTGTTGACACACATGGTGCATTTAAAGAGGAAGTAAACCCTGATGGGTTTACTTCCTCTTTGATTCCCTGCAAAGGTAAAGCATAATGGACTACTATGCAGCGCATAGTAGTTCATTATGTGTCACTTACCTGAAACAGGAGCCAGCAAAGTCATCGCTGTCCCCTTGTGTACGGAGCCTCCATCTTCTTGGTGGGTCTCGCTGCTCCGGCGCTGTCATTCGAGGGAGCCCCGATGAAGTCACTCCCGCGCATGCGAACGGGAGCTGCCACTCGCGGCATATCGCCGTTAACAGTGGCGCGCTCAGTATGGCGCATGCACCCTAGACAGCGATGCCTGTCTTTTGCCAAATATCTCCTAAACCGTGTAGGTTGAGGAGATATTTCTTGGACCTACAGATAAGCCTTAATCTAGGCTTGCCTGCAGGTCAAAGTGGTTTGTAAGGGTTTACAACCACTTTAATATATATAGCCAGAATTTTTAGTTGTGATATGTTTTGTTTTTGGCATCAGATTGTTGAAAACATTGTGTATATTGACAAACTTGGACTCATTTGCACAAGTCTTTGCTTCATGTTGATCTTCAATAGCCTAACAGGAGTGGTTTCTTAATCATCAATCAGCTATGCACCTGCAGGGCACTAATGAGGAAAGCTGCTGGGCCTGCATCCCTTTAGACGTGTTCTTATTGGGAGTATCTCACCAAAAATGAAATGTTTGTTCCAGGGGATGCCGGAAATCTGATTTGTATCTTAGTGTAGACTTCTGAGAAAACACAGTGAGCCAATCAAACAAGCAGGAAATTAAGTTTCTGGGGGAGTACTGTACACATTTTCTGTACAGAACACCTCCATTTAGCCATATTGCATTTTCAAAAAATTAACGTGGCTGCAGATTGAAAAGGAAAGGTCATTTTTAATAACATTCAATTACAATATGATTTGTGTCACAAATGTAAATGCTACATTTTTTTTTCTTTATTTGTCGTTTTTTTCCCCCAAAGAAAGTGGAGTTACCCCTTAACCCCTTTCTGGACCGACCCCAGGCAGATATACTGTAACCGGTCAGCCCTACTGCACAAAATCACATACCTGTATCTGATTTTGTGCACTGGCACTGCCGGCGACCTGCTCTTGCTGTGATTGGACACAGCAGGAGCCAATCAGAGAGTCCGGTGAACCTGATGTTCATCGGCACTCCACGATTGTTCTCAGGAGAGGCAGAACAGAGGTCTGCCTATGTAAACAAGGCAGACTGCCTTTCTGTGAGAGGGGAAGATTGAGATCTTGTATTTCTGTTAAACAGGATTATGGATATCTGTCTTCCTCCCAGTCAGCCCCACACAGTTAGATAGCACTCCGTAAGAGCACATTTAACCCTTTGATCACCCCTGATGTTAACACTGATCACTGTATTGGCGTCATGGTCTCCAAAAAGTGTCACTTAGTGCCAGATTTGTCTACCACAATGTCACAATCCTGCTAAAAATCACTGATTGCTGCCATTACTAGTAAAAAAAATTAAAAAAACATTCCACAAATATATCCCATAGTATGTAGACACTATAACTTTTATTTTACCAAAAACATGTAGCAGAATAAATATTGGCCTAAATTTATGAATAAATTAGATTTTTTACATTTTATTTGGGTACAGCGTTGCACGGCCCACTTTTCAGTTAAAATAAAGCAGTGCCATATTGCAAAATATGGCCTGGTCATGAAGGTGGGGTAAACCGCCCAGGGCTGAAGAAGTTAAGCTGCCTGTCAATATTGTAATAACCACTCAATTGGATTTAGAGGATACAAAAAAAGAAGATATTTTCTGTCTGTGGAAAGTTCTTTAGAAACGTAAAGCCTGGGCGGCACAGTGGTGTAGTGGTTAGCACTCTCACCTAGCAGTAAAAAGGGTCAAATCCCAACCACAACACTACCTGCCTGGTGTTTGCATGTTCTCCCTGTGCCTGTGTGGGTTTCCTCTGGGTACTCCGGTTTCCTCCCACACTCCAAAGAGATGCAGGTAGGTTAATTGGCTTGTGTACAAAATTGGCTCTAGTATATGAATGGGGACCTTGGATTGTGGGCTCCTTGAGTGTAGGGACCAATGTGAGTGTGCAATGTACAGGGATAGGCACAATTGTAGACACTCACTCAGGATGGACTGGTGTCTTTATTCAACCTAACTATGTAACTATAAAAAAAGAAGAAACAGTATGGATTGTGAGTGGAATTTAACAAAGAGCACATAAGAATGATGATGGCTCGTACTTTTAAATAAAAGTGCTTGGTTGACAGAATGTTTCCATTTTAATCTTGATTATGTTTGGTTACATTTCTATCAAAGCTGTTGACACAGTTGTATGCCTGCAGTCAATATAAGATAAAACCTGTTCAAGCACCTGTCTCTAAAACAAGCGTTTCAGAAAAAGAAAGTTGTATACAGCTGAATAAAATGTGTCTCAGGTGATAATTGGGATTAATTAATTAGCCATATCATTCCTAATCTAATTCTGTATCCGTTTTTTGTAGGGCATTAATGCATACACAGGTAACAGTTTAAAAATATAAACAAAATAAGTATAATTCTTATTATCAGTATCAAGATATTTTATTCATATTTGGATTAGAAGAAAAGAAGGTGTTTTTTTTCTTTTTTTTTTTTTTGTCATAGACAAGAGTAGCTAAAAGTGTGGTGAGCCTAAAGGCCTGAGACACAAATGTGTACCTTATTTATCATCTGGTGGGCCTACAGCACAAATTACAGGCACTGAAGCTTGTAACTTGTCATCTTGACTTTGGTTTCTTAGAGCTATGTCCATGTAATCTTCACTTATTTAAAATGACATATACAATTAAATTAAGCACATATCGTACTCACATTTTAATACGCACATTCTCAATTAAACTTTTTGGTGATAACGTTTCAGTCTTCTTCTTAGTCGGCTTATATATTAGTAACAAAACAATTTCGAACAGAAATTTTCTTTAAAACACTATGACAGAATATTCTCCTGGAGCAAGTGTAGATTGCTATGGGGGAGGAAATGAAATAGCGTCTCTTATAAAAAAAAAAAAAAAAATGTTTCTTGCTGTCACTGAAGATTAGGCTGCAACACCATGATTCTGTTATACGTTTGTAAAACATGCATCAAGAAATATATTTATGCAATTATAGCTACTAGATCTGTTAGTGATCTAAATGGGATCAGTATGTTGCTTATAATTTGTTTTACAAGGCTTGATTAAAGAACCAAAGCTGTTTTATTGTTTTCAATGAAAGCAGTACAATCCTATTATGACCTTTCAACCTTGTCAGCTGTTAGGGTCTCTTTGACACCAATTTTCAGCAAGGTTGGAAGTTAACTCTATACAGTTCAATACATTAGTTTCATTGGGATATTAATTCCTGTAGGTGCTAATCTCATCAAGATTTCCTGGTATATTTATTCCGAAGGCTGTTCTGATTTGTTTTTCTCCCTTTTCACAGCAGTATTAAATACCAAACCTTCTCAGATATGGAAGTTCATTAGAGATATGTCTTTGATGGCAGCCCTTTCAGGGCTTCAGTTTCAAATACCTTGATGTAAAGCTTAAGAAGCCATTGTGTTGTAAGCCCTCCTTGATGTGCCTTATTTAGATCTGCATAGTAAATCAAGGAAAGTAAATAACAAGGCAGCAGATGGAAGCATGGAGATAAGGCCAGTGAACAATTGTATTTGTATTTTGTTATGATGTTGACAGGAGCTAAAATTCACTAATCTAGTTCAACTGATCTGCATTTCAAAGAAATCTCATTTAGCTGCAACTTGAAGGCTTGGAGGATAAAGTTCTTTTATTGCAGCTTTTGTTGCATTCTTCGTTAATTTATATGGTCAAGATTGAGCTTTGCAAAGTTAAAGAAGCATGCATGTTATAAAGGGCATTAAAAATACAGCAATACCGGTAATGTGTCGAATTTAAACTGAGAGTAATCACATTTTCAACACTATGTTGTGAAGGTTAAAAATTGCTGTCATCCATTCAAAGCTGCCTCAACAAGCTAAACTAAAGCTCTAAGCCTCAGGCATGAAGAACATATTGTTTATGTGTGCGTGATCTCAATTATCAATATTTAAAGGCATTATGTTGAAAAAAAGGCAATGTTTATCATTTTTTTTGCAACTCTTACAGTCTATTCAAATAGTCTAAGATTAGGCGACATTTGCTTTAGCAAGCACTCAGGGCTTTACATACCATAATTTGCTTATATTTCTAGAAGCAAACCAGGGAGGTTAATAGGGTAGTATAAGCAGTACTTCCATACTAGGCGTGGGCCCCACTGAGTCAACTTGAAGACCGGAGCCCAGCAAGGACTGCACATGGGTGACACAGAGTCCTCCATCCCCCATTTCCCCTCTATCCTCATATAATCCTCCTCTGATTTCACCTCCCTGAATCCTCCACACCCAGCAGGGAGGGGGCATGACAGAGCAGAGCGTCCAGCATGGGAAGTTTGGAAAATCACCTGTGAGCCGCACACCAGGTGCCATGACAGCTACTACAGTAGGACCCCCAGGTCCATCGGTTGCACCACCACCTTTTGAAGCTTTACTACAATTCTTGAAGAAAAAAACAGCCCAGATATGAATAGCAAGGGGTACTATGTGTTGGGGGAAGCACAATGTGCAGGGTGGGGTGTAATGGTGTGCTACTGTGAGTAGCAGTGGGGATACAGAGAGTATAGAGTAGGATTGTTGGGAAGGGGTACAGAGTGAGGTGTCATGAATGTACAGAGAGAGTGGAGGATACAGGCTGTGCAAAGTGGTGGTAATAGGATGTGCAGGTGTTCCAAAGTGCTGGGTAATTGGGGATGCCAAGGAGTAAGGTTCAATGAGGGTGCAGAGTAAGGTGTGATGGTTGAAGCAGGGGGTAAAAAATGTGGGGTAGTGTGGGATGTAGGGGTTCAAAACATTTGAGTATTGGGAATGCAGAGGATTCATAGTATTGGGATAGTAGGGTACAGGCCTCAGGCAAGGACCTCTAGGCTGTGTGCACTGATGCAGCTGGGGCAGCTCTTAAACTGCCCTCTGCATTGCATAAAGAGACGTCAGGCATAGAGGGTGCTCCAAGTTTAAGGGGAGACATTGGGGGGGGGGATAAAAGTATGGGGAAGCGTGCGAGGTCTGTTACATACAGGGCCCTATTCTTTCTAATGGTAGCCTTGCTTCAAACAATGATAGAGTGATACACAATTCACTTAATTCTTTTATTCTTCTTGTATTTTTTGCCTTTTGGTTGGCTTTTGATTGGTGGAGTTTACAGACAAAAGGAGCTCTCTGTATAAAACATAAGCGTATATTAACCACTTCAGCTCCAGAAAGTTTTATTCCCTTCATGACCAGGCCATTTTTTGCTATTTGGCATTGTGCTACTTTAAATGGCTATTGCATGATCATGCAATGCTGTATCCAAACAAAATTTATATATATTTTTTTTCATACAAATAGAGATTTCTTTTGCTGGTATTTGATCACCACGGGGTTTTTTTTTTTTTTTTTGGCGATATAAATAAAAAAATACAGTAAATTTAGAAAAAAAAGTGTTTTACTTTTTGCTAGAAAACATATCCAATAACAAAATTTTAAAAAATCAAATTACTTCATACATTTTGCCAAAATGTCTTCTCAAAAAAAAATGGCAGTAAGTGTATATTGAATGGTTTGCGTGAAAGTTATAGTGCTTACAGGTTTTCATTTTTTTTTACTACTAATAGCAGTGATCAATGACTCATAATGGGACTGCAATATTGCGGCGGACAACTGATGCTGGGGGGGAACTGACTAACTGCCACTGACATCAACTGTGTCATTAATACAGTGATCAGTGCTAATACTATACACTGTCACAGTACTAATGAAACTGGCTGGGAAAGGATTACTATCTAGGGCGATCAAGGGGATAAATAAGTGCCAAACTATGTATTGTATGTACAATGTACTGCTTTTACTAACTTTGCATTGCAGGGATGAGAAAACTGTCAGACCCTTCCTTCGTACAGAGCTCTGTGTTATATATCAACACAAAAGCTCTAGGTTGTGATTGCACACAGCTGATCAGCAGGCCCTTGCCATGAATCATTAGCTGGGATTTGCTGACAGGCTCCCACTGTGTACAATCACAGGGGGAGCTGTGCGGGAGATGCACATGCGCACGCCCTAAAGCCGGGAGTAGGCATCGATGTATGGGTATGTTGCTTTGCCTAGAGCAGCCGCTCACCTGCAGTATGTTGTACATTGTCCATAAATACTCAATAAAGAAGGGCTTATAGAAATTCATTGCCAAATTTTACAGAGTACCTTGCCTGTTTTATGAAAAATGTATAAAAAAACAATCATTTTGGAGTTTTGTGAAACAGTAGATGGGTTCTTTAAAGTGTGATAGCTATCTGAAAAATTATATGCAAAAATTGCATATTTTTTAAAAGTTTCAGATTGAAAATTGGAGTACTCCAGTAAGAGTGTCGTATTTTCAATACAGATGGATACTAAACTTCAAGGGGTTTGTAAATACTGTATTATAGTAGTATCTCCAGAGTCAAAGTCCTCCTTGAATTAAATAAATACTAAAACAGTGCTACAAAACAAATTAAAATGAAAAAAAAATTATGGTGATGAAACCATAGGGCAATGGCAAACACCACAGTCAACAGTCTTTGTATAGCAGATGGATATGTGGACAGTTCAGATTATTCACAGTCACTTTTCTCTTAGCGTGCACCTTCCACCAGAGTAAGAATGCAATTATCCACCTCGTGAAGCACACACCCCTCTGTGGTTCAAACTCACCAGACGCCGCTATAAAGAAAGCCTTGAATCAGTATGCAACAATCTCTCTGTGCTGAAACCCCACTAATCCAGAAGGTCCACTGGTATAGGTACTCCAATTGTATCATAAAACACAGGAATAGATATACATAGCGTAATCCTGTTTATTATAATGCAAAATTCCCTTACAGCAAAAACCCCCTTAATCCTAGCTGCTTACATTTACAATGCAATCAACAAGCATAAAGAAGTATATAAAGGGCGCTATCACCATCTTCAGCCGTCTGCTGGAAGCGTGCTGTTCCTTGCAGACACTATGCTACACTTCCGGGTAGAGGGCAGAGCGTGGTGGAGTGCACAACGTCACTTCCGGGTAGAGGGCAGAGCATGGTGGAGCGCACAACGTCACTTCTGGGTAGAGGGCAGAGCATGGTGAAGTGCACATCGTCACTTCCGTGCTGGTCACGCCCTCTTTGGTTTGTAAATACCGTTTACTGCTTTCTCCTTCTTTATTATAGTGACTTCTTTATAAGGACTTCAAAATTAATTATTAAAAATGTAAGGAATAAAATAAATAAATAACTATGAGCAATAAAGTTACAAGCAACCTACCAAGTCACAGAAAAACGTATGCACAAATAAACCATATTTGCACTATGTCACAATATGGCAATAACTTCAGAACATTTCAGAAAATTGTGAAATTTAATACAGACAAGCTCAGCAATATGCACTTTGTAAGAAACTGATGATCTACCATTTATTAATTAGGCCAAATAGGAATAATAATGGCATTTTTATAAATGACTCCCTTCGTTGCATGATACATATATGAACTTTCTAAAGTAAAGCATACTGACAATTTTTAGTACTTCCATCACACTATTGAATTATTACGCATAGCAATTGTTCACTACACAGATGGAGCAAATGGCTCCCTATGGTGTGAGCTACACAAGTAGCATGTAGTAGCAATTAATTAAACCTGATCATACAATGCTCAAAATATGTGCAATTAATCACATCTAAATGATACTATGTGCTGCTTGTTTTATACACACCCTAAGAAGCTACAGTATGTGTGCCGTCTCTGTGGTCTGTTGTTCTTAACAATTAATCACTAAAATTTTAGTAGCATGATTTAGCTACTAAAGAAACTGGGAACTTTTGGACTTGGACGTGGAGTCACTTACAACAAATGCATTTCATAGGTGCAATAAAAATTACCTTTGTGGTTATCAAAATTTTTCAAAACCAACAAGGGTGCATTTTCCTACTCACCAAACGGCACTGGTATAAAATGTAACCCTTATTACGTTTTTTTAATAACTTTTTGATAAACAACTGTGTGTTTTACTTCAAGAGATAGTTAGATTGAACAAATGTTTGTGTTTATGGGCAATAAATATCACAGGTGAAAAGTGCTCTGCTCTGCAAACTAATGCCTGGTACGCATGATGAGATTATCAGAGGAATGATCATCCATTTTATTTTATTTTTTTGCATGCTTGTCTCATATCGAAAATAAACAAGGTTATTAAAGTTACAAAGATTCTCCTATGACATAATTAAAATTCGGTAGTGATATAATGTATTGTATTGTATTACTATTTTATGGATGACAACTGTGCCGATAAAATTAAAATCATAAGATCTGGTACCGTACGAGAAAACTTTTTGTGTAATTTTGCCTGAATTGTCGTAATCGGCTACTAACAATCAGATTATCATACGATCACTATAGAAGCCGTATTTTATGTACAATTTTCTGAGTGTGTGTACAGGTCTTTACACCTGTCCCTCCTAATCTGAGAAAAAAAAAGAGAAGGTGAAGAGAGCTCTGCTCTACAAACTTATACTTGTCCCTTCTAATCAGAAAGAAAAATAACCTATACAGGGACCCCATTCTGCAACCATAGAAAACGAGGGAATTTTCCCTGCAAAGCACAAAGCTATAACTAAAGCCCCATACACACTATCAGTTTTTCTGCTGAGTTTTTCCTTCAAGTTAACCAAAACCATGTAGTGCAAGGGCCTGCCTGATTGCATACAAATTGAAACGCCTAAGGTTTGACCTCATATTATATGGTTTTGGTAAATCTGAAGGAAAAACTCAGCAGAAAAACTGATAGTGTGTATGGGGCTTAAGAGGTGCAAAAATGATCCAAATGTATAAACCATGGCAATAAAATAACTACCTTGTGAAAATTATTTCTCACACAATGACCTCTATAAAAATTGAGCAGTGAAGGTACCAAAAGGTTTGCAGGAGAATCCTAAATGTGTTATTAAACATTACCCTGCTTCACTGGCTTCACCCTATCTAATCAATTGATAGTGGAACTGGATACTCAAATTTTAGAGGTTGCTGGATAAATTGCTACAGTCATCTCTGCCTGTACAATTTCTTCACACTGACTGTTGATAGGCTATGAATAAATAACTTGAATCTCTGGAACAATATAGAGATCTCAATAATATTTCTACATAATGGTCTCCAAATCTGCCTGCCTATCAGGTAAAAACTCTCTTTCCAGTAGGTTGGCTATAGATACCTATAGTGCTCTGGAGTACCTCAATTCCTATGTAATAAGCTCAAAAACTGCCTTCCCATCAAATAATCTCTCTCTATCCAGTAGGCTAGTTTAAGGTGCCTAGTTTGCTCTGAAGTAGCTAAAGTCTTGCTACCTCAAAAGCTTGCTAATTGAAAGCTACTAGAACTGCTGGCCATCATCTACTAAAACATAAATCAAGCTCCCCCCCAATTAAACCATGTGTGAGAAACCCCCAAAATAAGCAAATATGCCCCCAAAAACAAAACAAAAAAAACTGAACTTTGGCAGAGGTGTTAAAAAAAAAATATAGGGACCACCAACATAAAGTGTGAAAGAAAAATAAAGTGGGAGATAAACTATTCCCACAAGGTAAAAATGGTTTCTTTCCCCTTTGGTCATCTATTTATAATATTTTTCGAAGATGGTCACTACTCTGGCAGCACATACTTTTGTATTATTGCCATTTTGTGGAGGGAAGACAGAAGGCAGTATCTCCAGATGGGAAAAAGTGAATGTATGGAAATATTTATAGACAGGACTTCCAGTGAACCACAGAAGCCTTCCTTTAGTCTGCCTACCTTTATATTGCCATGCTGGAAGCCCCATATTCCACAAAACCATCTCGGCCTCCTGTTATTTACACAACCATTGTATACCAAAATTATATATTTGAGGTGTCCAGATGCAGTAAAATGGGTCGCTGGTTCGAATCCCAACCACGAGACTACCTGCCTGGAGTTTTCATGTTCTCCCTGTGCCTGCGTGGGTTTCCTCCAGGTACTCCAGTTTCCTCCCACATTCCAAAGACATGCAGGTAAGTTAATTGGCTTCTGTCCAAAATTGGCCCTAGTATATGAATGGGGACCTTGGATTGTGGGCTAATTGAGGGTAGGGACCGATGTAAGTGTGCAATGTACAGGGATAGGGACAATTGTAGACACTCACTCAGGTTGAACTGGATGGACTGGTGTCTTTATTCAACCTTACTAACTATGTAACTATGTAACTCATGCACAAATGGCAGATATGTAAAGCCCTCATTTAGCCCATGTTGAAATATCCATCTCACCTCAGTTTTTAACAGGATTTTTTAAATCTCCTTTTCTCAGCCCAAGTTTAAGTTTTTCAATGACTCAAAATTTCAAACAATCTGGTTTTCCTCCATGCGTTTTCCACATGGGTGGCATATACAGTAGGTCTATCCATTTTTAACAGTGTGTCATGGACACGATGCCTAAACTGCCAAATTGTCTACCCCACAAGTGAGCATGGACATTTCACAGTATATATCACCCTTCTGAGCTATAATTGAAAAATGATTGTAACTTGATTATTTTACCATCCTTGGGGTTTACAAATTCTTTTGCTGTAGGTATGTTGGAACAGGTCTTGCAATGCCCACACTTATTACACGCCATTGGTTTTTCCAGTCCATGTGGTTTTTTTTGTTGTTTTACAGGAGTGTTTTCCAAGTGGTTATGCACAAGAATATCTCTCAGATTTCTCCCTCTTCTATATGTGATTACGTGTTTTTTTTAAAGGATTTTTGATAAACCTTTGTCATCATGTAACATGCTCCAATAATGTTTAATGATGTTAAAGATCAGGCCAGATTGATTTGAATATGTTCCAATAATACGTGTCCCTTTTTGGGTCTCAATAATTTTCTGTTTGTGGCCGAGAAGAGATTCCCTGCATGTGTAGTCAAATGAAGGCTTCCCTCAATGGACACCTAACAGTGGCTCCAAGGAGAAATACAGAAAGGAGAGCTAGACCAAATTCAGATAAAAGAGACAAGATCATTTTAATTTTTGGTAAAAATAAGTAATAACAAATATCCTATGCATTTTCAGTCTCAATGTATGGCAACTACAGAGAGAATGGGACTTTCAAGGTGCCAAACAGAATTTGTTTAAAAAGATGTCATGTTTTATTATACATAAATACTGTAGTTTATAACCATACATATGTGTCCAAAATATTTTGTGAGTTGGTTTATTACTCCTTTTATGGAGGTTAATCATAGTACCTCTTATTACCACCTCTAGTGGAACATATGGTATTATATGCAATTCACATTCAATCACAGTACAACACTTGTTTCCACATTTAAACAACCCACTGTCTGTTTAACATCAGTTCCACTTTACAACTGTCAGAGGTGGAATAATTCTCAATGGGTTTCACTATCTGCTTCTTCAGGAGAATTGAAGAGATCTAGATTATATGAATATGAATGAGTACAATACAAAATCAGTGCATTAAACTTTCATTCAGTCAGGTCTGAGCAAGCTTAAAACCACTTACATAGTGATGTAAAGTAGCCCTATATTGCAGCTACTCAATGGGCAAAAACCTTTTCTATGGCAGACTGCAGCAGAGGCATTCATCTAAAATATATCAAAGTTTTTTTATGTATTATATGTAGCGCATTACCACATCTAATGCCAATAGGCTTAGAAGAAAACATCCATATGCTTTAGATTGAATATATAAGAGGTTGGTTAATTACCTACCAGATAAAATACCCTCAGTCTTCTGTGCCTTAAATAGTAGTCATTATCTGCTGTTATGTTCAATAAATGGAATGGACGATACATTATGCCTTCAACCTTAGCTAGATGGCCACTGACAAAAGATGATACATAATATTCTTAACTCGATCCCCAGTAAACGTTGTTTTACTGTACATATAATTTATTTTCAGGAATTCTTATAGTGCTATCAGTTTACATATATTATACATTCCCATCAGTCCCTTCCCTATCTAAGGCAGTGGTCCTCAACTCCTGTACTCAAGTCTCCCCAACACGTCATGTTTTCAGGATGCCCATTATTTTACAAAGGTAATTTGATCAGCTTCACTGCCTTAATAATTACCACAGCCATTTCATCTGAGGGAAATCCTAAAAACATGACCTATTGGGGCACCTTGAGGACTGGACTTTAGAAACACTGATCTAAAGTACCTCATATGCATACATATCCTAGGCCAACTTATACAGGAGCCAATTGACCTATCAGAATGTCTTTGGGATGTGGGAAAAAAAAGGATTACTTGGAAGAAACCCACACAAGCACAAGGAGAGCAGTCAAACTTCATGGAGGTAGTGCTGTGCTTAGGATTTAAGCCATTGATCCTAGTGCTGCATAGTAGAAGTGCTAACCACTAAGGCAATGTGCTATATAAATTACCTGAGAAAGGAAAATCTATCTTTTTTCTGAGTACCACTAACAAGGTCTCTTCTGGCAGATGCAATTCCCAAATGCTCCCTCTGGGCAGCTCATCGCCCAGGGACAAGCAGAGATTACTCAAAAGTCACTTTTTTTCCTGGAAAATGTGTGAATTCCTCTCTAGCTTCCTATGGGTCTGCTTTACCTCACCTGTACCTCTATGCTGCATCACATGCCCTCACTGACCATCATAATTACAGCCTCACTGGCATTTCCTTTATATCTCTCCCAAAGCAGACATGACAAATTCCAGCTGCCATCTTAGGATGGACTACCCTCCCAGGCCACACTGCAAGCCGCATTTCTCTCCTCCCACACCAGGAGGTGCACATTAGACAGTATGCCCCTCAAATGGAGGAGGATCAGTGCAGCACCGGGAAACAGAATCTGTTAATACCTGGGGTTCCCTCCCCAGGCAGCTGACAGGACAACATGGCCACCCACACAACCCATCACTGAGTAGACATGGACTCGAACATCAGCTGTTCGTTTGTTCATAGAACAATGTGTGATGTGCTAAGAGAGCCATGAATGGCCAATTATGGCTCAGGGGCTAAGTCCACGCCCCACATTATATAAGGCTGCTGCTTACACTGCGGCCGTACATAGTGAATGAATAGAGGTTAGGCAGGTAGTTAGTGTAGTCTGCAGTCATTCAGTGAAGTATATATAGAATACAGTTAAGAGTATATAGTGCAGTTAGTGTAGTATATATAATACAGTGCAGAGTATATAGTGCAGTCATTGCAGTATAAATAATAAAGTTCAGAGTATATAGTGAAGTCTGTATAATATATATAATATACAGTTCAGAGTATATAGTGCAGTTTGTATAGTATAATAGTATATATAATACAGTTCAGAGTATAAAGTGCAGTCTGTGTAGTATGTATAATACAGTTCAGAGTATTATATAATACAGTTCAGAGTATATAGTTCAGTTCAGAGTATATAGTGCAGTCCATATAGTATATATAATACAGTTAAGAGTATATAGTGCAGTCAGTGTAGTATATATAATGCAGATCAGCGTATATAGTGCAGTCTGTGTAGTATATATACCACAGTTTAGAGTATATAGTGCAGTCCGTATAGCATATATAATACAGTTCAGAGTATATAGTGCAGTCCGTGTAGTATATATAATACAGTTTAGAGTACATAGCGCAGTCCGTGTAGTATATATAATACAGTTCAGAGTATATTTTGCAGTCCGTATAGTAAATATAATACAGTTCAGAGTATATAGTGCAGTCCGTGTAGTATTTAAAATACAGTTCAGCGTATATAGTGCAGTTTGTGTAGTATATATAATACAGTTTATAGTATATAGTACAGGCCGTGTAGTATATATAATACAGTACAGAGTATATAGTGCAGTCTGTGTAGTATGTGTATATATGTATATATATATATATATATATGTATATATATATATATATATATATATATATATATATATATATATATATATATATATATATATATATATATATACGTGCAGTGTATATAGTGCAAGCAAGTTCAAATCCCGCAATAAAACATAAAAACAAGCCCATGGACTGTTTTTCTGTCTTGAAGTGTCTGAGAGGTGAATGCCAGGCTAGGCCAGGTGACAAGTGGGCCAAAACAATTAGCAGCCCCTACATATATATATATATATATATATATATATATATATATAATACAGTTCAGAGTATATAGTGCAGTCCGTGTAGTATATATAATACAGTTCAGAGTATATAGTGCAGTCCGTATAGTGTATATAACAGTACAGAGTACACTTTTTTTGGTGAATGGGTAGGGGTACAATGTACCCCTAACCATTCACATGGGGGGGTGGGATCTGGGGGCCCCCTTGTTAAAGGGGGCTTCCAGGTTTTGATAAGCCAGGGGTGTTGGGAAGAGGCACCCCCATGTGGCCTGAGGGGGAGTCACTCGCTGCATGCTCGGATTTTTTTTACATTTTGGCATTGAGTTTCCCTTAATATCCATAACAGACCTGAAGGGCCTGGTATGGACTGGGGGGGGGGGGGGGGTGCCATGCCGTTTTTTTCTTGATTTTTCATCTATTTTCATCTATCTATTTTTCATATATTGTCAGGAGACGGCAGTACATTACAGCCGCAAACAGGTTAAAGTAAAAATGTTTCCTTTAGAAATGTTATTATTGCTGCAGCATGTTCTACACATCAGACAGATGTGTCTGATGTGTAGAACCACTTTACAGGCAGACTAAGGGGACCCCCAGGCATGATATATAAAAGAATATTTAATTTTATTGTTTCACTTTAAGCATTATTAAAATCACATTTCCTGCAAAAACAATCATTTTAAAAACTTTTTTTTGCATTGATACATGTCGCCCAGGGCAGTAGTAAGGTCCCCATACACTTTTTTATGGCAATAACTTGCATATAAAACTTTAAAATGAGGACTTTAGATTTTTCATGTTCCACCAAATGGCAGATCACCCGGTGCTTGTAGGCATCTCCAGCATTTGTCTGAGGTGGTTGCATCAAATCTGTGTAGAATAAATTGGGTATGGTACCATTGTGAAACAATTTTGTAATTGTTCTCCTGGATGGAGACATTTATGGAGCCCTTCAGTGGCGCACGCTTACTCCCAATACCGCTGGGAAACCGAGGACATCATATGACACCCGTCCAGGATGGGAGATCCCATCTGCAGACGTCATATGTCTTTGGGAGGGTAGGGAAGCGGTAAATGAAATGTATATATATATATATAAACGAAACTGTGGGTTTATGGGTGTAGCCTATCCTTCTCTCTGTGCATTAGCAAATTGTTAATTTGTCTTGCACTACGTATATGCTTGCACGGATCTGAGCTGTGGAAATAGTTAATGAGGTGGGGAGAAATAATGTATATAAGCTAGGGAGAGAATAGGGTATAATCCACTTAATGCGATATGCAAACAACTATAGCATACATATATATCACCTTATAATAACATAGAATAAACAAAACATCCCTCGACAACTGGAGGTGTCTCAAGCCGTAGCCTCAAAGTTGTGTTGAGAGACCTTCTTAACAAACCTATATGTATTTGGAGGAAATATCGTTATGTCTAAATTTTTCTAGAGGAGATAAGTTTAGATAAACTGGTATGTGCTGGGAGTTTCTCTTCTCCTTGTCACTGCATAAAGTTGCAGCCCAGAGTTCAGTAGGGAGGCATTATGGGCAGGGGGCTATTGGGTATAGAGTGTTGCCACTCTAATGGCCGAAGGAGTTTATTTAGGCCATGCTGTGACTATGCCATGCAGGGCGTGGTATTCACAAAGATATTAATGTTGTAACTTCAAATATTAGGGCTATATGGTGTTGCTGATGCGGTTTGTGAGATCTTTTATTCGGAGCTGTGTTGCAGAGCAGGGATAAAAGCAGTGTCAGAGCAGATTTGTTTGCATTGCATAGCACCATGCTAGATGTGGTCTTAACAGCCTTAAGTATAAGAAGTGCAAGATAGTTCAATACTGCAGTTTTTGCCAGCGTTCAGGAAACAGGTGTTATAATTGTAATAAGGTGTTGGAGTAGCGGTTAAGACTGAGCCAGAATGTGAGGTAAAACCTGATGCATAGTCTTGTAGACATCATGCATGGGGCAGCATTATATTGTGGTTAAGGATCTGATGGCATGGGGCCTATTCATGTGTTGGTAAAGAAGTTACTGCGGGGCAATAGCCATGCGTTCCAAATGGATGGTACACATTTTATGTCTCTTGCAGAACAGTGAGGGTTCCCAATATGCCATGCTGGGATATAAGGGACAGTTCTTTTAAATAGGGTTTCATTAACAGAAGGTTCAACTTGTAATTTTTTACTAGATATAGTTATATATAAATGTAGTTTAACAAAACAATACAGAGCTGGGTTAGTGGCAAACAGTTCTAATCACTGATTGCATATAGTTGCAGGGTATATAAGCCCTTGTCTCGTTTGACGCCTGAGGGTTGGGTTGAAGCTGTTGTTTGGGCTGTTAATATTTTCTGACTTTTTTGTGCGCTGTGGAAGCTGGCACACTATCTCCCTCTGGGGATTGCTGATTAGCAGGTGGTGGTGAAAAATGAGGTAAAAGTCAGCGTCTTTTGCTCAAGGATGGGCTGTCTCAATGACGGACCTCCATCGGTTCCTTTTGTGGCTGAGATTAAAAGCCAGTCTCGTATCTCGACCACGGAGATGCCAACAGTTTTGCAGAAAGATTAAGCATCTTTGGGATGTTGCACATATGCAATTCTTTTGGGGAGCCCGCTTGCAGACAGAAGGGACATTTCCATCTATAGATCTATAGGGGATATTCCTTTCTCTTAAGGTGTCTAGGAGAGGACGCAGAGTCTTGCATTTTTGCAGAGTGATTTGTGAGAGATCATGGTAGAGTTTGAGCTCAGTGCCCCTATATAGGATGTGTCCCTGTAGTCTGGCTTGGAGCATGATTTCTTCTTTAAGCTTAAAGTAAACCAAACATCTTATGACATCCCTAGGAGGATCTATATGTCTGCCTCTTGGACGGAGCACCCAGTGCAAGCGTTGCAAGTCAATTGGTATGTCAGGGGGTCTCCCAAGAAGATTGTTGAAAACAGTTGTGATGGCTTGGGTGAGATGGCTTGGGTCAACCATTTCTGGAAGTCCCTTAATTCTAATATTGTGACATCGACCTCTGTTATCTAGATCTTCTAGCATTCTTTGTAGGTCTTTGAGCTGCATGAAATACAAGTTTATAGTGCACTGTGCTACATTTATGACTATATCATATCGTTCTGTGGTCTCTTCCACCTCCTCCAACCGTGATGCTACAGCCTGCATGTCCGGTCTGAGATCGTATATGGCTGAAGACAAGGTATCTTTTATGTCTGCAGCCACCACTCTGAGATCTTCTAGGCATAAAGATTTGGCAGCAGGAGTCAAAGGTTCAGCAGATTGTGTGCTAGATTGCTTCGTGGGGCTACAACTCACCTCCCTGGTGGCGCCTGAGGCCTGTGAGGCCTCATGTGAATGATACCGAAAAATCTCTGGAATGTTACTGCTGAGTTGCGTGCAGGTATCCCGTGGTGAACGGAAGCGGATGGCAGAGTGGTCCCGATCTAGTTTCCCCACGTTGGCGAGGTTTTGCTCCCTTTGTAGCTGAGAGATGGATCATGGAGTGGCGGAGCAGGGAGGTTAAGCTGCCATCTTCTTCAGGGTCCAGGCCACGCCCTTACATCTAATAGTTGCCCACAAGAAATATTGTACATTCACATACAGTATAAAGGGGTCCTCCACCATACATTTTCACTCCCATTATCTACCTTCTCGTTAACTCTATATAGTTCAGAAAGACGGGATTGTTTTAATTCAGCACAAGGTTAGCGTTTATCTCCCCGGCTTCTTTATTGTATTCTTTGTAATAAAGGCTTCAAACTTAAAGGTTGTCAATGGGGAAAATGTCAAATTATATATTAATTTGCATGTTGTAATTAGTTATTTCTAGCCTACTCCTATTTCTCTGAATGAGTTTGTAAACTTACTTTTGAAGATTCGCACACATTTGCTTCCCTAAATTCTGTGCCACATATTTACTATGCCCTGTGGATAGGCATTGATGTGTCATGTATTTTTTAGGGTCTGTCTTTTAAATTACAGAGGTGCTCCAAGAGGAAGTTTCAGGAGACATGGTTAGTACGGGAATCACTGCTTGCAGACAGAAAGGTACGCTGGGATATGTAATCCTTAGAAACTGAATTTAAACATCAGAGGAGAAGCTGCAAAGCATGCAGGGAATTCAGGAAGATGTGGAAAGAGATGGCCAGCAGTCAGGCAGCTCTCACAACATGAAGATTTTTAAAGTAAGCTTATATTGGATTGTCAAATATAACTACTGTTTGTATTGCTATTTCAATGCTGATCTTATAAAATGGAGTGTGCGCTGCGACCATACATTTCCTTTAAGGTCTTGTTTAGACCTGCTGCTTGAGTTGCCTTTAAATAATATATATTCCTGACTTCACACTGTAGGAAGGGTTTTCTAAAATCACCTCCTATTTCATTCATGTGTATGTGATGGAATGCATTGAATTGTTGACATATCAAATTTATGGTGAAAGAAGAAAGTGACAAACCCCACAAGCTGGTGTTTTGTTCCACTGTCCTGGCACTTGTTTTTATTTAAAATACATTCGCTTTGCAAAAAAATAGTATTTCATATATAGTATAATAATTAAAAAATATGAAAATAATTTTCAGTCTCAATTAACACCCATGGTTATACAAATATCTACATTTATTGTTTAAAGTTTCATTAAGCCCACATCAATGAAAAGAACTATCAATAAATGTTGTATTACATGCTGTTTATACTCACTCAATCACTATGGGATAAATTTTCTGTATTTTGCAAAAAAAAAGGTTGATCCTGCTGTTTTTCTGTCTCTTACTTGTGTCCATGTCTCTGCTGCAATTGGTGATTTTGCAGAGCAGTGTGTGCTCAGTTTTCAGTGTATTTTCTACCCCGAACATCTCCTCCCTACCAAATCTGAGCAGCCCATGTGACTATATTCACACATGTGGGCTTATACACAGTGGTAAATTATACCCCACTCCCTCCCTCCTCCTCCATGCCCACTAACAAGCTAAATACAATGTGGGCAGGATATTAGATATTGATTGATGGAGGCTTCACCTCCCTGTTATTCACATGTAAGGCACAGGCTGGAGGGGCATGACACAGCCTGTGACTGGCAAAAATCTGTTCATTCCATGTTATTGCCAAAAAATAGTCAAGCTTTCATTTCAAATATACCGTATAATTGTACAGTCCAATTGTATGGCAATTTAAAACAGGTTATTGATATTATTTCATTATTAATTAATTCATTTTATTTTTGACCAGTAACAGAGAGCTAGAAGCTCCTCCTGCTTATGTTTCCCTGCAGACGGGCTGGGAAAGAGCTGGGTCTTATGACAGCTGTATATTGATTAAGAAAAAAGGTACTTAGAATTGTTTTAATTAAAATCATTACAGTGCCAGCATCCACATTCAGAAAGAGAAGGAATAATTTACTGTAAATTAAACAGTGTGTGTTTAATATCAAGTATTGTCTTACTAAATAGACACTACACTACAACTCTTAATAGATCAGGTAAAATATATTATCTTAAAATGAATGTACCAGAGTCTCTCTTTAGTGATACAGTAGCAGTGACACTCTTTTTTCTTTCTATTTATAGCAAAAATAAAAAAAACAATTATGCCCCTCTTGACACTAGCTAGTCACTTCAGGCATGGGGGCTGGTATAGACATGGCACAAGTATGCAGCCCCCTGATTGCTGAAACCAGACAATATACCGGTAATCTTTAACATCAAGGAAGTGCTTTTGGAGGAGTGGCTTATTTTGGAGCATCACCACACAAAGTTGATTGGTGACTGTTTGTAGAACATGCTTATGTGCAACATACCTGCATTTAATTTTACTTACAGGGCAGTTGAATGACACTTCCGAATGGCTCTCTATTATTGCTCACCAGGCCTTAAACCATGGAGATTCTATTTTCTATGCTTTGTTTGCAGGACCAGTGTCCAGTTTAATGAGAAAATGGGAATGAGAATATTTATAACAAAAATATTAAAATTAGAATCACTGCATATGTTACATTCTGACAGTAGTTCCAACATTTTCAACAAGTTTCAGTATAATAGACAGTACTTTTATTAAAGGTAGTGCTCTTTCAAGCAAACTAGGCCACCAGCCCCCTCTCCGGATGCATGCTTACTGAGAAGTTGAAGCTTTGGTAGATAGTACTATAGAACACTAGTTGTAATCTACTACTCAGTGCATTACAAATCTGCCGGTAATATTTAGGGAAACATCTGAGGCTGCACGCACAATTTCTCAGTATGCATGTGGAGAGGAGTAAGGTGGTCTAGTTTAGCTTAGTGGGAAGGTAGAGCAAGATCAAGTGCACTTTGTTTTTAAATTTATTGTGACTGAGGTTTGGACAAAACAAAGCACACACGGATATCAAGAGTGGTTTAGGACCCTTGGCCAAAGGGTTCAATATTGAGGGATTCAAGAAACAGAGGGACTGTAAAGGGGGTAAGCTTATAAGGCAGCAATATAGGCACAGCGAGGAACAAGTCCAGCGTCACAGGGCAACAATCTGGGCACTGAGCATAACAAGGGGCAGGGAGTAATATAGTGCAGCAAATATTAAGTCCAGAGTCACAGAGCAGCTATCTGGGGCAACATTCCAATTTCACGTGACAATGCAGCAAGTTCAAGCACCATTAAACACAATATCCAATAATCATATGTTCAAGAAATGGGTACACTGATACCCTAAATGTTCTATAGGCATAGCTGTTTTATGGTCAGACGTCAAATGTCATAGCATAAATATGTAAAAAGTAACAATGCTCTCAAAATTATGTATCTTAATAAGTTTTAGGCTGATGTGAAGAAATGCTGCAAAGTAAGAATGCTTTCTATCTCCATATGCCAGACAACTCTTACTTCTAAAATGGACCTGGTACAGGCAGATGTCAGGCTTATCCGCCGAGTCATGGATCACTTCTGTGAGCGGGTCACTGAGGTGGAGAGAAGGGTGTCTGGAGCTGAGATCACCATGCAGATCACCAGTGAGATCACCATGCAGACATCCAAGCCCTAAAGATAAAGGTACAAGCATCTGGAGGCCAGAGTGGAGGATGCAGAAAACTGCAACCGCCACAATAATCTTAGGATTATTGGATTGCCTGAAGGAGCTGAGGGGTCAGATCCTGTGGCATTTACAGAGTGCCTCCTTCCTGCTCTCCTACCCAGAGCTCACTTTTTACCACATTTTACAATTGAACAGGCCTACCGCATTCCAGCGGTTAGAGGCCTTCCGGGGGTCCAACCGCACACATTCATATTCAAGTTACTGCACTATCGGGACCGGGATACAGTGCTCAGCAAGGCCCGCAAGCAAGGCGAGTTGAAACACTAAAATGTGAAACTGCTTATATTTCCAGACTACACTGTGGAAACTCAACGCCAACAGAAATCCTTTGACCGGGTCTGAGTCAAGCTGAGTGAGAAAGGATTCAAATATAGCATGCTGTTCCCTGCCAAGCTACGGATACAAGATGACAACTGTGTGCTGTTATTTACTTCACCGAGGGAAGCCGCCTCTTGGGTTGAAATGGCCGGCAAGTAAGCTCCTATGAATAACCCTCCCAGGATTCATACACCAGTGAAGAGTTGCTGATGATGTCCCCAAATGTGCCAACAAGGTTTTATGGTTACAGTAACTTTGATCCAAGCCCTTGTTTCTTTTTCCCCTGTTACTTCCCATGTTTTTACACCAGTTCTTAATGAAAACATGGCGTTTATAGCTCTCCGATTAAAAAGATCCATGGTGTTTTAGTTCATAAAGTCTCATAATCCCCATATTTGTGTGTTTCAGGAGACATATTTAATAGCCTTAAAAATCCGTGGGTTGAAAACCATTATCACTCCACCTACACAAACTTTGCTAGGGGTGTGAGTGGCCTGGTGCTCAAGTCGCTTCCCTTCAACGTGCTTTCACTTGGCACTCTGCATCCCATAAAAGCTTCTCTCACATCGATTTAATTTACAAGGGGAGATCTGTCCTGCCTAGAGTGGGCAATACCAGACCATTATCGACAGCATCCGAAGGGAGTGGAAGGTGGAACTGACTGAGGCAGAGGCAAATCCAGCTAGGCAAGAAGCCCTTCATATCAGGTCTCAAGACCCTCAGCAATACACCCAATTACAATCTCTGACTAAAGAAGTGCTCTTTTAAAGAACAGCATTGACAAGAAATAAATTACTCCACCAGTCTCAGCGTATATTTGAGCAGGAGGAGAGGATGGGGAGACTGCTGGCCTGGCTCTCTAGGGAGCAGATGGGAGGGATTAGCACCCCGCATATCCTTAGTTTCTCTGGAACCCACCTTTCTGCTCCTGCCGAGATAAACCAGTGCTTCACCTCATACTATCACACCCTATACTGCTCCTGGGTGACATATGACAATGCCTCGACTTACTGCAATAAATTAGATTTGCCCATTACCATGAAAGAGATACAAAGGGCTCTGGGGTCGTTATAGTCTGGTAAGACTCCGGGACCTGATGGTATCCCTGTAGAATTCTACAAGACATATGAGAAAAACATGGCCCCTGAATTACAGGCAGTACTGGCAGGATCACTGGAGATGGAGAAGCTACCTGTATGGAGCGGTGATAGTAGTGATCACTAAGCCAGGGAAGGACGCCTCTAACTGTTCATCTTATCGCCCCCATTCCCTTTTAAATGTGGATGCCAAATTGGTATCCAAGATCCTAGCCAATCAGTTAAATACGGTCATAACAGCACTGATTCATTCTAATCAGACGGGGTACAGACATTAACATCCAACGGCTCTATACTCACTTTGCTATGGCTGGTCCTGATACAGCTGGAGTGGTGGCCTCCCACGAAGAGAGAAGGCCTTTGACTCTGTCCAGTGGGGTTATTTATGGGCGGTTAAGGCAAAATTTGGGTTAAAACCCCAGTTTCTGTCCTGGTTGCAGCTACTTTATGCTAACCATTGAGCGCAAGTTAGTACTAATGACAGCCTCTCTGAATATTTTCTTTTAGGACGTGGGATGCGTCAAGGCTGTCCACTGTCCCGGGGATTCTTTGTTATGGCCCTGGAACCATTGGCTATACTCCTACAGGCAGACCCCGGGGATAGAGGCATAGTGATGGGTCAGATGGAAGAAAAGCTGTCGCTGTATGCCGACGACTGCCTGCTATATCTTGTGGACGCCTCTTCATCTGTTCACGTGGCATTGGCCCTTTTTGATCAGTTCGGTTGTTACTCCAGTATCTGTATCAATTGGCATAAGTTGTTGCTGTTCTCATTACACCCATCAGTTCCCCGCATAGATGCTTAAACACCTCTAAAGTGAGTCAAAGAGTTTACCTACCTGGGAGTGAAAGTGAGTGAGACTACTGAGGCCTATGTAGTCTGATATGATTGAAATATTTGGATGTAGCAGGAGGCAGTTTGTTCACTGAAGGGCTGGAAAGTGGTACAATAATGAGTGTCTACAGGCAACAATAAAGCAGGGTGGAGATTTCTTGCAAGTTTGAAGCAGCAGTTCTGCGAATGGAGTTGATCAGGCTCAATGGTGTCCTAAGTGCTGAAAAATGCAGGCAGATCATGCCTGCATCATCTATTCATCATTCCGTTCCATCAGAAAGGCATGTGATTGGCCCCAGATTTATTCTGCGGCAGGAAAACAACCCCAAACATACAGCCAATGTCATTAAAGTGGAACTTTAGTCAAAAAATTAAGTTTTTCTAGATCACTTCAGGCTGGACACTTTTGCAGTTATAGCTACAGTATATAAAATATTAAAATAAGTGTTCATATAGTATAAAAAAAGTAATATATTGTCTCACCCTGCTCTGCACATGCTCGGTTGCTCTCCATTTTTAGGCATTTTTAGGCACTGACGAGTTTGTAGAGGGAGATCTACTGACAGCCTTAAAGTGGAATTAAACCCTCCTATCCTTTACAGCCGAGGAAGCTGCTTTTGTTTCATCTGCAACTGCCATGGTGCTGAACATGTGATCAGTTATGACCAGCCATTTGATGGTTTGATAGTTTGGTTAAGGACACAAGCGTGTTTGACAGCAATCCTGTCATTCCAGGAATGTAACTTTTGGAAACCATTAATTAGTTGGGTTTAGTTTTGCTTTATGATTTATTGCTGGGGCCCTGGGCTTCAGCAGAATGGCAGCCTCCAGCAAGAAGAAACAGGAGCAATGCTGGAGGCAATTTACAGCACACCCTAATTTAGGTAGTGTAATTATTGATATGGAATCTATGTTCCTTGCTAAAGAACATTTTTTATCAAGTTGTTATGGGTAAAGTTCCACTTTAAAATCTTTAGCATAAAGAAGAACAAAGTGATGGTTTGGCCCACACAGAACCCTGATCTCCATATCATCGAGTCGGTCTGGGATTATGAGGCGACGGAGAGAGACGGGAGGGTTTCAAGCAGCCTACATCCACAGAAGATCTTTGGTTAGTTCTCCAATATGTTTGAAACAGCCTACCTGCTGAGTTAATTTCTTGTGTACAAGTGTACCTAGAAGAATTGATGCTGTTGTGAAGGCAAAGGGTGATCACACCAAATATTAATTGAATTTTGATTTCTCTTCTATTATATTACTTTCCATTTTGCTAACTGATATAAATAAACTGTTAACATTTTTTTTCACACTTACCTAAAACTTTTGTTCAGTAATCTACAGTATCTAACAAAAGTGAGTACACCCCTCACATGTTTGTAAATATTTTATTATATCTTTTCATGTGACAACATTGAAGAACTAACACTTTGCTACAATGTAAAGTAGTGAGCGTACAGCCTGTATAACAATGTAAATTTGCTGTCCCTTCAAAATAACTCAACACACAGCCATTAATGTCTAAACCACTGGCAACAACAGTACAACCCTAAGTGAAAATGTCCAAATTGGGCCCAAATTGTCAATATTTTGTGTGGCCACCATTATTTTCCAGGACTGCCTTAACCCTCTTGGGCATGGAGTTCACCAGAGCTTCACAGTTTGCCAATGGAGTCCTCTTCCACTCCTCCATGATGACAACATGGAGCTGGTGGATGTAGAGACCTTGCGCTCCTCCACCTTACATTTGAGAATGCCCGACAGATGCTCAATAGGGTTTAGGTCTGGAGACATGCTTGGCCAGTCCATCACCTTTACCCTCAGCTTTTTTAGCAAGGCAGTGGTCATATTGAAGGTGTATTTGGGGTCATTATGTTAGAATACTGCCCTGTGGCCTAGTCTCAGAAGGGGCAGGATCATGCTCTGCTTCAGTACATGCTGGCATTCATGGTTCCCTCAATGAACTGTAGCTCCCCAGTGCTGGCAGCACTCAATAACAGACCATGACACTCCCACCACCATGCTTGACTGTAGGCAAGACACACTTGTCTTTGTACTCCTCATCCGCTTTGCCACCACACACACTTGACACCATCTGAACCAAATAAGTTTATCTTGGTCTTATCAGACCACAGGACATGGTTCCAGTAATCCATGTCCTTAGTCTGCTTATCTTCAGCAATATGTTTGCAGGCTTTCTCGTGCATCATCTTTAGAAGAGGCGTCCTTCTGGGATGACAGCCATGCAGACCAATTTGATACAGTGTGCGGCGTATTGTCTGAGCTCTGAAAGGCTGACCCCCCCCCCCCACCCCTTCAAACGCTGCAACAATGCTGGCAGCACTCATATGTCTATTACCCAAAGATAACCTCTGGCTATGACACTGAGCACGTGCACTAAACTTCTTTGGTTGACCATGGCGTGGTCTGTTCTGAGTGGAACCTGTCCTGTTAAACTGCTGTATGGTCTTTGCCATTGTGTTGCAGCTCAGTTTCAGGGTCTTGGCAATCCTCTTATAGACTAGGCCATTTTTATGTAAAGCAGCAATTCTTTTTTTCCAGATCCTCAGAGAGTTCTTTGCCATGAGGTGCCATGTTAAACTTCCATTGACCAGTATGAGAGAGTGAGAGCGATAACACCAAATTTAACACACCTGCTCCCCATTCACACCTGAGACCTTGTAACACTAACGAGTCACATGACACAGAGGAGGGAAAATGCCTAATTGGGCCCAATTTGGACATTTTCACTTAGGGGTGTACTCATTAATCACATTAATGACTGTTTGTTGAGTTATTTTGACGGGACAGCAAATTTACACTGTTATACAAGCTGTACACTCACTACTTTACATTGTAGCAACGTGCCATTTGTTCAGTGTTGTCACATGAAAAGATATAATAAAATATTTACAAAAATGTTAAGTGTTTACCCACTTTTGGGAAATACTGTGTATGTGTATATATATATATATATATATATATATATATATATATATATATATATATATATATATATATATTTTTTTTTTTTTTTTGTGAAAGCACTCCCTTACAGTTTAACACAGAAATTATTGCAGTTGGCAGTTTTTGTTTGCAGCCTTACATGGAAGGCTGAAGGCTTTTGTACAGTTCAAAGAGCACATTCCACAGATCTACCAGTTGTTGGTTGCCTGCAGGGATCATTTGAACTGCAAAAGGATCAACATTAGTGTCCAGACCACTTGACAGTGTGTTTTATGTGTATATACACACACACAGGCAGCTGTGTGAAGCAGCGGATACTGTTAACACATTCTGTGCTGATATTCTTCATGGCAAAACATTTTAATAATGTTTTAATTTAAACATTTTAAACATTTTAATAATTCGATAAATGAATCCAGTTTTATACAATTTTTACCAAGTATGTTAGCCAGTTAAACAAATACTATATATTTAACATTGATTTGTTAATATAGAAATAGTAATCATTTTAATTTGGAACATGTACAAAATACATAAACCTGCAACCTTTTTTATAATTAGGATGTTGTACAGTATAGGCTGCATAACTGTTCATATTGAATGACCAAGAAGTTGAAAAACAGTATTATTTTGAAGATGAATAGATGGCTGAAATGAATACAGTTTAATCACATTCACTAAGATAAATGAACATTTATGTTGAAAGTGAACATTCATTATTCCTTTAGAACATTTAGAACACCAACTTCACTGATAGCACATACTTACAAATGTAGTTATCAACTGGATTTTCTTTTTTTCATCCATTTGATTTACTTGGTAGTGAACTTTAAAATGCAAAGTTGAGGGGAGAATGTTTGCACAATGGTAAATAACTGGTTAAAAAACAGAAGACAACAGGGGGGTTGTAACAAACCACGTTCTAAACAGCCTAAAGCTGGTCATTCACCTATAGATTATCTGCAGATTTTGGTCAGATGGAAAAAGTAGAACAGATTCCTCCATCTACGCTGAACTGTGTGGATGGAAAATCTCTCACTGGCCCAAGCTACTGGCTCACACAATACCTGAACATTCTGATTGGGTGCAGGCATTTTTTACGTTGAGAGCCAGCGTTGATGACCAGCAAGATACTTGGCCCAGTGGGAGATTCCTCCATTCACACAGTTTAGCATACATGGAGAAATCTGTTGCACTTTTTCCTTCTAACCATAGAAAATCTGCAGATAATCTATAGGTGTATGGCCAGCTTAAGGTTAACAGTTGTGTGCCACAAGCATCCATGCTGGACCCAGGTGGTGTTATTAAGGATTGAGGAGATTAAATATATACAGCAGCAGTATTGCCATTGTGAGTTTTACATCCACTGGGATTTCAAACTCGTAGCACCAACTCTTCCTGTGAGAGCTTACTAGCCCTTATATTCAGCCAGGAACCCTGACAAGTGTATTTGTGGACCAGGGTGACCAGGGCCCAGGATAGAAATCTTACGCTCGGCCTTCTAAAGGGGAGACTAACCTACTGTATATTCCTCATGAGGCTTCTCTGGAGCCCACAACTGCTCCAGTCCACATTCAGGTTCACAGAAACCTCCCATCCACCACCCGTGTGTGCCTTTTACACCCAGAACCTTGTATATACAGTTAGGTCCATATATATTTGGACACAGGCACCATTTTCATATTTTTGGTTCTGTATACCACCAGAATAAAATGAAAACAAAACAATCCAAATAAATCTGAAGTGCAGACTTTCAACTTTAATTCAAGAGGTTGAACATAAATATCAAGTACACATTTTAGGAACTGCAACCATTGTTATACACAGCCCCCCCCCCCCCCCCCCCATTTTCAGGGGCTCAAATGTAAATGGAGAAATTAATATAATCATAATGAAATGTTCATTTTTTATGTTTTGTTGAGAATCCTTTTCTGCCAAAGACTGCCTGAAGTCTTGAAGTCTGGAACCCATGGACATTATCAAAGACTGGGTTTATATTTTTTGTGATGCTTTGTCACACTCTAACTGCAGCTGTCTTCATTTGTTCTTTGTTTGTGGGTCTTTCTGCCTTTAGTTTTGCCTTCTCCACACGTTTTTCTTCCTGTCATTCTGGTACAGATTAATCTTAGTTTCATCTGTCCAAAGAATACTTTTCCAGAACTGGTCTGGCTTTTTTAGATGTTTTTTGGCAAAGTCTAATCTGGCTTTTCTATTCTTCGGGCTTATGAATGGTTCGCACCTTGTGGTGAACCCTCTATATTTGCTCTTGTGAAGTCTTCTCTTGATTGTAGACTTTGACAATGATACGCTCACCTACTAGAGAGTTTCCTTCACTTGTCTGGATGTTGTGAATGGGTTTTTTCTTTTCTTTTTTTTCTTTACCATAGAGAGTTTCCTGAGATCATCCACCACCGTTGTCTTCCAAGGATGTCCAGGCCTTTTTATGTTGCTGAGCTCACCGGTGCATTCTTCTTTCCCCAGAATGTACCAAAGTGTTAATTTGACCACTGCTAATGTGGCTGCTATCTCTCTGATGGATTTTGTTTTGTTTTTGAAGCCTTACAACAGCCTGTTTCATGCATGGACAGCTCGTTTGAATGCATGATGTAGATTCACAGCAATAGATTTCAAATGCAAATACCACACTTAGAATCAATCCCAGACCTTTTACCTGCTTAATTGCTGAAGAAAGGAGTAGGCCACACCTGGCTATGAAACAGATTTTGATACAATAGTTCAATTACTTTTGGCCCCTTGAAAAAGGGGGGATTATTCTTAAGAGCTGTAATTCCTAAAACCTTCCTCCAATTTGAATGTACCTTGCGCACAGATGCTTCATAGGATTTATATCTGGAGACATGCTTGGCCAGTCCATCACTTTTTCCCTTCAACTTCTTTAACAAGGCAGTTGTCGTCTTGGTGGTGTGTTTGGGATCGTTATCATGTTGGAATACTGCCCTGCGGCCCAGTCTCTGAAGGGAGGGGATTATGCTCTGTTTCAGTATATCACAGTACATGTTGGCATTCATGGTTCCCTCAATGAACTGTAGCTCCCCAGTGCTTGCAGCACTCATGCAGCCCCAGACCATTACACTCCCACTATAGGCAAGACACACTTGTCTTTGTACTCCTCTGGTTTCCGCCATACACGCTTGACACTATCTGAACCAAATAAGTTTATCTTGGTCTCATCAGACCACAGGACATGGTTCCAGTAATCCACGTTCTCAGTCTGCTTATCGTCAGCAAACTTTGCTGACTTTCTTGTGCATCATCTTTAGAAGAGGCTTACTTCTGGGATGTCAGCTATGCAGACCAATTTTATGCAGTGTGCGGTCTATGGTCTGAGCACTGACAGGCTGACCTCCTACCCCTTCAACCTCTGCAGCAATGCTGGCAGCACTTATACATCTACTTCCCAAAGGCAACCTCTGGATATGATGCTGAGCACATGCACTCAGCTTCTTTGGTTGACCATGGCAAGGCCTGTTCTGAGTGGACCCTGTCCTGTCAAACCGCTGGATGGTCTTGGTCACCCTGATGCAGCTCAGTTTCAGGGTCTTGGCAATCCTCCTATAGCTTAGGCCATCTTTATGTAGAGCAGCAATTCAGATTCCCAGAGAGTTCTTTGCCATGAGGTGCCATGTTGTACTTCCAGTGACCAGTATGAGAGAATGAGAATGATAACACCACATTTAACACACCTGCTCCCCAATCACCTCACTCACTACCGATTTACTAGACACCGGCGAGGGAAAATGGCTAATTGGGCACAATTTGGACATTTTCACTTAGACCCCTTTCATACCACACCGCTGATAGCGTGGGCGGTAAAACGCCGCTATTTTTAGCGGCGTTTTACCGTCGGATTTGCGGCGCATTTTGGCCACTAGCAGGGCACTTTTACCCCCCGCTAGCGGCCGCAAAAGGGTTGAAATCGCCGGCAATATGCCGCAATAGCGGCGTTTTGCCGGCGGGATTACAGCGCTGCCCCATTGATTTCAATGGGGAGCAGCGGTGGAGGATCGGTAAACACACCGCTCCAAAGAAGCTGCTGGCAGGACTTTTTTCTGACGTCCTGCCAGCGCACCGCTGTAGTGTGAAAGCCCTCTGGCTTTCACACTACAGACAATGGTGCAGCTTCTTTAGGGCGTTTTGCAGGCGCTATTTCTAACGCTATAGCACCTGCAAAACGCCCTGGTGTGAAAGGGGTCTTAGGGATGTACTCAAATTTGTTGCCAGTGGTTTAGACATTAATGACTGTGTGTTGAGTTATTTTGAGGGTACAGCAAATTTACACTGTTATCCAAGCTGTACACTCACTACTTTACAATGTAGCAAAGTGTCACTTTTTTCAGTGTTGTCACATTAAAAGATATAATCAAATATTTTTTTTTAAACATGAGTTCTTTTTATTGAAAAAAAAAGGAGGTACGGTACATACAGAAAAACAAATGTGGTCGTCATCAAATCATATGATATTCACAGGTGCACTCATCACACACAATGTATATACATGTCTCACATAGATATTCAAGTCAGTACATGGTATGGAATGGTTACCGGATCCTGACCATCTCCTCCAGAAATCCACCCACCTCTCCCCTTCCCATCCCCACCCGCTCAAACCCAACTCTTCTGCTAAGTCCTATCAAATAGTACCAAACAGTACTGCGCAAGGGGCAGATTAAGTTATGCATGTTGCAGGGTTTTTAAGCCACCTATCCCAGATCCTCTCATATTTGGAAGGGCATCCCCTGTGGAGGTATATACGTTTCTTAAAAGGCAAGACACCATTGATGTCCCCAATTCATTGGGAGACCGTTGGAGGATCAGATCTCATCCAGACTCTAGCAATCATTTTCCAAGCAGAAAATAGGGTTTCATGTAAAAATATTTTAGTGTATTTGTTCAAAGCCGTGTCTGGGAAAATACCCAAAAGACACAGCTTTGGCTGAAGTGTAACTGGGGAACCCATCGTATCATGAAGAAACCTCACCACCTGGGACCAATACGCTTGAATTTTAGGACATTCCCAGAGAAGATGAAAAAAGGTGCCAGACGCACGCGCACACATAGGGCAAGTGCCAGGGCACGCGCGCCTGTACCTGGAGATCGTGAGCGGCGTGAGATACGCCTTGTGCATTAAAAAAAATTTGAGTTAACCGGTCAGAAAGTTTGGGGGAAGCTAGTTTACAGGTGTCCAGCGCATCACTCCATTCATCATCAGTAATAGGCCCCAACTCCTCCACCCACCTATTTTTAAGCGAGAAGGCAGCTACAGTCATGGAAGGGAGTGATAGCATAGCGTAAAATTGTGAAATAAATTTTTTGGGACCTGGGTTTTTAATTGCCGCCATCAACGGATTGGGGGGTACAGAAGGGTCACCCATGGGGAATTGGGCACGGTAGGCATGTCGAATCTGCAGATATCTGTAGTAAAAGTGATTCGGGAGCCCGTATTCTGCCTGTAGGGCCATCAGTGAGCATGTGAGACATATAAAATATGCCCTTCCCACACCATGATCCGCTATCCACAATCCGTCTGAATTCTGGGAGGCACCAATTATGCCATATGGGGGTGTATTCATGTAGGGACGGAAGGCACAACTTCAGAGAGGAAATTCGCCACACCCTCCTGTAATGGTAAAGAAGAGATGTGGCAGACTCCCTCCCCCCTCCACCACCCTCCGGCCCCCCAACAATCGCCACCATCGGGTCTGAGGTAGGCCCGATCCATGACGGGCACAAAAAGTGCAAAAACCTGTCTTTGTCTGTTTTATCTATATGGAACATTTGCGACAACTGAGAAGCTATATAATAGACATTAAAGTCCGGCATTGCCAGTCCCGCTAGGTCAGTGGGTAGGTGTAATTTTTGCCATGCAAGTTTGTGCCTACTATTACCCCACACAAAGGGTTTCAAGAGGGCCTCTATCACCTTAAAATGTTTAAGAACCAGGTAGACGGGGGAGTGCCAAAGCATGTACAGAATTTTAGGAAGGAGAACCATCTTGATCAGATTTGTACGCCCCATGACCCCCAAGGGAAGGCGTGCCCAAAGCTGCGTCTTCTGTTTAATCAGGTCAAGCAAAGGAGTTATGTTAAGTTTAATATAATCTGACGGGGATCTGGAAGTCATGATGCCAAGATATTTAAGCGTGTCCACCCTCTGCAAAGGAAGCAGAGCTCTGTCTCTAGGGGGCGGGAAACTGTCCAGGGGCAAAATCTGTGACTTGTCCCAGTTAATTTTAAGACCAGAGAACTTGCCGAAGTCTTCTATCAGTGTCAAAGCAAGGGGGAGTGATTGAGTCGAATCGTTCAGGTACAGTAGGGTATCATCAGCATAAGTGCTGATCTTCTCTACTATCCCACCCCTACACAAACCCACTATGCCCACGTGTTCACGTATTGCGATAGCCAATGGCTCCGCCGCCAAAGCATACAGCAAGGGCAACAAGGGGCACCCCTGTCTAGTCCCTCTAGACAGGGGAAACTGCTCCGAGGGCCAGCCATTCGCCAAGACCTTGGCCACCGGATTCTGATAAAGCAGTTGGATCCACCTAATAAATTTAGGCCCTATACCGAACCGAGCCAAGCAAGTCCATAGGTATCTCCACTCAACAGAATCAAAAGCCTTGGCGGTGTCCAAGGCTACTATCATCCTAGAGCCGGGATCGTCATGGGGGGTCTGGAGATTGATAAACAGTCTGCGGAGGTTAAACGACGTGTTTCTACCGGGCATAAATCCCGCTTGATCCGCATGGATCAGCGAGAGAATTACTTTATTGAGTCGGATGGCAAGAATCTTAGCGAGTATCTTAACATCAACCTGCAAGAGGGAGATAGGGCGATAAGATTCCGGGAGATGCGGGTCCTTTCCAGGTTTAGGGATTAACACAATAGTCGCCTCCGTCATAGACATTGGAAGTTCGGCATGCTGAAATATGGACTCTTAGATTGCTAGCAGCTTAGGGGCCAGTAATTCTATGTAGGTAGAGTAAAATTCTATCGGCAAGCCATCTGAGCCCGGGGCCTTGGATGACGGGAATGTAGCAATAGCTGAAACTATTTCGTCCCGAGTCAGAGGTGCCTCCAGCCCAGAGGCCTGTTCCTCAGTCAATTGGGGGAACTGCAGTCCATGCAAGAAAGAGTCCATCAGGGAGGGATCGGCCGAGGCAGTAGAGGTGTACAGAGAGGTAAAGAAGTCGCGAAACATCTGCGTGACCCGTATAGGATCAGTCTCAAGTACACCCTGGGGAGAGCGGAGGGAGATCACCACAGGAGGTCTCTCCTCACCGTGAACTAAATAAGCCAATAGTTTCCCCGCTCGCTCACCATGCTCAAACGACCTCTGCCTGAGAAAGAACAGCTTCTGTTTGGATTTTTCATAAAGCAATAGGTCAAGTGTTCTAGAGCAAAGCCTAAGACTATCTGCCTTTTCTGCCGAAGGGTCACGCACAAAATCCTGTTCCAGTGTCTGAAGAGCATGTGTCGCCTCAGCTACATTAGCAGCAGAAGATCGTTTTACCCGGTTAATTTGGGTCTGTAAGGTCATTCTAGCATGAAGTTTAAAAGCCTCCCAAACTACATACGGTCTGGCCGACCCCTCGTTAGTCTCAAAAAAAGCCCGCCATCCCGATTCAAGGTCCCCATCGTCAGGAAGGAGAGTTAGCCAGAAGGCATTAAGGCGCCAAGTCGTCAGAGGGTGAGTATGCCGTAGGGAGAGCGTCGCCCAGTAGGGACAGTGGTCAGAGAGCGATCTGGGGTGCAGGCCCACGTCAGCAAGTCTAGACAGGAGGGATGTGGAGAAGAGTATAAGGTCTATGCGGGACATAGAGTGATGAGCAGCGGAGAAACATGTGAAAACACGTTGAGTTGGATGCCTAGTTCGCCACGAGTCCATCAGGTGGAAATCGCGGAGAAGTCTGGCAAACCTGGTCAGGGAGGGGCACGGGGTGCCTCGAGAGGGGTTCGCCATCCTATCTAGGGACCTGTCTAACACATTATTAAAGTCCCCCATCCACACCACGGAGGCAGCGGGATGAAGAGCCATATAATTAAATCCCTCAGACAGCACACCAAACTGGAATGGTGGGGGCACATAAAAAGCCATTATAAGAAACATATCCCCATGCAGTTTTTCCTTAAGAAATACAAATCTACCCAAGGGGTCAATGACCGAATCCTGGAGCTCAAAGTGTGTGTGTTTAGCTATCAGGAGGGAGACACCCCTGGAATGGGTAGTATGAACAGAATGATACCCCCAGCCTATCCAAGGACGCCGGAGCGCCCTGAGCATAGGACCCTCAGCGTGTGTTTCCACTAAGGCCACAACATCTGCCTTCATTTTTTTGAGCTGCCCGAAAACGGCTGACCGCTTAATAGGGTCCCCCAATCCCCTCACGTTCCATGTAAGGAATTTCAGTGTGGCCATGGGTGCTTATCAATCAGTGGTGAGACTCCAGGAGACAGATCAACCCACAAGGGCAGAGCAACCAAGACTCGCCCCCCCCGAATAAAGGAGGGCCCCACCCCCCCTGCCAAACATACATTGTACCATAGAAAACAATCATTGTAGAACTCAAAAAGAACTCGTTTACCCCATAAAAACCATACATCCCCCCTCCCCGCCCTGCACTGGCCCCAATTAGTGCGGGCATTGACCCCAAACTGCCAACAGGGCATAAACAATGTCCAACTCGGAAAGGAACAACCCCGCAACTGGGAATCACCCATAGAGACAGGAGGAGAAAAAAACAAGGCGTTATGCCGGTTGTTCCAGTCCGAGAGGTGCATAGTAAAACTTCGGGCGAAACTTCGCTGTATTATATGACACTATAGGACTGTGCTCACAGAGCAAAGTGAGCCTGCTGGGTAGTTGGTCCCCTCCGCCGGCCAGGAGGGCGCAGAAAAATACATTTCTATAATCAGTAGCAAAAAAAAACAAAGTTAAAGTTTCAACATAGACATTGGTAAGGGCAGCCGTAGTACACAGTGAGATAACACAGGGCTCCGCAGGAAGCAGGGGTCTTCTTCCATCCAAGCCTTCAGGCAAGGCAACTAAAACTGCCCCAATACCATCCTGCAGAGGACGCCAGACCAAAGTCAGGAGTTCCAGCACATACGGGGTGGGGGATCCTGCCCCCGTTCTCTTAGGCAGCAGTATTATTCAGTGAAGGGTGCGTCTAGGCGGACAGGGGCCCCATCACAACATTTCCGGTCCAGCCATGCGTGCGCGCCAATGAGAATGTTAAGCCACACGAAGCAAATCGGAAACAGCCAGCATCACAACATGTTAAGTCTGGAAGTAGTGTGTCTAGCAAAAAGAACCGACAGGCCATGGCATAGTCAGTAAGGAGGTGTATAGAAACGGCCCCAATCCAGGGAAACAAATATAGTCAGAAGTGTGTAGGTGGAAAAGGAAAGGGCATTTTCATCTTTGCACATATACTCATCTGCCAGCTTCCCGACGCTCCAGCCACGACAGCCCTGTCTCAGGATCCTCAAAAAAGTGGGCCCGGTCCGTGCCTTCCACACGCAGACGAGCAGGAAACAACATGGCATACTTTATATTCTTGATGCGCAGGCGTCTTTTCACTTCCATAAAACTTTTGCGTTTTTTCTAAACTTCAGAGGGGAAATCAGGGAAAACTGCTACGGTTTTGTTTTCAAAAGGGATATTCCCCTTTTCCCTGCTGAGCCGAAGGATGGTGTCTCTATCCCTAAAATTTAGGAATTTGGCAATAAAGGTGCGGGGAGGCGCCCCCGGGGGGGAAACCTTGCCTGACAGCCTATGTGCGCGTTCCACCGCAAACATGGGGGAGAATGAGTCCCTTCCATATGTATCCACAAGTAACTTTTCCAAATAAGTTGGGGGGTCTCTGCCCTCCATCCCCTCAGGCAGGCCTATGAAACGCAGGTTACATCTGCGAATCCTGTTCTCAATGTCATCCTGTTTCTGAAGGATTTGATGTACTTGGTGCTGCATGGCCTCTGAGGAGATCTGCAGGGGGGGGAGGGAGTCTTCTACATTACTCAGGCGGGTTTCAACTTCAGTGATCCTCTCCCTAAGCTTCTGAAAGTCTTGCCGAACCAGCGATATATCTACCTTTACCTCCTCAATCCTGGCTGTGAGGTTAGTCTGGCAGTTCGTTACCGCTTCCTGGCAGGCCGTAATGGCATTGAGGAGCCTGTTCGTGTCTGCGCTCCGCGTGTCCTCCTCCCCCTGTATGGCGGCGCCATCTTGGTCTGCGGGGCCTGGTCCTTCATGCCTGAATTGTGACAGTCTGGCGGCCGCTGCACTGTTCCGTTTCGTCGGCGACATGTGCCCCGCGGTTGTCCGGTCAGCAGAGCGATCAGATCGGAGAAAAAAAGGCAATCTGCGTCTCAGGATAGGTGTTCAGGATGTGCGGCCGGCGGAGCTCAGCTCACATGCGTCCTATCTCATGCCGCTCCAGGCCACGCCCCCTATAATCAAATATTTACAAAAATGTACTGTACCGTACATTAGAGCGTGAGCAATAATTCTAGCACTAGACCTCCTCTGTAATTCTAAACAGGTAACCTCTAAAAAAATTTAAAGCGTTGTCTATGGAGATTCTTAATTACTAAAGTTTGGTGCCATTCCACAAGTGTGAGCAATTTTAAAGTGTGACATGTTAGGTATCTATTTACTCAGCGTTACATAATCTTTCACATTATACAAAAAAAAATGGAGTAACTTTAGTGTTTTTTTATTTCTATTTTTTATTCATGAAATATTTTGTTTCCAAAAAAAAGCATTTGAAAAATTGCTGCGCAAATACTGTTTAACATAAAAAAGTTGCAATGACCGCCATTATTTTTAAGGTAATTTACTATATTTTCTAAAACTGTACTCAAGCAGGTGGCTTAATGGACAAATTATTAAAGTTTGAATACCATATAGCATATCATATAAAATATAGCATAATAATATATGATTTAGCTTGCACCTTTTCAGCAGCAGCAGATTCTCATTCTCCCTCTTAACTGTGTGAGAAATACATGGAATTATGTGTACATATTATACACATAAACCCATGTTTTTCCTTGTAGTTAAAGAGAAAGTAAACACTGCCCCTCACATGCTGTTTTTAAAATAAACCAGTATAATAAAATATTACAACATAATCTACAGTATAATAACCCCCATTCGCGTGTTACTTACTTTTTTCCAGCAGTTTTAAAATCTGTGCTTCCTGGTATAAGCCAGTATCAATTTTAAGTATGGTTTTCCGAGTCTGCATTGTAATATACTTTCGCCCTCTCTTGTATTCCTAGCTGTAATCTCGCACATGCTCAAGTCTTTCTTAGCCAAGCCTCATTCTAGCTCCGGGATTGCTATGGCAACCGTGTTCCACCTTTCACAGCAGGCCTGTTCTGACGATCCAGGTCACATGGGTATCAGACACGTCTGAATGGGACTAAAATCTCACGGTATCTTGGTGCAGTGCTGCAGAGAGGGGAAATGAAGGAGACAGATACATATTGATGGACTAATGGCACAAATAGCATGCCGTTAATCAGGGAGAATATGCGCAAGCGCAAGTGACGTCAGCAAATAGAATGGGACTGATAACAAGCAAACGGAGGGGGCATAGTGACATCTACACACAGAGATTTGCAGTTTATTCACTGATGATTAATATGAGCTAAAGTTATGTGGAAGGATTTACAACCACTTTAAGAGGGCTGGACTGGAAGGGAGCATGTGTCTTATAGACACATGCCCCCTTCTATGACACCGCATTAAGAGGCCAGCCTCCCCTACAACATTTTTTTTATTTTTATTTTTTTTTTTTTTTCAAGAAACAACCAAACACACAATTTCTCTAGATATGTCCAAGTAAAAAAAATAATGGCAATTCAAATACAACCAACTAACATCGTTCATCTAGAACATAACAATGCAGAATATCAAGATTATATGACATAATAACAATTCTACCATTCCTGACAGACATCTAAGTTATTTCTCTATACCTTGATGTCTATTCCGTCATGTTATAACCTATTGGCATATGTGTTCCTGTGCCTCAAATTTTCTCTAACTTAATATTCTACAGAAAAAGCAAAAAACAAAGAAAAAGAAAAAAAAACGGATTATCCCTATAATTATAACTATGGGATAAGGGGAAATATAAGGGCGATGGAGGGGGTGAATGGGCTCTCCTCTAGTTATTACTTAATCTCGAAAGATCTGTTTAAGTCCCCGACGTTTTACTAATTGGTTCAGTGATTTTACATTTTTTAAATGTCCCTCATCCGAAAAAATATTATAACTTTCTTTTTGGTGGCGTTTGGTAAGAAATAAATCTTCCATTTTCTTAATTTCCTCAACCTTTTTAAACCACATGCCTACCGTAGGCGCTTTGGTAGATTTCCAACCTAAATGAATGCATGCTTTTGCTGCGTCAAGAAGATGGCAAAGGACTGACTTTTTATACGTTTTATTAGGGATATTAGATGCATGAAGCAAGAAAAAAATCTGGATTGCTAGGAATTCTACTTTCCGTAAATTTTTGAGTTATTTGTTGAATCGCCTTCCAATAGTCTTCTAATTTCGGGCATAGCCAGAAGACATGGGGAATTGTTCCCCTATCTTCCTGGCATCTCCAACATCAATCCAATAAAGAAGGGTATATCTTTTGCAATTTTACTGGGGTCTGATACCATCTAGTGAGAATTTTGTAGTTTGTCTCTTGTATCTTAGTGCATATAGAAGATCCCTGAGTAAGGCTAAGAATGTTTTGCCGTTGACAAGCTGTAAACTTATATCTGATATCCATCTCCCTTGCGCTAAGGCATGGGAGCTGATAATCCTCAGCTGGCATGTTTAATAACTGATATATAGCTGACAGCGCATGAGGCAAGGGACCTTCCTCTGTACAATATGTCTCATACTTAGTGAGGTTCTGACTGAAACTGTCCAGGGGAGGTAGTAAATGTAAAAAAATTGTTAATTGTAAGGTTCTCCAATGGTCCAATCTAAAAAGACCTGTTGTGTCCATTAATTCTGATATCGTCGGCCAATTATTATCAGCCAAATGTCATACCTGAAAGGGACCCTTTTGCCTTAACCTCCCTGGCAGTATGATTCAGTCTGGAATTAGGTGCTGAAAGCGGTACAATTATTTTGCATGGAAATCTGGCGTTTTATTTTGTAGTCCTGTAATTCTTAGGAATAACGCTCTTAAATCTCTTCAAACCAGAGTCTAGCAGACATCCCGAGTATGATAAAGTTTATAATATAATAAAGAATAATAAAAATGATTCAATAATGTAATTAAATCCTAAAACACTGAAAAAGGGACACGTTTTGGTTGCTATGGACAATCTCCAAATTCCAGGCAGAAAAAACTGTATTTATAATATAAAAGTGCATGCAGGGCACTGCACAGACCACTAGGGACAAAGGGGTGTGTATTTTGTAATACAGCACTGTAATCTGTAAGATTACAGTGCTGTGTGTGTTTTGTGTCTTTTTACTTTTTTAAATTTGCCGTAACGCCGCAGGGAACGGAGCTCGGCAGCATTTGGCACTGTGAATCGAGCGGAGGACAACTCAATCACACAGCGCGGGGGACATCGCTGGATCCAGGGGACAAGGTAAGTAAGTCTCCCTGTGTCCTCCCCTGCATCCAGCGAAGCAATCCCGAGTCTGGCTCGGGGTTACCGCTTCCATCAGTAAATTCCTAACCCGAGCCAGACTCGGGATTACCGCTAGGGAGGTTAATGAATAGAAAACTGGGTCTTGGACTCCTGGAAGGAATGCAGAATTCCCCAATATTGGGAATCCTGCACTGCCGCATTTTTATTGGACAGCTTGGGCCAATGGTGCTTTACCATTGGTCCAAGGCTCCAAGCTATCCATTGAGCTCAGTGCTTATGACAAGAAGTGAGGAGAGGCACTGTGAACTCATCCTCTCAGTCTGCTGTAGAGTGTGCTAGCTTGTATTTAAACTGGCTGCTCTGTATGTAGCTTCTGACAAGCTTTGCAAGGAGCCCCATATCTCTGGAACCATAGATGATAGGAGCCCCAATTTTGACCAGTGGTGGGAAAGGACTTCAGCTACCTACCCCTCAATTTATGGTCTCTGTGACTCCAGGTTGCTGAGCTATGACCCTCAAAGTCGATAGATTGACATAATGATGGCATGTCACATACCTAGGCCAAGGTATTAGCTTTACACCCTGCATATTAATGGAACACAGCTGGGAAAAAGATAGATGAGAAGAACTTGGAAATACTGATGAACAATAAGCTAAGTATCACAATTCAGTGCCATGAGAGAGAGTTCCCACATGCAAACAACATTTTGGAATGTAGAAAAAATGAGAAAAATGGAGATAAAATAATAGTTCCTTTGTGTAAGTCCCTTGTAAGGCCACATCTCAAGAACTGTTCCCAGGACATCACTTATACATGTAACAAAGATTTTTCCATCAGTTTAGGATGCTTTTTTTTAGGTTAAAAGAGGTCAGTCTGGTATTACTTAACAATGAAGTGATTGCAAAAATAACAAAGAAAATTAAAAAAGGACTGTATTACCTTCTTGCAACTAATGTTATTCAGTGTTATGTTGACTAAATTCTACAAGATAAGTATTTTGATCCAGGGATTTGACCTAACTGACATTGGAGTGGTCATGTTTGGCAGAAGTCACACATTTGGCTTTCTTTGGACCAAAGCCATAGATGGATAAAGGTCAACTAGGGTCCTAAGCAAGGTGGCACCTTTGCATTCCCCACCCTTTATTCATCAATTCTAGTACCACTATTTGTCTCATGTATAAACTCACATATCACCTATCCTCATTCCTATGTAAGGATTTGTAAACATCACAAAATATTCTAAATGCATATAAAATGACTGAGGAAATGACTGACAGAACTGAAGGAGGCTGTAGCCTATTCCCACTATATCTATATTGATTTCAGTTAGGCTTTAAATATGTATGTGTTAGCTCTTAAATTATATCCAAAGTCAAAACCTTTTTTTTTAGTCTAGAATACAATGGTAAGGGGTTATAGCCCTTTTAGATTTAAAGTTGTTCTGCTCCACTTTAATGTATGTTTTGTGTCTTGTATTAAACTGCATGAGCTTATCGAAAAAGATAGGTATCAGTTGGAGAAGGATATCTTCAGCTGAATAAATATGCGGACTATACAGCACAGCACAGGAGGCAACAATAAGCTAAGAAAAAATATAATCTTTATTGCACAATAAAAAACATATAAATAACATATAAATAAAATTGCACTGGATTCAACTTATGTGTCTTATTAAAGAGTTAAACTGCCTGTAGATGGTGCCAAGTCAGGAGGTGACCATACTGTCTGGACAGACTGGGTCTAAGTAGGCAAGTCGGTGAATAAAGCGGTATTTGAACAACAGTGCTCTGCATCCCCATCTGGAGAGATTTGTCATCTCTATTTGTCCTCACCCCCATTTGTTACTGGTACTGAAAGTGTTGGGGAAATCCTAATTTACATTTCACCATTACAGGATATGGCAAAAACACCAGATATTTGTTTTACCTGGCAGCCATTTTGAGATCTCTAAATTCTGTCAGTGATTGTGAGCGGCACTCATACTGATTCGTTTCCTAACAACAGAAGAAGAAACCAATCTCCTGCACTTGCAAAAAGTCAGTCTATGATCTTAAACTGATGCAATATTGGCACTGTATAGAGCCATGAGTCAACGAGGACCTAGGGCAACAGTCAACTAAGTTTAAAGGGGAGTGATTTTGGTAGGTCAGATACATTGTAGTACAGGGAAAGTGTGACTTGCTTTCACTTTGACTTTCTGCATAATTCCTCAGGTTCTGTAATGCAAGCTCCGCATCTCAATTGTCTTTCTTGACTGGAATGATACCTTTCATTTTGGTTTGCCCTTTAGGGAAACTGTCAGGGTACAGAATCCAAATAGACTTGTGTCACAAGGTTAGAAGTGTTAAAAGCTTATACAGTTAGCTTATACATGTTTCAATGGCTGTCTGCTCCAAATAAAATATTTTGAGTGCAACAAGTTGTTATGCCTTTTTTCAATGCATGTGGTCAGCATTATTGTGTTTTTGCAACCTTACAGCTGGCATCATTATGTCTGGGAGTGGTTTTGACAGTGGAAGACACTGAAATCTCATGACACGTTTTCCTTCTGGCTTCAAATATGCACACTGAAGAGATGAATTCTGTGATGAATAGACATGGCCAGATAACACAAGAAAGTGGAATTATGTAATCTACAACATAACACATAAAGCACAGCAGTGAAAGTGCATGGGCTCAGGGCCCCATATTACATTAAACGTTAGTGTAGTCTATTTATATTGTGCTTAGAGTCTCCCCATTACATTAGAGGTCACTGGTCTGTGTACCCTTATTTCACTGGTATTCAGTGGTCGGCATCCCCATGATATTGATGGTCAGTGTTTTTAACCCTTAAAATAATGATGGTCACTATTGTAATATTGGTGTTCAGTCCTCCATGGTCTGCTGGAGGAGTCTTACTAGACCAAGGTACTTGGTTCTAATGACAGTGAACCACAAGACTCTTCCAAACCCCTTGTTTCAAGGGACAGGGTTTGTGTTCTTTTTATATTAGATTGTAAGCTCCTTGAGGGCAGGGACTGATGTGAATGTACAATATATATGTTTAAAGCACTGCTTAAATTGATGGCGCTAATAAGTACCGTAAATAAATAAATAAATATTACATAGTTACATGTACCCTATTTATTATGCTTCCTGAGGAAGACTTCTGAAAAACAATTCAGAGTTTTTAAAAAAAAGGAGTTCCACATTTTTTAATGCTCTATCAATAAAGGATACCTTTTACAATCTAAGGTTAAACCTTCTTTCTTTTAATATGAGGTTGTGACCACATGTCTTCTTCGGTGACCTTAGAGTAAACAGTGCATTACACTTACTGTAGTCACCTTTTATACATCTGTGCATTATAATCATATCCTCTCTTAATTGCCTCTTCTACAGAGTGAATAACTGCAATCTATGTAATCATTCATCATAGCTGAAGCCCTCCAGTTCCCTTATTTTGTCACCCTTTACTGACCTCTTTCTAATTCAACAACATCTTTCCTGAGGATTGGTGACCAAAACTGAACTGCATATTCAATATGAGGCCAAATCAGCGTTTTGTAAAGGGGTAGAATTATTGATTTATCTCTTGACTATCTCTTTAATGCAAGAGAGTATTCAGCTAGCTGTGTTAGCTGTAGCTTGGTGTTGCATGTGTCTGTAAACTTCAAGGGCCCCCAAGTCTTTTTTCCATCATTCATTCAATCAATGAGTATTTGCATGTGTATTTTTAGCACCCAAGTACATAATCTTACATACTTTAATATTAAACCTCATCTGCCATGTAGCTCCATAGCTCCCCATTTTATCAAGGTCTTCCTCTGCTGAATTTACTTCCCTGCATAATTTGGTATTATCAGCAATGAAAATGAGCTCTTAATTCTTTTCAAATGTTTTTATTTAGATTTTTAGAAGAGTTAGTCACAACAAGGGTTACAAAACAAAAAAAAATAATATATAGTAATAAAAGTAGCATAACACAGTATAATGTAGTGACAGGGTTTTCTCAGCACAATATAGCATATAAACAAATAATCCACAATCAAGAATAAAGTAGTATTCCCAAGTATCTAATATTCATAGTCATAAAGGGACTCGAACAAGAGTAAGTCTCTTAGAATTTGTATAATAAAGTCCGTAATATAATTATTGTAAGATTTATAAATAGCGATATGGATAATGGCCACTTCTGGACCCCAAGACACCCCTCACAGGGATCTATCTGTGTCTTGGAGTACCTAGTCCAACATCCTAAAGGAAATTCAAACACAGTAGTTATCTTTTATGAAGGAAAATAAAGATCTATTCTTACTCCGCAGCTCAATTCAGATAAACAAACATGTGATATATTTGTCACTTTGTTATGAAATTATTTTTAAAGCCATCCAAAAAAAAATATTAAAACGCACAGGAGTTCTTTATTCTATATGATTAAAGAATCAGCATTATCTAAATTGTGGAAGTATAATTTTTGTACCATGTACTCCAAGGTTCCCATAGTTGTTGTTCCTTAATATATAGGGATTTGTCATTAGGAAATAACTAATCGTAGGAGTGGTGGAGTTGGGTTAATTCTATAACTTCTGTCATAGTAGGAGGAGAGTCAGTTTTCCATTTTCTAGTTATGGATAGTCTCGCAGCTAAAAGTATATGTGTTACTACTTTACGATATTGTTTGGGAATCGTATGTAAATTCATATTCAGAATGGCTAGTTCTGGTGAAAGTTGAAGGACAATACCTGTTACGGAAGTGAGTAAATGGGAGATTGCCTGCCAGTAGTTATGTAAGCTTGGGCAGTCCCACATAATATGAAATAGGGTCCCCAATTGGGTACAATTTCTCCAGCAATTAGGTGACGAGTTCCCCTTGAATTTTGCTAGGATATGTGGAGTCAGGTATTGTCTTTGAACAATTTTTTGTGCCAGTTCCCATAGTGTAACACATGCAGTGGCCCTATATATGCTTCGTAGGGTAGCCATCCATTGTTTAATTGAAAAGTCTTGCCCCAAATCTTGTTCCCATTTTAAGGAAGGAAGGTAGTTTGCTGGGTATGTTTTTTTCCCCTAGAATTGGGTATATTGTAGTTACTCCTTTCTGTGAGGTGGCATGGTTATTGAGGAAATACCATATTTTAACCGGGATTGAAGCTCTGAGTTGTGGATTGTGTAGCAGACACTTTTCTATTTGAATATATGTAGATCGCTCAGAATTCGGAAGCTGTAATTCATTACTTAACTGAGAAAAATACTTTAATGAGCCCTGTTGGAAGAAGGAACCAAGTTTGATATCCCGACCCAAATTCCAGTCGTGTATTTGTACGCCAGGAATTAATGTTGGTATAATTGTTAGAGGAGGGTTTAACACCGTTATTGGAGTTTTATCCCATTTGTATGTGATGATTCTCTGCCAAGAGTGTAGCGTCGCTTTCACCGTTGGTGGGTATTGAGCTGTAATTGTGGACTTAATTTTCCTACTAAGTAACCAGAATTGCATATTAGGCTGTCATGTGATGTCTTTCTCAATTTGTCCCCATAAAGTTTTAGGAGTAGGCAAGAACCATTCTTGCAATTGGGTCAAAAGAGTTGCGTCATAATAATCCTGTAGATCAGGTACGGTCCCACCACCTATATTTCTATGTTTAATTAGTATATGGTATGCGCAACGGGATTTTTTGCCATTCCATAGATATTTTCCCAAACTGCATTGTAAGGATTTAAAGTAGTATTTAGGGATACATATTGGAAGGGACCTGAGTTGATATAATAATTTTGGTAAGGTCATCATTTTGAAAGTTGCCAGGCGACAAGCCCATGTAAATTTGAATTTACTAAGTGTTGTCAGATCTGTTTCAAAATGTTTCTTAAATGGTAAAAAGTTTGTTTTAAATAACTGTTTTGTTTTGTTAGTGAGAGTGATTCCTAAGTAAGAAATCCCCTCGTCTTTCCAGTGGTAGGGGTATTTATTAGACAATAACTGCCTGGTTGTGTTATCTAATCCTAGGTCTAAAATATTGGACTTACCGTATATACTCGAATATAGGCCGACCCGAATATAAGCCGAGGCACCTAATTTTACCACAAAAAACTGGAAAAAGTTATTGACTCGAGTATAAGCCTAGGGTGGGAAATGCAGCAGCTACCGGTAAATTTCAAAAATAAAAATAGATACCAATAATGTTTTTGAATATTTATTTCAAAGAAAAACAGTAAACTATCTCTGTAAGTGTAAAAGAGGGTCAATAAAAACAATATGGTATCAACAATAACTTTAAAAGTACAAAAACCTTAGCTCATTCAGCAACCAAGCTAAAACACAAGAGTTAAAATCCTTCAAAACTGGATTCCTCCTCATCATCTGTATGTCCAAACAGAGCTTCAGCATTAGCTGGTGTGAGGTTATCAGCATAGACATTGTCATCATCACTGAGTTCGCAGTCATCACCATCACTGCTGTCGTTCTCATACAAAGCGCTGTCTTCACTGCCATCCATAGCATTACTAATGCCACATTTCTTGAAGGCGCGTTGCACCATGTCCTCCGGAATCTCTTCCCATGCATCACGAACCCACTTTGCTATCAATTCTATGTCGGGCTTCATCAGATTTCCACCTTTTGTCAGTCGGGCTTGACCAGATGACATCCATTCATGCCACATCTTTCTCACACGGTCTTTAAAAGGTTTATTTAAACATACATCTAGCGGTTGCAATACAGATGTAAGCCCACCTGGAATAACGGCCAAAGTAACTTGAGAAGATTTTGCCATTTTTTTTATGCCATCAGATGTGTGGGCTCTGAACATATCCCAAACTAGCAATGATGGTTTTTTCTTTAAGGCTGCTCCTGGTCGTTCTTTCCAAATTTCTTCCAGCCATTTTTTTGTTCCGTCTTCATCCATCCAGCCTTTAACATGTGCGCGCACTGTAATTCGTGGTGGGAATTTGACCTTTTTAGGCAAGGTCTTTCTTTTAAAAATAATGACAGGCCGCAGCTTAGTTCCATTAGCCAAACATGACAGAACAACTGTGAAATGATTTTTTTCATTTCCTGTGGTTCTGAGAAAAATAGTTTTGTCTCCCAAACTTGCCACAGTTCTGTTGCTTGGAAGATCAAAGGTCATAGGTGTTTCATCCATATTTCCAATATCTCCCAGGTCATAGTTATGGATCCTTCTTTGTTTTATGATGAATGAATGGAATGACATCACTTTTTCATCAAGATCTTTTGGCAACTTCTGTGAAATCTTTGTTCTTTGCCGCAAATATAGGCCAAACCTATTCATGAAGCGGGTACACCATCCTGCTGACGCAACAAATTTTTCAATGCCTGGTGCTTTTAATTTGTCATCTTGTGCCATTTGAAGGGCACGTAAGCGAATTCCCATGCGTGTTACGCAGTAACCATTTTGACGACACTCCATAACCCATTATGCAATTCAGTCTCTAGAGCCCCATATGAAGTTGTTAAACCACGTTGAGCTTTTTTTGCCTTTGGAATCTTTTCCAAGTCAGCTTTCTTTTTCCGCCATTCCCTCACTTGTTTTTCATCAACACAAAATTCCCTACTTGCAATACTGTTATTGCTTTCTTCTGCTCTTGACACAACCTTAAGTTTGAAACCAGCTTCGAATGACCTGCGTTTTTCTTTTGGTCCAGGATTACCGGTAGATGTATTGGGATCCATTTCTAACAGGATACAAAAAAAAAGACTTGTTCGGGTACCTTTTGAGGCCTAATGCAGGCTGATATTACAGAAAGTGATGACATGACTGTTTGCATAGAGCAGCCTGTGTTAGGGCTCATAATATACCATACATTCTACCAGTGTCCTGCCTGTGCCCTTTAAATATACAGCCTGCCTGTGTCCATTAAATATACCGTACAGCCTGCCTGTGTCCATTAAATATACCGTACAGCCTGCCTGTGTCCATTAAATATACCGTACAGCCTACCTGTGTCCATTAAATATACCGTACAGCCTGCCTGTGTCCATTAAATATACCATACAGCCTGCCTGTGTCCATTAAATATACCATACAGCCTGCCTGTGTCCATTAAATATACAGTAGCCATTGTAATAATGCTCTGGATAACACATTAGACAGCCTGCCATTGCCCATTGAATAACATATACAGCCTGCCTGTGCCCATTAAATATACAGTAGCCATTGTAATAATGCTCTGGATAACACATTAGACACATACCGGTATACAGCCTGCCCATTACCGTAAATATACAGTAGCCATTGTGATTTTTCACTCACCTCATGATGCTGATGTCCCGCTGTGATGATGATGATGATGTCCGCGGACAGGGCCGCTGATAGAAATCATGGGGCCCCGTACAGCCTACCTGACGGGGCCCCCTTCAGCTCCACCCTGGCCCCACCCATTGCCCCTCCCCAGACCCCGGTGTTCCCGCATCGCTGCAGTGTGAACCCAGCCTAAAGGCTTTTAAAGCGCCGTCTATGGATAATATAAATTTACCGTAGTGTGCTGCCATTCCACAGGTGGGCATCGTTTTAAAGCATGGTATGTTTGGTATCTATTTACTCGGTGCAACATCTTTTATATTTAACAAAAAAAAAAATGGGTATTCTTTTGTGTTTACATGTGCTAGAATTCATTAAGGCTGGGTTCACACTGCTGCGGCTACGAGAACCGGATGTGATTTGCACCGCACTGCAGTGCAAATCACATGCGATCTCTGTGCAATGCGAGTTCAGCCATACAGATAGCAGTGTGAACTGCCGCTGGGAGGTATGCGATGCGGGAACCCGCCGAGGATTCACGGCGTTCCCACATCGCTGCAGTGTGAACCCAGCCTAAAGTGCAATTATTAAAATTATGTTTCAAAAGTCTGGGTTCACACTGAAGCGATGCGGGAACGCCGCGAATCCGCGGCGGGTTCCCGCATCGCATACCTCCCAGCGGCAGTTCGCACTGCCCTATGCGAACTGCTGGGAGTGTCAGTGAAATGTTAATGACACCCCCAGATCAGTTCGCATATCGCAGTGCGATCTGCAAACTCGGACAGGAATCGGATCGCATGGTGTGAACACCCATGCGATCCGATTCTGCTGTGGACCAAAAAAAGGGTCCTGTGCGAGTTTGGGCCGGATGCGATGCGAATTCAGCCATACTATCTGTATGGCTGAACTCGTATCGCACAGAGATCGCATGTAATTTGCACTGCAGTGCGGTGTGAATCACATCCGGTTCTCGTAACCGCTGCAGTGTGAACCCAGCCTTACAGTACAAAATTGCTTAAGATTTTAAAAATACAGGATTCTACGGTAATCACTATAACTATGACACAAAAGCAGGTCAGTCCAGTTTGTGTCATCTTTTATGCCTCATGAATACACCCCTCACCTTGTCCACCACAACTTCAAGATCTGGACTCGATCGCCCGGCCCCTGCTCTCTCTGCTTCTTGTTAGTCACGTGTAGAGAGAGAGAGGATTGGGCATATCACTCCGCAACATACGGTAACCTTTCTATGCTAATGCTGTGCGGTGTGCGGAGCGGGTGCAGAATATGTATTCCTCCGCCCCCGAAATAGAAGAAAGAGTCCCCCCCCCACTGCAGCCGCATACACAGTGTAGAGCGCATCTAAAAAAAAAAACTGTACCGAACTAGGGGAATTGTAAGAGGAGAGGGGATGGTGCTGAGCGGCAAACTGACACAGGCCATTCACGAGCGTCACCCAGCGGCATGGCCCCGCCCCTTTTTCTCCTCCATTTCGGGCAAATTTTTCAGTGACTCGAGTATAAGCCGAGGCGGCTTTTTTCAGCCCAAAAAGTGGACTGAAAAACTCGGCTTATACTCGAGTATATACGGTAGTTTCATTGATTTTATAATATGATGCTGCTCCAAATGTCGTTAGTATATTTTGGAGATTCGGGAGAGATGAAATAGGATCAGACACTATAAGCACTATGTCATCTGCGAACAGACTTATTTTATTATCTATTTGCCCAATTTTTATACCAGATAGTTTTGTGTCAGATCGTATACGTTCTGCTAGAGGTTCAATGGCTAAATTAAATATTAAAGGAGATAAGGGGCAACCTTGTCGTGTTCCATTCGAGATGCCAAAGGGCCTAGACATCATATCATTTGTGTATACTCTCGCTGAGGGGCCCTTATACAGTGCAAAAATTGCCGATAAAATATTTCCATGAAAGCCGAATTTTAAAAGCACTGACTGTAAATAGCCCCAATGGACCCTATCAAACGCCTTCTCTGCATCCAAAGAAAGGAGCAGAGAAGGCGTTTGATGTCTCTCAGTGAAGTGTATAATATCAATCAGACGTCTTGTTGCATCTGAAGATTGTCGACCTTTAGTAAAGCCAGATTGATCTTTGTGAATGAGGTCTGGTATGTAGTTCATCAGTCGATTCGCTATTGCTTTGGCGTATATTTTGATGTCAATGTTCAATAATGAAATGGGTCTGAAATTTTGGGGAGCATTGGGATCTTTGCCTGATTTCGGCAGTGTTATGATCGAGGCCTGAAGCATCTCAGCCGGAAATTCTGATTTGGATGCCGCTTTGTTAAAAAGTGAGCATAAGTGGGGAGCCAGTATATCTCGAAGTAATTTATAGTATTCTCCTATCATTCCATCTGGGCCCGGAGATTTATTGTTGGGCAGAGAGTCTATAGTTCTAGCAATTTCTTCCACTGAAAATGGGACGTTAAGATCAGAGATTTGATCAGTAGTTAATGATGGGAGACTAATAGTATCTAAGAAATCACTTATTATCTTTGGGGTAGGTGTGGGAGTTTGAGAATCATCTTTAAGATTGTAAAGGGAGCTATAATAACAGCTAAATGCATTCGCTATGTCTTGGGGGTCTTGCAATTTTTCTCTAGTAATAGGGTGGTATAGATATGGAATCTTTGATATGGAATATCTGCCTTTGATCCGAAGTGCCATGTTTTTTCCTGCTTTGTTGCTAGTATGGTAATATTTAGCTTTAAGTTTTCTAGTATGTTTTTCAAATGTATCCAATAAAGTCGTTCTGAGTTCCTGTCGTAATATTTGTAGTTTAGTTTTAAGTTGTTGTGATGGGTGAGATTGGTTTTGGGAATCTAATGTTTTAATGTCAGCAGTAAGTTTCTCAATGAGTTTCGTTTTATTTTTCCTGAATTGAGCATTCAGTTGCATTAGGATTCCCCTACTAAATGCTTTATGAGCACCCCATAGGGTGGCGGAGTCTGACACCGATCCCACATTATATTTAAAGAATTCAGTTATCTGGTTTTGTATAGCTATAGCATAGGCGAAAATGGGTCGTTTGAGAGTGTTTAGGTAGAATAGTCATACTAATTGGGGCATGATCAGTCCAAGTGATGGGTGCAATGTCAGACTCCCTCACCCGCTGCAATAACCACTTATCCGTAAAAATATAATCGATACGAGTATAGGTATTATGTACCAGGGAATGATATGTGTATTCACGATCTCCAGGATGATGGCATCTCCATACATCATAGAGATCGCTTTTATTCAAAAAAATTTAAGTGCACAGTTGGTTCTGGTTTTGGGATTAGAAGTGTCTAGTTCTTGTTCATGTATTGTGTTGAAGTCTCCACAAATTATTAAGGCACCTTTTCGGCATTTACCTATTTTTCTCATCAGGCCATTCAGAAAATGGGATTGCCTTTTATTAGGCGCATACACATTTACCAATGTAGTAAGTGTATTATCAATGGTACATATTAATATGAGGTATCGTCCATTGGTATCTACAATAGATTCATGCAATTGAAAATTAACTGAATGATGTATGGCAATAAGTACTTTTTTTCTGTTGGCCTGATGCTGTAAATATGTGAGGAAAGTTCTTATGGGTGCAAGTGGGAATAGCGCCTGTTTTGAAATGGGTTTCTTGTATACACAATATTTGACATCGCTGGGTGTTAGCCATTTGCCACATCGACGCTCTTTTTGCTGGATGGTTAAGACCATTAGTATTTAAAGATATTAAGTTTATACTCATAAAAGGATATTAATAAGATGGAAAAAGTAAGTACATACTAGCCTGATAATAGCTTTAAATTCTACTTCCATGTGGACAATCTGTAGTCTGAAATGACTATGAATGTCCATAAATTTAGTGACTGAAAAGTTTTGATTCAAATTTTGTAGGTTCACAACATACCTGTCCCTTTGAATGCTATGAGTTGTGTATTGGATACTGTGAAGAAAAAAATAAAAGTAAAAGCACAAACAAAAATATAACCAAACATTAAACTTAACTTGCAGTGGTAAACATTTCAATGTATACTGCAACATTAGAATGGGGAATTAGTTTAAAGGTCAGCTGTTCCAAAGATTTAGTATCGCACGGCACGGCGGGCAAGCTGATAGATCGGTTTCCTATAGATAGGATTGTATTTTGACCGGATCTAGTCAATGAAAGCTAATGCCATTGTGGCATAAGTTTCTCCGGATTCTTCTTAGCTCCGATAGGTGGAGTTGGTTCGGGGATAATACCCCATGCGTGAAGTAACTTAATGCCTTGTTCCACAGAAGTGATTGTATGGTAGGTGTCGTTCTTCTGTATCAGTAGTTTAGATGGTTGTTTCCAACGGTATTCAATTTTATGATTACGCAGAGCTTTTGTAATCGTGGAAAGTTGTCTTCTCATATCTAGAGTATGTTTAGACAAGTCAGCATAAATCTGGATTGTATTATATGGTTGTGGAAGTTGTCCTAGATGTCACACTTTATATAGGATTTGTTCTTTAACATGGTCTTCTAAATCTGCGATTTTAAATTTAAGCCACTCTTTTTCAGCTTTATTTTCTTCATGAGCATCTATTAAATCATTAATAGTATTGGTCATGTCTCCCATACAGTTCTCAATAGTGTGTACTCTTTCACCTAAGGAGTTCACTGCTTTGGAGAATTGATTTGTGAGTTGTAAAATATCCGTATGAAGCGAAGTATGTAAAGTTAATAGCATTTCTTTTAATTGGGTGTCCAGAATAGGCTGGTTATTAGTGGGGAATGCGGCTATAGGTGAAGCTATAGGAGTTATGACTGTGTTATCTTGACTAATATGAGGTATTTTATAGCTTACCTCCTGGCCTGTGAAATCCAGTTTGATACAAGTTTTTGCCGGGCTGCGACATGTAGGGCTGAGATAATCTTCCTCATGAGGAGATTCCAGATGTGTTTTCTGAGGTGATTCTTCTAGAGCAGCATCAGGCCTGTCAGTGTATTGCGCTCTCCCTGAGGAGGCTGTTGCTGGTACAGCAGCTGTGAGAGGATCTGTGCCATCTTTTTTTCTCCCTCCCGCTGACTGAGAGGAGAATGTCGTTAGTTTTTTCATTTTCCGTTCGTTTTTCCGCTTTTTTGACATCACCTTCGGATTCAGGAACTCTTCCGTCGTCTGTTCGTATCTTTTTTACCGATATTCGCTGTGAATTGTCGCTAATATACCCGTTCGTGTCACGGAGCTCTCTCACAGAGCTTCCATTCAGCTCATGCGCTGGCCACGCCCCCCTATTGTAATTCATGAGCTCTTAATTCTAACCTCAGCATCATTAGTAAACTAATTAAACAGCATTGGCCCTGGAATGCAAATACCATAAGCTGGAAAAAAAAGTAACCCCTTCCCCCATCACCTTTTGGAAATATTTGGTGAATCCATACCTTACACTATACCAGCACATCTATGAGAATAGGGTCAGAAGGAAAAATGGGAATTTGGGCAAAATGGCTAAAAGAGCTATCCACTGTCTACAGATTCAGCCCATTTATTTATTTGGTATGATTTATAATGAGGCTTACAACATATTGCCTGTCACAACTTTGCCCTCTCAGGCAATCAGGTTATAATAATATCTATGTTATTTTACAAATCAACCTTTTTGTGGTTGTAATTGTAAGTTGTCACAAGTGACCTCCCCTGTGTGGGTTGAATCATTTGGGGTGTGTAATGCCTTATATTTTTAAAACACTTAATGAAACAGATTTTTGTACATCCCTCCCAGTCTTCGAATATTTAGAGAATGAGTAATGTATCACTACTTTCTGGACCCAGTCATGTACCCAGTTTACTATCCATGTACATTCAAATTCATCAACTCCATCAGACCTTATCCTTACTTTAATCTACTTCTTCTGTTCTTCCACCATTCAATTTCTGACTAACTTCCCCCATACCCCAGTGGGATAACAGTTCGGTCTAACAAAAAACGATCTTTAATAAATCCATGCTGGTTGTTACTTATGATACTTTGTGCCTTTATTGCAGATACAATTCTGAGTACAGTCTTTACCATTCCCTCAAATACTTTACATACTGTTGATGTTAGGCAGACTGTTGTGTAGTTCCCCTATTTACATCTCAATCCCTTTTAGTTGTTGGCTCCACATTTACTCTATGCCAATCAGATGCTACCATTCTTGTCAGTAAGGTGTCTTAAAAAATTTAAATCGCAGCATGACTATAACTGAGCTAAGTTCCTTTGATGACTTGTGGGTGTATATCACCCGGACATAGTAAATTGTTCACATTAAGTTTCTATAGCATGTTTGTACTTGGTTTTCTGTCAGCCACAGAGGTACCTTCAAAAAATTATTAACATTGCTGTTACAAATTTAAAATCTATTTAATACATCTGCTTTCTTCTTGTCAGTTTTGACCAACTTCCTGTGTTCATCTTTTACAGGGCCTACATATTCTTTTATAATAATTCTGCTACTGATATATTTAAAAATTGGGGGGAGTTTGTTTTACTTGCTGCAGAATTATTATTTTTTTATTCGGTTTTAGCTGCCCTAATTTTTCCTTTGCATCTCCTGTGGCATTCTTTGTAATAATAGAATACTAAGGGGAACCTCGCCACCATTTTTTAAAGGCCTTTACATTTTAAATATTTCTTGATCATACATCATGGGACACAGGAGCTCATTACATAGTGGGTTATATAGGCACCTCTGGTGATTGGACACTGCTTAACCCCAATTAAGGAGAATTCCTCCCCTATATAACCCCTCCCATATGGGAGGCACCTCAGTTTTTTCGCCAGTGTCTATGGTGGTTGGTCACGTAAAGCATGTGCTATGAAGAAGCTCTGTGCAGGTCCCTGCGGGGGCCTAAGTGCTACAACAAACCGGATCCATATCTCAGGCCGAGTGCGCTCCCGGGCTAATGGAGGAGGGGGGAGTGTGGTTGTGAGCCGTGCACGTTGGTGTGCACGGCGCTGTACTGCGCAGGTGCCAGGCGGCAGTTTTAAAAGCCCAGAGCGTCAGGGGACTGTAAGTGAGAGACACAGGAGCTGTGGAGCAACCTACAGTCGCAGCCATGGGGTTGTGTCAGTGCCTCAAGGAACTCTCCTTCCAGTCAAAAGGAACAAACGTCCATCTTTTAGGCGTTCTCTCTCTCCCGGAGCATCAAGCTCTAAGCAGTGGCGATGGCCTTCTCAACCCTCCTCTACAGGAAAGGTTCAGGGCCGAGCCCAGGGGCAGAAAAAGACTTGGGGGCGAAAGCCTGCCAAGCAGAGCCCAAAAGCTTCCTTGTGAAGGGGCGCCCCCGCTCGGCCGAGTGGGGGGAAGGCTTCAGCAGTTTGCGGAAGCCTGGCAGGAAGAGATCCGGGACATCTCTGGGCTACAAGCTAGAGTTTCAGGAGATTCCACCTTCTCGCTTTCTAAGGTCAAGGATCCCCAGGGACCCAGTAAAGCAAAAAACGCTATTTCTGGCCTTAGATAATTTACTATCCCAGGGGGTGATAGTAGAAGTGGACCCAAAAGAACAAGGTTCAGGGTTTTACTCAAATCTCTTCACCGTTCAAAAGCAAAATTGAAGTGTCAGACCTATCCTGGATCTGAAGGATCTGAACCGGATTTTACGCATCCGGTCCTTCCGAATGCAGTCAATTCGCACTGTGGTCTCCTCCCTGCAAGGGGGAGAATTTATGGCATCAATAGACATCAAGGATGCATATCTCTATGTGCCAATTTTTCCCGCACACCAAAAGTATCTAAGGTTCGCGGTAGAGCGGCGCCATTTTCAATTTGTGGCCTTGCCGTTCGGGCTCGCTACGGCCCCTCGAGTCTTCACAAAGATTCTGGACCCTCTCTTGGCAAACCTAAGGGCTCAGGGTATAGCCGTCATGGCTTATCTAGCCGACTTGCTTCTCATGGAGAAAACAGTAGCATTCCTGAACCACAGTGTTTCCAGAATGTTAGAACACCTGCAGTGCCTAGGTTGGATTATAAACCTAGAAAAGTCGTCCCTACAGCCTGCTACCAGGTTGGCATACCTGGGTATGTTTATCGACACCGCTCAGGGCAAGGTGTTTCTTCCAAGGCCAAAAGCCTTGGCCATTGGGGATCTGGTGCGCCTAATTCTGGGCAGGAGATCTTCCCCCATTCGCTTGCGCATGAGACTGTTAGGGAAAATGGTCGCCTCCTTCTAGGCCGTTCCATTTGCCCAGTTCCACTCAAGGCCTCTGCAAAGATGCATCCTTGCGGCTTGGAACAGGAAGCCGCAATCCTTGGATCTTCCTATGCGTCTATCCCCAGGGACACGCAAGAGTCTTGTCTGTTGGTTACAAACCGAGAATTTGCTGAAAGGCAAAACTTTTCTTCCTCTTCCATGGAAGGTTATTACGACAGATATCAGCCTGACAGGCTGGGGAGCAGTGTTAGAGGAGACGTGCTCGCAGGGGAGATGGTCTGCGATCGAGAAGCTATTGCCCCTAAATGTCTTGGCGATCCGGGCAGTTTACATGGCTCTCATAAAGTGGTCTTCCAGACTACGGGGTCTCCCTGTTCGGGTTCAGTCCGACAATGCCACAGCAGTGGCCTATATCTATCACCAGGGCGGTACCAGGAGTCTGGTTGTGCAAAAAGAGGTGAATCGCATACTTGTCTGGGCAGAAAAGCATGTTCCATGCCTTTCTGCAGTCTTCATTCCAGGAGTGGAAAATTGGCAGGCGGATTTTTTGAGCCGCCAGCAGTTGTGCCCAGGAGAATGGGCTCTGCACCCCGACGTGTTTTTGGACATATGTCGCAGGTGGGGTACTCCAGACGTGGATCTGTTTGCGTCCAGGTTCAACAGAAAACTGGACAAATTCATGTCAAGAACAAGAGATTCACTTGCTCAGGGGTCAGATGCTCTGACAGTTCCCTGGGATCAGTACAATCTGATTTATGCCTTCCCCCCGTACCCGCTTCTGTCGAGGGTTCCTGGGAAGAGTCAAGAGGGAGACAAAATCGGTTCTTTTGGTAGCCCCAGCTTGGCCCAGGCGACCGTGGAATGCAGAGATCATGAAGTTGGCAGTAGGCAGGCCATGGATCCTCCCTCTCCGGCCAGATCTGCTCTCACAGGGTCCGATTTACCATCCTGCTTTACACAGTCTGAATTTGACGGTTTGGCTGCTGAGACCGTGGGCTTTCGGGGCCAGTCCTTTCTACTCTGGTTAATGCCAGAAAGCCGGCCTCCAGGCGTATTTACTACAAAATCTGGAGGGCATATGTTTCCTGGTGTGAACTCAGGAAATGGCATCCTAGAAAGTATGTCATTAGCAGGATCTTGGCCTTCCTCCAGTCAGGCCTAGAAATGAATTTGGCCGTAAGCACTATCAAGGTGCAGATTTCGGCCTTGTCAGTATTTTTTCAGAAGCCACTTGCATCGCATTCCCTGGTGCGGGCTTTCATCCAGGGGGCTATGCGGATAAGGCCGCCAGTCAAACCTCCGGTATGCCCATGGGATCAGAATTTGGTTCTCTCGGCTTTGTAGGGGCAACCTTTTGAACCTTTGCATCTGGCTTCATTGGTTCTTTTGACCAAAAAATTGGTTTTCTTGGTAGCCATATCCACGGCTAGAAGGGTGTCAGAACTAGCAGCTCTCTCCAGCACAGAGCCGTATCTAATTGTTCATAAGGACCGGGTGGTCATGAGCCCCAACAGGTCCTTTCTACCTAAGGTGGTTTCGGGATTCCATTTGGCTCAAGATGTAATCCTACCGTCCTTTTTTCCAGACCCACATTCCGCAGAAGAAGAATCTTTGCACACTTTGGATGTGGTTAGGGCAATCAGTATCTATCTTCAAGCAACTGCTCAGATAAGGAAAACTGCTTATTTATTTTGCCGGAAGGCCCTAGGAAGGGCCAGGCGGCATCAAAATCCAATCTCTCAAGGTGGATTAGACAGACTAGTTCGCAGGCCTATAGTGTTAAAGGGAAAATCTCTCCTTTTCAAGTGAAGGCGCACTCTACTAGGGCTGTAATTGCTTCTTGGGCAGTGCATCACCAGGCCTCCCTGGCTCAGATCTGTAAGGCTGCAACTTGGTCATCAGTCCACACATTCACCAGATTCTATCAGGTGGATGTCAGAGGGCAAGAGGATATCACCTTTGGGCGCAGTGTACTGCAGGCTGCAGTTTAGGTCCTCCGGGCCATGGCGGTCTATAATTATGATCTGTGTCTCCCTCCCCTCAATCTGAGCATTGCTTTGGGACATCCCACTATGTAATGAGCTCCTGTGTCCCGTGATGTATGATCAAGAAAATAGGATTTTTATATACAGCTCACCTGTAAAATCCTTTTCTTGAGATTACATCACGGGACACAGGGCTCCCGCCCCTCTTGGGTTTTACGTGGTTTCCTATTGCTTTGCTACAAAACTGAGGTGCCTCCCATATGGGAGGGGTTATATAGGGGAGGAATTCTCCTTAATTGGGGTTAACCAGTGTCCAATCACCAGAGGTGATTATATAATCCACTATGTAATGAGCTCTTGTGTCCCGTGATGTACTCTCAAGAAAAGGATTTTACAGGTAAGCTGTATATAAAAATCCTATTTTCACATAGGTTTTCATTTTAATATTTAATATTTCTTGCATTTGTGAACATACATTTTCATTTTATATTTGTGTGTAATATTCTGTTTTTACTTGCTGTTTTTTAAACTAGACCCCAATTCTACAGGTTTTTTGTGTTGGGCACGGGTGATACAATTTCTCTGCCATCTAGTTTTAACCTGCTCCCCTGACTATACCACATGCTCTATATCCCATTCCCCCACTGGCTCTCAATGTGGCATATGCGTTCATTCCCCCCACCCCAGATCCTAGTTTAACAGATCCCCCAGCCTTCTAACCATTTTCTCCCCAAATAAGCTGCATCTTATCCATTTTGATGCAGTCCCTACAGTAGATCAAGTAAAGGACAACAAATTCAGCCCAGTTCTTCATAAACGCAAAGCCCTTCTTTGACAATAGTTTCTCAGCCACTTGTCCAACTCCCTAAGCTTCCATTGCCTCTCTGATGTGGCTTGTGGCACAGAAAGTATTTCTAAAAATACTACCATGTAGATCCTTTTATATGTCTTCATGCCTACCATGACAACTTTCCCAATCCACCCACCAATCATGATCTTTGTAACGGATTATCTTTTCCGCCTTCCTTATAATTGAGTGCCCTGACTAAAGTATCTGCCGCTTTTTGCCTAAATGTCTGTTCACATCCTTACTGGAGCAGTAATTTCCCTGGTTGTTAAAGGATGTATTCTACTCTACCTATCCTACTCCTGAAATGATACCCTAATATCACCCAATCTGGCATCTATATTGGGATGTATCAACTCAGGAATAGCCTCTCCAACAATTATCCCTCTACCCTGTCCTCTAACTTTAACCCAGCTACCTTCGTCTGGTGCTTTATTCTCCGTGTCTCCACCCTCCTCTATACCGATCCCATCCAGCAGCTGATGAATCCAAGTTGTTAGTACTCTGCAATGTTCACAGTTGATTCTTTAGCTCCAGGGCTTACAAACAACTAAATTACATCTTGCACAGCAGTATTTGCACTCAACAAGTTGTACAAGGAATACATACATAGAACAAGATGTGCACTGAATCACATTACCACTTTTGGAGGACATGATTTCATTTTGCTATATAAAGATTGTTTAAACAATCCTACTACAATTTGCAATGGTGCTTTGATAATGCTTTCGTTTTTATGTTATTCTGTGGGGTGTGCTATATCCTTTGTGTTAACTATGCACTAGTCATGGCAATACACATTGTAGAGCAAGCCTCACACAGCCCTCTCGCAACTATCTCTGCCCACTCACAGCTATCACAGCTCCCACACGATACTCACAACCCATCTTCCTGTAACCACAGCCCCCACACAGCAATCACATCCCCTACACGGCAAAGGCAGACCACACATACCAAACAGAGCTTACTTGTCACAATCGCACCCCCTTACAGCAATGATAGGCTCTCACAGATGCTTAGCACTCCTCACAGCAACTCAGTCCTCTCACAGTAGTCACACCCCCCACCCCAAGGCACACTTGGCAGGTCACTCTGCCTTTTCACCAGAATCTCCACACAGTAAAAGATACAAACTCAGCCTAGGTATCATCAAACAGACACTTCCATATACTGCACCCACCACCTTCCATGAATTAGTGCTTGTTACCTCTATTTACTCACAAAAAAGGTAACTTATGCTGCATACACACGATCAGACTATTTGCCGGACTTTCCGAACAAGTGGACTTGCCCACACATGAACAGACTTTTCCAGCAGACTAGGTCCAGCGGACAATCCGCCAGACTTTTAGCGGAGGTCTGCCGGACTTTTCAAATGAACGGACTTGCCCACACATGGAGTAAAGTCCGTTAATTTTGAACATGACTCCAGGTAGACGGGACTAGCGAAGGAAGTCAATGTCGCCACCTCCATCGGCGAGATTGACACTTCACGGGACCTGTCGTCTGGTATGGATTTAAAGGGGAACCCCTACACAGAAAAAAACAGCGTGGGGGTCCTCCCAAAGTCCATATCAGACCCTTATCCGAGCACGCAGCCCAGCCGTAGGAAAGGGGGTGGGGACAAGCGAGCGGCCCCCCTCCTGAGCTGTACCAGGCCGCATGCCCTCAACATTGGGGGTGGGTGCTTTGGGGAAGGGGGGCACCCTTTGGGTCTGGTATGAATATTAAAGGTAACCTTGTGATAAAATTTTTAAAAAATGGCATGAGGGTCCCCCCGAAATCCATATCAGGTCCTTCAGGTCTGGTATGGATATTAAGAGGAACCCTCGCTCCAAAATGTTAAAAAAAATTGACATGGGGTCCCCCCAAAATCCATAGCAGGCCCTTCTGGTCTGGTATGAATTTTAAGGGAAACCCCGTGCCAAAATAATGAAAAAAATTGCATGGGGCCCCCGAAATCCATACCAGGCCCTTATCCGAGTACTCAGCCTGGCAGGCCGCAACCGTACCAGGCCACATGACCTCAACATGGGGAGGGTGCTTTGGAGTCCCCCTCAAAACACCTTGTCCCCATCTTGATGGGAACAAATGCCTCTTCCCCACAACCATTGCCCGGTGTTTGTTGGGGTCTGCAGGCGGGGGGCTTATCGAAATATGGAAGCCCCCTTTAACAACGGGGGCCCCCAGATCCTGCTCCCCCATTTGAATTGGTATTGGGTACATTATACCCCTACTCATTCACCCAAAAAAGTTTAAAAAAAGTAAAAATGACAGGAGACAGTTTTTGACAATTCCTTTATTAACCACTTCAGCCCGGAAGATTAGGCTGATCAATGACCAGAGCACTTTTTACAATTTGGCACTGCGCTGCTTTAACTGGTAATTGCACGGTCATTCAATGTTGTACCCAAACAAAATTTGTGTCCTTTTTTCCCACAAATAGAGTTTTCTTTGGTATTTGATTGCCTCTGGGATTTTTATTTTTTACCATATAAACGTAAAAAGACCAAAAATTGTGAAAAAAAATTATATTTTCTACTTTTTGGTTCTAAGAAAAATCCAATAAACTCAATTTTAGTCATACATTTAGACCAAAATGTAGTCAGCCACATGTTTTTGGTAAAAAAATGTAATTTAATTTCTTGAGGTGCTAAAATGGCAGGCAGTACAACCCCCTCCCCCCCAAAATGACCCCATTTTGGAAAGTAGATACCCAAATGAAATAGCTGAGAGGCTTGCTGAATCCACTAAATATTTCATGTTTTTGTCACAAGTGATTGAAAAATGTAAAAAAATTTATACAAAATGACACAAAGTTGTAAATTATATATTGCTCACACATGCCATGTTTATATGTGGAATTACACACCAAAATACATTCTTCTGCTTCTCCTGAGTACAGAGATACCACATGTGTGAGACTTTTTGGGAGCCTAGCCGTGTACAGGACCCCAAAAACCACAGCTAGGCTCCCAAAGAGTCTCACACATGTGGTATCCCCGTAATCAGGAGAAGCAGCAGAATGTACTTTGGGGATTAATTTTACATATGCCCATGGCATGTTTGAGCAATATATTTTATTTAGTGATGACTTTGTACAAACAAAATATTAAAATTTTCCTGCAACTTGTGTCAAAATATAAAACATTTCATGGACTCAACATACCTAACAGCAAATAGCTTAGGGTGTCTACTTTCCAAAAAAGGATAATTGGGGGGGGGGGGGGGGGGGTTGAACTGTCTTGGCATTTTATGCACAACCTTTAGATGCATATGTCACACATCACCCACTCTTCTAACCAATTGAAGACAAAGCCCTTTCTGACACTTTTTGTTTACATGAAAAAAATATTTTTTTTTGCAAGAAAATTACTCTGAAGCCCCAAAAATTATATATTTTTTTAAAGCAAAAGCCCTACAGATTAAAATGGTGTGTGTTGCAATTTTTTTTCGCAAAGTATTTGCCCAGCAATTTTTCAAACGCAATCTTTTTGAATGAAACACACTTTTTTACATTTTAATGCACTAAAACACACTATATAGCCCAAATGTTTGATGAAATAAAAATATGATCTTATGCCGAGAATATGGATACCAAACACGACATGATTTAAAATTGTGCATAAACGTGCAGCAGCGACAAACTACATACACTTTTAAAAGCCTTTACAGGTTACTTTAGATTTACAGAGGAGGTCAGCTTTGCACGTAATTACTTATTTTGCTTATTTATTTTATTTTTAAACTGTTCCTTTAATTTTTTTTTCTCATTTTTACTGTTATCTCAGGGAATGTAAATATCCCCTATGATAGCAATAGTTAGTGGCAGGTACTCATTTAAAAAGAAAAATGGAGTTTATTAGACCCTAGATCTCTCCTCTGTCCTCAAAGCCTCTGACCACACCAAGATCGGTGTGATAAAATGTTTTCCCAATTTCCTAATGGCGCTGTTTAAATCCGATGAAATCTAAGTCATGAAATGCTCGTAGTTTCTGGTTTCTTAGGCCATAGAGAGGATTGGAGCAGTTTTGGTCTCTGATCAACTCTAGGGTCAGCTGGTGGAACCACTGGCTGCATTCTCGGGTTCCCTGTTGGGACAGGAGAGCCAGAGAAAACCATGGAAGACGGTGGGGGGGGGGGGTGTTCCCTCCCACTGCTTGTAAAAGCAGTCTAGAGGCCTATTAGCTGCTAGGATTGCTTTTACATGAAGCTGACCTCTGGCTGAAAAGAATGATACCAAGATGATACCTAAACCTGCAGGCATCATTCTAGTATAACTACTCAAAGTCCAGCAACAAATACGTTGCTGGTCCTTGTTGGGCATACATTGTAATTTTCTTTTTTTCATGCAGCCTGTGGACTGAACAAAAAAAGAGATTAATTGTTGTTATGCCCACCATTAGAATACCGCCCTTCATCCACCCACTTCTAATGATGGGCATACATGCACCTTTTTTTCTTTTTTTTTAACTGTAGTGGTGAAATCACCTCCTACAGTGTTGGAGTCACTGATTAGCTTATCGTGGGAGCAAACACTGTTGCTGTCAAGATAAATAAATCAGTGCTGCAGCTGAATGGTGTACTTGCTAAGCAATTGATGGTTAAAAATAAAACAAAGTATCATTACAGTATAACAGTAAGACATACCATACCTGCAAAGCAAATACAATAAAACATAGTAAAAATATATTTTTTTAACGCAATCTGTGCATAAAAAAATATATCCCGAACCATGGGGGCAATCCGCCCCTAATGTTAGGAGAAAATCGCTCCTCCACCCCTACCCCCATGCTTCGGCATATATGCACTTTTTTAACTGTGGTAGTGAAATCACCTCCAACAGTGCTGGAGTCACGGCTTTATGTATCATGGGAGCAAACGCTATTGCTGTCAGAATAAACCCGTGCTGCAGCTGAATGGGGTACCTGGTAAGCAAATGATGGTTAACGATAAAACAAAGTAACATTACAGTATAACTGTAAGACATACCATACCTGCAAAGCAAATACAATAAAACATAGTAAAAATAAAACATTGCAGTTCTAAAAATACTGTAACAACAGAGAGAGAACAATAGATATAGAACAATAGTGAGTGAACAATAGAGCAGACAGTAAAGAGCGAACATAAGAGAGAGAATAGAGAGAGAGAATAAAAATAAAACCACAACCATTTTTGGCTTTTTTTTGTGTGTTTTTTTTCACTTTTATAAAAACTGTAAAAGGAAAATTCCAGATTAGGGTCTCTCAAAATGTGATGGCCGGGGGCGTGGCCAGCGCACGAGCTGAATGGAAGCTCTGCGAGAGAGCTCCGTGACACGAACGGGCATATTAGCGACAATTCACAGCGAATATCAGTAAAAAAGATACGAACAGACGACGGAAGAGTTCCTGAATCCGAAGGTGTTGTCAAAAAAGCGGAAAGACGAACGGAAAATGAAAAACTAACAACATTCTCCTCTCAGTCATCGGGAGGGAGAAAAAAAGATGGCGCAGATCCTCTCACAGCTGCTGTACCAGCAACGGCCTCCTCAGGGAGAGCGCACTACACTGACATGCCTGATGCTGCTCTAGAAGAATCACCTCACAAAACACATCTGGAATCTCCTCATGAGGAAGATTGCCTCAGCCCTACATGTCGCAGCCCGGCTAAAACTCGTATCAAACTGGATTTCACAGGCCAGAAGGTAAGCCATAAAATACCTCATATTAATCAAGATAACACAGTCATAACTCCTATAGCTTCGCCTATAGCCGCATTCCCCACTAATAACCAGCCTATTCTGGACACCCAATTAAAAGAAATGCTATTAACTTTACATACTTCGCTTCATACGGATATTTTACAACTCACAAATCAATTCTCCAAAGCAGTGAACTCCTTAGGTGAAAGAGTACACACTATTGAGAACTCTATGGGAGACATGGCCAATACTATTAATGACTTAATAGATGCTCATGAAGAAAATAAAGCTGAAAAAGAGTGGCTTAAATTTAAAATCGCAGATTTAGAAGACCGCTCAAGGAAGAACAATCTCAAAATCAGGGGTATCCCTGAAAATATACAGCAGTCTGATCTTAAAAAATATGCCACTGACTTATTCTCCAACTTGCTGCCAGCTATACCAGCCTTAGAGCTCACAATTGATCGTATCCATCAGATTCCGAAACCGTCATTTCTCCCTCCACAGATACCACGTGATGTACTACTTAGAGTACACTTCTACCATGTTAAAGAACAAATCCTATATAAAGTGTGACATCTAGGACAACTTCAACAACCATATAATACAATCCAGATTTGTGCTGACTTGTCTAAACATACTCTAGATATGAGAAGACAACTTTCCACGATTACAAAAGCTCTGCGTAATCATAAAATTGAATACCGTTGGAAACAACCATCTAAACTACTAATACAGAAGAACGACACCTACCATACAATCACTTCTGTGGAACAAGGCATTAAGTTACTTCACGCATGGGGTATTATCCCCGAACCAACTCCACCTATCGGAGCTAAGAAGAATCCGGAGAAACTTACGCCACAATGGCATTAGCTTTCGATTTTTATGTTATGCAGCTATGGACTTCAATGGGGTTCACGGCAAAATTTTGACTTTCTGAATTTTGAGGACATTTTGTGAAACAGGCTAAAAATGTAACCCACGAATATTTGTTCATCCCTATTTGTCACCCAGGCTGAACTTCAAATGTATTTATTATAATCATTATATTCATTACATTCATTCTTCATTACATAGAGGATTATTAGGTTTGTAACTTACATGGGATTATGTTAAAATTGATCTTAACCTGAAAAATTAAAAACCAAGACAGGCATCACATCTAGGGACTGGTAAGCCACAATATATTATGTTTTAGGTTTAGTAAATGCAAAGACAAAGGTCAACTTGAAGTGTACTGTTTGTTCAAAGTTTTTTGGTCATAGTTAAGTCTACAAATATCTCCCCTAGGCTATAATTGACCCCTGTTTCCCCTTAGGGATATTAAAGAGATTTCCTGTTCTAAACATACCAGGAAATGAGTGGACATCTCTCCAAAGTAAAGGGAATCCCCTTTCACAGTTGTGAATGTAACAAATATAACCATTAATATTTTTCCCCAGCTCCTGGCTATAACAATATTTTTCATTTCAGATAAATCTCTGTCTCCCTATTGGGGACAAAGACAGCAAAGAAAACCTAACGTGAGTCCTTAAAGTATCCACAATTACAAAAAAAAAAATCAAAACTTTTAGCTAGTAATACACTATAAGAGAATTTTCTACAAGGTCGCTAACTTTGGTGAACTGTGCATAAAAGTTCTACTTTACTTGTCAATATTTTATAATTTGTGATTCAGCTGATGTTTTCACCCACTGCACATACGGTCTACTAATTATTCAGGTAACCCATTAGGTTTAGTACAATGGCCAGCATTATCTATCAAATTAAAAAAGAAACATTAATAGAGTACAAACTGACTGTGTAATTCAAACACAATTTTGACTCCTTTTCTGGAAAGTATAATATAGTATATACTTCATACAGAATTTTGTACATAATAATTAGTAAAACATACAAACCACGTTAGTTAAATGTGTAAGGAAAACTAGATAATTCAGATAATAAGATATTACGTAGTAATTTTGATGGTAAAACTGAAAATCACAATCTGGAAATACTTTCTGATTATTGGATTTCTGAAAATGATGCATAGATTGCAGTCTATTAGAACGTAATTGATTGAAGGTCTCAGGTTACTGATTACTTGATGTCTTCATTAGCCTTTATTCATGGGCTTGGCACTTGAAAAATATGTATGATTGGTACACAAATGGTCATAAGGCATGCATAATTAATGGTGCCTGTTAACAGATACAATCATATAATATAACACATATTTCTCTCCAGTTCCCTGGCAACCAAGGATACTAAGACAGATGAATGCATTATGTTATTGTACAGTGGAGCAGTGGGTGTTTAGCATTTAAGCTCTGTATAAAAATATTGAAGAAATCTAAATTCCAAAAACAACCATCTCTTTTATAAAATAAGATTACAACTAACAGCTACTATACATCAAAGGATACATAATGTTATATAAAATGCATGCCATTCAGTTTTGTGTTTAATGAACAAATTTGAGTAATTCAAGTGTTACATGTTTTGATATGCAAAGTAGTTTGTTTTATGTACTGAGTAGGTACAATGGAACAAAAGCCATGGCAGTATTAATTAAACAATAAACTGATAAAAGTGTAGAGATTGATTAGAAGGTTTGTTAGAAATGTCTAAGCATTGAAGCCTTTGGAATGTTTAAACTGGGGCAAAAACAAATGTTTGGTTTGTGATATATTAAAAGATGACATTAAAGCAATGAAAAATAAACTATTTTATGGCGTTACTTGAAGAAAAGGTGCATGTATAGCTGGTTTCATTGTGAACCACAGTATATGATAAATTTAAAACTATGTATTTGTAAAAAGTTACTTATATTTACACTAATTTTTAAAATAATTGTATCCAGTTTCCAGTCACATGCCACCCTAAAAACATATTTCTCCAAATCATTTTCTCAATTGAGTTATTAACACTTTCCTTGTAGTGCTTGGATCCATGGTTTCATTTGGGACACTATTTGCATTAAATTTGCATGTGTATCTCCATTGTGCAGCTTTTTTCTAGGTACAACCAACCTTTTGGATTTTCTTGTGATTATTGCTAGTGGCTACTATAGCCACTAGTGATAATCACCATCTTCTCCCGGTTGGGATGGCTTCCCCCGCCCACCCCCGCTGGGAGAAGAAAATGGCTGATTCCCTTGTCAACACTGCCTGGTGCAACCCACGATTTCAGGAAAGAGATTTTGTGTGTCTATGGCCTGCCTAATGCCCCGTACACACGGTTGGATTTTCTGAAGGAAAATGTTCGATGGGAGCCTTTTGTCGGAAATTCCGACTGTGTGTAGGCTCCATCGAACATTTTCCATCGGAATTTCCATCACACAAAATTTGAGATCTGGTTCTCAAATTTCCAACAACAAAATCCGTTGTCAGAAATTCTGATTGTGTGTACACAATTCCAATGCACAAAGTTCCACGCATGCTCGGAATCAAGTAGAAGAGCCGCACTGGCTATTTTTCTCGGCTCGTAGTATGTGTTGTACGTCACTACGTTCTTGACGTTTGCAATGTCCGACCAACTTTGTGTGACCTTGTGTATGCAAGACAAGTTTGAGCCAACATCCGTCTGACAAAATCCATGGATTATGTTGTCGGAATGTCTGATCAATGTCCAATCGTGTGTATGGGGCATTAGGCTGCTTTCACACTGGGGCGGTATTCAGGCGTTACAGTGCTAAAAATAGCGCCTGTGTAGCGCCTGAAAAAAACCGGCCCCTTTCCCTCCAGTGTGAAAGCCGGAGGGCTTTCACACTGGAGCGATGCGCTGGCAGGACGGTGAAAAAAGTCCTGCTAGCCGCATCTTTGGAGCGGTGAAGGAGCGGTGTATTCACCGCTCCTATACCGCTCCTACCCATTGAAATCAATGGGACACGCGGCAATACCGCCGGCAAAGCGCCGCTGCAGTGGCACTTTGCGGGCGGGTTTAACCCTTTTTCGGCCGCTAGCGGGGGTTAAAACCACCCCGCTAGCGCCCGCAGACTGCCGCTAAAACGACGGTAAAGCACCGCTAGAAATAGCGGCGCTTTACCGCCGACGCCGCTCCCGCTGCAGTGTGAAAGCAGCCTTAGAGTTAGATTTTTCTCCTGCTATCCAGAACACACTGGTAAGTAAATTGTTTTCCACTCATATTGACCATAGTTTGTGTCTCTGCATCCATTTAACTAATGTTCTATTATTGTTTGAGACATAGATTGCATAATAACTGTAAAGTGCTGTGGAATTTGTATACTATACTATATAAACGTCTTCCTTTCGAAGGCCATGAGGCATAGCAAGACTCTAACAGCCACAAGCATGACACCCAGAGGCAGAGGCATGATGGGACTTGTAGTATGCTGCACTATGCTGTTTAAATTACAGACCCAAAATATAATGGCCTGGTGTCAATTAAATTTTTATTATTTTAAATTTACACATTCTTCAATGGATGTCTCATGCAATATATTCAATTCTTGTTTTACATATAAACATTTAATACATTCCTAAAAATACCTTGATTACTAGAATATCTAAGTGAAGAGCGTATAATTGAACCTTGGAAAAATGCAAAGTGAGAGATGACTCACTGTTCTGAATAATGTATTTTGGGTTAGTTCAGCTTGAACTATTGAGGTCTGTAAACCCAAGCAAGTTTTACAACATGCAATAAGGAAACAGAAATATATGCATAAAAGAGCCCTAAGTTCCTCCTGATAACTGAATAGAAGATTAAGACTAAACTTATACCAGGCATACCCCACTTTTAAGTACACATTGGGGTTTATTTACTAAAGCTGGAAAGTGCAAAATCAGGCTCACTTCTGCATAGAAACCAATCAGCTTCCAGGTTTTATTATCAAAGCTTAATTGAACAAGCTGGGGTTAGAAGCTCATTGGTTTCTATGCAGCAGTGATTTTGCACTTTCCAACTTTAATAAATAAACCCTATTGCATACTAAAAAGTAGGGTATGCCTGTAATGATCTAGACACAACCTTCCTAGCCAGGACAATAATGATGGTAGATTGGGTGGTCAAGGTGCAATTAAGCAATGTTATGATATAGCAGTAAATAGACAAGAAAGATGAAAATGTGTATGAAAATAGCTGGGGAGTGTGTAAAATCTAGGAAAACAGCAAAGGCATTAGAAGTGGGAAGAAACATCTTTGAACACTAAAACACAAATGTAGTGTTTCGAATAATGTACCATATTGAATGACATTTAAAGTAACAAATGTAAATTTAAAAAAAATGTAAAGTTAAAAAAAATGCATATGGTCAATAGCTATACCCATTATTATTAATAACCACTTCCTGCCCAGCCTATAGTCAATTGATGGCTGGGCGGGAATGGGTGGACGTCATATGACATCCTCTTGGATTGCACCTCGCGCACGGCCATGAGGCTACACACTGCGGTGTGATCTGTCACCTGTGATCTACTGATATGTAGATTTGATGGACACTGATAGGCGGCACTGATATGCAGCACTGATGGGCACCAATAGGCGGCACTGCAGGTGGGTGTGATGGGCACTGACAGGCGACACTGATGGGCACTGACAGGCAGGTGTGATGGCCACTGACAGGTGGCACTGATTGGCACTGATAGGTGGTACTAATTGGCACTGACAGGTGGCACTGATGGGCAGCACTGATGATGAGGTACTGATTGGCGCTGTGGTGGGCAATTGAAGGCTTTTTTTATTGGGGGAATGGGCACTGATTAGTAGCCTTTTTTGCACATCTGAGGGGTCTGTGCTGATAATCAATGTGCTTAATTTTCAGCACATACCCCAAATCTGACAGGGAGAGCCGCTGATCGGCTCAGATTGGCTCTCCCTTTCAGCGTAAACTGAGGAATGCCGTTTACTGGCACATCCTGGTTCACACTGTGATCAGCAGTGATTGGTCACAGCTGATCACGTGGTAAAAAGTCTCTGACAGAGGTTTCTTATCACGATTGGAGATGCGGGATATCAGACTGACACAGACACACTGCACTCGCAAACGCCACGCTGCGTGCCCCCACGGGAGTGTGCTGGCATGTTATCCTGCTGGACGTCAAATGATGCCCAGTCAGGATAACAGAACCTCTTTCCATCCATCATTCTGCTATAGGCCAGGCGAGAAGTTAAATATATATATATATATATATATATATATATATATATATATATATATATATATATATATATATATATAGTATTTTTAATAAGCACATATTTTGAGTTAATATTACAGTGTTTACCATTAAATCATTTTTTTTACCTGTTAAAATTCTTCTGCTTTCAACTTATTATCATGGAGTGATATGTAGATTGGCCACTAGAAGTAGAGTAGATATGCCAGTACAATAACTGTAATTGGTTTCACACCTGTGAATGCACCCTGTCTGTAATTAAATGTGAGAACCCCAACAGAGGCTCCCACAATCAGCTGTGAGTAAGCAACCCCATTGAAAGCAATGGAACACCGCTGGCTCTTGCAGCTAATCACGCCCACTCACATGTCATCTCTCAAGCAGAGATCACATGCAAGTGTTCATTCCAGGATTGAGGCAGGCATGTGATTAATTGTGGGAGCCGGCAGCCTCCCATTGTTTTTAGTGGTGCTGCCTATTTGCTTTTAATCATGGGAACCCTCCCTAGAGTTATCGCATCTAATCGCAGGCAGGGTGCATTCGCTGGTGTGAATGCACCCTAATAGCTGAGATATCAGCCGCACCAGAAATGTGTTGCTTGCAAAGAACTGGAAGACTCATAGGGATTGATTTTGGAAAGAGAAAACAGAAAAGAGTGCAGGTCTTGTGTACTAAAAGAAGGAGGAAGGAGGAGGGGGCCAATCTTCCGGGAGATGGGGCCGTGGTACCCATTCCCCCCTGAAAGGTGCCAAATGTAGCACCCGAGGGGGGGGGCGGATAAGGGGAAGTTCCACTTTTGAGTGGAACTCTGCTTTAAGCAGATCTGATTGTGGATTGATTGCAGCTGGAAGGCAGGTTGTGGGGCTAGAGAGTACAGAAGAGCAGAGGTACTATAAAAAGTGTATACTGCATGACCCAGGTTCCCCAGTGGCAAAGCGGACAGAGCGGCAGCCCAAAGACAGCAGGACCAAGTTTCAATCCCAGGCAAATGACAACTTCTATTTTTTCCCTAACTTTAGAAACATCTTGAGAATCATGAGGATTTTACCTTTCTGGCTACAAGAACAACTGAGTACTGTCTGTGATACTTTTTTATTTCCACTAATATTCACATTTTCAGAACAGGCTTTTAGGGTGTGCTCCCTTCTTCAAAGCCCAGGCAATACTAATACACAAAGTTTTAACTACTACTCACAATATTGTTTGCTACAATTTTTTTGTTCTGTAGGTGGATTTTGTAAAAGCAGAGGCTGTTTACGCAAAAAAGACTGTTCACCGGGCTTAGTAAATAAGGTGAAGCTGAGCTCACAACAATTTTACCAGCCATGTAAAGGAAATCTAGTTTTGTAATTTTCCGAGTAGGTATTGAGAGTCAACAAAGCATCACTTTATTTACAAAGCTTCCATTTGTTTACAAAGCTTAGTTGACCTCTTTTTAAAGGAAGCAGTCGCTCTCTTTTTAGTGGGAGTAATAAATAATTTTTTGGAGCACTACATAGCAGCAAGCAGACCCTGCATACATAAACATATGTGGCTGTCTTAACCGCTTAAGGACTGCCTCATGCACATTTACGTCAGTAGAATGGCACGGCTGGGCACATCAACACACAGGTACTTTGCTCTTTAAGTGTGCTCGCAACCTAGTCCTAAGCTCTGTGACTGCAGGACCTGCAGACCCGATCACCACTGGTGTCCCACGATCGGGTCACAGAGCTGAAGAACGGGGAGAGGTATGTGTAAACAAACCTCTCCCTGTGCTTCCTAATGTGGCTGTCACTGATCGTCTGTTCCCTGTTATAGGGAAAGACGATCAGTGATGTCACATGCCTCGCCTCCAACAGTAAAAAACACACACGTCACACTTAACCCCTCCCCGCCCCCTAGTGGTTAACCCCTTCACTGCCAGTGTCATTTACACAGGAATCAGTGAATTTAAATAGCACTGATTGCTGTATAAATGACAATGGTCCCAAGAATGTGTCAAAAATGTCCGATGTGTCCGAATGTAGCAGTCACAATAAATGTCCGATGTGTCCGAATGTAGCAGTCACAATAAAAATCACTGATCACCGCCATTACTAGTAAAAAAAAAATATTAATGAAAATGCTATAAAACTATCCTCTATTTTGTAAACGCTATAACTTTTGCGCAAACCAATCAATAATCGCTAATTGTGTTTTTTTTTTACCAAAAATATGTAGAAGAATACGTATTGCCCTAAACTGAGGAAAAAAATGTTTTTAATATATTTTTGGGGGATATTTATTATAGCAAAAAATAAAAAATATTGCATTTTTTTCAAGATTGACGCTCTATTTTTGTTTATAGCATAAAAAATAAAAACAGAGGTGATCAAATACCACCAAAAGAAAGCTCTATTTGTGGGAAAAAAAGGACGCCAATTTTGTTTGGGAGCCACATCGCACGACTGCACAATTGTCAGTTAAAGCGACGCAGTGCCGAATCGCAAAAAGGGGCCTGGTCCTTTGGCTGCAAATTGGTCTGGGGCTTAAGTGGTTAAAGTGGTTAATAAATGTGTATAAATAAATGTATGTATATATATATATATATATATATATATATATATATATATATATATATATATATATATATATATATATATATATATATATATATATATATATATATATATACATACATATATATATATACACACACATATACACAAAATTATGCATAGAAACAATGTTTAAAAAGATAAGGCTACTTTCACACTGAGGCGCTGGGCGCGCTGACGGTAAAGCGGCGCTATATTTAGTGCCGCTTTACCGTCGTTTTAGCTGCGCTTTTCCGCCGCTAGCGGGGCAGTTTTAACCCCCACTAGTGGCCGAAAAAGGGTTAAAACCGCCTGCAAAGTGCTTTGCAGGCGGGTTTGGAGCGCTGCCCCATTGTTTTCAATGGGAAGGGGCGCTTTAGGAGCGGTAAATATACTGCTCCTACAGCGCTCCAAAGATGCGGCTTGCAGGACATTTTTCAGCATCCTGCAAGCTCACTGTTCCAGTGTGAAAGCCCTCGGGCTTTCACACTGGAGTGACAGCAGCGGCTGTTTGAGGGCACTTTGCAGGCGCTATTTTTTGCACTCTAGCGCCTGCAAAGCGCCTCAGTGTGAAAGGGGCATAAGATTAATTGATAATATTTTTACATTAAGCTGATATTTTTTATATGTATTGTATATCTAAGAAAATAAATATTGAAAAAGTAAAAAACATTTTCTTTAAACTACAGCATCTTTAAGCTACATATGCATTTCCTTTAGTTCAAACAATGCCTGAGGAAGTCTGGCATATCTACAAGTCAAATTTACTGAAAAGTTAAGTTTAGTGATGTAAAAGTTTGCTTTTTTTATTTACTTACTTGCTTTTCTAATGAAACTTAAGTTATAATATGTAGAATGTATACAGGCTTACAAGGCAAACAATGTGGCTAAAACATGTTTCTATTTAAAATATCAATATAATTTATCTTACTTCTCTTTGTTCATGTGCTAGACCTATATGAGCAATCACAAGTTACAAAGGGATGATCGACTAGGCTCTTGCATATTATCGACTCATGATTAAGCAGTGTTTGAAGTCCGAACTCTGCCACATGATTTGCTAATCCTTTTGTGCTTGCAATGGGATTTTGTTGGCATTATGCCTATTGTTGGCAATTGACAGTGAGAATTTGTAAGAGCCAAGAAGTCTCTGTACCAGCTGAATTGCTACTTGCCCTTCTTAATATGACAAACAAATTTGATTCACTTATCCACATGACTAGCATTTATCACTCAACATAAATCCATTTTAATTTACGAAAAGCTCTTAAAAATATCAAGCAATTGCCACTGGTATTGTTAATTACATTTCCTTAATTTGTCCAATTAAGTGTTCTAATTATTTCTTTATGAGGTTATTAGATAATTCAGACTTAGAACTTCCTTGTAAATTATTCTCTAGAGACATAGTAGTTGTTTTGACCTTCTATTTGTCTCAATATTCTCATTAAAAAAAAAACAGTACATGGGAATGTATTTTAATATTGAAATTTTATTTACTGAAGCAACAATCTTTTAGCATGCTTTTTTTGTGTAATAATATTTTACTTTTTTGTAAAGTCAATGCATTGTTTTATATTTATGTTACAAATATATAACTTAGCATACTAGTCATGTGCTATTTTTTTAGAAATAAAGTATGTCCCTTGATAAAAAGATTTATACAAAGGGTTTACAACATTTATTTAAATACTGCTACAAATGCATGTATTATCAATCTAACTAGCCAGCAAATATCTAAATTGCAAAGAAATAAGAAAAACTGAAATTTCAGCAAAAGAACATAGAAATATTAACAATGTATACAATTATATTTAAGGTGAGATTGGTTATTTGCGGTCATCTCAAAAAATTCAAAACAATAGAATACAAGTCCAGAATCTGAACTACATTGAAAAAAACCCCAAAGCTAAAAGGACAAGATGCTTAAAAGCCTTAATACACAATTCCATTAATAAGTCATTGTAATTCTGTGATGTTCAAGATAAGCACTAAATTATTGTGACAATATATGTAGGGATCATAATGGTATGAAAAAGTTACCTTGCAACTAATCAGTGATTGCCATTGGGCTTTGTCAAGCCTGATTTGGGGAACTGGGGATTTAGAGAGCACTGAGCACAAAAACTTAAAGCAGTAATAAACCCAAAAAATAAAATTTAGTACAGTGCCTTGAAAAACTATTCATACCCCTTGAGATTTTACACATTTTGTCATTTTAAAACCAAAAACTAAAATGTATTTTATTGGGATTTAATGTGATAGACGTGGACGAAAAATGATAAACGTTTTTCCAAACTATAAATAAATATCTGAAAAGTGTGGCATGCATTTGTATTCAGCCCTCTTTACTCTGATACCCCAACTAAAATCTAGTGGAACCAATTGCCTTCAGAAGTTGCCCAATTAGTAAATAGAGTCCACCTGTGTGTAATTTAATCTCAGTATAAATACAGCTGTTCTGTGAATCCCTCAGAGGTTTGTTAGAGAACCTTAGTGAACAAACAGCATCACAAAGGCCAAGGAACACATTAGACAGGCCAGGGATAAAGTTGTGGAGAAGTTTAAAGCAGGGTTAGGTTTTTAAAAAAAATATCCCAAGCTTTGAACATCTCACGGAGCACTGTTCAATTCGTAATCCGGAAATGGAAAGAGTATGGCACAACTGCAAACCTACCAAGACATGGCCGTCCACCTCAACTGACATGCCGGGCAGGGAGAGCATTAATCAGAGAAGCATGGTAACTCTGGAGGAGCTGCAGAGATCCACAGCTCAGGTGAGATAATCTGTCCACAGGGCAACTATTAGTCATGCGCTCCACAAATCTGGCCTTTATGGAAGAGTGGCAAGAAGAAAGCCAAAAAAAAGTACCATTTGCAGTTTGTGAGATGCCATGTGGGGGACACAGAAAACATGTGGAAGAAGGTCCTCTGGTCAGATGAGACCAAAATTGAACTTTTTGACCTAAAAGCAAAATGCTATGTGTGCTGGAAAACTAACACTGCACATCACCCTGAACACACTATACCCACCGTGAAATGTGGTGGTGGCAGCATCATGTTGTGGGGATGCTTGTCTTCAGCAGGGACAGGGAAGCTGGTCAGAGTTGATGGGAAGATGGATGAAACCAAATACAGTGCAATCTTACAAGAATACCTGCAAAAGACTTGAGACTGGGGCGGAGGTTCACCTTCCAGCAGGACAAGAAAAGCCGCTCCAGGTGAGTGAGTCTCTGGTTAATCCCCACACACCCTAGTCAGGTGCTAGCCCTGCTTGCATGCTGTGTACCATGAGGAAATAATTCTGGATGGCTGCATTCCAAAAATGTATTTGTTGTATTTATTCATATGACAAGTGGTTGGTTAACAGATGCAGCGGAGGACAAAGAGGTAGCTGCTTTTCGCACAAATGTTAGCGCTTAGTCATTACCTATTGGAACTAGTCACCACAATCACTTATATACTGCTCTAATGTGTCATCATTAGGATACAGGTGAACTAACCAATTAAAGTTGGAGGGCGGGACTTGCGGCTGATGGAATAAGCAGCGTGGTGTGTGACCTCCGGCGAAACTCCGTGCATTTATCCTCATCCAGATATCCTGTTGCACCTAATCTGCTCCTGATACCGGAGGACAAGATGGCACCCGCTCTCAGCGCTCTGCTAAAGAAGCAGCCATGAGGATTTGTGGCGGTGTGCCCCATAAAATGCTCCCAATGTGTAATCAAATGCTGCCACTGAGCCATATCAAATCCTGCCAGTGTGCCTCCCGCCTGTACTTACCCTGTCTCGGTGGGACAACTCCTCAATGCTCCTCGATGTCTATACCTACATACATACATAGGAGAGAAATAGGTGCTGATAGACTGCAGGAAACTAGCTAGGGGGGGAGCAAGGGGAGGCCAATCATAAAAATAGGTAAGATCCAACTCAAAATATAACCCATTGGGTATACATATTGTCAAATGGAAAACCCAAAAGATCTCCGGCTAGTACAGCAACCTAAAGACAGTGGTCTTTCAACTCTTTCAATCTCCTGTATTTGTAGAGCTGCGAAATCGCCACCACGTGATCAATTAAAATGATTAGCAACATTTGTAGAGTGATTTTTCTGTATATCATACACATGATCATGCAGGCGATCCCGCAATCTCCTGGTTGTTCTGCCCACATATTGTATGTGGTAGATTTTACATGTAATCAAGTATATCAAATATTTGGTGTTACAGTTTATAAAATCCTTGATACTGTAATTTCTGCCAATAACTGTAGACTTAAATCCTTCTCCCTTAATCAAACGTGAACACAGTGGCGGTGCATTCATATTGGGCGCTGCCCCCTCTCTCCTGCCACCCCGTCTAGCACCAAAAGATAGATTCATGCATTGCATGAATCTATCTATGGCCACCACTGCCACCTCCTATTCAGGAGCCTGGCCTTTTTTTGTGCATGGGGCGCCTGAATTACAGTGGCGGGGGGTGTTTTTGAAGCACCTGATTAGAGCCATAGGCTCTAACAGACGTCAAAAAAGTGAACTGCGAGTGCCATGCTGGGCGCTCGCAGGTAACTTAGCTGTGTTAGAAAAGCAAATGAATATTCCCTTTCCTAAGACTAAACCGCCTCTCTGCCAATCAGGTCTTCGGATCTGTTACCTGTCACCTGATTATCTGAAATGACATGCGCTGTGATTGGATGCCTATCAGGTGTCCAATTATAGCAGAGGATGGGAGGAGAGGATGGGAGAAGACATTGAGGAGCATTGAGGAGCTGTCCCACCGAGACAGGGTAAGCGCAAATGGCAGGAGCGGGGCACACTGGCAGCATTTCATATGGCACACTGGCAGCATTTGATATGGCACAGTGGGAGCATTTGATGGGGCACAATGGGAGTATTTGATGGGGCACAGTGACAGCATTTGATTGCACATTGGGAGCATTTGATATGGCACAGTGGCAGCATTTGATGGCACAATGGGAGCATTTGATGAGGGACAGTGGCAGCATTTGATTGCACAGTGGGAGCATTTGATATGGCACAGTGGCTACATTTGATGGGCACAGTGGCTGCATTTAAAGAAACAGTGGCTGCGTTTGATGGAAACAGTGGCTGTGTTTGATGGTACAGTGGGGGCAATTGATGGGTACAGTGGCTGCGTTTGATGGCACAGTGGCAGCAATTGATGGGCACAGTGGCAGCAATTGATGGGCACAGTGGCTGCGTTTGATGGCACAGTGGCAGCAATTGATGGGCACAGTAGCTGTGTTTGATGGCACAGTGGCTTAGTTTGATGGCACAGTGGCGGCAATTGATGGGCACAGTGGCTGTGTTTGATGGCACAGTGGTGGCAATTGATGGGCACAGTGGAGTGGCTGCGTTGGATGGCACAGTGGCAGCAATTGATGGGCACAGTAGCTGTGTTTGATGGCACAGTGGCTTAGTTTGATGGCACAGTGGCGGCAATTGATGGGCACAGTGGCTGCGTTTGATGGCACAGTGGTGGCAATTGACGGGCACAGTGGCTGCGTTGGATGGCACAGTGGCAGCAATTGATGGGCACAGAGGCTGCGTTTGATGGGCACAGTGGCTGCATTTGATGGCACAGTGGCAGCAATTGATGGGCACAGTGGCTGCGTTTGATGGCACAGTGGCTGTGTTTGATGGTACAGTGGCAGCAATTGATGGGCACAGTGGCTGCATTTGATGGCACAGTGTCTGCATTTGATGGCACGCCTATTACTAGATGTAAAATAGCTAGGGGATAAGGAGTTGTCTAGAGAGGGCGCACGTCCAGAACAATGACCCTAAACATACAGCCAAAGCTACGGAATGGTTTTGATCAAACCAATTGAGAACCTGTGGCAAGACTTGAAAATTGCTGTTCACAGACGCTCTCCATCCAATCTGACAGAGCTTGAGCTATTTTACAAAGAAGAATGGGCAAAAATGTCACTCTCTAGATGTGCAAAGCTGGCAGAGACATACCAAAAAAGACTTGCAGCTGTAATTGCAGCAAAAAGTGGTTCTACAAAGTATTGACTCGGGCCGGGGGGGGGGGGGGGCTGAATACAAATGCCACACTTTTCACATATTTGTAAAAAAAATAAAAGATAAATGTATCATTTTCCCAAGACCTCCTGCTCTCTAGCTCCCTCATCACCTCCTCCCATATCAGCCTCCAGGACTTTTCCCGAGCCTCGCCCATCCTCTGGAATTCACTACCCCAATCTGTCAGAATGTCTCCAAATGTATCCACTTTTAGGCGATCCCTGAAAACTTTCCTCTTCAGAGAAGCCTATCCTGCCTTACCAGTCCTTAGATTGCCACCTGGTGATCTGGCCAGTAACACACTTCCTGTCTGAGAAATATAAATAGTGCCGTACAGTACTTCATTTGCACTATTTAAGTCATTTTTGTTTCCTTTGGGAGAAATGTTTAAAACAAATATATAAAAGCTGACCTTTGCAAGCACCCCTGTCAGTGATAAATTATTTGTCTCAAACCTTTAACTGCCACATTTGCTGTACAGCTGGGTCTGTTTAAGGAGGTTGAAAAATACCAAACTTACCGTCTGGATCACCAGACTTTGCATTTTACGTGCTTGGCATATAGTCCTTGTTGGTGGAAGCTGACACAAAACACTCTTGACATGCCCCCGATGTAGGTCATAGGACACAGAAAAAAAAAATAGGATATCGTCTAAATATACCATCACAAAAATGTGCAGGAAATCTTTGAACACATCATTAATGAAATGCTGGAAGGGGGTGCGAGCATTGTACAGACTGAAGGGCATCACCAGGTTTTCAAAGTGGCTGAATTTAGTACAGAAGGCTGTCTTCTACTCATCCCCCTCACAAATTCGAACCAAATTGTAGGCCCCTTGCAGATCCAACTTGGTGAACATGGTTACCAAGACCTTAATCTCTGAAACAATTCAGGTACAAGGTTTTTTTTTTTACCGTAATCTTGTTGAGTTCTTGGTAATCTATGCATGGATGTAGAGAGTGATCTTTCTTCTGTACGAAGACTATTCCTGCCCCTGCTGGAAAAGTGAATGGGCAGATGAAACCCTTTTCCAGATTTTCATCAATATACTCTTTTAGAGCCTCCTGCTCTCTCATACATAGAGAGTGACATTTTTCTTTCCATTCTTCTTTGCAAAATAACTCAAGCTCTGTTAGATTGGATGGAGAGCATCTGTGAACAGAAATTTTAAAGTCTTGCCACAGATTCTCCATTTGGATTTAGGTCTGGACTTTGACAGGGCCATTCTAAAGCCTCATACACACGATAGGACTTTGTACAAACTTTCCCTTGGATTTTTGTACAAAGGGCGTCGGCCCTGAACTTGTATTGCATACACACAGCAGGACTTTTTCAGCCAACTTTCACCAAATCACGTAGTTTTTCGGCTCTTTACCGCCACCTTTGGTCAACTTCTGTATTGTTGTCTGATCTTTTGCATTGGTTCTGAGCATGCCCGTTTGTACTTTGTACAAAAGTCCTATGGTTTTCTGTACACACAATCAGACTTTGCTCCATTGGACTTTTGTTGCCAGAAAGTTTGTCCGTTCGCACAGCCAACAAAAGTCAGATGAAAACCAAAAAAGTTTGTCTGATGGAGCGTACACACGGTCGGATGTTGCTCCAAAACAGCTAATTTGCATGTTTGTTGTCAAAAAGTCTAATCGTGTGTATGGGCCTTTACGCTTTGATCTAAACCATTCCATTGTAGCTTTAGTTAGTTGTTTAGGGTTTTTGTCCTGCTGGAAGGTGGACCTCCACCCCAGTTTCAAGTCTCAAGTCTTTTGAAAACTGTAACAGGTTTTCTTCTGATGCCACATACACACGACCGGACTTTCCGGCAGACTAGGTCCAACGGAATCCGATCGTGTGTGGGCTAATCCAAACGTTTTTCATTAAAAAAAATCAGATGGACCCAGAAATAGAACATGTTCCTATTGGGAAAACCGTTTGTCTGTATGCTGGTCCGACGGACCAAATACGATGTAAGGCAAGCTATTGGCTACTGGCTATTGATCTTCCTTTTTTAGTCCTGTCTTATGTCATCACATTCAAAACAAACAGACTTTCAAACAGACTTAGTCCGTTCATGTGTGGCTAAGTCCATTCGTTCAGAAAGTCAGTCGGAACTCCGCCGAAAGTCCGTCGGGAAGACTGATGGACCTACTCTGCTGGAAAGTCTGGTCGTGTGTACACGGCATAAGACTGCCCTGTATTTGTCTCCACTCATCTTCCCATCAACTGTGACCAGATTTCCTGTCCCTGCAGAAGAAAAGCATCCACACATTCACACATGGCTGTCTGATACTGTCATGTTTCTTGTAACGTGTAGAGGGCGACCACTCTTACAGGCCAAGCTCAAGGACCACTGATGTTGCGACAGTGGCCAAGATAGCACGTGAGGTAACAGTGCCTGTAAGATCTTCCATTAGTTGCAGAGGTGTGTGGCATGTGCATCACCAGAGTTGAGCTGGATAACTGAAGCAGCAAATGGCAGCAGGAACAGCAGACCCCAGGCTGGGTAGGCAGCAGCTGGTAGTGGATGCAGTAAGACTTGTAGCACACAGCAGATGGAGGACCAGCATAACCAGGCACAATGCAGAGCAGGATAAGATAACGTAGATGGATAACGGGATGCAGGGTCAGAGAAGCCAAGTCAGCAATGGACGATCAGGTGTAGGCATAGATGGCAGGCAGAGAATGGTCAGGATGCAGGCAGAGGTTGGCAAGATGAGATCAGGCAGATGTGCAAAAGGTAATTGAAGTCTTAGAGGCAAGCCAAGGTCAGGACAAGTAGATTTTAAGTGTAGTCAGGATAATCCGGGTCAATCATAGGAGTTAAACACAAGGAAACAGGAACAGGAACACGGGGGGCAGCTGCAGATCAGTCAACAACCTCCTAGTGCCTTTGCTGCACTTATATAGGGCATTTGGCACCAATGTCAGTGTTGAATGCATGCATGCATATATTCTGTGGTATAGTCTGTGGTATGGATTGTTTTTTTTATTCTAATCTTTTTTTTATTGAAATTGTACAGTTTACATAGATATTCATAGTAACACACATTCCATTTTTCCTCAGTTATACAGTATTCATAACAGTTCCTAGTTATATTGGGTATCAACCCTTATGGTATTAGGAATATTGAGTATTACACTGGTGTAGAGAGTTAACTGTAAGCTCGGCCCGGTCTCTCTATTTGGTCGCAGTGGCCGGCTTCAAGCCATGATTATTATTTCCTTCTAGCTTATGCATTCAATTCTACTATCTGAAGAGGTTTAATGGCTCTGTACATGATATAGAACAATTTTAACAACATAACAAAAAACAGAAACAGAATTCAGTCATAGTGATGCTTATTAACTTGTTTAAGATCCCATTGTGGTCAATCCTTATTGTTGCTTCAGACTGTTAGGGTTTAACTTGTTTGGAGTATCAGTCATACCATGGAGCCCATAGTTTGGCCACTTTTTCATAATTCCCCATTACTAAGAAATGTAGGACCTCTACATCCTTCCAATGTCTAAGAATCATTAGACGGGTAGCTAGTAGAATATGAGCTATCCCAGTTCTATGGATGGATGGTATGGAGTCTAGTTCTAACAAGAGTATTGCCATTTCTGGTTTTAGTGGTTGGCAAAGTTGTGTAACAGTAGTCATAATTCTTTCAGTCTGGGACCAAAGCATTCTTAGTTTAGGGTGGCTCCACAGGATGTGCTAGAGCAACTGCAAAGCCTCCAGCAACTTCGGAAGGCGTTGCAGTAGATCTTTGAAATGTGGTGTGGCGTCAAATATCATCTGAGGAAAATCTTTGTTGCATTTCCCATAGGTTTGTGATCTTGGTGGATGAATAAACTAGTCTTAGTGTTTTTTCCCAATGTGGGTTGGGTATTCTAACCCTGTTTCCTGTTCCCAGGCTATCATGGATTGGGATTTTACACAAGTGTCTTTCTCTTAAAGACCCGAGTATAGAATTTATATGCCTTTAGATAAGCTTGGGGTTTGTTGGTAGTAGTGGGTTATCTTTACCGGTAATGTGAGTAATTGGGAGTTATTTTTCAAGAGTTGTGCTATTTGCATGTGTTTATATCATTCTGTTACTGGCAATTGGTATTCAGATTGTAAGATGTGAAATGGCTTAATCGATGGGCCTTCCAGATTGTCCTCTATATGATTGATTCCTTTTTCATTCCATGTATTTAAATTGATATCTGGGATTATTTGGTTGATTGCTGAGATAGGAAGTTTTAAAGGTAATCATTTACCAGACTATTTGTGATAGCTTCTGAGATGAATCCATGCCCTTATTGATGCTAGGATAGATTGTGCTAGTTTGTTATGAAGGGAGGAGTTGTGGTGAGCAGTCAATAGGAAGTTTCTAAGGACCCTTTCGGAATTTGTGTTTGTTTTATTTGCTTCCATAATGCCTTTGATTCTGGCATTATCCATTGTTGTAGTTGGGCCAGCACTGTCATAAAGTAATAGTCCTGTATGTGTACGTGGCCCACTCCCCCTGCCTTCCTGTGTTTGATTAATCTACTAAAATCACATCTGGCCTTTTTTCCTTGCCAGATGTACCTATTCAGTATTGGTTGTAAGGAGTTGAATTATGAATTTGGCAGCGGGATTAGTAGGGTTCTAAAGAGATATAATAGTTGTGGTTGTACCTGCATATTAAAAGCTGCAAGCCTACCCGATCATGATAGTTCATAGCTGCCAAGCTTATTTAGTCTTGTTTCTAAAAATTTCAAGAAGGGGATATAGTTGGCCAATATCAGGTCATCTGTTTTAGGAGTCAATATGATACCTAGATATTTGATACCTTTTTTCTTCCAGGCATAGTCATAGGTATTCCAGGCATTTTGCTCTAAGTTTTGTTTAATCTGTTAGGTTCAAAATATATATGACTTGGACTGGAGGTGTCTACTTTCATGAGCATCAGTATTATATCATCTGCGAATAGACTTATTGTGTGGTGTCTCGCGGTTACTTTTATTCTGGAAATGTGTGGATGCATTCTCAAGTGGGAGGCCAGTGGCTTCATCAGCAAATTGCAAATTAATGGGGAAAGAGGGCACCCCTGTCTTGTCCCATTAGTGATTGTGAATGGGGTAGAAAGTGCACCTGAAATATATACACTTGGGCCGATGGGTGGGTCTAGAGAGCAATAATGGCTGAGTAGATAGGGCCCCTGAATCCAAACTTGTTCAGTACCTGTGAGAGAAACTGCCAGTGAATCATATCAATTGCCTTCTCTGCATCCAATGCTAATAGCAGAGAAGGCGTTTTGTGTTTATTAGCTATGTATATCACATTTACCAAGTGCCTGGTGGCAACTGCCGTCTGTCTCCCCTTGGTAAATCCAGACTGGTTTACATCTATAATTGAAGGTAGGATGTCCACTAGTCTGGTAGCCAAAAATTTGGCATACATTTTAACATCATTATTAAGTAATGATATGGGCCTAAAGTTTTATGGGGAGCCTGGCTCCTTACGTGGTTTAGGCAGAACCACTATTATGGCCTTAAGCATTTCTGGAGGAAACGATAAAGAGGCAACAGCAGAACCAAAGATTCCTACCAAATGTAGAATCAGTATGTCTTGAAAGGACTTGTAGTACTCCCCCGTGAAAACGTCAGGGCCTGGGGATTGAATGGAAGCGAATGTATAATTTGTTGCACCACCACTTCCGTAATGGGGGAATTTAGTATGTGGAGGTCTTCAGAAGTTATTTTGGGTAGATTGACTTTGTGTAGGAATGTTTCTATGATTTCTGGTGTTGGTTGTGGTATAGTAGAGTCGTTTTTTAAGGTTATAGAGTGAGCCATAGTATTGGCTGAAGGTGTCAGCTATGGCTTGAGCGTGGTGTTGTTTTATTTGTGTGTTAGGATGTATAATGTATGGGATTTGTGTTTTGTATCTGTGTCCTCTTATCTGGTTAGCTAGCAGTTTTCCTGATCTATTGTCACTTATGTAGTATGACAGTTTGAGTCTCCTGGAGGCTTTTTCAAAGTCCTCCAGGAGGAGTAATCTAAGTTTCGTGCGAAGTTGTGTAAGTTGGTCTATCAGCACTTGGGATGTTGTGGACATGTTTTGTTTTTCTAATGTTTCAATTTGGGATATAATTTTCATCATCCTCTTGACCCTTGCCCCTTGCCCCTTGTTGTATCAAAATACCTCTTACAAACGCCTTATCAGCATTCCATACAGTGAATGGGTTTGTAACTGATTCTTGGTTGTTTGTAAAGAACTATTTTAGTTGTTCAATGTAGGACTTGGTTGAATCATCCTGGAAGAGATGGGATTAGATCTCCATAGAGATATATGTTTATGAATGGACAAGCCTTCCACTGAAAGCTCCACCAAGGCATGATCCGAACAAGTAATGCTATTGATTTTGGCACACTTGCATTTGAACAACTGTTTGTCTACCAAGCATAGGTCAATTTTGCCATATGATCTGTGGCTGTGTGAGAAAAAAGAACAGTCTCTCTCATTAGTGTTGAGGCATCTCCAGGCTTTATATAGTTCGTACTTGCATAGGAGTGGTAGTAGAGATGGTGGAGAGCGTTTTAGGATAGAGGTAGAGTCCAGAGTTGGGTATGGTGTGATATTTAAGTGAAGATATTTGCCAGCACAGCATGGAATGACATAGATAGCGTCCAAATGGATGATTTATTGCATGATCACAAAACAAAGATAGTGCAACGTTTCGGAGCTGTGCAGGACCCCTTCGTCAGGCATGTGGTCATCACATGCCTGATGAAGGGGGTCCTGCACAGCTCTGAAACGTTGCACTATCCTTGTTTTATGATCATGCAATAAATAATTCATTTGGACGCTATCTATGTGGTTCCATGGTGTGCTGGCAAATATCTTCACTGTGACTTGAACCAGTATCCAGCTGGATGTTGCTACAGCACCCAAATCCAAGAACTCATCCAGGAATGTGTGCAATGGGAATATGAAGTACTGGGTGTGATATTAAAGTCCCCGCACATCACCAATGTACCCTGTTGTATTAGACATATTTTCTTCAAGATTCTGTGAAGAAAATTGGTTTGCCTGGCATTGGGGGCATATATATTTGCCACGGTATAAGTGCTGGAGTTAATGTCACATACCATTATTAAAAAAAGCGACCTTGTAGATCTGTGATAATTTTGTTCAGGCAAAAGGCTATTGTGTCTCTGATCGCTATCATCACTCCTTTTGATTTTGCTTCCACATTGGCATAGTATATAAATGGGAATTTTGGATGTGTGCACTTTTGGGGCATCTTGTTTTGAAAGTGAGTCTCTTGGGCACAGAATATATCACAGTTCTGTTGTAGGGCTTCCTTCCATAGGGACCTGCACTTGGCCTAGTGGTGGAGTCCTTTAGAATTAATAGTTAAAAAGTTCACCACCATATGTACAGATTGTAAGAGTGTAGAAGGTTGCGTATGCCATGTGCATCACTTACTTTTGATGAGGTCATGCTTCGTGAGGAAGAGAGAAATGTTTTTTCAAGAGATTCTGAAGACTTTAGGATAAACTTGGAGGTTGTCTCAGATTTCCTTGGGATTGAGATGTCACATCTGTCTGATAAGGTAGAAAAGTAACGTTTTTTTGTGAACGGTAATATAACATAACTGTGGTTGATCGCCAACCAACAAAGAAAGGTAGTAGTGTGTGACTTATAGTATAGGATTTAAGTTGGGGCAAAAGAAAACTTATACAAACTGTTTGGATCAGAGGTATTTCCTCCCAAGCGGGTATTTGGTCATGTGAGTTGCCCAAGTTTGGGTTTGTTGTAAGTGTGAGAATTCCTGTGGTCTACTGTGCACCATTCAGGCTCAGGGCTTGTAGTAGAACTTTCCTGGCCAGGGTGTGTTTGGGGTTTCAAGAAAAACCCCCCTTGTATTTAGTAGTGCCATGCCCTTGGCAACGGATTCCATCACATATTCCGTGCTCTATCTGTTAACGATTAACTATTAACGGTTAACGAGTAACTTAAATCGTCAGGAATCCCCATTTATTTCCAAGCTTATGGTTTCTATGGGCTTTTGTGATAGTATTCATGTTTCTGTGCTTCTGTAAAGTATATTGAGACAAGTCAGCATAGAATTGCAGGCTAGAGTATGGCGATGGGATCTGATCTCTTTGTCTGGCTGCTGTCATTAGTCTCTCTTTCAAATGGTATAAATGAAGTCTTAGGATAACATCCCTGGGTATGTTATCTGATAGGTAGATGGGCTTGGGGAGACAATGTATCCTGTCCACTGTGAAGTCTAAAGCTGACATATCAGGTAGTATTGCGTTAAAGAGCTTGGAGATATAGTTACACAGATCCTGTTGTTTAACATTTTCTGGTACCCCTCTGATGTTCACATTATTCCTCCTGGATCTGTCCTCTATGTCCACCATTTTGGCTTTGATCTTATCTATGTCATCCTCCCTACACTCATTGACGTCCGCCAGATTGTGGTTGCATATTCCCCCATTTTATGCTCTATGTGGGAGACTTTGTTTGACACAGATCGGTGCTCAGTTCTAAACTTGTGCATACATGAAATCATGTCTGAATAGAGAGAGCCCCTCAGTGACACTAGCATCTCCTTCAGTACTGTGTCCAATACTGGCTGGCCATTGGTAGGGAATGAGTTTATGGAGTCTGGCAATTCCCTGGTGTCATCCCTCACCTCGGTATTGTCATCTGTGGTATACACCTTGAATCTCGCATTTTCTGGGCTCCCCAAGGTTGGTGTAGCTAGTGGGGATTGCAAGCTTTTAGGCGGACTGTTCCTTTTTTGTGATCTCCCCTTCTCTGGGGGGCGACAATGGGCTGCAGATGCCAGCATGGATGATGAGCCGGTGCCATTTTGCATAGGCCCGTTGGAGAAAAACTCTGTGAGTGTCTTGGGCCAGTTCCCCTCCTTCTTGCATCTCAGCATGATGGGATGCCGTTCCTCTGGTGTTGTGGAACTGGAATGCCGTGTTAGGGTCAGTTATGATGTCCCAGATGGGTCACTGTTGGCTGTATTGTTCCTGCTGGTACCAGAGCTCCGCTACTGAGTGTCCATTACTGTCTCCGGCTAGCTCCGCCCTTCCTGTGGTATGGATTTTTAAGGGAGACCTCATGGAGAAAAACTAAAAAATTGTCATGCCTCCTAAAATTAATATCAGACCCTTATCTGGGTAAGAAACCCAACTGGTCAGGAAGAATAGGAGGGACATCAAGCATTCAGCCCCCTCCTGAAACATACGAGGCCACATACCTTCAACATGGGGAGGTTACCTTGCAAGAGGGACAAACACTTCATCCCTAGTTCGGATGTGAGGATTTGCAGGAGGAATTATTGCAATCTAGAAGCCCCTTTAAAATAAGAAGGCCCCAAATATCTATATGAGTGAGTATGGAGTACATAGTAATTCTTGCTACTAATTTAAAGAAATAGCAAGTAAAAACAAAGAAACCTGAAAAAGGCCCCTATTAAAAAAAGACATGTCCCAGTATGTAAATCCAATATCAAACACACCATCTAGCAATGTAGATCCATCATCAATCACAATGAACAATCCTCCTACTATTTGCTGATGTGAAGAAAATAACGCACAATGCTTCTTAAGCCTGAGACTGAATAGTTTTCTCCCTTTGCTAGAATCACCATTTTCATTTTTTTGCATATCACTGTCATACTGTATCTCCTCTTAAGCATCCCTTCTCCAGGGAGAATACGTTTAATGCTTGTAGTCATTCTTCATAACTGAGGTCCTCCAGTCTGCCTATTCATTTTGTTGCCCTTCTCTGAGCTCTCTCCAGTTCCAGCACCTTTCTGGGGACCGGTGACCAGAATTGGCCAGTATACTCAACATGTGGCATAACAAGAGTTTTGTAAAGTGGTAGAATTATAACGTCATCTCTTCAGTAAATGCCCTTTTTAGTGCATGCTAAAAGTCTGTTAGCCTTGCTTGCTGCATCTTGTCTTGGCATTGCATGCTATTGTTGAGCCTGTGATCTACTAGGACCCATAGATCCTCTTCCATCCTTGATTCTCTCAGATGTTCTCACCCAGTGAGTAATTTGCATTCATATTTTGTGTCCCCAGGTACATTACTTTACATCAATATTAAACCTCTTTTGTTATGTAGTTGCCCATCCCTTTATTTTAGCAAAGTCTTCTTGTAAAGTTTCTATGTCCTGTTGTGGGGTTATTTCCTTGCTTAGCTTTGTATCGTCAACGGATGTTGAGATTGAACTTTTTATTCCAACCTCCATTCCTCCATTTGTTCAAGTTAAATAGAATTAGTCCTAGGACAGAGCTTTGGAGCATTCTGCTGAAAACTTCAGACTATTCCCAAGATACTCTATTTATCATCACCCTTTGGACACACTCCTGTAACCAGTTTTCTATCCAGGTGTTTATACACTATTGACAATGCTAACATTCCTCAATTTGTAACTTAAGCAACTTGAGTCAGATGTTCCAAAGCCAGTTTTAAGGGTAGAAAAGAGAGACATTTATTTAAATTAAGGTATGAAAATGGACTAGATAGGGATCAAGACCCCCTCAAACTAGATCTGGGAAAGATTACTCATCCCCTATAAGAAGGTATTCCTCTGATGCTAGGGAGCCTGTTATTTTCTTGTCTAAGAGAGGGATTCTGAATTGTCAACACACAATAGATTCAAACCCCTTTATGATTTATGGGAGGAAGAAATTGGCAATAGATACTTGTGGAGACACTCCCATATATATCAAGGAAGATATATACATAGGATGAATGGTGATTTTCAGAGCCTTTATTCTTCACAGAGACCTCCTAATCACCAGTCGTACCCACCTTTGACCCTTTCCCCAGGAAAGCCTAGAGAAAGATATCAGGTTTTATAAAAAAAACGAGGGATAAGAGATGGGGCTATTATAAAGATAGGAGATCTCCAGGTCCAACCTCAAATTTCTCATACTCTCAATATGTGGGAAATATTGTTTTTAAAAAGGAGGGTCCCCCAGAAGCAGAGAATATGAAAAGTATTGGTATTTTCAATTTAAGTAAAGTTGATCTTATCCTAAATAAATTGGAAACATTAAATAAAGAACTGAAATGTGTTCTTAAAATGAAACTTAACATGTTTCAGACTTTTTTATATCCTTAAGTTTCCTAGGCAAATCTCCTTGAAAAAATACTTTGCCCAGAATTCAATAATTAGAAATATGCTTGAATTTAACCAGTCAGGTTTAACTTACATTTTTTATATTTGTTGCTGATCCGAATACAATGGCTAATAATTAATGTGTTCTTTAAGCATTCACAATTTTCCTGTGTTTTTTTTTGTTTCTAGAATAGAAACATCCCTTGCAAAGTGAACAACCTGTTTGCCTTTTGTTTATTAACCCCTTAAATTAAGCTCCTTCTTGGCTTGGAGCATAAAAGCCACATCTACATGCCTGTCTTCTATCCAATGACAATGTTTGAGAAGCTGAAGCTCCGTTGGTAAGTGAAGTAAACTCAGATGGGAGGAGACTTTTCTGGACAATAGGTAATGGGGTAATACCAGGTCATTTGTGGTGTCTACTTTTGTCAGGGATTTCAAAATCAGGTATTCTGAAAGGATAACCAGGTCAGTGTGCTGTTCTTTAGGAAATCAGGAGCCAGGCTGAATAAGGTTAAACTAAGTTTATTGGGGTAAATAACACACTTCCAACCTCAATCTCAAGACCAGTAAACCATAAACAATGTGGTGTAACAAAATTATTTTAACAATGCAGGAACGCAAATGATCATAGGGGAGGCACACCTGAGCAGGGCAAGGTCAGGGAAGCAAGGAGCAAGATACTGGGAGCTGGAAGCATGGAGCACGGCATAGGAATCAGGTCTCAGAAGCCCTGAACCTCAGTTTTGGGCAGGCTTAAATGGACTGTTAAGTCTCATTTTGTTTCAATAAAAATAACAAACATGTTACACTTACCTGCTCTATGCAGTGGTTTTGCACAGAGCAGCCCATATCCTCCGTTTCTATACTCCTGGCCCCTCCTTCCTATGGAGTGCCCCCACAGCAAGCGCTTGCTATGGGGGCACCCAAGCCGAGCTGCAGCTTCATGTATCCATTCAGACACAGAGCTGTGGTCCAATGGTGCTGCTGCAGTGTCTCAGCCAATCAGGGAGAGTCTTTGATGACCGAAAACACTCATGGACATAGCTGGACAGAGATGGGGCTCAGGTAAATATTAGAGGGTGTTGAGGCAGCTGCTGAACACAGAAGGCTTTTTATCTTAACCACTTTCAGACCGGACCAATTTGCTGGTCAAAGACCAGACCACTTTTTGCGATTTGGCACTGCGTCGCTTTAACTGACAATTGCGCGGTCGTGCGACGTGGCTCCCAAACAAAATTGACGTCCTTTTTTTCCCACAAATAGAGCTTTCTTTTGGTGGTATTTGATCACCCCTGCGGTTTTTATTTTTTGCGCTATAAACAAAAATAGAGCGACAATTTTGAAAAAAACGCATTATTTTTTACTTTTTGTTATAATAAATATCCTCCAAAAATATATAAAAAAACATTTTTTTCCCTCAGTTTAGGCCGATACGTATTCTTCTACATATTTTTGGTAAAAAAAATCGCAATAAGCGATTATTGATTGGTTTGCGCAAAAGTTATAGCGTTTACAAAATAGGGATAGTTTTATAGCATTTTTATTAATAATTTTTTATCATTTTTTTTTTACTAGTAATGGCGGCGATCAGCGATTTTTATTGTGACTGCGACATTGTGGGGGACCCATCGGACATTTTTGACACATTTTTGGGACCATTGTCATTTATACAGTAATCACTGCTATATAAATGCAGTGATTCCTGTGTAAATGACACTGGCAGTGAAGGGGTTAACCAGTGGGTGGCAGTGTAGGGGTTAAGTGTTCCTAGGGATGTGTTACTAACTGTGGGGGGTTGGGCTTTCATTTAGTGAACACTGATCTCTGCTCCAATCACATGGAGCAGAGATCAGCGTCACTAGTTGCTAGGCAGAATGGAGAAATGTTGTTTACAACGGCACTTCTCCATTCGGCCGCTCCGTGAGACGATCGCGGGGATGCCCGCGGCAATCGAGTCCGCGGGTCCCGCGACCGGACTCACGGGGGTCCCGACCAGCGCGGGAGCGCCCCGCCGGCAGCACGCTCCCGATGGCAGGGCGGCAAATTTAAAGGGACGTACATGTACGCCCATTTGCCTGAACGTGCCATTCTGTCGACGTACATCGTCGTGCGCTGGACGGCAAGTGGTTAATGTATAGAATGCATTAAGATAAAAAACTTTCTGACTTTACAATTCCTATAAATACCTCCCATGTCAGATGCAGCCTAATTACTTGGAAAACCAGGCTGCTGGGAGACACCTGCTGGTGGCCACCAGGATCCTTCGAATCTGGGAAAAATAGTGCCACCAGCAGGTGAGCTAGGTAATAACAACTTTAACCTTTGGTTCACATCTATGTGGCTGTGGTTGTTGCATCCTTCCTGCGCCTTTTGTGTTTTTAAATCAGCATTTTTGATGCATATTTGCATACATTTTTCATGCGTTTTGCATTTTTTTTTCTTTACCAAACTGTGAATAGCTGGTTGTTAAAGAGCAGGCTGGCCACATCCTTAACAACCAATATGTTCACTGCTGGCAGCTGAATGTAAAAAAAAAATTGGCAACAATAAAGAAATCAGGGGACAAAATGGCATGGCCCCTCCCAATCAATACCAGACCCTTCAGATCTAGTATGGATTTTGAGGGGAACCCCATGCCAAAATGTATTTAAAAATTGGCGTTGGGTCCCCCCAAAATCCATACCAGACCCTTATCCGAGCATGCAGCCTGGCAGGTCATGAAAAGGAGGGGACGATCGAGCACCACCCCCCTCCTGAACCTTACCAGTCCACAGACCCTCAACATTGGAGGGTGCTTTGGGGCAGAGGGGCTCTCCCTCCTGCAAAGCATCTTGTCCCCTTGTTGATGGGGACAAGGGTCACTTCCCCACAACCCTGGCTGGTGGTTGTGGGGGTCTGTGGACAGGGGCTTTTTGGAATCTGGAAGGTGTTCTCCAGATCCCACCCTCCAAGTGAATTTTTGACATAAAGCCCCACTGACAGCTAATGACCCATCATTTGTTAAGCCCCAGCCCGCTCCTTAACCACTTCCCACCCGGCCAATGCACATATACAGCCGGGTGGGAGCCGTCTACTTCTGATAGGACGTTCAGGAACGTCCATCAGAAGGAGCGGGATCGCGCGCGCGTGTCCGCGCAGCGGCGCGATCCCGATGCGCCCGTGTCACCCAGACACGGCGCATCTCAGATCGGCAGGAGGGCTCTGTGATTGGCCCTCCTGATCACATGACGGCCGTGTCCAATCACGGCCGTCATGTGATGTAAACAAACAGCCGGTTGCTAGGCAATCGGCTCCTCCTCTCCTCACATAGAAGTCATCGCTGAGGAGAGGAGAGCAGATCGCTGCACCCGGCTGATGATCAGTGAGTATGAGCTGTTTTTTACAGCTTTTTACTCACTGATCACCAGTCTAGTGTAAACACAAATCACCACACAGTGTAAACACACCACACAGTATAAACACAATGTCCCCACACATGTCCCCAAAACATACATGTCCCCAAATAATAAATACACATGTCCCTAATAATAAAAACATGTCCCCCACATATGTCCCACTAAAATCACATGTCCCAATGATTATCTGCACACATATGTACGTGATCACCTGCACACATAAGTACATGATCATTTGCGTACATATGTCCGTGATCACACAAACCAATTATTATACACTTAACGGAATTTTTTTTACCAAAAACATGTAGCAGAATACATTTTGGCTTAAATTTATGACAAAATTTGATTTTATTGGATTTCTTTTAAAATAGAAAAAAGAAAATATTGTTTTTATTCCAAATTTCCGCTTTTTTTGCGCTTATATCGCAAAAAAAAAAAAATGGAGTCGTGAATAAATACCACCAAAATAAAGCTCTATTTGTGTGAACAAAATGATAAAAATTTCATTTGGGTACAGTGTAGCATGACCGCGCAATTGTCACTGAAAGCGCTAGAGCGATGAAAGCTGAAAATTGGGCTGGGAAGGAAGGGGGCGAAAGTGCCCTATATTGAAGTGGTTAACAATCAGTTTGTTATGAAGAATTAAAAAAACATAAAAACTCAAAATGCATGTAAAAAACACATTAAAAATTGTACACTTGCATTTTTGGTGCAGGACCATTGACATCTATTACACACAAAACGCAAACTGCAATGGGAAAAAAGTCCCTGACCCTTTCCAAAAATGCATAGATGTGAACATATACCATAGGAAACCATGTTAAATGGACTGTAGTACATTTCTGCAAACTGAAAAACGCACTAAAAAACTCATATATGTGAACCTAGGGTTAGGCAGTACTTTATTACTTTATATAGACAGAGCAGAGGAAAGAAATTCAACAGACATATTCAATTTTATGGTACCAAAAACAATTGGCCACATAAGCCACATAAAGAAATGCAACTTGAAAGCATTTACTCCTGTAGTGTAGACTGTAGTGTATCAGCTGGAAAAATATCTTTGTTAGAGAAGGAATCCTCAGACACACAGGTTTGATATATATTTTGGTTGGGCAAAAAAAAAATACAAGAATTACATACTGAACAGTGATGGCAAAGCCGATTGCATAGGCGTTACCAAGGGGTGGCTATTGAGGCTGTAGCCCCGAATCTGGAGCCCATAGCCCCAAGTCTCTTGCCGCAGGGTCCCTGCCTAACCAGCAGACTGCATTAGAGGTGGAGGAGAGAGACAAGCGGGTGGACAAATGATATCATCTCTTTCTGCCCGCTCCACATCACCACTCTTCCGCCCAGGGCTCCCACTGATTCTGCATTATGGTGAGTTGAACCACTATATATTAGAATGTAACAATAGAAATAATCTGCCTCGATCACCCTGACACCATATCAACCATGGTGCCATGATGATTGAAATGCCAACACCAGCCTTTGCCTGATAAAAAATTCTTACCACCTGCCTGCCCCCCCCCCCCCCGGCCTGCAAAAAGGTTGGTGCTATGGGCTCTGGCCCCAGATCTTTTGCAGCCCTAGCAACGCCCCTGTGTATAATAATAGCTCTTGCCATTGTAGATCCCCTATATTAAGAAGCAGGACACATGCATGAGGCTTTTATTTTATTTTTTAGTTGAATAATAATAAATTTTGATTTGGTATATTTTCTATATTTTTGGATGCATAGAATGCACTTTTTGCTTCAATTCTATTGGCAGATAGCATGTCTAATTTTTCTTTCTTTTTCAAATATAAATTTTATTGAAAATTGTATAGACAAGAAATACAGAAAAGTACAGTACAACAATAGTCAAATATGTTTTTACAGCATATATGTGGGTCTGCAATTGAGATGCACATTCAGTCCCTAAAAGGGATAGCATAACATCTGTCAGCCAGAGTAAAAGACGAGGTAAGTCCTCGTATGCATATATCGTCTAGATCATAAGTCAAACCGTATCCTTTATATAGATGTGTAGATCTGCTTATTCTTAATATAAGTAATTGATGGTGTACTCCATCTGGCTACTAACTGCTCTGTGGCTTTATAAGCATTGGGGGCATAGGAAGACCCATTGAAGATAAGACCCTTAGTTAAGAAAAAAGGGAGGGGTGCAGTATAGAGAAGGAAAGGAAGGAATGGGTAGGGGGTGGGTATCTGTACAACGCGAGCGCGATGGACACAACAGGGGAGTTGTCATGTCGTTAAATTTAAGAGATCAGTAAAGTCTGTCCTTCGTCAGAGAAAAAGAACATATTCCATAATGACCAAGTTTTGGAGTGTTTGTCTTGTTTGTGCTGGGCGGTGAACACTAAGTCTTCCAGTGATTTAATATCCTCTACTCTGCGTAACCACAATCCCACTGACGGAGGCATGTTTTGCTTCCATGTAGCTAGGATACACGACTTTGCAGCATTAAGCAAATGTCTGATCACAGATTTCTTGTACGACTGTGCCAGAACTGCGGTTGCGTGCAGCAGAAAGAACCCGGGGTCCCTCTGAACTATGCGATCTGTCATCTTCTGAATGACTTTTTCAATTGTCGTCCAAAAATGTTGTAATAAGGGGCAAGTCCAGAATATATGTAGAAGTGTCCCTTTGTCTGTCTGACACCTCCAGCATTTATCTGAAGTATTGGGGAAGAATTTATGTAGTAACTGAGGTGTATAGTACCACCTAGTTAGAATTTTATAGTTTGTCTCCTGAATTTTTGTGCAGATAGAGGACTTCAGGGAGAATTGGAGAATATTTTGTTTTTGTATGGCTGTAAAAGTACATTGTAGGTAATTTTCCCATTTCTGCATGAACAGTAGATCAGGCTGTTCTGCTGAGGTATTGAGCAACATATATGTTTTGGAAAGTACCTGGGATAATGTACCTTCATCTCTACAATATTGCTCTAGAGTCGTCAGTAGTGATGGACGAACGTTTCGCCCGGCGGTCGTTTCGCGGCGAATTTCCGACATTCGCGGTCCGCACGTTCGAACGCCTTTTTCCGTCGTTCGCCGCGGCGGACTTACGTGTTTAATGTATACAAGAACTTTAACCTTTGGTGACACGTTTATCATGTGATACAGGACAGCCAATTGAGACATGACAGCACATGGACACTTGGACATTCCCCCTAACCTATAAATACACCCGATCCGGTGGCCATTTTACATTCTTTCTTCTGTTACGATAGGGACAGGTTCCTGTGTGGAGTAGGGAGAGATAAACCACTAGCTATTTGGTACACAAAAGTTCTTTTCAGGACTGGTATAGGTGTTAGGTGTTGATAGGTTTGCTGTGCTGCTGATTCTTGCAGCAGCCCGAGTGTCTTTTGTTAGTTTAGAGAAAGGGAAAGGACGGTGTATGCTACAGGGACAGCCAGATTAGTCTTTCATCATCATCATCATCATCATCATCATTAGCTGTTACTATCAAGGTCCACAAAAGAGCTGTTCCAGTAACCACTAATCGTTCTCTTTTTTTGCCAATTTGTATAGGGACAGGAAGGAAGCAGTGTTGTCAGGCAGTGAGGGTAATTTTAAAGACTTGCTGTTATTATTAGTTCCACAAAGGTTCTTTTCAGGACTGGTATCAGTGGTACAGTAATAGGCTTGTACATGTATAATATTCTTTCTTCCAAATATAGAAAGGATATTATACTTGACTGCTGCCCTTCTGCTGCAGTCTGCTAAACATTCACAACTCACTTGTTCCACAAAAGTTCTTATAAGGACTGGTAACTTGGTATAGGGTGCTACGGTACATAGGCTTGAGTGCGGTACAGTCTGCTGTTCTGTAAGGACCGCTATCGGTCCACAATAGATAGGGTTGACGTGCACCACTGCTGACCGCTGCCCTATACTGCAGCAGTCCTTCAGCGGTATAGGGACTGACGTACAGTCTGCTAAACACTAATACACAACCTGCTTGGTCCACAAAAGTTCTTATAAGGACTGGTAACTTGGTATAGGGTGCTACGGTACATAGGCTTGAGTGCGGTACAGTCTGCTGTTCTGTAAGGACCGCTATCGGTCCACAATAGATAGGGTTGACGTGCACCACTGCTGACCGCTGCCCTATACTGCAGCAGTCCTTCAGCGGTATAGGGACTGACGTACAGTCTGCTAAACACTAATACACAACCTGCTTGGTCCACAAAAGTTCTTATAAGGACTGGTAACTTGGTATAGGGTGCTACGGTACATAGGCTTGAGTGCGGTACAGTCTGCTGTTCTGTAAGGACCGCTATAGGTCCACAATAGATAGGGTTGACGTGCACCACTGCTGACCGCTCACCTATACTGCAGCAGTCCTTCAGCGGTATAGGGACTGACGTACAGTCTGCTAATCACTAACACACAACCTGCTTGTTCCACAAAAGTTCTTATAAGGACTGGTAACTTGGTATAGGGTGCTACGGTACATAGGCTTGAGTGCGGTACAGTCTGCTGTTCTGTAAGGACCGCTATCGGTCCACAATAGATAGGGTTGACGTGCACCACTGCTGACCGCTGCCCTATACTGCAGCAGTCCTTCAGCGGTATAGGGACTGACGTACAGTCTGCTAAACACTAATACACAACCTGCTTGGTCCACAAAAGTTCTTATAAGGACTGGTAACTTGGTATAGGGTGCTACGGTACATAGGCTTGAGTGCGGTACAGTCTGCTGTTCTGTAAGGACCGCTATCGGTCCACAATAGATAGGGTTGACGTGCACCACTGCTGACCGCTGCCCTATACTGCAGCAGTCCTTCAGCGGTATAGGGACTGACGTACAGTCTGCTAAACACTAATACACAACCTGCTTGGTCCACAAAAGTTCTTATAAGGACTGGTAACTTGGTATAGGGTGCTACGGTACATAGGCTTGAGTGCGGTACAGTCTGCTGTTCTGTAAGGACCGCTATCGGTCCACAATAGATAGGGTTGACGTGCACCACTGCTGACCGCTGCCCTATACTGCAGCAGTCCTTCAGCGGTATAGGGACTGACGTACAGTCTGCTAAACACTAATACACAACCTGCTTGGTCCACAAAAGTTCTTATAAGGACTGGTAACTTGGTATAGGGTGCTACGGTACATAGGCTTGAGTGCGGTACAGTCTGCTGTTCTGTAAGGACCGCTATAGGTCCACAATAGATAGGGTTGACGTGCACCACTGCTGACCGCTCACCTATACTGCAGCAGTCCTTCAGCGGTATAGGGACTGACGTACAGTCTGCTAATCACTAACACACAACCTGCTTGTTCCACAAAAGTTCTTATAAGGACTGGTAACTTGGTATAGGGTGCTACGGTACATAGGCTTGAGTGCGGTACAGTCTGCTGTTCTGTAAGGACCGCTATCGGTCCACAATAGATAGGGTTGACGTGCACCACTGCTGACCGCTGCCCTATACTGCAGCAGTCCTTCAGCGGTATAGGGACTGACGTACAGTCTGCTAAACACTAATACACAACCTGCTTGGTCCACAAAAGTTCTTATAAGGACTGGTAACTTGGTATAGGGTGCTACGGTACATAGGCTTGAGTGCGGTACAGTCTGCTGTTCTGTAAGGACCGCTATCAGTCTGCTGTCAGCGCTGTATGTCACGGTGCTGCTGTCAGCGCTGTATGTCACGGTGCTGCTGTCAGCGCTGTATGTCACGGTGCTGCTGTCAGCGCTGTATGTCACGGTGCTGCTGTCAGCGCTGTATGTCACGGTGCTGCTGTCAGTGCTCTGTATTACGGTGCTGCTGTCAGATGCCTCTATCACGGTGCATGTGTCATTCCGGTATGTCACGCTGCTGGTGATCATCTCCTGCACCCTCTTCTTTGCCTACCCTGGTCCCTGACCTTCCCTCTCCTCCATTGCCTTCATTAGCTCCATAGTCCTGAATTGTTAGAACAATTTCCCAAATAAAATAAAAATGCTTGTAGTTATCGATCCCAAATTCACCTCATACATGTATTATGTCATTGTCCAGATGGTGGGACTACGTTTTACCCCCTAATAATTACCACGTGGCCGCAAATTCGACATGAAGGTTTGCAAAGTTCGCCTCCCATTGAAGTCAATGGGGCCCGCGGCGAACGTTCGGTTTCGCGAACGTTTGGGTCCGTTCGCATTTCGCTTTCGCGAAACGTCCCGTCGGAAGTTCGTCCATCACTAGTCGTCAGGTCCCGTTTAAAATGTGTACGGTCTGGAATTGAGTGGATGAAGTGGTGTAGACGGATCGCTTTCCAAAATGGTAACTGGAAACCCCCAGTGTCACTTGTCAATGATTGGATCGAGGCCCAGTGTTCTCCTTCTACGTACCCCTGCCTGGGTGCGTTCTATTTGGACCCATAATTTGGTTTGTTCGTGTCTGTTCCAATCAATAATCCTCCTTAGATATACTGCTTGGTTGTAGTGTTTCACATCTGGAAGGGCTAGACCCCCTTGATGCTTCGGTAGCGTCAGGTAACGCCTACGTAGTCGAGGTTTTGAGTGTGACCAAATAAATTTTATGAACATTGAGTGTACTTGTTTGAGATATAGAGAAGGTATTCTGATTAGCAATGCTTGGAACAAATACAGGAGGATGCACATTTTAAGAAGGTTGCACCTCCCGAACCATGAATGTAGGCCTTTTCCCCAATCCTCGAACAATCCCTTTACTTTGGACAGCATTGGCAGAAAGTTCAATTCAAATGTGCGTTTTAAATCTCTGGGCATATTGGTTCCTAAATATGTGAAGTGACTGTCGGACCATTTAAAATAAAATTTAGACTGCAGGGGGGTCAATTTTTCAGCTGGTATATTAATGCCCATAGCTGTGGATTTGTTGAAGTTGATTTTTAGGTTAGATAGGTTTCCATACCTCTGAAATTCTTTAATTAGATTTGGGAGGGAATTGACCGGGTTTGTCAGAGAAAACAAAAGATCGTCAGCATATGCTGAAATCTTATACTGAGCTTGAGCAATGGTGATTCCTGAAATATCTGTTTTTTGCCGTATTGTGCATAAGAAGGGCTCCAATACCAAGGCATAGAGAAGGGGTGATAAAGGGCAACCCTGTCTGGTACCATTGGAGATGGTAAAGGGGTCAGAGAGGACTTCATTGGCTTTTACTTGGGCTGTAGGTATAGAATATATATTTGAGATCCAGTTAAGCATGCGCCTACCAAGTCCGATGTGTTTAAGGACCGAAGCTATAAACTCCAAGCTAACCCAGTCGAAGGCCTTTTCGGCGTCTGTACTGAGAAAAACACATGCCGCCTTAGGCCGCGTACACACGGGCGGACTGTCTAACGGACTTGGTCCGCTGAAACGTGTTTCAGCAGACAGTCCGCTCGTGTGTGGGCTTCAGCGGACTTTTTCAGCGGACAGTCTGGCGGACTAAGTCTTTCGGAATTTCCGTAATATTGTCCGTCCAACTTTGGTTTCAGCGGACAGTCCGCTCGTGAGTAGGCAAGTTGGACGGACTAAGTATGGCGCATGCTCAGTAAGGATTTACATGGCTGAAGGTTGCATTGCAGTGTATTGGACGTCGTATTTCTAGTCCCGTCGTACGTGCTGTACACGTCATCGCGCAAGCTTTCAGCGGACTGTCTGTTCATCGTGTGTGGTCAAGTCCGTTCATTCAAAAGTAGGACGAACTGTCTGTCGGATTGTCTGACGGACTTAGTTGGCCAGACAGTCCGCCCGTGTGTACGCGGCCTTAGTCACTGAAGCCCTGTGTATTAAGTTAAGCACCTTAGTGGTGTTGTCCCTAGCCTCTCTTGTGGGGACAAAACCCACCTGATCCAAATGTATCAAGTCTGTCATATGTTGGGATAGTCTGTTGGCTAGTACCTTAGTAAGGAGTTTGAGATCTATGTTTAGGAGTGATATGGGTCTATAGCTGCCGCAGGCCGATGGGTCTTTTCCTTCTTTGGGTATGAGGGAGATGTGTGCACTTAACGTGACTCTCTGGAATCGGCCACCATTTGTGAGATTATTAAAGAGTTTTAGCATGTGCGGGCCTAGGATTGGAAGAAGGGTTTGGTAATATTGAAAAGTGAACCCATCCGGTCCCGGTGCTTTTCCCAGTTTCATGATTTTGATGGCGCATTGTAGTTCCATCAATGTGATGGGTTCTTCCAATGCGGCCGCACTTTCCTCTGAGAGTTTGGGGATATTAGATTGAATGAGATAATCCGCTACTGTAGCATCATTGGGAATTGTTTTCTTTTTTTAATGCACAATAAAAATTGTGGAGAATAATACTTGGCTATGTATTTAACTTAAAATGACAGTTTGGGAGTAGGCAGTTCCATTTTAAAAAATACAATGTAAAATTGACAAGCAACACCGACATAGTTGTATCTTTGATCTTAAAAACTACGGGATAATGGTGTTGTGGTAATTTGCAGCAAAAAATAAAAATAACAAGCATTATAATATTATTCTTGATATTACTAGAAAAAAAAAAAGCCTTGGACAATTTGTTTGCCATAACTCCATCTGTATCACCATCAAAGTAGCTTCCTTATTATCCCATTAAAGAAGAGAATGTGCGCTGCATTTCAAGATTTCATAATTTGCCGCATCACGAATGTTAATTCTATATTACAAGCGCTAGTTTACAAGACCGACTGCTTCTGGGTCGTCCTTGCTTCCGAGCATGCGTGTTTGTACTTTGGACTTTTGTCCAATGGACTTGTGTATACATGCTCAGAAAATCAAAGAGACATTTGTCCATGGAAAATTTGAAAGCCTGCCCTCAAACATTTGCCTGTGGAAAATCCAACAATTGTCCGATGTTGCGTACAAATGGTCTGATTTTCCGCCAACAGCCTGTCATCACACAATTCCCGTCGGAAAATCCGATCGTGTGTAGGAGGCTTAAGTTCACAGCTGCAACCAAGATGAATGTTCTAACAGCACACGGAATTATGCCTCAAAAATGTTAATTGTAAGACTGCAGATGTGAAAAGGTTTAGTTAGTAGGCCTCAAAAATGTGCTGGATCATGCATGCTTTGTGCACTATGGGTTGATTTGCTAAAACTGCATATTTACATAGAAACTAATGAGGTTTCAGTTTTATTTTTGTCAAAGCTTAATTCAACAAGCTGGAAGCTGATTTGCTACCATGCACAGCTCTGTCAGATTTTGGACTCTCCAGGTTTAGTAAATCAACCCCTATGTGTGTTTTGTGATGTGTGCTCTCTTTGCTCTATACGTGCGCTGTCTGTATTATGTGCTGTGTATGTGTATCTTCCATGTTATATATGCTTTGTGCAGTGTAAACTGTGTGTACATTGTCCTTTGTGGTATAAATAGGCTCAGCCCTTTCAGGTCTTAGGTGTGCAGGAATTTACATAATCTTTAAGTGATTATTTGAAATCAATCAGCCAGGGGCATTGCTAGGTCTGAAAAAGATCTGAGGCTAGAGCCCATAACATCAACCTTTTTGCAGGCCGGGGGTAAGCATTTTTTGGTGGGCAAAGGGTGGTGTTGGCGTTTCAATCATCATGGCACCATGGTTGATATGGTGTCAGGGTGATCGAAGAGCATTATTTTTATTGTTACATTCTAATATATAGTGGTTCAACTCACCAAAATGCAGAATCAGTGGGAGCCCCGGGGCGTGTCACCTGCTACCGTCACCTGTCACCAGATGCAGCTTTTTAACTTGCCGCCGTCACCTAACATTATATGTGGATTGTCACTTGCCACATCACCTGCCACCATTTGCAGATTGTCACTTACCACGTCACCTACCACCTGATGCAGATTGTCACTTGCCACCATTTGCAGACTGTCTCTTGCCACATCACCTGCCACTAGATGTGGATTGTCACTTGCCATGCCAGCCAGTGCCACCAACGGTGCATTGTCACTGCATTGGTGGCATGCTGGCAGCATTGGTCCATTTAGTGAGGGCAAGAGCGTGGAGATACCGGGCGGACAGTGAGAGAAGATGTAATCTCTCTGCTTCCCGCCGCACATCGCTCCCACATTGAAGTGGTCCGGCTGTGAGGTGGGAAGAGTGGTGACCTGGCAGAGAGAGATGATGTCATCTTTGTTTGTCTGCCCGCTCGTCTCTCTCCTCCACCTCTAATGCAGCCTGCCTACTGGAGCTGGGACCTGCTGGTTAGGCAGGGACCCTGTGGCAAGAGACTCGGGGCTATGGGCTCTAGATTCAGGGCTACGGCCTCAATAGGCACCCCCTGGCAACACCTATGATTATACATGATTTATATAGCGCCAACCGTTTATGCAGCGCTTTGCGATGTAGAGGGGGGTCAGCACAATTGCAGTACAGTTTAATACAGAAGGGACAGGAGGGCCTTGCTCATAGAGCTTACCTTCTAAAGGGAGGGGGTGTGGTACAAAAGGTAATAGATGCAGGAAATGATTTGACGGGGGTGAAAGCAGGTCCATCATCTGGAGATAATTCCGAAAATGTTTTGGTCCAAGAAATCCTCCTCCTGTTCCTGGACTGGACTTGGGTCAAAGCAATAACTCCAAGGCCAATAATATATAACACGTTATCTCCTCCGATTCCGCAACATGGCAGGTTGATGAAACAAACTGAAAAAGTGCGGATCAACACTCACCAAACTTCTACTAACACAAAATTAGTGGGAGGAGCCCAAAGGGTGGCACTAAAGAACTGAAAAACCACATCGTATGTCACTATGTTCGTGTTTGTTGGCCGACAATTGTGTGCGGTTGAAAGACAAATTTGGGGCCATTGCCCTTCGGACAAAAGTCTGTGGTCTTGTCTGCGGAAAATCCAATCATGTGTACGAGGTTAAGAGCATGCAACTGTGTTTGTTTCAAGTTCTGCTTTTACACTTTCACTGATATCCATAGATTTAACACCAAAAATCAAGAAATAAGCCTTTTTTACTGTGTGCTTTCTGTGGACATAGAGAGTGGCACAGTAATGGATTGCCTTTCAGAGGACTTTTGACAGACCACAAGGAGGTGTTATGTCCCCTCCTCGTTGCTTCATTTAATTCCTAAAAACCTGCACCACCATAACAAATTAAGCTTCAGCATGGCCTCATTCAGTTGGATGGATTGTGATCAGTGGGTGGTACTGTCCAGCAAGTGCAACAGGGGGGGGGGACCATTTGTGCCATGATGTGATGCAAGACATCACAGCTATGGCATATGTAAACCCCTGTCTGCTTTCATTGTAGATTAGGGGGCAACAAAAATGTATCTTAGATAGATATATAGATATAGATAGATAGATAGATAGATAGATAGATAGATAGATAGATAGATAGATAGATAGATAGATAGATAGAAGATATTTCACTTGGATGATTTACTCTTGGCTGTGGTGACAACTCTAAAAGTTTGGATTTCCTATTACTTTTGCTTCTGTGACAATGGTCATTAGGATCAGCAGGGGAATACATTTCCCAAACAGACATACAGACAGCAATAGAAACATGACAGATGATCTAACTCTTCTACACTCATTTAAAAATGCTAAATATGTAAAATAAGCAACATTAAAATATTTACATTTTGTTCATATGTCAACTTATACTAAAAAAAGGGGAGGACATGTAATAACATGGTGTACCAAATAAAAGCTTGATATACCTATAAACATGTAAAGGTTATTTAGATAGGACAATTAGTCATAGGGGGTTGTTTAAGAAAGGAAAATCCACTTTGCTCTGCTAGTGCAGTTGAAAGTGCACTGAAAGTGCACTTGGAAGTGAAGTCACTCTAAATCTAAGGGGTAGATCTGAAATGAGTGGAAGCTCTGCTGATTTTATCATCTAATCACCTGGAAGCTAAAATGCTGTTTTTTTATTTTCCTTGCATGTCCCCCTCGGATCTACAGCAACTTTACTTCCAAGTGCACTTACAGTGCAAAGTGGAGTTGCCTTTAGTAAATAACCCCCATAGAGTTGTTGTCAAGTTAATGCATAATGATATTGCTAAATTTAGTCTGAACATCCAGGCATCATTAACCTTTGGTTATAAAAGGGTTAATTTCACTTTAAATCATCAATCGGGTGAAGCAGAAAATACTGATGGGAGCAAATGTCTGGCAAACCTTTTAAAAAATATTCCAGGATTGGTGTCATTCCCAAGTTTTTTTTCACTCACTCAATTTGTTAATAATCAAAGTTCAAGTTATACAGTATGTCATTTATTTGTTGGGTCTTAAATGTTTTCATTTTGTTTTTATTGTAACATTTCACCCTTCCTTAACTAGTTTTTCAAGTTAATGACATATGCAAACCATTTGCCAAATGCTGAGATTGGAATTTGCAAAAAGGCTTAATTTTTGCACTGTGTAACACAGCTCTTGTAGAGAAATAGCTGTCAGTTTCATGGTAGACTTGAACATCTGTTCTTTTTTGTTCAGTTAATTGATGTAGGTCTTCAGTTTTGTAATTGAACCTTGGAAAATTGCCCAGTGCTGGGATGGGAATTGTTTCTTATTGTGTTTATTCTGACTCATTAGTTCTGTGTTAGGTTTATTTATTTATTTGCGCTGGTGTATTTATTTTCTTTGTATAAGTATATAGTTAGCTATTTTATAAGTACATTTTTGCTTTTTTGAATTACATATCAATAGAATTCTATTGAACTGTAAAGAAATGTGTATAAAACAAATAATTACATGTCATCAAATAAATAAATTGTGCTACCTGTAAAATTATTGCTGTTACTTAAATCACACATACGGTATATCACGAAATTTTAATTTTTGTAAAGTTCAGGATTTCAATTTATTTAAACATTATACCCTAATAATATGTATGCCACAAGACATTAGAGAATTGTTTAATAAAAAGCATTCTAAATGAACCCCCTTTATTCCTAAGTAACCCTAATTAAGGTTTAGCTCAAGTTTTTTTCTAGTTCTGGATAGAAATGGTTACTATTTCTGTTTTTTGGGGGGTTTCCCTTTCATCTGACCCTATGCAGTTATCACTGCAACAGAAAAAGGCAGACAGCAAAAACAAAAATTTTTCAAAATTCGAACCTCTCTCAACTAAACGTTTTTTTTTTGTTTTTGTCTGAAAACTACACGTGCGCTCAAATATTGTTTGTGTTTCATTATAGCTTCCCTTTAAATTGTCACGTTATCTTTGAAGGTTGGTTAAGATCTAGCTGAGTGCAGCCGAAATGCCGAAGCTAAACATGTGGGCTAAGCCCAAGAACAAGTTGTAAGTAATGTTCAGGCCGCAACTACCTATATATTTAAATTACTTTTCCCACCCAGAGAAGAGGCTGCCAGCGTGAATGCAAGGGAGGTTTATGCTCTTCTATAAGAGAAGCTTCAGATTTGTGCCCAAATATAAGATCAACCCAACTGCAAGTCATTCTTCGTTCAAGTAAGTCGTGCAGCCATTCACGTCTATAGCAACTATTTATTAACAATGTACTGACTGGCCTCTAACTGTTGACAGGTAGCTTAGAAGGGCTAATCATGGGAGTTTTCTTATGTATCGCCCCCCTCCCTATAAACGTTAGGGTTCCCAAAAGCCTTTTATCAGTGTGTGTAGAAGGAGGCATGCAGTAGTTAAGGACAGATCACATAGGGGGTTATTTAGTAAAGGAAAATACACTTTGCACTGCAAGTGCACTTGAAAGTACACATGGAAGTAAAGTTGCTGTAGAACTGAGGGGGACATGCAAGGAAAATAAAAATCAGCATTTTAGCTTGCACATGATTGGATGATAAATTCAGCAGAGCTTCCTCTCATTTCAGATCTACCCCTTAGATTTAGAGTGACTGCACTTCCAATTGTACTTGCAGTGCAAGGTGAATTTGCTTTTCGTAAATAACCCCCATAGTGTTAGCAGGGAGAGCTAGTTTTTGCTGATACTGATTCCTGAAAACTGAGTGGATAGAGAGGGATTACAGTGTTTTCAGGGAGATATACCTTTTTGTGTGTGTCAGCTAACCCCCATCCCACCTTGCATTTTTGGTGTTGAATTGTTTTGTTTTGCTTTTTTCATATTTGTTTTTTACTTTCAGTAAATAAATAAACAATTAGAGCAGTGATGGCGAACCTTGGCACCCCAGATGTTTTGGAACTACATTTCCCATTATGCTCCTGCACTCTGAAGTGTAGTTGAGCATCATGAGAATTCATGGGAAATTGGGTAGTTTCAAAACATCTGGAGTGCTAAGGTTCGCCATCACTGAGTAAGAGCTTAGTTTTTTAAGGTTGGGGTTTAGTGTTTTTGTTTCTATTTTTTTGAAGGACTTATATTTTTCTTTAATATCATTTAGCTAAAGGTAATTTTTTTTTAGGTAGCGGGGGGGTGTCAAGGGGGAAATTTTTCCTGATACAGCAAAGCTGCCCTTTATATGAAGTATGTCACTGCATACTTGTGCGATACAGTTTAGTGCCTCAAATCACCACAACTACAACTATTTTATTCTCCGGGGTGTCTGCTTTCTTCGGGGCTGGTATGAATATTAAAAGGAACCCCCGAACCAAAACAATTTACGTGGGGGCCCCCCCAAAATCCATACCAGGCCCTTATCCAAGCATGCAACCTGGCAGGCTGCAGGAAAATAGGGGGGGAGAGAGTGCCCCCATCCTGAACCATACAAGGCCACATGACCACCACAATATAAGGGGCATTGTTCCTATTGAGCCTTGATGAATTGGTTTTAGCAAGGTTTTACCTCGAGACATACATTTTTTGGGGGGTTCCTCTAGGGTTAAAAGGTTGAGAAAGCCCAATATAAAGTATTGTTCTTACACAGCATAGTAAAGTATCGTAAATATACACCACGAAATTGGAAAAAATTATATCTAAAAGATAATTTTTTTAACCGCTTCCCAACCAGCCCCTGTATATATATATATATATATATATATATATATATATATACAGTGGTGTGAAAAAGTGTTTGCCCCCTTCCTCATTTCCTGTTCCTTTGCATATTTGTCACACTTAAGTGTTTCGGAACATCAAACCAATTTAAATAATAGTCAAGGACAACACAAGTAAACACAAAATGCAATTTGTAAATGAAGGTGTTTATTATTAAAGGTGAAAAAAAATCCAAACCATCATGGCCCTGTGTGAAAAAGTGATTGCCCCCTAAACCTAATAACTGGTTGGGCCACCCTTAGCAGCAACAACTGCAACCAAGCGTTTGCGATAACGTGCAATGAGGCTTTTACAGCGTCCTGGAGGAATTTTGGCCCACTCATCTTTGCAGAATTGTCCTAATTCAGTTACATTAGAGGGTTTTCGAGCATGAACGGCCTTTTTAAGGTCATACCACAACATCTCAATAGGATTCAGGTCAGGACTTTGGCTAGGCCACTCCAAAGTCTTCATTTTGTTTTTCTTCAGCCATTCGGTGGTGGACTTGCTGGTGTGTTTAGGATCATTGTCCTGCTGCAGAACCCAAGTTCGTTTCAGCTTGAGTACACGAACAGATGGTCGGACATTCTCCTTCAGGATCTCTTGGTAGACAGCAGAATTCATAGTTCCTTTTATCACGGCAAGTCTTCCAGGTCCTGAAGCAGCAAAACAGCCCCAGACCATCACACTACCACCACCATATTTTACTGTTGGTATAATGTTCTTTTTATGAAATGCAGTGTTCCTTCTACGCCAGATATACTTGGACACACACCTTCCAAAGAGTTCCACTTTTGTCTCATCGGTCCACAGAATGTTGTCCCAAAAGTCTTGGGGATCATCAAGATGTGTTGTGGAGAAATTGAGACGAGCTTTGATGTTTTTTTTGCTCGGCAGTGGTTTTCTCCTTGGAACTCTGCCATGCAGGCCATTTTTGCCCAGTCTTTTCCTGATGGTGGAGGCATGAACGCTGACCTTAACTGAGGCAAGTGAGGCCTGCAGTTCCTTGGACGTTGTTGTGGGGTCTTTTGTGACCTCTTGGATGAGTCGTCGCTGCGCTCTTGGGGTAATTTTGGGCGGCCGGCCACTCCTGGGAAGGTTCACCACTGTTCCATGTCTTCGCCATTTGTGGATAATGGCTCTCACTGTGGTTCGCTGGATTCCCAAAGCTTTGGAAATGGCTTTATAACCCTTTCCAGACTGATAGATCTCAATTACTTTCTTTCTCAATTGTTCCTGAATTTCTTTGGGTCTCGGCATGATGTGTAGCTTTTAAGGATCTTCTGGTGGACCTTACTGTGTCAAGCAGCTCCTATTTAAGTGATGCCTTGATTGTGAACAGGTGTGGCAATAATCAGGCCTGGGTGTGGCTAGAGAAATTGAACTCAGGTGTGGACAACCACAGTTATAGTATGTTTTAACAAAGGGGGCAATCACTTTTTCACACAGGGCCATGATGGTTTGGATTTTTTTTCACCTTTAATAATAAACACCTTCATTTACAAATTGCATTTTGTGTTTACTTGTGTTGTCCTTGACTATTGTTTAAATTGGTTTGATGTTCCGAAACACTTAAGTGTGACAAACATGCAAAGGAACAGGAAATGAGGAAGGGGGCAAACACTTTTTCACACCACTGTATATATATATATATGGCAGCAGAAAGGCTCTGTTCGCCGTATATACTGTGGCTCCTTTAAGAGCCATAGCAGGCATGTGCCCGCTGCATGGCAGGAGCATGCATGGCAGGAGACCTGATGCGCATGGCCAGCGGGCGCGATCCCCACCGGCCACCTGCAATCATGTGCACGAGAGCAAGAAAGGGGAATTGTGTGTAAAAACACAAATTCCTGTCCTGTCAGGGGAGGAGAAACAGACTGAATGTTCCTACTAAGTCGGAACAACGTTCTGTCTTCCCCTCCAGTTAGTCCAATCCCCTCACAGTTAGAACACATCTAAGGAACACACATTTAACCCCTTGATCACTCCCTAGTGTGGATATTTTTAGCTCTGATCACTGTATAAAATGTCGCTGGTACCAAAAAACTGTCAAAAGTGTCCAAACTGTCTGACGCAATGTTGCAGTCCTGATACAAATCACTGATCGCCGTCATTACTAGTGAAAAATAATAAAAATTACATAAATCTATCCCCTATTTTGTAGACGCTATAACTTTTGCGAAAACCACTCAATATACACTTGTTGCAATTTTTTTTATTAAAAATATGTAGAAGAATACATACTGGCCTAAAAAAGTGTGTTTTTTTCAAAATTGTCGCTCTTTTGTTTATGGCGCAAAAAATACATAAAACCCGCAGAGATTATTAAATACCACCAAAAGAAAGGTCTATTTGTGGAAAAAAAGGAACTAAATTTTGTTTGGGTACAACATCGCACGACCGCGTAATTGTCAGTTAAAGCGATGTAGTGCCGTATCGCAAAAAATGGCCTGGTCAGAAAGGGGTAAATTCTTCCGGGGCTTAAGTGGTTAAAAAAAAAATATATATTATTTATATTAAACAGGAACCAAATATGTATATTCTGTTAAACTATAACAACACATTTCTATACTAATAAAAGAAAACCACTTTTACTGATTTTGTAAACAATATATTTTCGGAAATAATTCATAAAGATTTCAAATTTGTTAATTTGCATTATGCACAGCACAAATCATTTTCTAAACTCATTTTAGGTATTTTAAGTCTGGTCTGGAAATAACAGAGAATGAACAGCTTAGATGAAGATCACGTAGAATATGTTTGTGGTGCTTAATATAGACTGCATGACTATTCAGAAACAAAAGGGTTATTTAATGTAATTTACTTGGACAAAATATCTTGTCTAGATTGATTACAATCTGTCAGAGATTAGAAAGATCATTAGATGACAGGTCATAATTTGGTTGAATTATTGAAACCCGAAGTGAATCTATTTTTGATGTAAGACAGTAATCTTACCTACCACACTGAAAAAAAATAATAATTTGCCCCTATCTGAGTTTGGCAGAAAATGTCCATAAAAAAGAGAAAGTAATATGAGTTTGATGATCCTCATTATTCCTTGAAAAACCTGACATGTTCTAACCCACCAATTTACTTTGGCAGATCTCTAATTGAGCATTATAGTTTCAACCTTATAGTCCTTATAGTTTAGTTTCTGTAATTTAGGTATCTGTCTATAAAACATTTATGCAATATTGCAAAACTTTAAGCAACAAATGAAATTAATTTATTGACTTAACATTCTAGTATGTATCTAAGGGATATACAATGGATACAATTTGTAGGGGCTCAGAATGTGTGAATACTAAAAGTGTAGAAACACTACAGGTATAACGTTACAATGTTTTTCATCTTTCTCCCATTGGTGAAATGGGGTCAATGTTCCTTGAGCTGAGTTGCAGAGAATATTTCCCAAGAGCAGTAGACAAATGTTGCTTAGTTGTTAACAGATGTTAAATCAAATAAAGTTTTAAAAATTAAAATACAATCTGCATTAGCGTCAACCAACAATGACAAAGACAGCCTTTGAAACCATACCTGTAATCCTGGGAGAGGATGCAACTCTTTGTACCAGCATTAAGTGATTGTAAAGGTTCACTTTTTAAAATAAAAATAATAAACATGTTAAATTTACCTGCTCTGTGCAAGCTGTTTGCACAGAGCAGCCCCGATCCTCCTCTTCTGGGGTCCTGGCTCCACCCCTTCATTGGGTGCGCCCACAGAGAACTGTTTTCCATAGGGGCACCAGTTCCTGGTTTGTGTACAGAAGGGAGGCTGAGTGGATGGAGGTCTGCTGAGCTTCACCGCCCCTTCCCAGTGAAACCCGCCATGACAGCATCGCGCCCTCAAGTGGGACAGCGGAGCACAGTGTACAAGGTGGGGGGAGGGGGTCATGCAGTGGAGCAGCACATGGTAAAAGTGATAGGTGGCTTCACAGTTACTTGTATCGCTTCCACAGGAAAGCCGTCAGTCAGTTTTTCTAAAGTACACACACTACCGACCACTATGTGTAAAACACCACATTATAAAAATATGAATCCCCCGCCCCCTATCATGGGAGCACTGGCCCTGCCCACAGGAGCTTAGAAAGCATTGCATCCATGATCACTGGATTCGTGATACATTGTCAGGCTTCTGTAGATAAGCCCTGCAACTTTCAGCTCATACCTTTGATAGGGATTGAAGGTTCACAAGCTGCAGGGCTTGTAAATAAACTACAAGTGTGCTCATCAGCACCCTTGCAGTTCATTCAGAACTGCAAGCTGTCAGCCATGGTGGCTGATGGTAGTTGTAGTCTATTGATTCACAGAAAACTGAATAAATGACATGGCCATGTGGGTGGAGTCTGTTTTTGTTACATCGGGTGCAGAGAGAACATTCCCCTTGCAATCCCTACTGATAGTTCAAGTTGTAACAATATATAGTAGATAATAGTAGAGTGTAGTTATATTGAGCTACTAAAATAGGCCGTGAAGCACTTGCCTTAGCAGACTATGCCACGTATCCCTCTCCATTACAACATAAGGGGATCTTAGTCCTTACCAAGCCAAGATGACACCACAACTTTCACACCTTCCATCCCCCTCTTGGGCAATCAACCTTTATGCCTTCCATGATGATTGGATTAGGGTGTTTTAGGGCATGAAAATAAAAGCTGGGGTATCTGTAAAAGACCACCTGGCTTGGCTTTTTGCCTCCACCAGTCAGTGCCTCCTGCCCTCCAAACCCTTCCAGCAGACAGATAACTAAAGATGTTCAGGTAAAAACTAAAGGAATAATTTTATTGAAAAGAAATACAGCTTTTTAGACACTTCAAAAACAGGAGCAGTCCCCACATGAATAAAAACAACTATTACACATAGAGGTAAACATCCCACAATGGTTAGGTAATGCGGTAAAGTTGACACCAGACTAATCACAACAGGAGGATTAGCAAACAGACAGAAACAATAGGTCACTTAATTAACAATGGTAGTAAGATTTATCAGTAAACACATAACACCCTAATAAACAGATTACACATAACCACAGGAGACCTCGGCATCAGGTTGATTCTGCTTAGAGTCTCTGTGTTAGGATGGAGTTCCCCTGCTGGCGGCACTGTGCTGTTCTGGGCTGTTTGCTGCAGCTCCAGTCTCCACCAGCTGGTGTCTCACAGGAGCCAGCAGGATGTACTAATTAGGCATTAGTGTTCAGCTGCCGGAGGGCTACATAAGGCTGCTCCTCCCTTCCCCCGGAGCTTCAAGATTCTAGTCCCTTCCTGATGCCTAGCCAGATCCAGCCTGTACCCCTCTTCCTTGTCCCTGCCTCCCTCTGCCTTGCCCCTGTTTGAGTACCCTGTTGAGATCCCCCTTCCTTGCATTCCCTGTACCCTTGGCCCTTAGATGAGTTTTGTATATAGTTAGTTGTTCTGTTCAACAGTTCTTGTCAGTGGGGTTTGGTTCTTGTGGTTGGGGTTGTTCATGTTTATTGTTTGCTGTGTTTCACTGTAAATAAATATCACTTTCAGGATATATACTTGTTATTTTGGTCTCAGTTTCCTAGTGCAGCTATGTGTTTGGTCTCCTTGCTGTAGAAAACCTGACATAATTGTGACGCTCACCAACGACAAGATCTGCTGCACTTGGGAACTGGGAGCCAGTTGCTTTGTGCCTTTTTCTTGCCTTTGTCAGGATGCTTAGAGTGAGGGTTATTTGTCATGTGCAGCTCGTGCTAGAAATAGATGAAGATCATTGTTGCTACGTGTGGCAGGATCTCACTATTGAGGAACAGTTGGGAAGCATTCTGACAGCACATGCTTTAGCTGTTGAGGATAGATTTTCCCTTAACAAAGTACAACCTTTGATTCAGGTCTGTTCTGAGCTATTATTTCCAGTTATCTCTCAGGACCATGATGTTTTCATTCCTCCTTTTACTATGTACCAGATTGGATTTTTGGGATGGTTGCTGGAACATTGTGCAGGTTTTTTTATCCAGCAGTATTCAGCCTATTCACAACAGGTGTTGTTGAAAAAACTAATTAAGGATCAAGATGGAGGGATTATATCATAAATATACCATGTCCCAATATTACATGCAGAAAAGATTAAAGGGGCCAAAAGAAGGGCTGGGAAATACCAACCCGGGACCTTTTACTGGTATCAAATCAAAAAAGTCAACGATTAAATATCAATTACTGAAAATAAAACAATTTTATTTTGTACATCTTACATAAATAATGAACAAGACATCGCTATATAACCATGAAAGTGATTATACAAGGTACAGCATGGAAAACCAGAGTTACCACAGAGTTACCAAAATTTGTACATAAAAGCAAAAGCAAAGCTGAGCTGCGATTTTCTACATGTTTCACTTTGAGCTTCTTCAGGAAATAAAGCAGCTAGTAATCTTAGCAATTTTCCAGGGTTCCCCGAGATTTGTAGTGAGTTCACGAGATATAATTTGTAAGGTTTGAGTAGAATATAAATTAATGAAAAAGTGGCCAACAACGACGTATCACCATATTGCGGTCTGATAAGATAGGTTAAAGTTGAATCAATGGGTACGTTGCTTTTAGTAGTTTGCAATGCTAAGGAGTGACCGTGGATGTTGTCAGAAGTGTCAGAATGAATTTAGCCAAAAGGCAATTCTGGAAGCGTCTTTAGTTTCAGTCAGTCACACATTCCACTAAGGGCCGGGTTAAAACATTCCTCTCCCGACAATTGACAATGGTATTCATGCCATGTTGTGGTCTGCCGGTGGTGTCTATGCCTCCTTCATATTGCCGCCTGCCGATGGGGTCCATGCTTTTTCCATGGTGCCACCTGCCGATGGTGTCCATGCTTTCTCCATGTTGCTGCCTGCCGATGGTGTCCATGCCTCCTCCATGTTGCTGCCTGCCGATGGTGTCCATGCCTCCTCCATGTTGCCATCTGTCACTAGTGTCCATGCCTCTTCCATGTTGTCATCTGCCGATGGTGTCCATGCGTCCTTCATACTGCTGCCTGCCGATGGGGTCCATACCTCCTTCATGCTGCCATCTATGGCTAAGCCTGCCATGGGTGACCTGTCATATGTTGCCAAGCCTGCCACGGCTTATACCCATGCCACCTCCTAGTTGGGCTATGCTGATTCCGGGGCTGCAGCCCGCTGGATTATGCCAATTCCTGGGCTGTTGCTCGGCTGGACTATGCTGATTCCAGGGCTGCCACCCCCCTAGACTATGCTGATACCCAGACTGCCACCCCAATGGACTATGCTGATTCCCGGGCTGCCGCCCAGCTGGATGTCATGGTTATGCAGTGATCTTCCTGTGTTTGCTTACCTCCCCTCATGTCTTCAGACTAAGAGGCCAGCCACTTGAACCTGGTGGTTTTTATAACCTCTCCTCTAAGCATGGCTCCACCCCAGGCCCTATCAGGGAGCCCTATATTAACCTGTGCACTGCAGGCCATCAGTGCTGATCAACCATTGTGTATTCCTTTGTGTGTTAGCTTCCTGTTTCCTGCCGTGTGCTCTGCTACTGTTTTCCGTTACCGACTTTGGCGTGTCTTGACTATCCTTGTTTGCCTGTGATCCTGACCTTTTGGCGTGTACCCGACTATTCTTGTCTGCTTGTGGCCCGACCTTGGCTTTGTCCCTCACCATCCCTATCCTCCTGTTGCCTACTGTGGGTGTGAGCTGGGGGACCCTGGGGGTCACGACCTGGAGCCAGTTGCAGCCAAGTCCATCCTCACCACCAGAGGCGCTGGTGAACACCTGCTGGCTCTTAGACTCCGCGCCCCACGGAATCTTACGCTCTAACCCCAGTGGGATCTGTCCCCCGTCTGCAGCAGTCAGCCGTAGGGTGCACAACCTTGCAGTGCACTCCTGATCCCTACGGTGTGCACCTGTCACCTCGCCTCAAGGTGACCTGACAGTGGAATATGTCAAATCACTACTCGCCGTTAAGCTGGATTCTGTTGACTGGGTTAAACTCCAGCCTGCTGATGGGTCTGAGTCTTCAGTAGTTCCAGTGTTAGGTGGCCTAAATGGGTTACCTGTCTGTCCTGAGATTCTGTTTTCAGTCACCTCGGTTGGGACCCTCTTACAGTATGTTGCGCCTAAGCCTGGTGGTCCAGACATACCCTTTACAACTAGTAGCTACATTGCCTTCACGACTGTGGTAGTGGTGAGCTCCAGGGGAGTGGCAGATTAGCATTTGTCCCTTGCCACGGCCCTCCTTAATGCACACTCCAGGTGTATTAGGGAACCTGGGTCGGGTAACCAGTGCATTGGGGAAACCTAGATGGCTGTTAATGTGTAGAACATGTCCAGGCAAGCTACGCCATTGTAATCAGACATTCTGGTGTCAGAGTTTTGGTGTTGTCACATGACCCCAGGGCTAAGGTTGTAAATGACCCTGGGTCCTTACTAAGCCTTCAGACATTAGCAGTGGGGTGTCCAGTCGACGGGCAGACCCCAGTGATGGAGCTTTATGTAGCGTCCAGGGGCCGCTCTTAAAGGGAGGGGGTACTGTTAGGATAGAGTTCACCTGCTGTCTCACAGGAGCTAGCAAGCTGTACTAATTAGTGTTCAGCTGCCACGGGTCTACTTAAGGCTGCTCCTCTCTTTCCCTGGTGCATCCTTGCAACCTTGCATTCCCTGTACCCTTGTCCCTTAGATAGGTTTTGTATATAGTTAGTTGTTCGGTTCAACAGTCCTTCTCAGTGGAGTTTGGTTATTGTGGTTGGGGCTGTTCATGTTTATTGTTTGCTGTGTTTCACTGTAAATAAATATCACTTTAATGAAATATACTTGTTTGGTCTCAGTTATCTTGTGCAGCTATGAGTTTGGTCTCCTTGCTGTAGCAAACCTGAAACTCTGAATCTAGGAAGGGTGTGAAGCAGTCAATTCAGGTTTGTGCACAGATGCACCAAATCTGTATCTGGGTCTTCCAGTTCTCAGAGTCTGTTCCATTTTGGGGAGACTTGAATCCAAAGCAAAACTAATCCAAAGTTCCCCCAGTCGCACAACTCCCAAAAAATAAGTCCCCTCAAACCTCAGGCACCATAGTCAGTAGGTAAGAGCCTAGCTTGCAGCCCCCTCCAAAAGCCCTTGTCCCATTTAGGTCTGTCACACTGACATTCTAGGAACGAAAGAAATGGTTTTGTACGCCATTAAACGTCTTCAGAATTACAGAATAAGTTAAAGTAAATATGACTAACTAATACTAGATATAACGTAACCCTGAAAAATAAGAAACACATTCTGATGTGAATGCTGTGAGCTTAATCTGAGATTTGTGGCTATGAGTTGAACTAAGTGAAAGGGTCTACTGTTCTGATCCAATGAAAGCCACTTAAAATCAAAATTATATTGAGACATTGGAAAGCAGCGACCCCACCGACACTCACATAAGTGATACAAATCATCCATACTAATGGTTCCTATGAGGTAATGCATGCTTCAGCAATGGGGAAATACGCAAAGGTACATAAACTTTGGGACCAATGGAATACTTGGTATAGAAACAAACACGTATAGAATCTTTATGATTAACAAGCGGGGCCTTAAATTTCAAACTGCAAATGGGAAATAGCCTTGACTGTTACTGTTGATGTTACTGTTGATGTTACTGTTGATGTTAAGGTGACTGTTAACATTTTGTCACTCTTTCCTTTCTTTTATTTTCTGGACTTTTCTTACCAATAATAGAGATACTGATACCAATTTTTGTATGAATATGCTATAATGCGCATAAAAACAACAATTGAGAGCCTGAGAAGCCTGGCTTTGACTGGCGACTCTGCTAATGATTTGTTGTGCAAATGCAACTGTACAGCCATCGTCTATATTTAACGAAACTGTTGGAACATAAAAAACGTGGTGGGGGGGATGCCTCCCTCTGGGACACAGTGTGAACCCATGAAGGGTGTCGGAGGGGGGGCCACCCTCCTATCATAAAAAGACGGTGTGCACTGCCTAGAATCAGTTCACTAGGAGACTCATCAGTATATACTCTGTGTAAATGCTTACAATAGCTCGGGACACACGAGAGCAGATGTCAATACTATGTGTCTATCTTTATTATTTTTGCTATTGTGTTATAACATACTCACGGCATTCTTTGTATTTTCTCTGAAAAACTCAATAAAATGTATTGAAATAAAAAAAAAGATGAAAAAAAAAACAAAACAAAAACAAAACATCAAAATGTATAACATCTACACTGTAAACAGCTCCCTCAAACTTGGTTGGTACCTGGGGGAATTCCTAGGTGCCCTGGTTGGTGACCCCTAGGCCTTTAAGATTGAAATTAAAGCACCTTGGTTCAAAGTGATACTCCTAAACAATCCAAAAATATCAGCCCTGCCAAAGTTAACCTTAATCCTCTTTTAACAAAAAACTTTTTGTTGATCATGTTACTTCAGAAAAGAGATGAGGCTGGCTCTCCTTGTGTATCCTGCTAAATTAAGCATTGTACTACCAGACTATAACTGTGTGAATGGATTTCAAAGGTACAGTATGTCTGAGATATAATTGATGGTGCTAAATAATGAACACTAGAAGGGTGACAAGCCTTCAACCCTTACCCCACCTTTATTGAAACTGGGACCTTTGACAGCCCATAAGTTAAGGAACCGGACAGCCACAGGGTGAAGAGCAGGATGGTGCCTGCACAGGACAGCCCTGCCAAACAGTTGCTAAGTGATTTACTGTGGTCTTGTGAGTGCATCTGTGAAGTTATTTCCTTAGTATTTGCTCCCTAGTCTCCTTTACTTTCATTTTCCAATTTGTTCTAACAGAAAAAAAGAAATTCCTTTCTCTTTTCCTAGGACATCAGATAACTCCCAGAATCAACATTCTATTGCATTATTTCTTATAAATATTAGTAATTCTATATTTTTCTTTTAGTAATGCATCCAGCCCTTTTGTAAAATAATTTAATCTAGTAATACCAGTCTCTGGGAAAAGTGTACTCCCCATTTTCAAAGTTTCACAGAAAGCTCCCTTTGTACACCCACTGAAGTGAAGTGAAATACATGCTAAATGCAGACATGGGCCAACATGTGACTCTCTCCCTTCTCATCTTACTCCCAGGTTGCAGTGTTAGCTATCTGAGTAATAAATAACCAGGTATGTGTGCTGTCAGATGGTGGGGAAGCCCTGTATAAGTGCTAGCCAGATCAATTTTATCTAGTAGTTAAAAAGAGAGGTGGGGGTAAGGAGCAGAAGATGGGAAGCAGGCAGTAGCACAGGCTCACCTCCAATCTCTATTGCCTCTGTAACAAAGATTATCTTTTGTATCTGTTATAGTGAACTTAAGCTTTTAAATGCATACAACACTGCTTATGTACCTCTGCTGTTCACACACACACGCTACATGACACCTCATCAGCCTCTCCTCCAACTTCACCTGTAACTTCAAGACTTTCTGAGCTGTGCCAGCACAAGGCTTTCTAGATTGATCTAGTGGCAGGCAGGGACAGTAGCAAAGGAGAATACAGCATCCTAGAATAACAAATGTTACCAAACCAGTACTGCACATAAATTAGCAAAGGATTTAGACCACATAGCTGAGAATACCTGCTCCGGACTTTGGTTTGGTGGCTTGGTTGATTGAATAGATGCACAACATCGGGAGGCTGTGCCTGGACCCAGAAGACCTGGCAACCTCCAAATGACAGTACAGGGAAACATGGTTGTGCAGGACCAGAGATGCAGCTGCAGAGGAGAGGATCTAAGAAAGACAAAAACTGGATCCACTGGGTGGGTGAGCATCTGAATTGAAAACAAACCTATCATCAGATAAAAAAATAATAATGAGGGGAGTGCGAAGTTTCTCATAAATGTAAACCCTCATATGTATATCAATGTTTTCCCTTTTCTAGGTTTTCTTTTATTTAACTCATCACTGGCTCAAGGGCATGTAAGCGACATATAGAATGTGTTATTGAGAAATATATGCTGGATTACTTGTGGAAAGTAGTTTTGGTCTTACAAAGCATGTTCCCCTTATCTCTTGCATCTGTATGAACTGCTCTCTGCACCACACTGTTAAATACTGCATATCTGTCAGGGCTAGGCTCAGCCCTCCCTTCTCATTTCTCAGCTGTCAATTAATTGCCAACACTGTCAATTCTGGCTATTTAAACTGCCAGGTTCATTCCTTCTATGCCTTCGCCTTGGTCAAACATATCTAGAGACTCTCTGCTGTGTTCCTGTTGAAGACTTGCCTAGCTGATGTCTCTTCTGGTTCTTGATCCTGTCTGCTGCCTCCGACTATGCTGATCTTTCGCTTCCTGATTTACTGGCTTGTTCTAACTACCCACTTTGTCTATCCAAACCTGGCTATGGGGTTTATTTACTAAAGGAAAATCCACTTTGCACTGAAAGTGCACTTGGAAGTAAAGTCGCTGTAGATTTGAGGGGGACATGCAAGTGGAATAAAAAAACAGCATTTTAGCTTGCACATGATTGGATGATAGAATCAGCAGAGTTTCCACTCATTTCAGATCTGCCCCTTAGATTTAGAGTGACTGCACTTCCAAGTGCACTTTCAAGTGCACTTGCAGTGCAAAGTGGATTTGCCTTTTGTAAATAATCCCCTATGTTTTGACTACTTGCTATTTGTACCATTTTACCAAAAGGTGTGATTTTTACTGCATTTTCTGTCTCCATCTGATTCATGGTTCCTGACAATATCTAAATTACAATTGTCGTTGACAATCATCATTATTGTTATCGTCCTGTATTTAAAATAGATCTTATGATATAGTTGCCTGTTTCATGTAGAATTTAGATTATTGCATTTATAACCATGTTTACTTTTTAAATACACATTAATACTGCACCGTACATGTACTGTAGGTATAATTAAAAATCTATTTTATTTAAATAAAAATATACCTATTTAATGATGTTGCAATTTTCAAAATTTTAAGGTAAGCTCGGTATTTTCTTAGTACTGAATTCTACAATGGCATTTGATTCCACATCAATCTTTACACACTAAACCAATGTCCCTGCAAAAGTAATAAACTGGTCTATAAGTGGCAGTTAAAGTTAAAGACAGCTGTTTTTCAGTTTTGTATTAAGCACCAGTCTAGTCAATGGGAAATTATAAGCATAATTTTAAGAATGACATGATTGTCTACCAAGCCAATAATAATACTGAAAGGAACTTGAGGAATTCTGTTAAAATAATGAATTACTTTTTAACCATTACATGGATGAAAAATAAACATTCAAATGCAACGTAGTCCAACTAATCAGTATTTTACATCTTTCATGTTTTTGTTGCATTGCTTCATTTCAAAAGAAATGAAGTGAGCTGGTTTTAGGGGGCACATTATATTTCAAACAATTTGAAGTCGAATGATCGTTAAAGGATAACTGTACTTTTAAAACATACTAGCTTCTTAGTTGTCCTGGGAGGGACAACAAGCAATTTTGCAGATGTAAACTTTTACTTCTGCCCTTTCTTTCCTTGCAGTTTCAGAGGTTCAAACTAGTGTTAGCATAATTTTCTATACAACAGTCTATTTCCAGTCATCTGACCAGAACCAGGACTAAGAACAAGAAAAGCATTTGGTATCCCTCTACATATGACATAATAGGGTGGACTCTCTGGAATTACTTAGATTGGTGATTGGCAAGATTTAGCTAATCTAATGCAGAGAATGCTTTTTTCAATAATTTGTGACAAATGTATTCATTGATTACATGATTGCAATGTAGTATAGAAATAATTTATGGTTGCTGTTACTAAACAGGTGTATGTAGCAGACCCTTTCTTTGTTCTCAGCTCTCTTCAACTTCCAAGTAAATATAATTTCTGTTTTGCCTACCTGTATTTTATTTAATGTATAGAACATAATGTTATTTCTCAAGCCTAGTGTCTAAACTCACCTGAAATTTAATTTGTCAATTTGCCATTTTGTTAAGATGTATAAGTTTGTGTCATCAGCAAAAATGGAACGTTTGCTTTGTTTCATCTCCCATATTACTAATAAATAGTTTGAAAAGAACTATGGACAATAGATTGGACTATAGTTTCCTGGTTCTAAGTCCACTCTATGCAATTCTGGGGCTGTCCTAGTTCATAAAGAGTGTAAGGACATAAGATATAATAGTGTTTGAATTATCGCACTAATTTTAAATATTGGTACATGTGACAAATGGCATCTAGGTCAGGTATAGAGATGCTCAAAACTGCCTGGGTGTGACTCACAGGGGGTTTATAGAATCTTGTTTAAAATTTCAGAACCCAAAACTTACTGATTCCCATTAAAGTTTATAGTGATTTTTCATACTATATTTTGACATTTGCGAGGCTAAATGGTGAGCTATTGTAGGTATAAAGAAATAGGAAGCTAGGCACTGCCAAGAAAAGCCTGTGCCAATAAAAAAAAAGAAAAAAAAAAGCAGCCAGGACAGAATCTCATCATGCTACTTCAAGGGTGACATCTTTTGACACGCATCCAACGTGTCTAGGGATGTCTTAAAGGTGTGCATTGTATTACAGCATGGTTTAGGGGGCATTCTCAGTCACAATGTAATTTTGCAGCATATTTTTTGGCTGAGGAATTTCAGACAGTAGCAGCACCTTAATCTACTATTTGATATCAGTTGACCTTTTTCAAGTAGCATGACTGGCTGAAGTATTAGTTCCAATATACCCAATGTTTTTTGGCAGATAAAAGTTGGCATTGCTAATAAACCATATTTCTCCTCTTTCACCAATTCTGCCAGAACACTTAATTCTTTAAACTGGCTAGTGGAATTTTTTGAACACTCCATTTCTGGCTTTCTACAGAAACAGTCACAAGTAGAAGTTGCAGAGGAATATAGTTATGCCAAGCCATTGGTATGAAATATAGTTATGCCAATGTCCTTTCTCTTGACCTCTCAATATAATATCTATCTATCCTTAACCACTTCACCCCCTTCCTGACCAGAGCACTTTTTTCAATACAGCACTGCATCAATTTACCTGACAATTGCGCGGATGTGCGACGTGGCTCCCAAACAAAATTGACGTACTTTTTTTCCCACAAATAGAGCTTTCTTTTAGTGGTATTTGATCACCCCTGTGGTTTTTGTTTTCATTTTTTTGCGCTATAAACAAAAAAAGCAACAATTTTGAAAATAAAATGCATTCTTTTTTACATTTTGCAATAATAAATATCCCCCAAAAGTATATAAAAAACATTTTTCCTCAGTTTAGCCCGATACATATTCTACAGATTTTTTTTTTTTTTTTTTTTTAAATCCTAATAAGTGTGTATTGATTGGTTTTGCGCAAACGTTAGAGCGTTTACAAAATAGGGGATAGTTTTATGGCATTTTTATACATTTTTTTTAATACCAATGGCAGCAATCAATGATTTTTATCGTGACTGCCACATTATGGCAGACACAGCGGACATTTTTGGGATCATTGTCATTTTTACAGCAATCAGTGCTATACAAATGCACTGATTCCTGTGTAAATAACACTGACAGTGAAGGGGTTAATCATTAGGGGGCAGTGTATGGGTTACGTGTTCCTTGGGGAGTGTTTCTAACTGTGGGGGGGTGGCTACTTGTCACATGTCACAGATCTCTGCTCCCGATCACAGGGAGCAGAGATCAGTGACACTGTCACTAGGCAGAATGGGGAGTTGCTTGTTTACATTAGCATCTCCCCGTTCTTCCTCTCCGTGAGGCGATCGCAGGTATCTCCGCAGCAATCGAGTCTGCGGGACCCACGACCCGACTCACGGAGCTTTCCACAGATGCGCGCTGACTGCCTTTTAAAGGGCCATGTACAGGTGCGAGCCAATCTGCCGGCGTATATCGGCATGAGGAGGTCAGCAAGCGGTTAAAGTGTCACTAAACTCATATCAATAAATGCTGTAATATATGCTGTTCATTCTCACTCAGTCACTGTGGGATTGGTTTTCTGTATTCTGCAAAACACCTGGTTGATCCTACTATTCCGTCTCCCCCTCCTGTTTATGCCCCCAATGCAGCTGGGGATTTTGCAGAACAGTGTTGGCAGCTCTGCACATGTTTAGTTTTCAGTGAGTTTCTATGCAGAGCATTGCCTCTCAAACATGTGGGCGTATACTGTACACAGTGGTAAATTACAGTCCACTCCCTCCTCCTCCATGCCCACTAACCAGCTAAACACAATGGGGGTGGGATATTACATGTAAATTGATGGAGACCTCACCTCCCTTTTATTCTAAGACACAGACTGGAGGGGCGTGACACAGCCTGTGACTGGCAGAAATCCACCCACACCATGTTATTGGCAAAAATAAAGGCTGTTTTTTATTTTTTATTTTGAACATGTGACCAGCAGCAGAGGATTAGAAGCTCCTCTTGCTTATGTTTCCCTGCAGACAGACTAGGAAAGAGCTATTTCATGTGACAGCTGTGTATAGATTAGGAAAAAGGTACTTAGATTTTTTTTACTAATTAAAATAATTACAGTGCCATCATCTATATACAGAAATAGAAGGGACATGTAAATTAGACTGTTTGTTTAGTATCACTTTAATTTTCCCATCTATTTATCTTAATTATGAATTCATTTGGACCTCCCTTCCAATATCTATATCCCACCAACCCCCTTTAAATTGTCTACCCTTGTAAATTAAGAAATTGTTGGAGTGCTCCATTTTTGCGTGTGCATCTCTATCCAATTTTTCTCCGGAGGCCAGCTGGCACTGACAAAATGTTTAAATGTGGCACAAGGGAGGGTTTGGATAAAGCCCGACATTGCTCTTGAGGAGGCCATGCTCCAGGATGATGACAGCTGCCATCCAGAAGCACCATTCTTTAACCACTTCCCGACCAGCGCACGACGATGTACGTCGACAGAATGGCACGGGCAGGCATATTGGCGTACAGGTACGTCCAATATTCAATGCCACCCTGCCATCGGAAGCGCGCCGCCGGCGGTGCGCTCCCACGCTGGTCGGGACCCCCGTGAGTCCGGTCGCGGGACCCACGGACTCGATCGCCGCGGGCATCCCCGCGATCGTCTCACGGAGCGGCCAAATGGAGGAAATGCCGAGTAAACAGCATTTCTCCATTCTGCTTAGCAACTAGTGACACTGATCTCTGCTCCATGTGATTGGAGCAGAGATCAGTGTTCACTAAATGAAAGCCCAACCCCCCACAGTTAGTAACACACCCCTAGGAACACTTAACCCCTACACTGCCACCCACTGGTTAACCCCTTCACTGCCGGTGTCATTTACACAGGAATCACTGCATTTATATAGCAGTGATTACTGTATAAATGACAATGGTCCCAAAAATGTTTTAAAAATGTCCGATGGGTCCCCCACAATGTCGCAGTCACAATAAAAATCGCTGATCGCCGCCATTACTAGTAAAAAAAAAATAATAAAAAATTATTAATAAAAATGCTATAAAACTATCCCTATTTTGCGCAAACCAATCAATAATCGCTTATTGCGATTTTTTTTACCAAAAATATGTAGAAGAATACGTATCGGCCTAAACTGAGGGAAAAAAATGTTTTTTTATATATTTTTGGGGGATATTTATTATAACAAAAAGTAAAAAATAATGCGTTTTTTTCAAAATTGTCGCTCTATTTTTGTTTATAGCGCAAAAAATAAAAACCGCAGGGGTGATCAAATACCACCAAAAGAAAGCTCTATTTGTGGGAAAAAAAGGACGTCAATTTTGTTTGGGAGCCACGTCGCACGACCGCGCAATTGTCAGTTAAAGCGACGCAGTGCCGAATCGCAAAAAGTGGTCTGGTCTTTGATCAGCAAATTGGTCCGGTCTGAAAGTGGTTAAAAAAGCCCATTATATTTATTTTCATGTGCATTTATTTGTTATTTTTTCGGTATTTTTTGGTACTGATGCAGTGGTTGGCACAGAGGACAGACACTTCTGCACACAAGGGCCCGGCTCATCTGAAATTCCTCTTCTTTGAAAAACATAGTCTCTCTTCTTCCAAGCACTCTGCCATTTTTTTCTTTATCTCTCTATTTATAGGTTTATTTATTTATTTATTTTTTATTATAGACCGGGCCAAAACACAGGGGAAGGGCAGCAAGTAGTAAATGGAGGATAGTAATCCTATGGTCAGTGGTAAGGGCAGGTAACAGCAAAAAATTAAGTGTAGAATCATACAGCCATAGGCTACCAGACCTTTTTCACATTGTGTTAATATGTTGATTGGGACTGATTTATTAAAGGCAAATAGGCTTTTCACTTTGCAAGTTCATTTTTTTGCCAAAGTTTGGTGAATGAGGTAAAGTTTTGCTGAATTTTATCAACCAAATATGTACAAGCAAAAATTTTTGTTTTTTCAAATTTTCTTTATGATTGGATATTGGGGAACAAACTTCCATTCAAAGAGCAAACTTCCCTTGCATAGTGCACAGCCTACTTGCCTTTAGTAAATCAACCCTTATCTCTTATATTTAGGGCAAGGTTCCTGGCCTGGATTGTGACATAAACTTAACTCTAACATAACACTCTAACATAACAATGTTAACATACTCCTACTCGTCCTAGAAAAGGGAAATTGGGACTTTGAGTGAGGCTGTAGACATTGTGAAGGTGAACTCAATGGAAAAATATATTTATTAATCATAAAAAATGCATAAAACATCTCAGAGGCAGAACCACATACAAGAAAAAACATTATAATAAATGTAATTCTGGTAATATTGACACGCGCATAAGTATGTAAACATGCAATACAGGCATCAAGGGTACGACAGTGCATAACAACCAAGCGCCACAGTGGTCTGAAACGATATGTAATTACATTTAATGAGTTAATCTATATACATATGTCATCTAAGCAACATTGCGAGTAAAATACAAAATTGTAAAACCAGTGGGACCGTGCTGGATTGACAGTAGATGATATTATTAACCCTTTCATGACTAAGCCTATTTTTGGAATTTGGTGTTTACAAGTTAAAATCCATATTTTTTGCTAGAAAATTACTTGGAACCCCCAAACATTATATATATTTTTTTAGCAGAGGCTCTAGAGAATAAAACGGCGATTGTTGCAATATTTTATGTCACACGGTATTTGCGCAGTGGTGTTTTAAACGCAACTTTTTGGGAAAAGGGACACTTTCATGAATAAAAAAAAAACAAAACAGTAAAATTAGCCCAATTTTTTTGCGAAATGTGAAAGATAATGTTACGCCGAGTAAATAGATACCAAACATGTCACACTTTATAATTGCGCGCACTTGTAGATTGACGACAAAGTACGGTACCTAAAAATCTCAATAGGCGACGCTTTAAAAAATTTTTACGGTTACCAGGTTAGCGTTACAGAGGAGGTCTACTGCTAGAATTATTGCTCTCGCTCTGACGATCGCGGCGATACCTCACATGTGTGATTTGAACACCGTTTACATACGCGGGCGCGACTTCCGTATGCGTTTTCTTTGCTTCGCGAGCTCGCGGGGACGGCGGGCGCTTTGAAATTTTTTTTTTTTATTTTTTTATTTTTTTTATTTATTTTTAAATGACTAAATTGTTTAAAAAAAAAAAAAAAAAATTTGATCACTTTTATTGCTGTCACAAGGAATGTAAACATCCCTTGTGACAGTAATAGGTGGTGACAGGTACTCTTTATGGAGGGATCGGGGGTCTAAAAGACCCCCCACCCCTCCTTTACACTTCAATGTATTCAGATCGCCGAAAACGGCGATTCTGAATACCGGATATTTTTTTAAAACCGGCGCCATTGGCAGCCGAGTAAACGGGAAGTGACGTCATGACGTCGCTTCCGTGTTTACGATGAGGAGACTGGAACGAAGCCGATTACGGCTTCGTTCCAGTTCCTCCCCAGCAGCCAGAGCCGACGGATCGCAAATCGGTGCTCCCGATCGAGCGGGAGCACCGGTAACAGCGGCGAGAGGCGGCGGGAGGGGGGGACGTCCCCTCCCGCTCCTCCGGCATAACAGCCGAGCGGCTTTTAGCCGCATCGGTTGTTATGCCTGGATAGCCAATCGCCTGCTGTAAAAAACGGTACCGGGATGATGCCTGCAGGTGCGGGCATCATCCCGGTATAACCCTCGGAAGCCGAGTACGCAGATGTGCGTACGCTCGGCGGGAAAGGGTTAAAATCGATATGAGTTCAGTACATATATCTGCATCCCTATTTTCCGACGCGTTTCGTGTATGGAACACTCATCAGGGATGGAGGCACATTATATTTGTGCCTTATTCAAAGTCCCAAATTCCCCCCTCTTTTCATTACTCCTACCCTTCATCACATTTTTACATTCCTTTCATTCACTATGTTTTTGATTTTTTGTTTTCAAATATAAGGCCAAAATGGGCAGGAACAGAGTTCTGAATATCAAGACCACTAATGGGTAATTATAAAGTGCTAAAGTGTCACAGGTAAATAAACAAAAAAAATCATATATACATAAACAATCTGGTAAGTAAATGCAGTATTAACAGTCCACAGTGAAAGCAGTTGATATTGAAGTTCTAGGATGTCCAATATTGTTTCAGTGCTCCAACCAATGCTACAGTGACTTCAAACACATGCTCCCCCTGTGTGGTTGTGCCTACCTCAGGGTATGCGAGTACCGAGAATGCAGTCATATTTTGTATAATACAAACATTCATGAGTTCAAAAATAAATCAAAGCCTACCATTGGCAAAAAAATATAAACCCTCGCTCTCCCTCTAAATCCAACAAAATGTGGGGAGCAAGAGGAGAACGAGGCTCAAATACGTCAATAAATTTTTCTACATCTTCTTCTTCACAGCTGTCCATTCCAGATAAGAAAAAATCAAAAATAACGTAAATGGAAGTCACCGAACAAAGAATCACAACTTACTAAAAAAAGCATATGGTGGAGGCTGTTTCTATCACTCATCACAAAGGTCTCTTGGGTAACCAGGTAACTGACTCATGTGATGGCTCATCTGAGCAATCTATCTCTGGCATGTCCTCTATACAAAACAGTATGACCAATAATGGCGATCCTATGGGGGATTATAATCCCAAGCTAACTAATATTATATCATAGCCTTGCCCATATGCAATTTCCGACAATCATCTAAACATTATTAATCTTTCTGATTATACTTTATCTGTAAATGAAACATCCGTTTTGTCAAGAGGTCTAAGCTTCTGTCCCAAATCTGATTTACGTGCTGTACACGTCATCGCGCAAGCTTTCGACGGACTGTTTGTGTATCCGTGTGTGGTCAAGTCCGTTCAGTGGAAAGTACGACGGACTGTCCGTCGGATTGTATGACGGACTAAGTACGCCATACATTCCGCTCGTGTGTACGCGGCATTAGTTTTTGTTTCAACAACTTGACTAATATGTCCAAAGAAGAAAAAAATGCTCTGGTAATTTGACCAAACAGACACAATTAACTATTAAACCAGCCGACAAGGGGGGTAATATCGTCATAATGAACAACTCACAGTATAAAGATATGTGTCTTAAAATCTTGAACAATCAGGCTTGGTACAAATTAATCTCAAGATCACTGATTTATAAAATTCGCTAGAGATTTTTACTTACTGGTAGATAATGCATATGCAGGCAAAATTATCAACCTGCAAACTTGGGAATTTATTAGGACACCTTACCCTAAAATACCGACTTTTTATAGCCTCCCTAAGGTGCATAAAAATAAGGCAATACCCCCAGGACACCCAATTGTATCAGGGTGTTGATTTCTCCCAGAAAATCTGAGTAAATTTATTGATGAACAAATTTGACCTTATGTTAACAATTTATCATCGTTCATCAAAGATACTATACCTCTTCTTCAACAGTTGGAGGAGATGGTTGTGCCTCCTGATGCCCTGCTGGTGGCAGTTGATGTTGAAGCTCTATATAGCTCCATCTCCCACCAGTAGGGCATCAAGGTTATAAGCCATGTTATCTCCCAATCACATAGAGACAATCGTCCATTTGATCATTTTCTCCTTTTGGCCTTAGAACACATACTAACACGTAATATGTTCTCTTTTGATGGTTCCCACTACCTCCAAGTACAGAGCATGGCGATGGGGACATGTTGTGCCCCATCCTATGCCAATTTGTACTCGGGGGATTGGGAACAATCTTTTCTGTCTGAGGAGGCATTTTTACCACTGACTGTAAATTCTAAGTAGGAATCATTACATAGACGATATCTTAATCGTTTAGTCTGGTCCTCCAGATGTACTAATTTCCTGTTTGGATGCCATGAATAAAAACTCATACAATTTTAAATTTACCATAACGTATAGTACCTCTTATATTAATTTCCTTGATATTATAATATCAAAGGAAAAAGATGGTAAACTAACTAGCGCATTGTATCATTAGGATACCACTTGTAATACTATTTTACATGCTGGCAGTGCTCCCGCTGCGCCCCTTATTAAGTCATTTTAGTTTAGCCAATATTTATGGCTGCATCGGAATTCTATACACAACCTAATATTCCAAAAACCTGAGAGATTGTTTGCTTTTGAGGGGCTATTCACTTGCTTGCCTAAAGAAGGCCTTAAGAGGGCCACCCAGAGATCAAGGCAGGACCTACTATATAAAAAAACAACTATAGCAAAGATGATTGAAACTACATGCAACCCTTTAAGAATAATCACTAGATACACTAAGCAAAATCACCAAATCAATAGGATTATCTCTAAATACTGGCATCTTTTAAATATAGATCTGTTATTAAATCCCTTTGTGCCTTATAAACCATCCATCACATATCATAGAACTAAATCCTTAAAGGATATCCTAATACAAAGCAAATTTACAGGGGAGTTCCACGCTGATCCTGGTACGTTCCGCTGTGACGGTTGCAATTTGTGCCAATATATGTATATCGGTGAAAATGTGATCTTACCCAATCTTAGGGTTTTCAAACCAACCCATTACACAAATTGTAAAGCCATAGACGTTGTCTACATGTTGGTGTGCCAATGTGGTGCATTTTTATGTGGGCAAAACTAAACAATTCCACAAAAGAGCGTCAAGACACATTGCTAGTATGAAGAAATCCTGCCCTTCCCCTGGGCCTCCATGTAAGGTACATCCATGACAATAGCATCCCTAAAATCAAATTCCTTATATTGGACAGAATACACCCAAACACTTGGGGAGGTGACTGGAATAGGATCCTGTTGCAGTAAGAAACTAGATGGATAGCAATTTTGAATTGCTACGTCAGCCCCAGGTCTCAATGACATAATAAGCTATTGTCCGTTTTTTAGAAGACTTTGCCTCAGGAGGTTGGGAAAAATAAAAACATTAGACACTATTTTTCATATGATGTTTGTTTTTATAGTCTTCCCTATAACACTTACCATATAGTGGATGGGATTTATGAGTTTTTTGTAATTTATATTATTACTTTATAATTCATTGGTATGATTGTGTTTTTTTGTTTTTCCCATCCTTTCTTTACCCTCTATTTCTCATGTACACTCATATTTGGTCTACAGTGTGGGTTCTGCTATGTCTCATATGACATTGCTTTATTTTGTAGTTCTTATTTCCAATTTTTGTGCTTCCCATCCGGCACACCCAGGGATGTGCCCGCTATCTGTTTGGCGTTGGCATACCGGTTTACTCACAGCATTTGCCATGAATTTGCGCTTAGCGCAGGGTGCCACTCCCCCCGGGGGGTCATGCGCTTTTCGTGCCCCTGCCTTCTCCCTATCAGGATACTAATTTGCCGTCTCTTTAATGCTAGTATTTGTGCAATGTTCTGCTATAGTACCGCACATGTATGATTTAATATTTTATTTCCCAGGTGCTCCTTCTGATTGTCTCATCGGATGACTTCCCAATGTTTTTACGTAAAATGTGCCGGGTTGTTGTCTTGGTGACGCTATGCTATCAAGCATGCATGTGCCTCATTTACATGCGACGCTCGCCATCTACCATCGCAATTATGTAATTTTGCTTGCTCGAGCGTCTCGGTTTTCTATTTAAACTGTTCAGCGGTAAATGCATGCTATACTCATACCGCGGAAGTATATCTATTTACTCCTTGTCATACAAGTAACCAGGTAAACAAGCTGCTTTGCTATTTTACCCTCATGCTGTCACTCTAGTACTTACTTTTGGGCATTTGTGATAGCTATCCACTTGCATCCTTAGGCATACACCTTGGATTATGGCTGGACTTTTTGGATTGCTACTTACCTTTTTGATCCTTAAATTTGGGTAGGTGTTGTGTTCATCTTAGTTTTCAAGTCATCTTCAAAGGCATGTTTAGCTTGTTGTTTTTTTCAAATACACAATTTATTTGTCACTATTTTTAGATCTTTAGTCTGCGAGCCTTTTCTTTTCCCTGGAGATTGTGCGGAGACCCTCACTGGGACTCACTGACTTTTTGGATTGGGTGAACTTTTTAATATTAGCCGCACACATTTTTCTTATCATGTGTCATGTGGGATACCATGCAGAATCTTCATTGATGTAAGATCTTTTTATCCTCCTTAAATTGCCCCTGTACACTGCACTTGCAGAACAAAATGTATGTTCTATTTGATATACTAATGCAATATCTTCTTCTATTAGACATTTTGGCTCTATATTTTTTGAAGAAGGGCATCAAGTCATTGGGTCTTAAAAAGAGATGCTTTTTATATGTCTTCAATCTACTTTCCAATTGGATATGTATATTCCACATGATTTATTTTTAAACTAATGAATGTTTTTATTATACAAAATAAACTTTATATTTTTACATACTCTACTGTTTCCAGTTACGTTCAAAATTCCATTTCCAAGGGGGCTGTTTCTTCTTTCTATACAACCGGGAAATGGTGACTGCAAATGTCTGTTTTCTGTGACTATTGTTTTTTTTTTTTATATTTCTGGCTGCAGGATCTCAACCGTCCCTCCACCTGATACTGGGATAAAAGACCACCGGTCAGAAAACCAGAGTGACAGTTGAAATCTCCTGGGAGCCCTGACACTCAATGCAAAGGTCTGGTTTATTTTCAAAGAAAGTAGAAAACTAACATAAAACACTAAATGAATAATACAGAGCATATAAAACAAAAAGAAGGAGGGTTGATACGATACCGTAAGTACTTTCTTTTGGGTTCTGTATTCTGCCTGGGCTCCAAGAAAGAGGAAAAACTCTAGCTGGCCATTGCCTTGTATAGCATTTTCAGACACAACCCACACAAACACTCTCTGTTTGTGCGTGTAGTCCTCTGACCAATGAGACACCATAAGAGGCCGCCCTTCCTAATCACTAGGACATATATTCTTCCCCCAAACATCTTGCAGGAAGTACATTTTGGTCTCCACCAGGTGGCAGCATCTTCCAGTAACAGCTGGCCTTTGATGTTGCTGTAATTTAGGAAAACAGTCATTTTAATTTGCACCTCACCAGGAGGTCTTAGCTGATGCTATTCTACCCCTCATACATCACATCAGGAGGCCTATGTAAAAACTTATTTTAGGAGATGAATCCCCATTTATGACTCCTTGTTACAAACACCCTGCTGGGTAAACTTGATGTATTGGTATTCTAAGACCACTTCCAACATAGGCCAAATGGCTTTATTAACCAGGCATTAAAAATCTATAAATGTCTAATATATAAAAAAAAAAACATGTTGACTTCCAACAGGTCAAATTGTAAGTAGACATGTCAGGTTGTCCCAAAAATTGCATAATATAAATTTGTCCTATGCATTAAAGGGCCAGGTTTAGGAGCAGGAGAATGCTGAAACTGTAAAAGAATAGGTGAAAATATGGTGAGCCATAGAAATAGAAAGAATTGAAGAAGACAGCCAATGAGATACTAGCATACTCAGCAGGAGTCAGATGCATTGAGGGATTAGGACCCTACATAGGAAAAAAAGCAAAGTGTAACAAGAACATAAATTGTCTGGTAAATTTTTTTTGGTTCATACAATATGTGTCTTCAATAGACATGTGCATTCGTTTTCGTCCGAATGCATTTTCGTCCGAATTTCAGGTATTTTCATTTTCGTTTTGACAAACGATAACGAAAGTGCAGAATCTGAAAAATAAAAATGCTTTATTTTCGTTTTCTTTGTTACAACAGTTCGATATAGAATAGGAGATTCAACGTGACTCTGACAATAACAATCTGTGTCTATAGAACCTGTGGTCAAATGTGCCTAACCTTACCTCTATTAGTCCAAGATTATATAGAGAAAATATTCGACAGAGAGAAAAGATTTGACAGAGAGAAAAGATTCTAAAGTGCTAATTTTAAAGGCTAAAATGCAAGTTACTGTCCTAAAAAGTGTCTGGGGACCCGAGTCCTGCCCCAAGGGACATGTATCAATGCAATAAAAATTGCCGTTTTTTTGGGAGCAGTGATTTTAATGATGATTAAAGTGAAACAATAAAAGTGTAATATTCCTTTAAATTTCGTACCTGGGGGGTGTCTATAGTATGCCTGTGAAGGGGCGCATGTTTCCCGTGCTTAGAACTGTCCCTGCACAAAACGGAAAATTTATGTCAAATACTTACCGTAATTTTCCTTTCCTGATGGTCTCAATGGCAGCCTACATGTGGGTTTAGTCCCGCCTCCATTACCCTATAGGACGACACTCCCATAAATCTTTGCTCCCTGCCACAGGCCGTGTTCGGTAACTATCCTACTCCAGCCATTTGGGAGGGAACTCCTGCTGCCATGGAGTCCATCAGGAAAGGAAAATTACAGTAAGTATTTGACATAAATTTTCCGTTTTCCTGACAGACTCCATGGCAGCCTACGTGTGGGAAATAACTCGCCAAGACACACCCGGGTGGGCAAGAAATGCTGCTTAACAAAGATTTATTTGACACCGTCAACTGACAAAACTTTAACTCCAAAATCAACTGAGGATAAAGCCGCTGGCTCAACACAATAATGAGACATAAAGGTGTGAATGGAAGACCATGAGGCTGCCCTGCATATCACGTCAGGAGCCACATGGCGAGAAGCTGCCCACGAGGTAGAAAGACTTCTGGTCGAATGTGCCGTCACCGCCTGAGGAGGAGCCAAGCCCTTTTCTCTGTATGCCCACTGGATCGCTTGAACTATCCATGCTGCAATTGCCCTGACTGATGCTCTAGTGCCCTTGTTCTTTCCACAGAACAGAACGAACAGGAAGTCCGACTGTCGGAACGGAGCTGTAGCTTCTAAGTAGAGCTTTAAAGAGCGTCCAACGTCAAGAGGATGAATATCTGAGGAATCCGAGGATCTGAATAAGGGTAGAGAGATTTCCTGATTATCATGAAAAACCGAAGTGACCTTAGGGTTTGACCCCAACATTGGAACTAGGACCACTCTGTCCGGAAAAAAGGTTAGGAAAGGCTCCTTGACTCCCAGAGCTTGAATTTCCAAAACTCGTTTCACTGAGGTGACCGCCACCAGGAACGCGGTTTTCAAGGTAAGTTCTCGGATGGAGAGATCCTTACTGAGCAGAGAAAAGAAGTCCAAGACTAGGGGTAGATCCCATTTAGGGAACCTGGGTTTCCTTTGGGGTCTCAATCTTACAGCACCCTTAAAAAACTGCTGAATAAGAGCGTGGCTGGCCCACTGAACCCCTGTAAAAGCAGAAATAGCTGAAACTTGAACCCGAAGGGAGCTAACTGATAACGGTAAGTCTAGACCTGATTGCAGGAACCCCAACACATCTTGAACTGTGGGTGAAACATAGGAACTGGTTCTGGAGGACATATAATAAATGAACTTGGCCCAGATTCGTTCATACACTTTATTAGTGCTTCTTCTCCTTGCACTTAGGAGAGTGGGGATGGCTTCCTTAGGACACCCTAGAGCTTCCAGCCTTCCCCTCTCAAGAACCAGACCTTCAACCGGAGCTGAGCCGGACATGGATGGAGAACCGACCCTTGGGAGAGAAGGTCCCGCCTGGACGGAAGAGGAACCGGGTCCCGAAAGCTGAGCAGGGACAGGAGAGGAAACCAGGGCCTGTTGGGCCAGTACGGAATTATTGCCAATACTTCTACTCCTTCCCATCTGAGTCTCTTCAGAAATTGGAAGATGATTGGTGTTGGAGGGAAGGCATATGCCTTGTGGAATCGCCATTGTTCTGTTAGGGCATCTATCCCGTAGGCCTGCGGATCCTTGAACCTTGAATAGAACCTTGTTAGCTTCTTGTTGAAACGAGAGGCGAATAGATCCACTTCTGGAGACATTCCCAGGGATAGAACCCAGTGGAACACTTCTTCGTGAAGGGTCCACTCGTTGTTGTCCAAGTGGACTCGTGAAAGAAAGTCCACCTGGACATTGAGGACTCCGGGTACATAGGCTGCTGTTAGGTTGGACAGATTCCTCTGGGCCCAACGCATTATTGGATCCACTTCCTTCAGCAAAGACCGACTTCTGGTGCCCCCTTGCTTCCTCACATATGCGACCGCAGTCGTATTGTCCAGCCTGAGGACTACGGATGCACCCACTATCAGATGCGGAAATGCCAACAGCGCTAGGAAGGCTGCTCGTAGTTCCAACACATTCGACACTATTCCCCGAGAGGGAAAGTCCCAAATGCCCTGGGCCACTTCCGACAGACAATGTGCCCCCCAGCCTTTGTTGCTGGCATCTGATATCACTGAGATCCATTTGATTGGCAGAAGAGAATGACAATTCAGTAGATTCTCCCGACGAAGCCACCAAAGGAGGGAACCTCTCATGGTCTGAGTAACTTCGATGGACTGGGCCTTCTCTCCCGACCATTGACGGAGAAACCCCACCTGAAAGGGGCGCATCCTCCATTGTGCCCACTTCACCATTGGTATAGTAGACACCATGGTGCCAATGATCTTTAGGCAATGAAGAGCACTGAGACGAGATGAGGAGAGAGCTAGGTGGATCCTGTCTCGTATTACTGCAATCTTCTCCTCGGGTAGAGAGATGGTACCTCTTGCCGTGTTGAACAGAGCGCCGAGGAACACGAGAGACTGTGTAGGAACCAACTGGCTCTTCTCTAAATTTAGGAGCCAACCGAATTCTTTGAGGGTTGTAATGACTTGATCCCTGTGGCTCAAGAGACAATCCTTGTCCTGAGCGAGAAGAAGCAGATCGTCTAGATAATGATGAATCCGGATCTTTCTGATTCTCAACAAGGCTACAACTGCCAGAAGGACTTTCGAGAAAGTGCGAGGGGAGGTTGACAGTCCGAAAGGAAGGCAAGTAAACTGTAAATGGAACTGGCCAATGGAAAAACGAAGGAACTGTTGGAACTCTGTGGCCACTGGGACGTGAAAATAGGCGTCTTTGAGGTCTATTGAGACAAGCCAGTCCCCTGGCTGAACTGAATGTTGAATTGTGGAAAGTGTTTCCATCTTGAACTTTTCCTTTTTTATGTAGCGATTTAGATGCGTCAGGTCTATTACGGGTCTCCATGTACCGTTCTTCTTCTGGACCAGGAAAAGAGGTGAATACATTCCCCTGCCGCGCTGGACATCTGGAACAGGAATAGCGGCGCCTTGATCCAATAAAGATTTTATGTAAGCTAAAAGAATTTGTCTTTTTTCTTCCGATTTTGGAATGGATGTGGGAACACATTTGAGTTTGGGTACACTGCTGAACGTCCACGTGTGTCCGGAGGAACCCGTCTTGACGGTCCAAAAATCCTGGATCAAGGCCGCCCAAACGTGCCAAAAGTGGAACAAACGTGCTCCTACCCTGACCGCCTGGACGGGCTTGATCTCAAAAGGACTTAGTCGGCTCCTTCTCCCCCATTGAACTGCTTTTCGCAGACTTCTTGAGAGATGTCTGCCGGGACCTCCAAGATCTGGAAAATTCTCGTCCAGGCCTGTAAGTGCGTGCCTCCCTAGCACGATCTTGAACCTGCTTCCTAGGGAACGATCTTCTTTGACTCTGCAGGCGTCTATCCTGGGGAAGAAACCCCGACTTTCCCCCAGTGGCTCGAGTTATGGCACTATCCAGCTTATTGCCGAAAAGGGAAGAACCGTCAAAAGGAATACGACACCAAACCTGCTTAGAGGCAGGATCGGCCAACCAAGGACGGAGCCAAAGGGCACGCTTGGCAGTTACAGATGAGAGCATAACTCGAGCCACCAGACGGATAATGTCTTCAGAAACATTCCTGAGTGAATCATCAACATTATTGGACCAAACCTCCATTGCTCTAGACAGAGCCGCTAAGGCCAAAGCCGGCTTACAGGCCATGCCAGCCGTTAGGTAGATCCGCTTTAGGTCGGAATCAATTCTCCTGACCAGAGCGTCCTTAAAGGAGACTGTGTCTTCCAGGGGAAGGGTCACATGCCTGCCCAGTCGCATTACCGCTGCGTCCACTAGAGGGGGAGACTCCAAATTCTTAACCTCTTCTTCCTTGAAAGGATAAAGTCTCTGAATTTTAGAAAGAAGAGAATTGCTTTTCTCTACCTTACTCCATTCGTCTGAAATCACTTCTCCCAGTTCTGAGAGGAAGGGGAAGCTAATACGCTCTTTCCTCAATTGTTTGAAAAATTTTCTTTGTTTTGCTGGGGCCACTACCGGCTCTTCCCAGTTCAGTGTTTCCTTAATGGCTTTGACCAAGGGAGGGAGCAGGGCAAAGTCAAAACCTGAACCAGACTCTTCCTCCTCAGATTCACTTTCTGAAAGGACAGCAGATGGATGGCTAGGCAACGAGGAATCCCAAGTGTCCTGGGCCTGAACCTCCCTCCCCGGAGACCTTGGAGACTCTATGGGAGACAACTGGGGGGCTTCAAACTTCTTAAGACTGTCCTTAACCAATCTTTCCACCATAGACCTTAGCTGTTGGTCAGAGTCGCTCCTTTCACCTGTCGCTTTGATATAACAGTCATCACAAAGGGACTTGTCAGCAGGAACCTGTGTCTTGCACCCCCAGCATACACCTTCAGCTCCGAGACTTGGGCGAGCTGTTGAAGGGCGGGAAGATTCCCGGCTACGGAGACTGGTTCTCGCAGGAGAATCATGTCGTCTGGACCTGGAAGAGGAATGCCGGCGGTGGGATTTAGACGAATCACTTCCTCGGTGAGAACTTCGTCGTTGAGTAGACCTAGAAGGGCTGTAGAACAAACCAGCAGTGTTAGTGGAACATTCCCTAATGTTCCACTGCTTCCCCCCCCCCCGGCAGGTAACCCCAAAAAGAAGTACCTTCTCCGAGGGGGCTGGCCACTAGCAGGTGGTGAGGCATCCACAGGATCCATCAGGGCTGGAGAAAAAACAGCCTAATTTAAATACAGAAAAACAGCAAGGAGGCAGAGAACAAACTGATCCCATAAAGACACATACCTTGAAACAGAAGAATCAAAGCACAGGGATGATGCTGCAGGCTTCACAAACATCCCAGGGATACTACCAGCTGTTTTCCGTTTTTAAATTCGCCGCCATAATGACGTAACGATTTTTGTCACTAAAACGCTAGTGCGCATGCGCGAAGCCCGCATCGCGCATGCGCGAACCAAGCCTCGTCCTCGCTCCGGTCCCGCGCATGCGCAGAACGAACGAGCGGCGGAACGAGGAAGTAACTGGGCGGCTGGAACGCACGGAAACCAGCCGCCCAAACAAGCCAGATACAACGCACGGCGCTGTATGGGGAAAGAAAAAAACGAAGGGACACTGCACACAAAAAGAAAGCAAACGAAACAAATACAGGCTGCCATGGAAAGAAAACGGCTCACCACTCCAGTAGACGGACACCAGCCGAGGTAGGTCCCCACACATGCCGGACTTCTGAGAGGAGGAGGAGGGGAAGATGGGGCAAACAGTCACCTGCTAGTAGCAAGGTTCACGACTTCAAACGCGGTTTCACCTGTCAGTGACTAGGCATACACCTCTTCAGCGCCTCTTCCATATGCCCCTTTTCCATACTCCGCTAGTAGCTAGAGCTTATTGGAAATTTGCGACTTCCAAGTCGCACGGCCGGTCCGTAATGCAGAAAAAAGTAAGTCTTCAGGGTAAAAAGACACATGTTAAGTCCTATGGAGGAGGACAAAAAAAGAACACGGCCTGTGGCAGGGAGCAAAGATTTATGGGAGTGTCGTCCTATAGGGTAATGGAGGCGGGACTAAACCCACACGTAGGCTGCCATGGAGTCTGTCAGGAAAGTCTAATTTCTGCAGGAAAAAAAGTCCTTTAAAATCACTTGCGTCTATAATGAATTGTCGGCTCCCGTAATACAGAGAACACTCATTGAAAGTCATTGATAAAATAAATAAATAAATATATTTTTAAAAAAGCGTGGGGTTCCCCCAAATGGAATAACCAGGCCCTTCAGGTCGGGTATGGATATTAAGGGGAACCCCGCGTCAAATTAAAAAAAAATTGATGTGGGGGTCCCCCTAAAAATCCATACCAGACCCTTTATCTGAGCACGCAACCTGGCAGGCCGCAGGAAAAGAGGGGGAGACGAGAGAGTGGCCCCCCTCCTGAACCGTACCAGGCCAAATGCCCTCAACATTGGGAGAATGCTTTGGGGGTCTGTGACCCCTCAAAGCACCATGTCCCCATGTTGATGGGGACAAGGGCCTCATCCCCACAACCCTGGCCGGTGGTTGTGGGGGTCTGCGGGCGGGGGACTTAACAAGGGGACCCCCAGATCACGCCCCCCCCGTTTGAAATGGTAAGGGGGTGCAAAAGGACCCCTACCATTTCACAAAGAAAGTGTAAAAAATTGTTAAATAAGAAAAACACACTTTTGAAAAAGTCCTTTATTAAAAATAAAAAAAAATAAAAAAATATTCCAGCAGTGGTAATCCACTCTTGCTATCCAGCGATGGATGATCATCTCTCCAGCGATGGCTGATCTGATCCAGTGCAGCAAATCCATCCATCTTCTGTCTCCACGGAGGAGACACTGCGAGTTCCCGGTGGCCTGACGTTTCTTATATGCGGAGGGCGGGGCCACCCATTGCCTGACCCCACCCCCCTCTGACGCGATGGGGAAGCCGGACTTCCCCAATGATGTAACGCAGGTTTCCGTTACATCAGAGGGGGCGGAGCCACCCGCACATCACTGGGGAAGCCCGGGTTTCCCCTTGCGTCAGAGGGGGGCGGGGTCATGTGACGGGTGGCCCTGCCCTCTGCATATAAGAAACGTCAGGCCGCCGGGAACCCACAGTGTCTCCTCCGTGGAGACAGAAGATGTATGGATTCGCTGCGCTGGATCAGATCAGCCATCGCTGGAGAGATGATCATCCATCGCTGGATAGCAAGAGTGGATTACCACTGCTGGAATCTTTTTTTTTTTTTTAATAAAGGACTTTTTCAAAAGTATGTTTGTCTTACACTTTCTTTGTGAAATGGTAGGGGTACTTTTGTACCCCCTTAACATTTCAAATGGGGGGGCGGGATCTGGTGATCCCTCGTTAAAGGCCAGGGTTGTGGGGATGAGACCCTTGTCCCCATAAACATGGGGACATGGTGCTTTGAGGGGTCACAGACCCCCAAAGCATCCTCCCAATGTTGAGGGCATGTGGCCTGGTACGGTTCAGGAGGGGGGTGCTCTCTCGTCCCCCCCTCTTTTCCTGCGGCCTGCCAGGTTGCGTGCTCGGATAAAGGGTCTGGTATGGATTTTTAGGGGGACCCCCACATCAATTTTTTTTTAAATTTGACGGGGGGTTCCCCTTAATATCCATACCAAACCTGAAGGGCCTAGTAATTGAATTTGGGGGAACCCCATGCTTTTTAATTTATTTATTGATTTATTTTATCAATGACTTTCAATGAGTGTTCTCTGTATTACGGGAGCCAACAATTCATTATAGCCGTGAGTGATTTTAAAGGACTTTTTTTCCTGCAGAAATGACACTTTGTGCAGGGACAGTTCTAAGTACGAAATATAAAGGAATATTACACTTTTATTGTTTCACTTTAATCATTATTAAAATCACTGCTCCCGAAAAAACTGCCATTTTTAAAACTTTTTTTGCATTGATACATGTCCCCTGGGGCAGGACCCAGGTCCCCAAACACTTTTTAGGACAGTAACTTGCATATTAGCCTTTAAAATTAGCACTTTTGAACATTGGAGTCCCATAGACTTTAATAGGGTTCTAAAATTCACACGAAGTATGCTATGTACTAGCTCTGTTGAATCTTCTTTATACATTCAACAGACACCATAAGCCTTCAAAGACAGATTCGACCATAATTAATGTGGATTTTTGGACTAATGCAATGTTTGAACGAAAAACTAAATAAATAAAAACGAATTTTGGGAGTAATTAAATAAATGTATTTTTCGGACGAAAATGAAATTTCAAAATGAAATATTTTACTCTGCACATTTCTAGTCTTCAATTTTTAATTAAAATCATGATTCTACCCCACCCCCAAATGATACCGGTCCATTTCTCCTGGAATGCAGATGGTGTAGGAAGTTTGGCAGATTTATTATTGACTTTGCCTTCATTAAAGTGGTTGTAATCCTCATTCTTGAAATCTGACATGGGCACATACTGTATATTTGTAGTGTTTACTTACCTTCTCTCCAAAACTCGGAGTCCTGTGTCTTTTTGCTGCTTCGTTCCACTGTTATCAGCATGACAACTTCTGACAAGCTCTCTGCCACATGAGTTAAAAGCAGCTTGAAATTTGTGGGAGGGAACTTAGAAATATATTAGCAGAGAGCTTGTCTATTCAGACTGCGGCTCTGCAGGTTTCTTCGTTCCTCTGCCTATGTGTGCCTTTCATCCAATCAGCTCACGCACAGTGTATGCCCAGACTCCACACTCAGTTGTGGAACAGGAAGAAATAGAAGAATATAGAAAGGGAAGACTGCAGATATACATGTAAAACTTATGTAGAGAGATGTTTTTCATCTCTGTGTATCATCTAAGGCTATTCACTTCACTGGGTATAGTAGAAGGTTTACAACTACTTTAAATATCCCCTGCTGGGTGAAAAGCAAGCACTGAGATTCCATATGTATGCTAAATCAAGGCAATGGGGGTTGACCTGTGATCTGATAGGGTAACCTTTGTGTGAATCTTGATTCTTCTGTATAATTTTCCTGATGGAAGTGAATAGGCACATTATATCCAGGGTGAGTTACATCTTTGCTCATGCTGTCTTTCTTAATCAGCCAGCATACAGTGTCCAGGTTTGGTATTTCACTACCTATAATCCACTGTTCCTTCTGTCTTCTAGAGTGCAACTGGCATACCACATTCATACCTCACAACAGTCCCAGATTGGCAAGACTTTCCCACATTCACAGCTCTGTCCCACTGTCCCACCATATAGAGGCTTTGTCCCGCATAATTTTGTTAACGGCATGGTAAGTTCTGGCTCAACAGCCTGAAGAAGGAGGCTACGCCTCCGAAACACGTTGCCATAGCAACCACTTGTATGTGTGTCAGAGAAAGCTAGCAGACTTATCATGAATTCCCCCTCCAGCCACGAGTTATGTCACGCAACGCCGGCTGGTCCGAGCGAGTTTTGAGCGGTGTGAGAGACAAGGAAGTGGGCTTCTATTATCAACCCTTCACCACGCTGCAATTCGATGTGAGTCAATTGAGTTACACAGACCAGGAGAGGAGGCTTGTATTGAGCTGTTCATGCCAATTTACATTGGATGTTTGTAAATGCAACCCTCAATTTTATAATCATATTTTATCAATAAATACAGTATTACACTAGGGCCGGATTGCACTCTCTCTCTTGCCTTGTATATTTTCAGATTTATGTCTGCCACCTAGCAGATTTGTGGAAGAGCTGCATCACCTAGAGCAGAGAACATTCATACAGATGGATACTGTTGGAATAGGAGCAGTGGGGGCTGCTGATATTGGTTTGTTTTTAACAACAAAATAAATCCTTTGCCATATGAGAATTTTTGTACAAATTTTCATTAATCGGTTCCAATATGCTGTGAAACAACAAGGAAAATGGGACAATAGTTCAATCGATTTTCTTATAGTGTGTACCCCACTTTAGTCGGGACAAGTGTTGGATGCTGGACTTGATGACTGCAGTGTGTTCAAGGGGAGGAGGGGGTGAGCTGAACCATAATCCTTATCTCCTTCCTGCTTGGGGAGTCCAGGAGCTGAGTGTGCACCCAGTGCACTGAAAGGGAGAGGACAGCTGTGGCTGCAGTGGATAGAAGAGTCAGCTACAGAAAGGTGCTGCTTTTACAAAGGTAACCATGTGGAAGGTGGTGGAGTTTTGGGGAAATGAGGGCAGGGGAGAGAGGGTTGAGTGTGTGTATGGGGGGGGGGGTGCAGAGGTTATAGCTGAGGAGAGGGGCAATAATGAGATGTGGATGGATGACTGCACGCTGTATGTAACACACTCCAGAACCATACAATGTGCCTAGCACTCTGTACGTAACGTATTCCAGAACCATACACTGGGCCTAGCACTCTTTTGCAGTCTGTACATAACGCACTCCAGAACCCAGCACCTTGTACATAAAGCACTACCGAACCCAGCACTCTGTACATAGTACACCCCTGAACCCTGCACTCTGTACATAGCACACACCTGAACACTTCCCTCTGTATGTAATGCATTCTTGAATCCTTCCGCTGTTTGTATAATGGACACTTCCACAGTTTATGCAGAACAATTTGTATTGGTCGCTTTTTTTTTTTTTAATCATTTTGCAGGGGTTTGTATGTGTCTGTGAGACTCTTTTCTTGTGGCACAGCAATCAAAACATACTTTATAAGTACAAGGAAACCTGGGTTTTGTTTAACCACGTCCATTAAGCCCCTCACATTGTTAAGAGTTTGACCACACCCACATTTGCCATTGTGCGTCGCTACCACCCTCAAGTGTCCTTCATTCTGAAGTTCAAAAGTTGGGAGGTATGAACATTGTAGTACAGTGAAGGAAAATGCTCTATATGGTGCAACAATATAAATTCATTGGCTTTAAAGGCAGCCTGGCCTGTTTAAATCTCCTAAGGAACAACAGCCTCCCTAGTCCCTTCTTTAACAGATGGGAGGTGTTGAGGGACCATGACAATTCCTCTGAAGAATTTGATATTATTATTATTATTATTATTATTATTTAGGATTTATATAGCGCCAACTGTTTGCGCAGCGCTTTACAATATGAGGGCAGACAGTACACTTACAATACAAATCAATACAGGAGGGATAAGAGGGCCCTGCTCGTTAGAGCTTACAATCTAGAAGTTATACACAGTCTCCACCTTATATGCAGAGGGAATTGGGTGGTCTTCCTGGATCTCCTGTAGTTTACTATTATCATTTTAGTTTTTGTAGTAGTTAGTATCAAGTTGTATCAAGTTGTCTGTACACCACTCAACCAGGTGTTGGACTTCCTCTTTATTGGGGTCTCCCCATTGTCATGTATAAGTCGGTTTGGAGTTGTATAATTTAGAATTTCACTATAGTATTAGAGGCATGAATAGGAATGCAATAATGTGTAAACAGGGTAAACAGGCAGCTGCAGGCATCATCCGGGTACCGTTTTTTTAGAGTGTCTAAAAGTCGCTCAATTTGCCCTCCCAGAGGAGCGGGAGGCGACATCCCCCCTCCCGCCGCCTTCCATTGCTCTTACCGGGCCTCCATCGGGAGACCCATTCTGTGATGCGCCACTTTGGTCGCTTAGAGACAGACTGGAATGAAGCTGTAAACGACCTTGTTCCAGTCTCCTGAAAGTAAACACGGAAGCGACGTCACAACGTCACTTCCGGTTTACTCGGCTGCCAATGGCGCCAGATTAAAAAAAATATACAGTATTCAGAATTACCGTTTTCACTGATCTGAATACTTTAAAGTGCAAATGAGGGATTGGAGGTCTTTTAGACCCCCGATCCCTCCATAAGGAGTACCTGTCACCTTCTATTACTGTCACAAGGGATGTTCACATTTTTTGTGACAATAAAAGTGATAATTAAAAAAAAACACACACAATTAAATAATATAAAAATAAATAAAATACATCATTTTTAAAGCTCACCCTTCTCCGCGAGCTCGCGCAGCAAAGAAAACGCATACGGGAGTCACGCCCGCATATGTAAACAGTGTTCAAATCACATATGTGAGGTAACGCTGCGATCATTCGAGCAAGAGCAATAATTCTAGCACTAGACCTCCTCTGTAACCTGGTAACCATAAAAAAAATGTAAAGTATCGCCTATGGAGATTTTTAGGTACTGTCGTTTGTTGCCATTCCACGAGTGCGTGCAATTATAAAGCATGACATGTTTGGTATCTATTTACTCGGCATAACATCATCTTTTACATTATATAAAAAAAATTTGGGCTAACTTTACTGTTTTTTTTTTTAAATACATGAAAGTGTCCCTTTTCCCAAAAAAGTTGCGTTTAAAACACTGCTGCACAAATACCGTGTGACATAAAATATTGCAACAATCTCCATTTTATTCTCTAGATTCTTTGCTAAAAATATATATATGTATATAATGTTTGGGGGTTCTAAGTAATTTTCTAGCAAAAAATACAGATTTTAACTTGTAAACACCAAATGCAATAGGCTTAGTCATGAAAGGGATAATATTCATGAACAGAGTAAGGTGCCTAGGCCCAGGTTTTTAAAATTGTACACCAGTTTGTGGGGTATTATTGTACTGAAAGCAGAACTAAAATCAATAAATGACAGTTTAACATAAGCATCTGAGTGCTCAAGATGGGTCAAGGCTGTATGTAATACAATAGTCAGTAGATCTGTTCATTCGGTAAGCGAACTGATGTTTATAAAGATAAGTGGGGATGCTGGCCTTGATGTGTGATAGTACTTGTCATTCAAAGCACTTCATAATCACTAAAGTTAAAGCAACTGGTAGTAATCAGTCAGACATCTCACTGCTGATTTTTTCTTGTTTACAGGAAACAATATTAGTGACTGTAAAATAGGTAGGGACAGAAGCTTGTCGCAAATGGCAGATTTGAAATATTGGTAGCAACCTCTGCTAACTGATAAGCATATACCCTGGGTGACACCCCATCTGGCCCTGCTGCCTTGTCTCAAAATATTAAATTTGCAACCTTAAAAAAACTGCCTTTAGAAATCTGTATACAGTGAGACTTGCTGGCAAACATACTGAAAAAATAGAATTTGGTTTAGAAATGCATGTGACTTCTGATTATAAGCCCTGAGAAATTTTCATATTTGGATCATTTGGCTGTAATTATTCCTTGGAGAGCTGAAGCCATCTTTTACTCTACCTTAGCTTATTCACATTCATGCAACAAGAGGTCAGTGTCTGTGTGCAGATGGCCAACATTTTGTTGAAGTCTACTGGAGCCTGACAAGTCGATCCTGTCTGTCTTGCACCAGTCTATTCACATGCTGATCCGACTGATGCAGGTTTGGGATGCATTTGAGCGGTACTATTTTATTTGTTTGGGACTACATATATGATTATTCTATATATTTAATATTGGGCTATAGGGGTACTCTTTTTTTATTCTAGTTTTCTATTTTTCATTTGTGCAAACTAGGGTTCCAAGAAAACTGTATCACACAATCCCACACCCCCAGTGGGCTTGGAGGTGCAAAATAGTCTCAATAGTCTCAGGCTCACTAGTACAGACAATTGGGCTGATTAACTAAAGGAGTTGATAATCTACACTCTGCAGCCCTCTAGTGGAAGGCTCTTATGACATTCTATTGATTGGCTAATATAGCTCTGGTATACATTTTAAACATGGAACTACTAAATGCATAAAACAAAACCAACGATGTCAGGGGAACTAAAATGCAGTCTGGTTGTAGTGTCTTGTAGAAGTAGAGGTAGAAAAATAAATCAATCTTGGGGCTCCCCAGGTTATCTCATCAATTGAAATTCCTAAAGGAAAAGAGGCTTGAACTTGCAACATAGAATATCCAAACAATTATGGAGGTAGTAAAACAAAACATGAATTGTGAAAAGGTGGACAGATTGGATATTGACATCATGGAATTGTCAGAAACCTATGCTAAAGAAGATATTGAATACATGATATCCTGACAAAAATAAATATAAGAAATTAAAACATCAATTTGCAGAGGAAAAATGTGGCCTTAAATCCCCATACACACTATCAGATTTTCTGCTGATTTTTGTCTTCAGATTTACCAAAACCATATCGTGCAAGCACCTGCCTGATTGCATACAAATTGAAACTCCTATGGTTTTGGTAAATCTGAAGGAAAAAATCAGCAGAAAATCTGATAGCGTATATGGGGCTTTAAGGCCAAATTTTTGCTTACTCTGCAAATTGATGTTTTCATTTTTTATATTTATTTTTGTCAGGATATCAGTGCATATGGGGCTTTACAGTTGTGAAACTAGAACCACATGTGCAAAATGTGGTAATAAAAAGTCATCCTGCTCAAAAATGGCTGTCTACACATACACCTAGATTTAATGACTGCAAGGACACCCAGTTGGACATGCCAGGATTAGCCCTTATGTCAGTAATAGCACACAAACTATTATACTAAACTGAGTAATAGGAAGCCATAGTTCCTCATAGTAGAGCCTAATAAAAGTACACAAATGTGTTTACCTGGTACTGTATGAAAATGACATCCATCCTGTCATGTGAAATTTGGGTATGAACAACAATATACAGTGATACCTCAGTTCACAAACTTAATTTGTTCCATGACTCAAATTGAATTGGTCGTGAACCGAGGCAAATTTTCCCATAGGGTTCAATGGAAACTCAATGGGGGCAAGGAGGGAAACTCAGAGGAATTGGAGAAGAATAGAGATAAATGAGAGCAGTATAAAATGTTTCGCATATAATGCCCAAGGATTAAATTCCCCAGAGAAAAGGCATATGATATTATGAGAAATAGAAAAGAAAGCCACAGAAATAATATTTTTACAAGAGACATTGCACAGGATACAAATGTCAAGTTATATTCGAGGAACATTCCACTATGTTATTATGGAGATTCTCCAATAAGGATGGCAAAAGGAGTAGCAATAGGCTTTGGGAAAAACGTTTGCTTTTTAGTAGAAAAAAGAAAAGTTGACCTAGGGGGCCGTTTCCTTTTCCTGATAGGGACCTTACGGGGTATGAAATATACACTTGCAAATGTATATTGCCCCAATAAGAACCCCAAAAAATACTTGATAAGATTACTAAATTATTTGATGTAATTCAAACAAGGCAAGCTAATACTGGCCGGGAATTTTAATTTCTCCATGGATCATAAATTAGATAGTACATCAGCTGCATTGGTCAGAGAACATAAACAACTAAGAATGATTAAAAAAAAAAAACATGAACATCAATTAGTTGACTTCTGGAGAATCCAACATCCTAGCAGAAAAGATTACACATTCCACTCGGCAGTATAAGATACGTACTCCAGTTTGGACTACATCTTGGTTGAGTATAGAGCTCTGGAGGTAGTATTGAAAACAACAATTGGTATAACAACAGTGTCAGATCACGCTCCTGTTATAATGAAGATGAAATTACAAGGGGAAACCTATAGTAAAGGCCCATGGAGACTAAATTAAGATCTAATAGATGATAAGGGAACAGAAGACATCATAATAGAAGAGATTGACCAATACTTCCGGAATAACAAGACACCAGAATTAACAAAAGCAACTATATGGGAAGCACATAAGACTGTTGTAAGGGGAAAATGTGTTTCCTTTGGGGCAAGAAAAAAGGAGAGAGAAAGTTACATGGAGAAATTCATAAAAGAAATACATGATCTGGAACAAAGACATAAAAAAAAGGGAAAGTTGAAATCCACAGGACTCTAATTATAAAAATAGATCAAATAAAAGAGCTGATAGAACAGGAGATTAAGAAGGAGTTCAATAAAATGTCACAGGAGAGGTATAAATGGGGTAATAACCAGGGAAGCATCTTGCAAAAATTTTAAGAAAAAGAAGAATTATATTGAAAAGATAAAAAATGAAAGAGGAGAAATGGTATATAAGACAACAGATATATAATGGCCCTTCAATCGTGTGCACTATATGCAATAAAAAAACAAGAGACACAAGAAGAAAAGGAAATAGGAAAAAGGAACATACAAGATTACTTAATAGAGGCCAAATTGCCAAACATTCAAGCAGAACACTTGACAGAGCTGGAAAAATCAATCAAGCAAGATGAAATCAAATTGGCATTGGAAGAAACCCCTATAGGCAAAAGCCCAGGACCAGATGGGTTTACGATTAAATACTACAAAAAAATTCAAAAACAACTGATCCCAAAGCTGTGTACCTGAACGAGTTAGGAGAAGTGGAAGAAGAGAGTAATTATTAGCAAACAGTAAAATAATACCCAAACTATTTGCTCCAACTACAGGCCCATAGCCTTATTGAATACTGATATGAAGATCTACGCAAATATCCTGGCAACAAGATTAGAAAAATTGATACCAATATGGGTGGACCCAGACCAAACGGGGTTTGTACCTGGTAGAGAAGGAAGAAATAATAGCATAAAAACCTTGTTAACATTGCAAAAGGGGAAAAGCAGGGGATCCCCAGTACTGCTCCTGTCAGTTGATGCAGAAAAAGCGTTTGACAAAGTAGACTGGGGATTCATGACGGATCTGCTTCATCACCTAGGATTGGAACTCAAAGCTACAAAATGGATTAAAAACCTATATAATTGGCCTACGGCAATGGTTAACCAGTTCTATACTGCCGCACGTCGATGTATGTCGGCAGAATGGCACGGGTGGGCAAATGGGCGTACCTGTACGTCCCTCCCTCCCTTCCCCTGTTATTGTAAGTGTAAACACAGACAGGAGGAAGTGATGTCATCTCTCCTCATGGAGTCTTTTCGATTCCAGTGAGAGGACAGATAACATCTAACCGTGAGTTGCACCAACACTACACTAACACCAGTACACACAGGTACACTTGCCACCCCCTGATCACCCCCCGATTGCCCCCAGTTATCCCCTTCACTCCCTGTCACTGTGTCACCTATTGCAGTTTTCAGATTTTCCACTGATCACTGCATTGGTGTCATTTGTGACTAAAATAAGTGTTAGGGCAGTTAGTAGTAAGCCCCATTACGTCTAGGTTACCCCCTTAAACCCCCTAGTTTAACCCCTTGATCAACCCCCAGTTAACGCTTTCACCCCCTGTCGCCGCATTTGTGTCACTGGTGACGATAGTTAGCCAGTTAGTTGATTCGATTAACTGTCAGGTTTTTATAGTGTCAGGTACCACCATATATTACCTAATAAAGGTTTTAACCCCCTGATTGCCCCTAGTTAACCCTTTCATCCCCTGTCACCAGTGATCACCGTATTTGTGTTATGGATGAAGCTGGTTAGTTAGTTTGTTTTTTATAGCATCACTGCCCCCACTGTATATTACAATAAAGGTTTAAACCCCTGATCACTCAGCGAAAGACATCAGTTTTTTTGCATCAGGTTTTAACATCAGTCAGGGTCTCCGTCACCCCAGGTAGCATCAGATTAGTGCCAGTATCGCTAACAACCACGCATGCACCATACACCTCCCTTAGTAGTATAATGTCTGAACAGATCAATATCTGATCTGGTCAGGTCTATACTAGTGACCCCAGCAGTTTAGGGTTCCCAAAAATGCAGTGTTAGCGGGATCAGTTCAGATACCTGGCAGAACCTGCATTTAGCCCCTCTGCCCAGCCCACCCAAGTGCAGTATCAATTGATCACTGTCACTTACAAAAACACAATACACATAACTGCAGTGTTCGCAGAGTCAGGCCTGATCCCTGCGAATGCTAACAGTTTTTTTGGTAGAGTTTGAATCAGTCACTGACAGTCAGGAGCTCTTTTTCCTGTGCGTCTCACTAGTTTCATAGTTAGTTAGGTTGAATAAAGACACCAGTCCATCAAGTTCAACCTGAGTGTCTACAATTGTCCCTATCCCTGTACATTGCACACTCACATCGGTCCCTACCCTTAAGGAGCCCACAATCCAAGGTCCCCATTGATATACTATGGCCAATCTTTTTGACAGAAGCCAATTAACCTACCTGCATATCTTTGGATTGTGGGAGGAAACCGGAGTACCCGGAGGAAATCCACGCAGGCACAGGGAGAACATGCAAACTCCAGGCAGGTAGTGTGGTGGTTGGAATTCGAACCAGCGACCCTTCTTACTGCTAGGTGAGAGTGCTAACCACTACACCACTGTGCTGCCCCAGTAAATTTAGAGACCAAAATTTCAAAACGAAGGTACACTAGTGAATAGGGATGGGTGAACTTTGGTGTTCCAGTGGCTTTCAAATTTGCCCAAAACACCGCATATTGTTCATTGTTCGCAGAATATCCGAACAACGAAAGTTCGGCCCGAACTTATGCTCGGGCCGAACTTTCGTTGTTCAGATATTCTGTGAACAATGAACAATATGCAGTGTTTTGGGCAAATTTGAAAGCCACTGGAACACCAAAGTTAATTTTAAAGGCTTATATGTAAGTTATTGTCATAAAAAGTGTTTGGGGACTCGGGTCCTGCCCCAAGAGACATGTATCAATGCAAAAAAAAGTTTTAAAAATGTCAGTTTTTTTCGGGAGCAGTGATTTCTATAATGCTTAAAGTGAAACAAGAAAAGTGAAATATTCCTTTAAATTTAGTACCTGGGGGTGTCTATAGTATGGCTGTAAAGTGGCACATTTTTCCCGTGTTTAGAACAGTTCCTGCACAAAATGACATTTCTAAAGGAATAAAGTCATTTAAAAGTACTTGCGGCTATAATGAATTGTTGGTCCCGGCAATACAGATAAAAGTAATTGAAAAAAACAGCATGGGATACCCCCAGTCCATTGCCAGACCCTTTATTAATATTAAGAGGAACCCCAAACCAAAATTTAAAAAAAATTGCGTGATCCCCAAACAACTTTTATGACAATAACTTGCATATAAGCCTTTTAAATGAGCGCCTTTGATTATTCATGTTCGTGTCCCATAGACTTTAACGGTGTTCATGTGTTCCACCAAATTTTTTGCCTGTTCGGTATGTTCTGGTGAGAACCGAACCGGGGGGTGTTCCCTACTAGTGAAGAGGCCTACATGCTTCTGAGCATGACAAATAGCTCTGATGTCGGAGTTGTGGTCCCTGCCAAGGTCAGGTGTACCCGACCTTGTTCTTCTGCTGTCATTGAGGTGCAAGAACCACAGGGATCTCGTATGGCGCAGAGAGCCATTACTAGTGCTCATCCTTCTGGTGAACTGGCAAGCACCAGCGGCCTGGTCATAGTCAAACCAGCACTGCAGTAACACATGGTGAAGTGGTGAGTCACATATGTGTGGTTCAAGCTGGGGAGGTGGCTAGCACAACTAGTGTCCTGCAGCCACCAAGAAGACAAAGACAGGCCCGTCGAGCCCAAAGTGTCTTTCCTGCTGCATTTGCCAATCCTAATTGGGAGCCCACCACTTCTGTAGAACCTGTACTTCCCCCATTCACTGGCCAATCTGGAATTTAGGTGGAAACAGTTGATTTTACATCACTTGATTTGTATTCACTATTTTTTACGGAAGATCTCTATAGATCTATTGGGGACCAAAGCAATTTGTATGCTGGTAAATTCATTGCAACTAATCCCCATTTGACCCTTGCCAGAGATTGAAAACCTATTACGGTTTCCAAATTTAAGACCTTTCTGGGCCTATTCCTCCTCATGGGCTTAACTAAAAAGTGTGTGAGTTGCGGTCATATTGGTCCACTGACCCAATTCACCATATGCCCGTGTTCTCTGCCTCCATGGCCAGATCTTGCAGTTCATTCACTTCAATGACAATGAACTCTATCATCCTTGGGGTGACCCTGGATACGATCGGCTCTACAAAATTCAGCCCCTTGTAAACCACTTCAACCAACAGTTTGCAGCCTTGTTTACTCCCCATCAAGTTGTTGGCATTGATGAGTCCCTGATTAAGTTTTCTGGCCACTTGTCTTTCAGACAATATCTTCCCAGCAAGTGTGCCAGATATGGGGTCAAGATGTATAAGATCTGTGACAGGGCCACAGGTTATACATTTCGTTTTATGGTTTACGAGGTAAGAGATAGTCAGGTAGAGCCGAAGAACTGCCCAGGCTACATAGGGAGCACTGGGAAGATTGTGTGGGACATGGTGTCACCCTTATTCGGAAAAGGGTACCACTTGTATGTAGACAATTATTACACAAGAGTGACACTTTTTAGTCACCTTTTTGATTGTGGAATTGGCGCATGTGGCACCATGCGATCTAATTGCCGGGGCTTATCCCAGCGGCTTGTAGATTGCCATCTTAGGCTGGGAGAGAGTAAAGTGTAATAATTTGCTCGCTGTAACGTGGAGGGATAATAGGAATGTTTTCGCTCTGTCCTCCCTTCATGCAGACATAACGGTCCAAATTCCTGCGGCGACTGGTATTGTGGAGAAACCCCTCTGTGTCCAAAAATATAACCTTAATATGGGAGGGGAGGATCTCAACAACCAGTTGTTGGTGCTATACCTAGTTGCCCATAAGGCCAGATGCTGGTACAAAAAAGTGTCTGTAAACGTATTTCAATTGGCTCTGCTGAATGCTTATGTGCTATACAAAGCTTCAGGACAAACTGGATCCTTCCTTAAATTCCAGGAAGAGATCATCACAGCCCTTTTGCTTCCAGATGGTGCTGTGGCCCAACTTCCCAATCCAAATGCAGTATTTTGGTTGCATGAGAGGCATATCCTCCCTGGTACCCCCTATTCAGTGAGCCCCGCCCAAAGAAAATGTTGTATCTGTAGAAAGAGCAGATATAAGCGTGACACACTTTATTATTGGCCTCCTGTCCTGACCATCCTGGTCTTTTCATTGGTGAATGTTTTGAACGCTACCACACACTAGTGGAGTATTAGCATAGGGTACAGCCCTGCACAGACTAGAACACACTTTTACCTTGTCTCTATTGCATTTTGAGAGACCCGAACCTGGAACTGAATTGTTACAGTTACAAATAAAAGTGTAAATAAAATAGTTGTTGTTTTATTGTTCTCTCTCTCTCTCTCTATTCCCTCTCTATTATTCTGCTTTTTTTTTACTGTATTTTACAATGCAATGTTTTATTGTTACTATGTTTTATCATGTTTGCTTTTCAAGTATGTAATTATTTTATACATTACTGTTTACTGTGTTTTATTGTTAACCCTTTTTTGGTTTTCAGGTACGCCATTCAGGTAAAGCACTGGTTTATATATCTTGACAACAACAGAATTTGCTCCCACGATACATAAATAAGCAATTCCAGCGAAGGTGATTTCACCATCACAGTAAGAAAAAGAAAAAGAGCATACATGCTGAAGCATGGGTGTAGGGGTGGAGGACGATTTTCCCCTAACATTAGAGGGGGGTTGCCCCCATGCTTCGGCATATATTTTTTTTAGCACAGATTGCGTTAAAAAGTGTTTTATTTTTACTATGTTTTATTGTATTTGCTTTGCAGGTATGGTAAGTATTACTGCTTTAATGTGACTTTGTTTTATTGTTATCATTTTCTTAGCAGTTACGCCATTCAGCTGCAGCATTGATTTATTTATCTTGACAGCAACAGCATTTGCTCCCATGATACGTAAATCAGCGAATCCAGCGCTGTAGGAGGTGATTTCACGACCACAGTTTAAAAAAAAAAGGTGCATGTATGCCCATCATTAGAAGCGGGTGGATGAAGGGCAGTATTCTAATGGTGGGAATATCCACCAATCAATCTCTTTTTTTGTTCAGCCCGCAGGCTGCATGAAATAAAGAACATTACAATGTATGCCCAACAAGGACCAGCAACAGACTGGTTTGTAGCTGGACTTTGAGTGGTTATACCAGAATGATGCTTGCAGGTTTAGGTATCATCTTGGTATCATTCTTTTCAGCCAGCGGTCGGCTTTCATGTAAAAGCAATCCTAGAGGCTAATTAGCTTTTAGACCGCTTTTACAAGCAGTGGGATGGATCATCCCCCCATCCTACCATCTTCCATTGTTTTCTCTGGCTCTCCTGTCCCTACAGGGAACCCCAGAATTTCCTGGTTCCACCAGCTGACCATAGAACTAATCAGAGACCAGAATGGCTCCAATCATCTCTCTGGCCTAAGAAAATGGAAGCTATGAGCATTTCATGACGTAGATTTCGCCGGATATAAACAGCAGCATTGGGAAATTGGCAAAGCATTTTTATAACACCGATCTTGGTGTGGTTGGTTGCTTTGAGGGAAGACCCCAATTTTTTTTTTAAAAAGAGTACCTGTCAATACCTATTGCTACTCTGATAAAAAGACTCTGATAAAAATCTAATGATAAAAAAAAATTGAAATTATAATAAAAAATAAACAAAAGCACCCCTGTTTCAAGCTCCACTGTGAATGCAAGCGTCGGTCTGGTGTCATGTGTAAACAGCAATTCCACGATAAAAAAGTAGGAAATATCGCGCTAAGTGAACATACAAAGAAAAAAAACAGAAAAGAACACAGCAGCAGCTCAATATGGGATACACATATAAGCAAATGGAATTAGAAGAATGGAATTAGAAGATGGAGCTGCACTACAAATATCACAGGGATTTGGTCATTCAATGGTCTCAATCAGAAGCTAGAAGGTAACCCATAATGAAGAGGAACTCACCATAGTGTAAATCGTATTAAAAAAGCATTTATTTAAATTAAAGGTTACACTTACACAAGTATGGAGTAAGCTTGCAAGGATATAAGCCGGCCGGCAAACGAACACCCGTGTACTACAGTGCACTGCGCGATGACATTAGTACGTCACTCCTCCCGATGCACGTGTGGTATCCCCATACTCTGGAGAATCAGCAGAATGTATTTTGGCCTGTAATTCCACATATAACCACACCATGTTTGAACAATATATCATTTAGTGACAACTTTGTGTAAAAAAATAATAATAATTTTTACCGAAACTTGTGGCAAAATAAAACATATTCCATGGACTCAACATGCCTCTCAGCTTGAAGTGTCTTCTTTCCAAAATGAAGTCATTTGGGTGGGTGTTGTGCTATCTTGTCATTTCATGGCCTCTGAAACTGTGATAGGTAGTGAGGAAGTGAAATCACCATTTTATGTCCTTACAAAGCCTGAAGGTGGTGATTGGTTTTTGGGGTCGTGTATACAGCTAGGCTCCCAAAAAGTCTCATACATGTGGTATCCCTGTACTCAGGAGAAGCAGCAGAATGTATTTTGGGGTGTAATTCCACATATAACCATGGCATGTGTGAGCAATATATCATTTAGTGACAACTTTGTCAACAGACAACAGATATGAATACAATAGAAATGAACCATAAGCTATTGGTTAGATGGTATTTGACACTGATAAATATCAACTGGACAAATCCCCACAGTGTTGCAGGGAATGTGGACAGAGGGCCAAAGCGACATTTGGTGGGGATGCCCAAAAATTAAGGAATACTGGCAGGAGATCCTGGAATATATAAAAGAGATAACTAGAGAAAAGATAATCAACAGCCTACAAACATGCCATCAATCAAAAGTTTCAAATAAACAACATGGAAAAACATTAACTCCAATATTACTGAGCAAGGGAATGGTACGAGTGAATAGAATACTTTAGCAGAATTGAATACCTATAAAGCAGAGAAAATGAGCAATCAGGAAGATATAACAGGGGAGAAGCTGCGCTAGGAAAAAAAAGACCTATGCGTATTATACCAAAATAGTGATCGTATAAAACTAGGTAAAACAAACTAAATAAATTAATTAGAACCTTAATATATCAATACAAGTGTTATATGAATAAAACAAAAAGTGTGTTGTGCCAAGTAAAGTCCACAGTGATAGTTGTTTCTATAAAAAACTTCCAAACGAGAAGAAAAACCAGTGAATTCTTCTATTTTGGAAGTTTTTTATGGAAACAACTATCACTGTGGACTTTACTTGGCACACCGCACTTTTTGTTTTATTCGTATAGCACTTGTATTGATATATTAAGGTTCTAATTAATTAATATAGTTTGTTTTACCTAGTTTTATATGATCACTATTTTGGTATGATACACATAGATCTCATGAGAGAAGTAGGGGGGGTGGGTGGATAAATATGGGCAGGGAAAGAACAGAATTTTGGCTAAAATAAATATAGAGTAATGTTAGCAATTAAGATTTTAAAATTAAAGATCAGACTTATATTACTATTGTGTTAATTTAATTAACCACTTAAGGACCGCCTCACGCCGATATACGTCAGCAGAACGGCACGGCTGGGCACAAGCACGTACAGGTACGTTACCCTTTAAGAGCCCATCCGTGGATCGCGCATGCGCCGGGGTGGTGAACTCATGACCTGTTCCTGAGCTCCGTGACCGTGGCCGTGGGACCCACAGACCCAATCGCCGCCGGTGTCCCGCGATATAGTCACAGAGCTGAAGAACGGGGAAAGGTAAGTGAAAACAAACCTCTCCCAGGGCTTCCTAGTGAGCTTGTCACTGATCTTGTCTGTTCCCTGTCATAGGGAACGATGATCAGTGATGTCACGCGCCAAGTCACACCCCCTACAGTAAAAAAACACACACATTAGGTCACACTTAACCCCTACACTGCCCCCTAGTGTTAACCCCTTCACTGCCAGTGAAATTTTTACAGTAATCAATGCATTTTTAATCGCACTGATTGCTGTATTAATTACAATGGTCCCAAAAATGTGTCAAAATTGTCCGACGTGTCCGTCATAATGTCACTGTCACAATAAAAATTGCTGATCGCCGCCATTACTAGTAAAATATATTTTTTGGGGATATTTATTATAGCAAAAAGTTAAAAATATTGAATTTTTTTCAAAATTGTCTTTCTATTTTTTTATAGCGCAAAAAATAAAAACCACAGAGGTGTTCAAATACCACCAAAAGAAAGCTCTATTTGTGGGGAAAAAAGGACGCCAATTTTGTTTGGGAGCCACGTCGCATGTCCGCGCAATTGCCGAATCGCCAAAAGGAGCCTGGTCCTTTAGCTGCAAAATGGTCTGGGGCTTAAGTGGATAAACTCTGAAAAAAATTGATAATAGTAGAAATAAGAAAACAAATAAAGTTTAGATAAAATACCACAATGATTTGAAATCGAGAAGGAGACTATAAATGAACGTAAAGTTGAATAAAGTATTTTGATAGTGTTCGCTGAAGTGGTAAAAAACAAGAAAAGCATATGAAAAGGGGGGGGGGGGATTGTGGGACGTTATATGAAGCACACAGCTGGGAATGAAAGAATCAAAGATTATGTAGTAATGAATGTTTAATTTTGCATAGCCGTACACATAACACACAGGACAGTAAAAGTTATATATAATAAATCTCAGTATAAAACATCTATACAATTCATATATATTAACCACTTGCCGACCAGCGCACGATGATGTACGTCGACAGAATGGCACGGGCAGGCAAATGGGCGTACATGTACGTCCCTTTAAATTTGCCGCCCTGCCATCCGCGCTGGTCGGGACCCCCGTGAGTCCGGTCGCGGGACCCGCGGACTCGATCGCCGCGGGTATACCCGCGATAGTCTCACGGAGCGGCCAAATGAAGAAATGCCGTTGTAAACAGCATTTCTCCATTCTGCCTAGCAACTAGTGACGCTGATCTCTGCTCCAATGTGATTGGAGCAGAGATCAGTGTTCACTAAATGAAAGCCCAACCCCCCACAGTTAGTAACACACCCCTAGGAACACTTAACCCCTACACTGCCACCCACTGGTTAACCCCTTCACTGCCAGTGTCATTTACACAGGAATCACTGCATTTATATAGCAGTGATTACTGTATAAATGACAATGGTCCCAAAAATGTGTCAAAAATGTCCGATGGGTCCCCCACAATGTCGCAGTCACAATAAAAATCGCTGATCACCGCCATTACTAGTAAAAAAAAATAATAAAAAATTATTAATAAAAATGCTATAAAACTATCCCTATTTTGTAAACGCTATAACTTTTGCGCAAACCAATCAATAATCGCTTATTGCGATTTTTTTACCAAAAATATGTAGAAGAATACGTATCGGTCTAAACTGAGGGAAAAAAATGTTTTTTTATATATTTTTGGGGGATATTTATTATAACAAAAAGTAAAAAATAATGCGTTTTTTTCAAAATTGTCGCTCTATTTTTGTTTATAGCGCAAAAAATAAAAACCGCAGGGGTGATCAAATACCACCAAAAGAAATCTCTATTTGTGGGAAAAAAAGGACGTCAATTTTGTTTTGGAGCCACGTCGCACGACCGCGCAATTGTCAGTTAAAGCGACGCAGTGCCGAATCGCAAAAAGTGGTCTGGTCTTTGACCAGCAAATTGGTCCGGTCTGAAAGTGGTTAAACAAGTATTCCAACATGATAACATAGAAATGAGTCTAGAGTATGTGTACTAAAAGTCAATAGGCATGGTAGCATATAAACTAATGATAATTAATGGGAACAGTTCATTATTAAAAAAAAAAACGCTCCCCCCCCCACCCCCGGAAGCTGAGGTGGCATTAACTGCGGCAAACCGGCGGCATGAACAGCAGTGAGTGATCCCCTACTATCAGCTGTATTGTATAAATGGTGCTATATAAAATTCCAAGGAATGTCTGTAAAAATATTATTAAATCATTAAGGTGATGGCACAACTGATAAACTGAGAATAGAAAGGAAAGAAATTGTAACCCAAACTGGTAAAGGAGATAAGCCACATAATCCCTCAAATGCAAAATAGAGGAATACTCCAGAATGGTGCAACAGTTCTCAGGATGAAACAAACCAGAGTGTCAGCTCAGTGAAGGTATGACATAAGTACCGGCAATCAGTCACAGGTGACCACCAACGTCATGCTGCGTAATCAAAGCAAAGCAGATCAACAAGCAACAGGAAACAAATCTATGCTTATTTAAATTTGTCAAGGCATTTGATTGAGTTGAGTGTGACATTCTTATAGAAACACTCTTGAAAAGAGGTGCATGTGAAAAATATATTTAGTCTTATAAACATTATCTATAACAAAAAACAACGAATGGATACCTAACCTGAGCGTGCAATAACAGTAGAAAGAAGGCATGCATCAAAGACATGATCTGGCTCCAATGTTGTTCAATACAGATGACGTTTGTCAAAGCATTTGTAAAGGTGGTGCATTCCAGTGTATGAATCCAAGATCATAAAGAAAATAGGCTAGGCAGACAATATGATTTTGCTTGCAGAATCCGAAGAAGATATCAACCCTTACCTATTGATATAGCAGAAATGGGCAAAAAATATGCAAAGAGTCAGTAAAGCAAACCCATGTCTGTTGGAAGGGATATTTAAGGGAAAATGCCACATGTTGGGCTATATTGCAAGAGATTTAGCTGGAAAGACACTTTGTATGTTTGTAGAAAAGAGCAAGACGTGGAAAGAGAAAAACAAAAATAAACATGAAGTAATGCAGAACATTAACTTTGCAAAGGACAAAGCCAAATGGAAAGTTCTGATGGGTGTAATGTTCCAATCTGAAGTTTACCAAGCACCACAAGCAGTCATGGTGATATTTTTTTGTAACTGTGCTATAATCACTTCAATTATCTAAATTTTGTGTAAAAAGCTAGTTTCCATTTACCTATTTTATTTGCAGGTGATTGGGTATTTAAAGTGAATAGGAATTTGCCTTTAACATGATTGGATAATTAAAGTGAACATTCTCAACTTAAAATATTGAATGAAGATTCTCAACTCTTTTTGCAAATCAGGCTCTATGTATTTTTTAAGGTTTTAACATTTTAAGTTTTTATGAAAATTTCATATTGTTGATACTGATATATATAGATAAAAAAAATCAATCAGCGCAAAAAATTCCTTACCCCCTAAAAACGAATGCAGCTAGGACAAAAGATCATCACATAATCCAAACAGAATATTTATACAAAAGGGTGCAGCTCATAAAATAAGTATGTACTAGTTAAAACAGTCCAATATGGTACAGCAAGAGAGGAGGACTACAGATCCCAGCAATCACCAAAGTAGATTTTGCGTGTCGGAGTACACGTCAGGTAAAAATGGTGACAAACCCTCCACCTCCAAAGCACTCGTCTTGCTCACCTCAAATTACAGACAACTGAGCTAACAGATGGTCAGTAAAGTAGGTCCCATTAGGAAAATATCTTCCAGAGACAGGCAGGGACTCCAGTCGATTCCCCCAGTCTCTTGTAAACATGCATTTCCAGAGTGTAACTGGCAGTGCAGAAGATATAGAACAGCAGCTGGTGACGTCAACACGTGTCTCCTCCCCGTATGTGTTACGTTCAAAGAACTTCATCAGTGGGGCGGAGCCTGTATGTGTCACCCGTCCTCCTGAAACCATGTCAGGTCATCATTGACACTCTGACGTGAATGGGAGGCGTGGCTACACTACTCCCACGTCATTGTAAAAAGCTGTCACACAGTACTACTGCAGACAAAGAACACAGACAAAGAACAAAGACAATCTCACATTGTTAATTAACAAGAAATAAACCAGTTGGTCACAACATTGACCCTTAGTGGCTGAATATAAAAATACTTGTTGGACATGAAAAGATGTAAGTAAAAAATATATTTTAAAAGACAAACACCTCCCACTGTCTTCACGAATCTCCAAACACCTCAATCACAATAAATAGGCAATAAATAGGCATTAATAAACCATAAGTAGAACCCTAAAAAATGTTTTTTGGAATAAAAATAATGTTTTGAATATATAACTCTGAGCTTCATTACTTCTATATTATGTACTTAACCTATTGTCAAATACTCTATTGTATGTTCAATAAAATCTTTTTGACAAGAAAAATAATAAAAGAAATACAATAAAAAAAAAGGAGAAATGTATCTGTCAGAAATAAAACAATTTAAATCAAAATATTTAACCCTTCAGTGGAGAGTACTTAGCCTCAAAGATCCGGAACGATTCTCTCTGGCTAAGGCGGTGAATGCAATTGCCCCCCCGCCAGTGTCTAGCAACTTGTTCAATGCCCCAAAATTTGAGATCTCCAGGGTCCCTTATGTGACATAATCTGAAATGCTTTTCTGTTATGTAATGGTCTGTTATTTGAGGTAAGTGAAGTGAGTGCTTTGGAGGTGGAGGGTTTGTCCTCATTTGTACCTGAAGTGTGCTCTGTTACGTGAAATCTTCTTTGGTCATTGCTGGGACCATATTGGACTGTTTTAGCTAGTACATAATTATTTAATGCATTGTACCCTTTTGTATATATATATATATATATATATATATATATATATATATATATATATGTATATATATATATATATATATATATATATATATATACACTATATTGTCAAAAGTATTGGGATGCATGCCTTCAAACGCACATGAACTTTAATGGCATCCCAGTCTTAGTCCACAGGGTTCAGTTATAGTTGGTCCACCCTTTGCAGCTATAACAGAATTTAACTGTTTTGGGAAGGATGCCCACAAGGTTTAGGAGTGTGTCTATGGGAATGTTTGACCATTTTTCCAGAAGCACATTGGTGAGGTCAGGCACTGATGTTGGACAAAAAGTCCTTACTTGCAGTCTCCACTCTCTGTGCAGACCAGTCAAGTTCCTCCACTCCAAACTCTCTCATCCATGTGTTTATGGACCTTGCTTTGTGCAGTGGTCCAAATTATTTGGTGGACAGGGGATTATGTTGTGGGGTTGATTTTTAGGGGCTGGGCTTGGCACCTTAGTTCCATTGAAGGAAATTCTTAAGGAGTCAGCATACCAAGACATTTTGGACACTTTCATGCTCCCAACAGGTTGGGGATTGCCCCTTCCTTTTCCAACATAACTGCACACCAGCGCACAAATCAAGGTCCATAAAAACCCAAAAGTACATTTTTGAGATGAATCGGAGCAGAGACTGTGAGACAGGCCTTCTCCTTCACACTGGTGCCTGACCTCACAAATGTGCTTCTAGAAGAATGGTTAAATATTCCCATAGACACACTAAACCTTGTGGACAGCCTTCCCAGAAGAGTTGAAGCTGTTATAGCTGCAAAAGATGGGCCAACTCAATACTGAACCCTATGGACTAAGACTAGGATGACATTAAAGTTCATGTGCGTATAAAGGCAGGTGTCACAATACTTTTGACAATATAAATATATATATATATATAATAGAGAGAGAGAGAGAGAGAGAGAGAGAGAGAGAGAGAGAGAGAGAGAGAGAGAGAGAGAGAGAGAGAGAGAGAGAGAGAGAGAGAGATATCAATGCCTATAAAAGAAGATCTGTCTCGGTCAGTCTTTATGGCATCGTAGCAACCGGATTAAACTTTCAACTACCATTTCTCAGTGCACATACATCTAATTGGTTACTAAGAGGCTACTTCATCTGTCTAAGACCATTCTCTCAGGAAGTTTGATTAATTAGGCATATTGTAATCTCCCTCCCATTGTGTTGCATTCTTCTGATTTACACAATGTAAGAATTGAGCTGTTCTTGTGTAGTGGTACCTAGAACTGCTTCCATGTATGCTACGTATTCTGTCTTAGTTACATACACCGCTAGCCTAGAATTTAATTTAGCAAAACACAGACCATAAAAATACTGAAAGAAAAGACAGCTGTGAGCAAATTGGATTGCTAAATGTTGAAATGCTAATGTGACTCTGTGATGATGGTGAGCAATTCTCAAATGATAGTTTGAGGAACTGTCAGTCTCTGGCTGTTACAGGGAAATCCTAATTACAAGTGTCATTTTAACAGTGTTCTTCTCACTTCGGGTCAATCAAAAGTAATTCAAAAGGTACCCTAACTCTCAAGCAAATAATGTATTTCAGTGTATAAATTATTTTGTTACAACACAGAATATTACTATTTTCTATAGCACTACAATCCCATAGATCAATTTTTTTTTCTACTCTTCTTATGGCAAGTTATTTTCTAAGAATTCTCCTTACTCAGCAATGAAAGATCACTCCAGTTTAATGGACCTAGACAGTAATTACTCAAGTGATACTCATAAAAGGTTATCCTTGGCTACAGGTTGTTCCAAGTGCCCATATGGCTGTATTTTGTGCTCCCTGGGGTTTAAAAGACACAAGACATTCCAGAGACTGTTATATATTAACTGTCCAGTCATTTTGTTACAGGAGCTAACAGCATGTACTTTATAATGAGATCAATACTTTAAATTGGCTCTCATGCCATCGAACATTATTAAATTTGGGTTTTACACATTTTAGGTACTTCACTAAATCACAGGGGTGTTATATAAACAAAGATAACACTATAGTAGTTAGCGCAACTGACTTGCTATTGGTTATATACCACTGACACAGGGGTATTGAATTATCTAGTGGCACCACGGAAATGCCCCTTTTATGCAAGACATTAATATGTAGCAGAGGGCACCATATACTAATGCCCACTAGTGATGAAGGACTGTAAATACAAATGAATGTCAAGCAGGGGGCACTTAGTAAACCACTGATTTAGAAGGAAAGGACATTACCCTATGGATTTAGTAAATTCTTTTTGTAAACCAAGAGATTACTAATTGTTGTGTAAAGGATAAAAATTGGGTTCTATGTGGCATATTTTGTATTGGAAATAGCAAAATGCTCTAAGTGTATCAGCCAAGCTGAAGAAAGAGCATTTCTTCATTTAGGGCTAATGAATATGTGGTAAACTCAACGAGATTTTAGTAAATCATCTGCATACCCAAGTAATATTCTATCTTCAATTAACACAATTCTTGGGATTTGGGGATATTTACATTATATTATTATTATTAAAATTGTTGTCTTTACAAATCTGGCAGACTCACCAACTTACCGATCCAGTGCAAGCCCTTTTCTGCCCAGCATTATTTAACCACCTTTCTGTGAGCCCAGTGTGTTAGGCTCCATCTGCACTCTGAACTAACAGGACAATGCTGCAAGGAATGGGGCCACATAAAGATTATCAACAGCATTTAGAACTCACTCATTCCTGAAGGAAGAAGAGGGTGGAGAGGACTTGTTACATTACATGACTTGGCCAAAGACACTTAGAAAAAAGGCATGTATGTAGAATTTGCTTTGGCATTGCTGAGGGAGAGGATACTAACTTTGGCCATAGATTGACCAAAAAAATAAATGGTTTGCCACATTCACACAAGGTAGATGGAGGAATCCAACTGGCTAGTGTATTCTGACCATTGGGGACTCCTCCACTGTCAGAATACACTGTCTGATTGTCTGCTGCCCACTAATTCTGATTTTTTATTTTTACAACATTCTTGTTTGACAGAAGTCGATTGTTAGATGGACTTTTGCCAAGCAAGAATGGCTGTAGATGGATTGAAATTTGCCCAGTCCCTGATGAAGCAGCTGAATCTCAAACCATCTATGACTGGCTTATGCCTAAAGTTGGGCTTTAAATGGCCACAACTTGAATTTACAGTCCGAATGTCTGTTGGTTGAACTGGATGCCCTTGTGTCTTTTTTCAACCTGATTGATTATGTAACTTAATTTACAGACTCCTAGCAATTTAGCAATAACTATATTTTGCAAGGTACTACCGGCCTTAAGAGATTGTTTAGTAATGGTTGTTTTGGCAGAGGATGTTTCACAAAGATTGTACATACAGATTGTAAAATGTGTGCCCAGCTTTAAATTCATTTTTTCCAAAAAAATGTTTAGCTCAGTTTCAATGGTGTCTGTTTCAGCGCATTTATGAAAATAGTAATGTTTACTTTCAGTATATTCTGTTTACTGTAAAGGAAAGCAATGGCTACATTTTGACTATTCAGCTTTATTAGTATCAATAACCAAAGAAATATTTTAGTTTACTGAGTTGTTACAGAATCCCAGGAGACTGCTCCTTGATCACTGCTGTTGTAGTAAATCTTGTCTGTTCATTCATTTGTGCCTAGTTGATTTCTGCCTTCTAAATTCATCTTGGAGCACAGTAGGTGTAATGCTGATTGACACAATTGACACAAAGCATAATGAAACTTTTCTCCTGAAGATGTGAATGGTCAATGAACCATTTTATTGAAGGAAAAGTAAATAAATAAAGATGCCACAAAATAATACACTGAGCTGATTTAAACACTTCCAGTCAGTCAGGGGATGGCAATTGTTCAGATGTACAACAGAATGTTAACATGTTTTTCAAGATGTTGATTTTACTGTTTGTATGAGGAAAATAATAAGTGCATTTAATATCAAGTTGCCTGCTTAGGAATACAAAAACACAGGCTTCATATAGTATTACAATTATAATGTAACCACAGGTCTGTTCACAAGGTTACAAAATTATTAGATTGCTTCTCTTTTCCAAATATTCTATTCTATATTGTATAAAAGCTTCAGGCTGGGTTCACACTATTGTGAATTGGATGAGGATTCCCCTCATCCAATTCGCAATAATAGGAGATTTTGACGGCCTCTCTATAGAGCCGGTTCTTACATCTCCACTGCGGCTCCGGTGCAAATTTGCATAGGAGCCCTGTGTGTCTTTTGGTACATTCAGGCCCAAATTCAGAACAAAATTTGGGCTGAAATCGCACCTGAAACGGTGAACGGGGACACACGGAACCCCTGCTTTGAACCGCATGCAAAGATAGTGTAAACCCAGCCTCAAGTGTCATGTGTACTATTTCTATTGAGCATATTTAGATTCCAACATTTTTAACATTTTTCAAAGGTTTCAAATGTTTATAGCACCATATTATAAGTATTATTTGAACCAAAGGCTCCTATCTCTTCCCATGTATTCTGTATATTTGGCAGTTTTCACCAGTTTTGTATTAGTCTTTCATAGCCTATTTTATTATCCTATAAATTGGCGGAAATATGGGAGGAAAGTTGGGAAAATGTTAAATATATCTATTTATAAGTAGATCCATTAATTTTTTTTTCTTATCAAAATAGATATGTTTACACGTTGACTTAATAGCAAGTATGGTATTAATATGTTATAAAAGTACAATGTGTTGGGGGAGGGATGCCTTATAAAAATCTTTTACTTAACTGAGGCGTTTTCTAGCTGAGATCTTTTTACACGTATTTGTCAATGGTGAAGCAAACAGGTCCTAATTTCCAGGATCACTGTGTGTGCCAATTCATTGTGTCAGCATTACTTAGGGACAGGGTCTCTAATAGAGACAGTTCTAATGCTTGCCCCAGGGACAAGGCATCATTAGGACACAGTTCTAACATTTCTTGAATCCAGTACATTTTCAACATGCATCCAACTGATTGCTCATGTTTTCTCACACAGAGTCTAATGGAAAGATCTGTGCATTTGCTCAGAAGACAACCAAGTTGTAGTGTACTCAATTCTTGCACAGGGTTTGGCAGTCTCTGAACTCTGAACCCTCTCTACTGTCAACTACTTTAAGCTCATCCCAGTATTGCCTTTTCACAGGTTCTGCAGGAGGCATATCTACACAACTGGCTTTTGAAAAAAAAACATTTTTTTGTTACTGAAGCAACCCTTTTTTACAATTAAACAAAGCATACATGATCTTCATCTTTGTATCAAATGTGATAACCCTTACTTACAGTCAGTAAGTCAGTATTACATTTCAGATTGCCTGTCTTTGATAAGCTTTTACTCCCTATCTGTATATTGAAGGAAATTCTCTACCCATTCCCCCCCCCCCCAAAAAAAAAGAATAAATTGCTCCGGTTTAAAACAGAGGTTATAGGTGCATGCATTTGCACTATATGTTGAATCCACATTACTATGTCAAGGAAACTCTGATAAATGTGGTCCCTTGCTCTAAACTATTTTTGTCTCCCAAAAATTATAGCATACACAGAGAACAAGCTCACCTGGAGGCAATAATTTTCTCTTTAAAAATGGCAAAACATCTGAAACCCAGACATTGCTTTTGCAACACAGCTGAGAATCTCCAGTGGGTTAGTTCACCAAATGCAAAAAAGCAACAATAGGTGCCACTCTGATCTATCTGCCGTTGCTGCTTTTTTGGATTATTGCAGACACACAGTGGAAGTCTTCAGCTGATTTTAAAATGTAATGTCTGGGCCTTTTGTGTGTGGCTAAATCTTTAAGGAGGGCAGGGCAATATATGTTCAAAACATAGTTGCAAATTCAGATAGTTTTGAGTTGGAGACCACATTTATCAGAGGATCCTTGATGGTAGAGTGGCGTCCACATATGTTTGCAGATGAAACTTCCATTTTAATAGTTAAAACAGATTCGTTATTTTTTTTTTTTTTGCTGGATAACTTGAAAGTGTTTCAAACAGAAAACAAATCTAGCATGGTCGGCTCTGTGATAAAAGTGTCTATACTTTATTTAGGATCTTGGTCTTCAGTGGGGATATTATATGGTTCTAAGTTCTAAAACATTATGCCATTTCTTAAGCCATATCTAGATGTTTGTCCATTGGCAATAAATCCATAATAGCATAAATGTTTAGAGTGATATGCCGCGTACACCCGATCGGATTTTCCAACAACAAAACTGTGGATTTTTTTCCAAAGGATGTTGGCTCAAACTTGTCTTGCATACACACGGTCACACAAATGTTTTTGGAAATTGCGAACGTCAAGAACGTGATGACGTACAACACGTATGACGGGACTATAAAAAGGAAGTTCAATAGCCAGTGCGCCATCCTTTGGGTTGCTTCTGCTAATCTAGTGTTTATCTTGTGTTAGTAGAAATGAGAGACCATTCGCGCTTTTCAGCCTCGTGCTTTTCAGTTCATTTCTGCTTTTCAGTTTGTGCTTGTGGGTTCGTATCTGTCCTTCAGTGCATGTTGTCAGTTCATTCCTGTCTTTCAGCCTGTTCTATTTAATAGTTTGCTTCTGTTTTTCAGTGCATTCTTGTCCACTCATTTCTGATTTTCAGCTCGTTCTTCTCAGGTTCTTTCTGATTTTCAGTGCGTTCTGTTAGTTCGTTCTGACCAGCCGACCATTTTCAAGCCATGTTGCAAGTATGTACTCATCGTACAGTTCGTGCTGTGCTTGGGCTTAGTGTTGGAGTTCTTGCTTTGACCCAAGTCCAGTCCATGAACAGGGTGAGGAGGAGTTCATGGACAAAGAATAGGTTGCTCAAGTGGGACCAATTCTCGTACATGCCTTTGTTGTGGGAGATCCAGGAGGATAATCCTGATAACTTCAGGAATTATCTCCGGATGACGGATGACATTTTTCACCGTCCATTGGCTTTGTTGTCCCCTTATATTATTAAGCGGGACACCTGCATGTGGCAAGCCATCACTCCCGAGCAGAGGCTTGTCACCATCTTGCGGTACTTGGCGACTGGGAGAAGTCTCCTGGATATCAAGTTTATGACTGGAATCTCCCCCAGTCTCTGAGAATCATTATTTCAGAGACTTGTTCTGCCATCATACAGCTCCTGCAGAAGGACTATATTAAAGCGGGATTCCGCTCTTTTTTTTTTTTCTTACCTGTGTTACAGGTGGGCGACTGCTACCTTCGCTTAGCATCCACGTCCGGCGTTTTTTTGACCCCCGGCGCGACGATTCTTTTCCTCGGGATGACTTTTAAAAAAGTGCTCTGGCATTTTCCATTTTAAGTGTGGGCGTCTGAAGCCCACAGGCATTTACTTCCTGTATATCGATGACGCTCGGCTCCCAGCATGCTCCGCTCCATCTTGCACATGCTCAGTGTGCAATGGTGGTAATGGCAGATACAGCTGCCTGCCCACTTTAAAAATGGCAAATTCGGACACACCCTCGTCACGTGACCGGCATCCTAACAAAATCTCACGAGATTTCGCAATTTCATTGTCCCCCATGGATTCTTGGGAAATTTCCCAGGGACCATTGCGAGGACGATAACCACGCCTACTCCCACGGGAGGACAACCAGGAAGTCAGCAGAAACATCTGAAATAAAAGGTACGTAAAGAATATTTTTTTTTTCAGGGTTCATTTAGGTAAGTATTCTATCTTGTGATTTTAATAATATGAAGTTTAATTTTTAGGTACCAAACCGCTTTAAGGTAAATGTTATCCTTTAACATCGCATTCTATGTATTTAATGTTTGCTAATGTATTGTATTTCTTTCATCATTCCATAATTACAATGATTGTAATATGCTGTGATTGTCTCTTTGTCCTCATGCATGCTATAAGCTTTTAATGCTCCTTTTTTGTCCTTCATGCATATTTGCCTTCACTAACCTCCACAGCATGCTATCCTGGGCCCATACACACCTAGCCTAGTCACTTCACAATTTATTTTGTCAGCTCCATTGTAGTGCTTAACCTAAACACCCCCTAAAATGTGTCCAAATATTATCTTTGGCCTTAAGGCAGAGTGCAAGAGGCTTTTTTTGGGGTCCAAACTCATTTGGAACCCCCCCAGCCGCTAAGTCAACCAATACCAATACTCTATTTGCTGACTTTGCCAAACCCATACACACTATACCTACCTCTTTTGTGGTCAGATTTATGGATGCATTCACCAAAGCATGTAGTGCAAGTGCCTGCCTGAATACTTTCAAATGATACTGTGTCAAGCTTTGTTCTTCTATTATCTTGATAGGTAATTGCAGAATGTAAAAATGTGCTTCAATTTGTACAGTGTGTATTCATATTTTTGTATTATGACACTTCTTACCAGTCCAGTGGGCTGCCAATAGTGTAAGTAAGGAGGGGCTGGCCAAAGTAATACACATTATTTATGCGTTTAGCTCTTAATGAAGTGGAGAGGGTTACCTGTCCAAAACATCTCCCCCACCACTAAAATGTTTACAATGGGCCCTCAGAGGGGGTGAGGATTCTGATAAGTGAACCTAATACTTTTAACTTTAAATAATAATTTCAAGAAATGTTCCACTTATGTTGGCCAAGAATGTTTGTGTCTAATCAGCTTGCAATGTTATGTGCAAAAGTACAATTTTTTTTTTTTATTTGACTCCACGGTTTCTGTCAAACCCACAGGAATGGCAGACAGGGGCCTCCCAGTTTGCCCAGCACTGGGACTTCCCTAACTGCGGTGGGGCAATAAATGGGAAGCACGTCCACATCATCCCACCACCCCAAATCGGGGTCATACTATTATAGTTATAAGGGGTATAATAGTATAGTGTTGTTGGTGGTGGTCTCGGCGAGGTACGAGTTTCTGTATGTGGATGTGGGGAAAAATGGACGGATCTCGGAGTCATCACCCAGACAGGGTTTTATAGATGGCTCCAGAATGGCAGCTTGGGCTTGCCACCTCCGGAAGACAATGTGGCGGGACTCCCATTCGTCTTCATCGTGAATAAAGCTTTTGCTCTGGGGGACTATATTCTGTGGCCATTCCCGATGAGGACCCTCATCCCGGACCAGAGGGTTTTTAATTACTGGCTGGCCAAAGCCAGAAGACTGGTTGAAAATGCCTTTGGAATAATGGCCAGCCAGTTCTGCCTAATTCTCACAGCTATCAAGATGGCGGAATAAAAAATTAATCATATTGTTCTTTCATGTTGCATATTACATAACTTTTTGCAAAAACACGCATCAAACTATGTGGCCTCAGTTGGGACTGAGGCCGGCTTGCCAGATCCAACAACTCTGACGGCTCTTGAGCTTGGCTGTCCTGGCTTGCCCCCCAAAGCTCCCGCAAAGTTCACCAAAATTATCTAGAATACTTTGTGTCTAGGGGTGCCATTGATATGCCAGGGAATATATAAACATGTTTAATTTTTTTTTTTTTTTTTTTAGAAACTGAACTCATATTTCCTTTGATTTACTGCTTGTGTTGCCTATCTGTCTCCTAGGGTCTCCAATGACCTTTGATTTTTGTCCATTTTCTTCAATAGTGTAAATAAATAAACATAACTTATTTGATACATGAGGAAACAGTCTCTTCTTCAGCTAACTATTATGTTGTGGGTCTGCTAAACACACACACACACACATTGTTTTTGTTGTTCTCATTAATACCTTTTTTCTAATTTAATAGTTTATTTGAGAGGCAGAAAGGCATACACTTTACCAACATAAAATATAAAATATTATACATGTCTATATGTTAATCTAATATACAAATAAATTCATTTTCTTCTGAAGCCAAGACCATACATTCTAAATACAACAAAAAAACTCACTATAGTCCCCCAAATACATCAAGACAGAGGTCATCTCCCAAGGTCTCAGACTCCGCTCTGGGGGGCTCTATTTATATATTCCTAACCTGTCTAGATCTCTCTTACCTCTATATTTTATAAACAAAATAAAATAAAACCTAACAAAACAAAAAACAAAAAACAAAAAAAAAAAACAGGACTTAGAAAATTTAAGGGGAGGGTGAGTCAGAACCCATCTCCCCATCTCCTCCCCCTCCATCCTCTCTCCTGCCTAGTTACTTCACCTACTGAGAATCTAATAGCTGCATCTTCTATTTTAAGTCATTGAGATTCACATCTATAAGAGTTTTTCCCTCTTCTGTGTTAATGAAAAGATTCCATGGAGCCCATGTTTCCAGATATAACCCTAATTTTTTCCTAGATGTCCAGACCAAATCCTCCATAAGGTTCAATTATTCTACTCTTTTAAGCCACAATCCTACCGTTGGTGGTTGTGTCTGCTTCCAGGTAAGTGGAATACATGATTTAGCGGCACTCAGCAGGTGTCATAGAATAGATTGCTTGTATGATCTAACTGAGATTTTAGTGTCCTGTAATAGGAAGAAGGATGGGTCCACTGAAATCTCCTGGTCGCTAAATTTTTGAGCAATTGTGCGGACAGCTTTCCAAAAGTTCTCTATTCTAGGGCAAAACCAAAAAATATGCATTAACGTCCCCTCCTTCCCCCCACAAAGCCAGCAGTTGTCTGCTACTTCCAGATAACATCTGTTTAGAAATGCTGGGGTGCGGTTAAAATGTGTCTCCTGCATTCTTATGCAGATAGATGACTCAAATGTATTGTGTATTATATTAGTGCACTGCTCTTTCCATAAAGATTCGATCCAGATCTCTCTCCTACCCCCTAAAAAAGGGCAACCTAAAGTCCTCCGAGGGTGCATTTAACAGTGCATACATTTTAGAGAGGGTTTGGTGAAATACACCCCTTCCATTACAATATCCCTCAAAAGTTGTTAAAGTGTGCTCATAGCTTCCTGGTGTCAGGTCACCTTGAGGCGAGGTGACAGGTGGACACCGTAGGGATCAGGAGTGCACCGCAAGGTTGTGGACCCTACGGCTGACTGCTGCAGAAGGGGAACAGATCCCACTGGGGTTAGAGGGTAAGATTCCCTGGGACGCTGAGTCTAAGAGCCAGCAGGTGTTCACCAGTGCCTCTGGTGGTGAGGATGGACTGGCTGCAACTGGCTCCAGGTCACGACCCCCAGGGTCCCCCAGCTCACACCCACAGTAGGCAACAGGAGGATAGGGATGGTGAGGGACAAAGCCAAGGTCGGGGCCACAAGCAGACAAGAATAGTCAGGTACACGCCAAAAGGTCAGGATCACAGGCAAACAAGGATAGTCAAGACACGCCAAAGTCGGTAACGGAAAACAGTAGCAGAGCACACGGCAGGAAACAGGAAGCTAACACACAAAGGAATACACAATGGTTGATCAGCCCTGATGGCCTGCAGTGCACAGGTTAATATAGGGCTCCCTGATAGGGCCTGGGGTGGAGCCATGCTTGGAGGAGAGGTTATAAAAACCACCAGGTGGAAGTGGCTGGCTTCTTAGTCTGAAGACATGAGGGGAGGTAAGCAAACACAGGAAGATCACTGCATAACCATGACACCCGGTGGGCTTAAAGTATTTAGAAAGTGTCTCAGCTTTACCGCACGCCATAAATCCAAATGATATGGTAAAAGTCCTGTTGTCAATGAAAATATTGTGGGCCATTTTCCCCCTGTTAAAAATGAGAGGCCTGGAAGATCCCCTGATCTATCAGTACCTTAAAATTTCCCTTCCTTAGACCCTCAAACGGGGGATTCCCCAATATTAGAAACAACGGTGAGATTATTGCTGATATTTTACCTTTAGAGAAGAGCTCAAAGCCCATCTTTAGGGTGGGTCCTATCAAAGGATGTGCCTTTGTAATAGTCGGAAGATATTTATAGCACCAAGTGGCTCATTGCAGTAAGGCACTGCTCTGAGCCTGCTCCTGGCCAGGCCATATCTTCCTATCTCCGTGTCTACTTCAATCAATCAGGCGGCTTAATAAAGCCACTTGGTAATATTATACAGGTCTGGTAGCATTTTGTTTGGGTAAAGTCAACAGAGCTCTACTGATCATTGGGTGTTTATTTGCCCAAATAAATCTAACAAAGATGTATCTGAAACAACATTGTTTTTGTTGTTAATGTATGTAATGCATTAATGCAAAAAATAATCATCCTTTTCAGCTCCATGAATTAATTGCTTTGAGTCCCTAAAATGGCCTGATTGGGTCAAATTGTAGAGCACTGTGGAGATTATTTACTAAAGGCAAATCCACTTTGCACTACAAGTGCACTGCAAGTGCACTTGAAAGTGCACTAAAACTTGTACTTGTAGTGCAAAGTGGATTTGCCTTTAGTAAAATAAAAATAAAAGGATAGGGCGCGCTATGGGATTTGTTAAACAGAGAGTATATATAATGTAATGTAGGTAAGAGCAGCCTCTATTTTGTTTCCATCCAAATGGATGGAACAGTAAGAAAGGTGAGATAGAGAAAATAGATATGGCGCTATACCTTTTTAAACTCACTAAATATAGGTGTCATAAAAATGTACAGATTTTCCAGCTTGCTGGCTAATAATTTTAAACTCTTAAAATCCTGAATGAACCAAGATATACTAAAATAATAAACCCAATAAATAATATAGTGCTAAGAATCAGTCAATATTAAATAGTGAATACAAAAGTGAATATAAATTTTCCAGCGTGCTGGTTAATAAATTAATAAATAAAATAAAAAATAAGAATAAGAATAAGAATAAAAATATATATATAAATGTGAATTCCACAATAAAATAAATAAATTAGATAGCTGAGGTAAATGGATGAATGATTGATGCTATGTTACTAAACTCAATCTATAATCAACAGTGAAATTCTAAAAAATATACTCAAAGTGCCTGTGACTGTGGTTATGGCGTAACCAAGTGCCTTGGTTTGCAAATTCAATAAAAATGACCATAAAACAAAACCAAAAAATTCAAATTTGTACAGTTGTGAACACAAGTGAAAAATGAAAAGTGCAACTAATATATACACTGTGTTAGGTTTCAAAAAATTCCCAAGTAGAGATAAGAAAATTGGGAAAAAAAAGTATAAGTAATAATAGAGATATAGTCCATAATGTGAAAAAATCTTGCGGTGACAAATCAGATATGAAAGTCTAATTGGGTAAAAATTTTAAATAAAAATGAAAATTAAATAGTGAAAAAAGATTTTCTATGTATAGAAGAGGAGTGGAGGGAGTAACTTCGCTATCCGTTCGTATTTATGAATTTTGCTCTCACCAGAGATACGACCCCGTCCGGGGTGGATCAGCCTCCACAGTATAAGCCACTGTGTCGCTTCTTGGGCTGTCTTTGCTGTAATGCTGGGGAGATCCCTCGTTCCTCTGTGGGGATGTTGTACCTCGTATTACATGTGGTAAAAAAGAGGACTTTCCATGGTATAGTATGTTTGCAACTCAGTTTATTTGTAACAACTTAAAAGTACTCACATTTAGTACGATAAAACACGTATTGTAAAAAGCGTTCGGAACTTCCGCTCGGCTAGCACGCCGTTTGCACTGGAGGTCTACGTATCTGGCCACGCCCTACGCGTTTCGTCATTCAGACGTCATCTGGAGCGGCCATCTTCATACACCTTTCCACTTATATAGGGTGTAGTTCCCAATCGCGCATGCGCGGGACCTAACCGCCATGTTTGCTAAGGGAATCGCCATTATTAGGCCGATTTTTGTGCCGGCTATGCAGGGAATGTATCATTGTACCTGCTAATAATCTGATGTAAATAAACGCAGATTGGGCACTCCTCCTCTATAAGTGGAATATATACTATGACATCCTTAATACTTTATACATACCCCTAATTCGATATCAACATAGAAATTCCAATCAATACACAGTATCTATAAAACAGTATCTATAAAAATCTATGAAAGGGAAAATGAAGGAAAACATTTTTTTTATATAAAGGGAAAATACTGAAATACTAAAAGTGTGTGTATGCTTTACCATAGAGCATAGAGGTAGAAAAAATGTAATTAAAATAAAAATAAAAATAAAAATTACAATTAAAATAAAATTTAAATTTACACTGAACAACGTCTCAAGCCCCGTACACACGAGAGGACTTATGTCCGACAGACCTCCAAAGGAGTTCCGCCGGAGTTCCGACGGAGTTCTGGCGGACTTTTCGACCGAACGGACTTGGACACACACCATCACACCAAACTCCGACGGAGTCGAACGTGATGACGTACGACTGGATTCGAATAAGGAAGTTCATAGCCAGTAGCCAATAGCTGCCCTAGCGTCGGTTTTAGTCCGTCGGAGTAGCATACACATGAGCGGATTTTTCGAAGGGGACCGGGTCCGGTGGAGTTCCGTCGGGAAAATTTGAAGCATGCTTCATTTCTAAAGTCCGTCAGACTTTTGCGAAGCTAAAGTCCGTTGCAGCCCACACACGATCGGATAGTCTGACGGACTCGGTCTGACGGACTTTGGATGTTGAAAAGTCCGCTCGTGTGTACGGGGCTTTAGATGTGCAAATAGCTACCTAAATTCCAAAGACATTGACTATTTGAAATTTATTTCCAATGTGTGCTATATTACCCAAGGGGTAGAATAGGGAAAGGAAATGAAAAACATTCGATCTCAGTTGGAATTAAGAGAAAATATATGTAAAAAATGTAAGAAATGTACCTAGATTGTATATATATATATATATATATATATATATATATATATATATAAAAGAATTCATATATATACATAAAAAATGAACTATATGTATAAAATGAACTATATATATATAAAAAAGTTCATATATGAAAAATATATATACATAAAATGGAAGAGATAAAAATGTATACGAAGGGAAGGCACTAAAATGGTAGAATGGGATAGAATTATTAGTATTTTTATTTTTTATTTTTTATTTTTTATTATCACATTGGGTAGGAAAAATAGAATTAAAGTGTTGGGACATTAGGATATTAGAATATAAGTTTCTAGGTGCAACCTTATTATTTATTCCCCTGCTATATATTTATGTTCAAGGCCTTGTTGATTGTATTACATTCGACCCTGGAAAAATGTGTTAAGATAAAAAATTGGTTAAAAAATAAATTAAAATTGAAATTAAAAATTGGTTAAAAAGCAGTTAAGATCCAGATCTATATTCATTCCAGCAGGTTGCAAAGTCTCCATGTTGAAAATCCATCTGGTTTAATTTTGAGAAATTTTCTTGGTCATATCTTCTCCCCTCCAATGTCCTTTGATTTTGTCAATTGCATAAAAAATCATTTGTTTAGGATCTTGGTTATGAAAGTCTCTGAAATGACTTGAGACACTATGTTTATCGTATCCTTTTTTAATGTTCTTAATATGTTCTTTAATTCTTACGTGTAATTCTCTTGTGGTTCTACCCACGTATTGTTTATGACAAGGACATTCTATAATGTACGTAACATGCGTACTCTTGCATGAAATAAGTTCCTTGATGTTGAATTCTCTCCCATTAGTAGTCGAGGTAAATTTAGTTATTTTTCTACTGGTCTTTTTACTTTTACGGCAGGGAAGGCAATGGCCACATTTGAAAAACCTTTGAGGTGTTCGGCAATTTTAATTTGTCGTGGGGGATCAATTGTGTTTTTCACCAATCTATTTCTTAAGTTGGGAGCTTTTTTGTATATGAAAGAGGGATTGTTGGGCAGGATTTGTTTTAGTACATCATCTGTTTTCAGAATAGGCCACCGTTTTTTGATAATCCTTTCTATTTCTTTGTGTTGCCTGTTAAAACCTGTCAGGAAGGCGGTTTCCATATTTCTGGTCTTCTTGGTGTTTATTTTTCTATCCAACAGTTGCTTCCTATCCATTTTTATTACATTTTCTTTAAGAGCCCTCAGCTGGGCTTCTTTGTATCCTTTGTTTATGAACCTATTGATGATGACTTCAGCCTGTTTATCAAAGTCTTCTTTTTTTGTACAGTTCCTATACAATCTTACGAGTTGTCCTCTGGGTATATTGCCAATCCACCTTGGATGGTGGCAGCTTGAGGTAGGAATGTATCCATTCCTGTCCGTGGTTTTAAAAAAGGTTCTGGTGCCCAAGGATCCCTCCATTTTAAAAATCTGTAAATCCAGATAGTCTATACTCTGGTTGTCCCAACTTCCTGCAAACCAAGGCACTTGGTTACGCCATAACCACAGTCACAGGCACTTTGAGTATATTTTTTAGAATTTCACTGTTGATTATAGATTGAGTTTAGTAACATAGCATCAATCATTCATCCATTTACCTCAGCTATCTAATTTATTTATTTTTTTGTGGAATTCACATTTATATATATTTTTTATTCTTATTCTTATTCTTATTTTTTATTTTATTTATTAATTTATTAACCAGCACGCTGGAAAATTTATATTCACTTTTGTATTCACTATTTAATATTGACTGATTCTTGGCACTATATTATTTATTGGGTTTATTATTTTAGTATATCTTGGTTCATTCAGGATTTTAAGAGTTTAAAATTATTAGCCAGCAAGCTGGAAAATCTGTACATTTTTATGACACCTATATTTAGTGAGTTTAAAAAGGTGTAGGGCCATATCTATTTTCTCTATCTCACCTTGCCTTTAGTAAACACCCTTATTGTCACTGTAACTGCACCAACTTACTCCAAAAACTGGTATTTAGTATTGTAAGAAGAAGCCACATATTGTTGAGTATAAAACATTTTGCTCCAAGCACATTCACATGTGCGTTATAAAAGTTTTTTTTAACAAACCAACATCTTTGGAGTATAACATTTATGTTTGACAGTAGATATAACCTTTTTTTGATTAAACAGGCATGTTTAAAATCCTAACGTACACAACTCAGGAACTTACAAAGTTCAACTTTGATAAAGTGAAGGCCATATGAGACATGAGTATGTCAAAACTGTGTTGCTCTTGCCTTCATCAGATGGGGTGATGTCACCCCTGTAAAAGCCACATTTTGAAGATGCACACAAATTGGGAATCAAAATGTGTATTTCCCTCCTGATCACATGACTAATGTCAACATGTGCTAGCTCCCATCATGGGGGATCAATGGACATGTTTTTCGGGAGTGCAACCCACAAAGAACGTACATTGATATCCCGTGATGGCAGATAGCACATGTTGACACACTGTGTGCATCTTCACAATTTGGCTTTCAAATTACTTTAAAAATTTAGTAAAAGAAAAAAGAGCAACTTTTCAATATTTGGTGGCTTTAGATTCTGCCTAAAACATCAATGATGTTGGTGTTTTTTTTTGTACATCAGTGATCTTTTACTTGACCATCTCTAAATCCCGATTGAACACCATGATCTCACCAATGAGTATCTGTGCACTTGCATTGTTGAAATGAGTTTCTTCTTCCACAACATCCACATCACCTAAAAATAAAAATACACTCCATGTATTATAAATATGCAAGCATACATCTATTACCTTAAGCTGTGGTCTCAGACTGTCAGGAAAGGTTCCCTCCGCTGGTAATATCAATCATTTGGCATGCAGTACTGCTATCCACCAGCAGGTGTCTCCTGCTGGAATTATGTCATCTTTGGTCCGCAGTACTGGTGTCCACCAGCGGAGGGATCCTGGCAGTATGGAGCAGGTATTGCCCTCTGCAGTCAGGCGTCACATGACTGACAGCAGCCATTATAAATACCCGCAAGTTCATATACACTTCGCCTTGGTATTGTCCTTGAGCCCTGACCTGCAGCCTGTTTGATACCTGATACCTGATACCTGATACCTGATACCTGATACCTGATACCTGATACCTGTTACCTGTTACCTGTTACCTGATACCTGATACCTGTTACCTGACCCCCGATCCCTGTTTCCTGTATCCTGCCTCTTGTACCTGTTCCCTCTCTCCTTGTCCCCCTATTCTGCTTACCTCCTATTTATGACCCCGGCCTGGCTTGACTACGATTCTGGTTCTCCCTTTTGTTACATTATACTGGTTTACTTGCTTATCTGCACTGTTTGGTTGTTAGTTTGTTCACTTAGTTTGTATTGGTGGTGTGTTCACATTTATATGCGTTTGCTTAATAAATTTACCTTCACTTATTTGTGTCTGGTTCACTTGTCGCAGTCACACAGTTCTGGTCACATCTTGTTCATGACAGAATACCAAGGCCATTCCTGACCAGAAGTGGCTGCACAGGGGAACCATTTGCTTTAGTTTGGTTGCAAACATGAATGCTGATGAGATCTTTTATTTTTCTCTGCTGGCATCTGAGAGTGGTGATTATTGCCGCCAGGTTTTGAAAGAATGGTCTAGTGACCAGTTGTCTGCAGCTATGCGTTTGGCTCACTCCCTGGTCGATCAGGGTTATACATTGTTTGAGGAGGTGCAGCCTTTGATAAAGATCTGTACTGAGCTAGCCCTGCCCTGTATCCCAGATGGCCGTGATTATTTCACTCCTCCTTTTGATATGAATCAGGTTGTATCTTTAGTATGGCTTTTTGAAGATGATCCTTCTGATTTTTGTGAACACTACTCAGCCTGTTCCCCACAGGTGATTGCTGAGTGCATTGTATCTGCTCAGTCTTTGGTTAGACAGAGAGGCTTAAAACTTCAGTTTGTACAACCCATACTTTCAGCATGGTCTGACATGGTGCAATCAGCCCCAGCCAAACAATCCACCTCTGCCATCAGGTATGAGCCTACCCAAAAGTATGTTTCCCCACCAGCCATGTCAGCCTCAGTTGCAGCCCAGTACACGCTGCTCCCAACCAAATACTCCTATCCAGTCTCTACTCCCTGTACTTATCCTGCATTCAACCCACCTGCTTCCTCTCCGCTGTCTACAAACCCACAAGTTCTTTCCCCAGCTACTGGTACCTCTTCTCTGCCATATCACAATCCTCCTTTCCAGTCTGCTGCACCCCTTATTTACAGTCCTGTAGTCACCTACAGAGCTTCAGTGGCTAAGCCAAAGAAGAAACGAAAGTTTTTCCCAACCAAAATGGTCTTACCATTAACCCAACCTGCCTCCACACCTACCAATCTGTCCCAGCCCGGAGTGCCAGAGCCAGAGCTCCAGCCCGGAGAGCCAGAGCCAGAGCTCCAGTCCGGAGCGCCAGAGCCAGAGCTCCAGCCCGGAGCGCCAGAGCCAGAGCTCCAGCCCGGAGCGCCAGAGCTCCAGCCTGACGCCTTCCAGCCTGATGTCCCGGCCTTCCAGCCAGACGCCTTCCAGCCTGATGTCCCGGCCTTCCAGCCAGACGCCTTCCAGCCTGATGTCCCGGCCTTCCAGCCTGACGCCTTCCAGCCTGATGTCCCGGCCTTCCAGCCTGACGCCTTCCAGCCTGATGTCCCGGCCTTCCAGCCAGACACCTTCCAGCCTGATGTCCCGGCCTTCCAGCCTGACGCCTTCCAGCCTGATGTCCTGGCCTTCCAGCCTGACGCCTTCCAGCCTGATGTCCCGGCCTTCCAGCCTGATGTCCCGGCCTTCCAGCCAGACGCCTTCCAGCCTGATGTCCCGGCCTTCCAGCCAGACGCCTTCCAGCCTGATGTCCCGGCCTTCCAGCCAGACGCCTTCCAGCCTGACGTCTTGCAGTCTGATGTCCCGGCCTTCCAGTCTGACGTCTTGCAGTCTGATGTCCCGGCCTTCCAGTCTGGCGTCTTGCAGTCTGATGTCTCGGCCTTCCAGTCTGGCGTCTTGCAGTCTGATGTCTCGGCCTTCCAGTCTGGCGTCTTGCAGTCTGATGTCTCGGCCTTCCAGTCTGGCGTCTTGCAGTCTGATGTCTCGGCCTTCCAGTCTGACGTCTTGCAGTCTGATGTCTCGGCCTTCCAGTCTGACGTCTTGCAGTCTGATGTCTCGGCCTTCCAGTCTGACGTCTTGCAGTCCGATGTCTCGGCCTTCCAGTCTGATGTTTTGCAGTTTGATGTCCCGGCCTTCCAGTCTGATGCCTTCCAGTCTGATGCCCCGGCCTTCCAGTCTGATGCCTTCCAGTCTGATGCCCCGGCCTTCCAGTCTGATGCCTTCCAGTCTGATGCCCCGGCCTTCCAGTCTGATGCCTTCCAGTCTGATGCCCCGGCCTCCCAGTCTGATGCCCCGGCCTTCCAGTCTGATGCCTTCCAGTCTGATGCCCCGGCCTTCCAGTCTGATGCCCCGGCCTTGCAGTCTGATGCCTTCCAGTCTGATGTCCCGGCCTTGCAGTCTGATGCCTTCCAGTCTGATGTCCCGGCCTTGCAGTCTGATGCCTTCCAGTCTGATGTTCCGGCCTTCCAGTCTGATGCCTTCCAGTCTGATGCCCCGGCCTTCCAGTCTGATGCCTTCCAGTCTGATGCCCCGGCCTTCCAGTCTGATGCCTTCCAGTCTGATGCCTTCCAGTCTGATGCCCCGGCCTTCCAGTCTGATGCCTTCCAGTCTGATGCCCCGGCCTTCCAGTCTGATGCCTTCCAGTCTGATGCCCCGGCCTTCCAGTCTGATGCCTTCCAGTCTGATGCCCCGGCCTTCCAGTCTGATGTCCCGGCCTTGCAGTCTGATGCCTTCCAGTCTGATGTCCCGGCCTTGCAGTCTGATGCCTTCCAGTCTGATGTTCCGGCCTTGCAGTCTGATGCCTTCCAGGCTGATGTTCCGGCCTTGCAGTCTGATGCCTTCCAGTCTGATGTTCCGGCCTTGCAGTCTGATGCCTTCCAGTCTGATGGCCCGGCCTTCCAGTCTGATGCCTTCCAGTCTGATGCCCCGGCCTTCCAGTCTGATGCCTTCCAGTCTGATGCCCCGGCCTTCCAGTCTGATGCCTTCCAGTCTGATGCCCCGGCCTTCCAGTCTGATGCCTTCCAGTCTGATGCCCCGGCCTTCCAGTCTGATGCCTTCCAGTCTGATGCCCCGGCCTTCCAGTCTGATGTCCCGGCCTTGCAGTCTGATGCCTTCCAGTCTGATGTCCCGGCCTTGCAGTCTGATGCCTTCCAGACTGATGTTCCGGCCTTGCAGTCTGATGCCTTCCAGGCTGATGTTCCGGCCTTGCAGTCTGATGTCTTCCAGTCTGATGTTCCGGCCTTGCAGTCCGATGCCTTCCAGTCTGATATCCCGGCCTCGCAGTCTGATTCTTTCCAGTCTGATGTCCCGGCCTCGCAGTCTGATTCTTTCCAGTCTGATGTCCCGGCCTCGCAGTCTGATTCCTTCCAGTCTGATGTCCCGGCCTCGCAGTCCGACGCCTTCCAGTCTGATGTCCCGGCCTCGCAGTCCGACGCCTTCCAGTCTGATGTCCCGGCCTTGCAGTCCGACGCCTTCCAGTCTGATGTCCCGGCCTTGCAGTCCGACGCCTTCCAGTCTGATGTCCCGGCCTTGCAGTCCGACGCCTTCCAGTCTGATGTCCCGGCCTTGCAGTCTGATGCCTTCCAGTCTGATGTGCCTGCTGTCCAGCCTGATGTGCCTGCCTTCCAGCCTGACGTGCCGCTGCCCGCCTTCCAGCCTGACGTGCCGCTGCCCGCCTTCCAGCCTGACGTGCCGCTGCCCGCCTTCCAGCCTGACGTGCCAGCTTCCCGGCCCGATGTGGTTCTGTCTGCTGCCCTGCTTAATGTGTCTGTTACCCAACCTAATGTGACTTTGCCCATAGCCCAGCTTGACGCAGTGGACTTTCCCCAGCAACTGCTAGTTGGAGCGTCCGGAGGTCGCTCCTTTGAGGGGGGGTACTGTCAGGAAAGGTTCCCTCCGCAGGTAATATCAATCATTTGGCATGCAGTACTGCGATCCACCAGCAGGTGTCTCCTGCTGGAATTATGTCATCTTTGGTCCGCAGTACTGGTGTCCACCAGCGGAGGGATCCTGGCAGTATGGAGCAGGTATTGCCCTCTGCAGTCAGGCATCACATGACTGACAGCAGCCATTATAAATACCCGGCAAGTTCATATACACTTCGCCTTGGTATTGTCCTTGAGCCCTGACCTGCAGCCTGTTTGATACCTGTTACCTGATACCTGTTACCTGTTACCTGTTACCTGTTACCTGATACCTGATACCTGTTACCTGACCCCCGATCCCTGTTTCCTGTATCCTGCCTCTTGTACCTGTTCCCTCTCTCCTTGTCCCCCTATTCTGCTTACCTCCTATTTATGACCCCGGCCTGGCTTGACTACGATTCTGGTTCTCCCTTTTGTTACATTATACTGGTTTACTTGCTTATCTGCACTGTTTGGTTGTTAGTTTGTTCACTTAGTTTGTATTGGTGGTGTGTTCACATTTATATGCGTTTGCTTAATAAATTTACCTTCACTTATTTGTGTCTGGTTCACTTGTCGCAGTCACACAGTTCTGGTCACATCTTGTTCATGACAGAATACCAAGGCCATTCCTGACCAGAAGTGGCTGCACAGGGGAACCATTTGCTTTAGTTTGGTTGCAAACATGAATGCTGATGAGATCTTTTATTTTTCTCTGCTGGCATCTGAGAGTGGTGATTATTGCCGCCAGGTTTTGAAAGAATGGTCTAGTGACCAGTTGTTTGCAGCTATGCGTTTGGCTCACTCCCTGGTCGATCAGGGTTATACATTGTTTGAGGAGGTGCAGCCTTTGATAAAGATCTGTACTGAGCTAGCCCTGCCCTGTATCCCAGATGGCCGTGATGATTTCACTCCTCCTTTTGATATGAATCAGGTTGTATCTTTAGTATGGCTTTTTGTCGCAGTCACACAGTTCTGGTCACATCTTGTTCATGACACAGACACTGACCTGTTGTGGTCACTATTTTGCCCACTTCATGAACCTCTCCCTCCATGTCTTCTTCATAGTGTGTGGGAATTTTCCCTTCTTCATGAGTAGTGGGGTTCCTGGTGTCCTAAAATGTCCCGATTCTTTTCTCCCCTATGTGAATAAAAAAAGGTATACTTAGCACACAGACTTTTGAGGCAAGAAATAGGAGTATGAAACATTGCTTGAGAAGTGTCATACAATTGTCTGTTTTAGCAGAGTTCCAAGCTGAAAACATGTTTTTTTTCCCCATTCCAAAGCTGGGATGCTTACCTTTTTTGGTAAAGTTGCACACATGGAGACACCCCTAGTATCCACTGTAGCACCTGTGTGGGACACCCTAAAAAGGGTGTTCTGGTGTCTCACACTAGTGCTCCTGCATCCAGATGTGTAAACAGCTGCTGAGTGTCCTCTCCTTACAATGAATCAAGTTTGCATTTCATTCTAGTTGCAAACCCATCTAGACAAGAATGTACTAAACTTCTTTTAATACAAATAGGCATGAACAAATGTAGTTAACCTACATCTGCCCAAAACATTGTATTAGTGGGCGAACGAACAATGTTTACTATGAACGATCACTGTGCCCACAAACCTGAAACTTGTCTTTTTAAACTGTACAACAGTAAAGAAAAACACATGGAGCAGCACTAAAGTAATAATAATAATAATAGGAACACACGACAAATACTTACTTTTTTGCAGCACTTTCTTGATCCTTCTGTACTGATTGTGCTTCCTGAATTTCAGGTCTGACCAGCATTTCCTTAATTGCTCCTTGGATCGTCGTACCCCAAACGTCCTATGCAGACTTCTCACAAGTTTAGTCATGATCTTGGCCTTTCTCACATTTGGGTTTCTGTATGGTCCATACTTCCCATCATCGTTGGCCCTCTTCAAGATGTCCACCATCTCCACCATCTCTACAAAGGACATATTTGAGGCCTTATATCTCCTTCTGGATCGGGAACTGCCTTGCTCTGGGCTTTCGTCGTTGCTGCTCTCTGTAGGCACCTGCTCTTCCTCCGCCAAGTTCTCTCCCACTGCACTGAAAGAGAAGGGATGGGGAATACTCTAGAAAGAAGGTCATGGGCGGAGTTTCATATACGTACAATCTGTGAGCGGAGGATGGAGTAGCATAAGCGCCGATCGTGCAAACGAAGGTACAATTTTAACTTGGGGCATCAGTGGTTAGTGGCCTATCCTGCGTATAGACTGAGGCCTATATTGGAACAAGATTAGGAGAGTTTAGCCTGACATTAGGGTTTGTCTTTTGTTGTGTCTTGCAGAGAAAATTGATAAATTTACCGATCCAGATTTCTTAACAAACTTTATTGATAAATTCAGAGTGCTGCCCTGTCTGTGGCAAGTAAAAAAACAATATTATTCCAACAAACTAAAGAGGAAGGCAGCGCTGGAGAAACTGTTGGAATTGATGAAGCCAGTGACTCCCACGGCAGACATTACCTATTTGAATGCCAAAATTGGTGGCCTGAGGAGTACATATAATAGGGAGCACAAAAAGGTTCAGGATTCCATGAGATCAGGAGCAATAGCAGATGGCATTTATGTCCCCAGGCTGTGGTCCTACGATAGACTGCGTTTTACACCAGACCAGAGTGAATCCAGACCATCACTATCTACACTTCCCTCCACACTTCCATCCACATCAGATGAGGCTTCTGACATACAAACTGGGCCTTCCACCCAGGAAGATGTGGAGAAGCCTTGCTTGAGCCAGGTATAGCATTGTTCAACATATTTCTTGTCAAAAGATGTATGATGTTAACTAGATGTTATTATTGATCACTCATTTCTGATTTAACAAAGTGGTTTACATATCAGTAGACAATAGTAGCCAAAAATGTTTTGGACAAGAATGAAAGATGCTCTTTTCTATTTGTTAACATTCAGTTTGCAACAGTCATGAGCTCAAAATTGTGTGTGATTGATGAGCAAAAAAATAAATCTATGTCCCATTTTCATACACAGGAAAGTCTCAGCCAGGAGGAGGCCGGGGAAAGTGGCAGCTAGGAGATGCCAGTGCCCAGTAGCCTGACCAAATCACAGGTTCCTCCCCTCCGCCTTCCAACAAAAAGGACCAGGAAGGAGAAGAACGTGGAGGAGTCAGAGACTACTTTGATTCTGCAGGCTACTGAGGTCCTCACAACCACCCCTAGTGTCCATGGGTCCTTTGTCTGTATGACGGCCAGTAAAATGCAAGGAACAGAGGAGGGCCAACGCCTCATCTATGAGGAGGTCATACTTCAGGCCCTAAATAAGGGCGTGAGGGGCCAACTCACCAATAAAAGCCACATCTGTGAGTTGGACCATATTACTCCACCACCTCCAGCAACACCACCAACACCACAGCCACCCAATCCACCACAGCAGCCTGGAAGGAAGCGTGGAAGGAAGTCTTGAGAGTGATGGCCTGGGTTTGGTGTGGTCTGGTAAAAAATGCAGGCTGTTGTAAGACCACAGCCTGGGGACATATATGCCATCTGCTGCTGCTCCCTATCTCTCGGAGTTCTGGACCCTATTGTGCTCCCTTCCTCTTTATTTTGGTATGACCCCTAGTAAATTTAAAATTTTTGGTTTGACAAAATTGTTTGTGAGTAGGCAGGTACATTAAAAAAAATATAATGTCAAATTAACAAGGGACACCAACACCAACCAACCTCTTTGAGGTTAAAAAATACAAGATAATAATGATGTTATGGCAACTTGACACACAAAACTAATAATTTCTGGAGATCTGCAGAAAAAAAGGAGATCACTAGAAAAAAAAATATTATGGAGACCTTGATAAAAAAAAATAAAGGCAATCACTAGAAAAACATTCAAAACTGATTATTCTGGAGATCTTGAGAAAAAAACAAACAAAAACAAAGATTATTCAGGAGATCACAAGAAAACATAAAAAATCCATTTGTCAGAACTCTGTGACTATCAGCAGCAAAGAAACTTCATTATTCTAGCATTATAAAGAAGAAGTGAATGTGCTGTATTGAAAGATTTTTAAAATTTGCAGCGTGACAAATGTGCTATCTCCATTACGAACGCTAGTTTTACAAGACCGATCGCTTCTGTCTCGTACTTGATAACAAGCATGCGTGGAATTTTGTGCGTCTGACTTGTGTACACATGCTCGGAATTTCCGACAACAAGTTTTTTTGTTGGAAAATTTGAGAACCTGCTCTCAGACATTTGTGTGCGGAAATTCCGACAGCAAATGTTCGATGGAGCATACACACGGTCAGACTTTCCGACAACAAGCTCACATCTAACATTTCCTGCTGGAAATTCTGATCGTGTGTACGTGGCAATAATCATAGAAAATAAATATAAAGCATTTAACTTGGCCACATAAAGAATGAGGAAGGACATCTGGTTACAAAAGATGGGGAGATGGCAAAGGTATTGAATTTATTATTCTCCTCAGTCTTCACAAGGGAATCGGGGGGCTTTAGTAACCAAAACTGCAGTGTTTATCCTCATGACACATCACATCACCACCAGGGTTAACAGAGGACAGGATTAAAAATTAGACTTGGGAAACTTAACATTAATAAATCAGCGGGACCAGATGGCTTGCACCCGAGGGTACTTAGGGAACTCAGTGAGTTGGAGAAAAGCCAATTTAGCACCAGTATTTAAAAAGGGCCCAAAATACATCCCTGGGAATTACAGACCAGTTAGTCTAACATAAATAGTATGTAAGCTCTTGGAGGGGATGATAAGGGACTATATACAATATTTTAGTGATGAGAACAGTATCATTAGCAGTAATCAGCATGGATTCATAAAAGAATCGTTCTTGCCAAACCAATCTATTAACCTTCTATCTATTAACCTTTCCATCTAGATCAGTGTTTCTCAACTCCAGTCCTCAAGGTGCCCCACCAGGTCATGTTTTCAGGATTTCCTCCGATGAAACGGCCGTGGTAATTACTGAGGCAGTGAAAGTGATCAAATCACCTGTGCAAAATAATGGAAAGCTTAAAAACATGACCTGTTGGGGCGCCTTGAGGACTGGAGTTGAGAAACACTGATTTAGATAAAGTAAGGCCTGAGGATGTGGTTTATCTGGATTTTGAAAAAGCATTTGACACAGTTCCACATAAACGTTTACTGTATAAAATAAGGTCCGTTGGCATGGACCATAGGGTGAGTACATGGATTGAAAACTGGCTACTAGGGCAAGTTCAGAGGGTGATGATAAATGGGGAGTAATCGGAATGGTCAGGGGTGGGTAGTGGGATCCCCCAGGGTTCTGTGCTGGGACCAATTGTATTTAATTTATTCATAAACAACCTGGAGGATGGGGTAAACAGTTCAATCTCTGTATTTGCAGGCGATACTAAGCTAAGCAGGGCAATAACTTCTCTGCAGGATGTGGAAACCTTGCAAAAAGATCTGAACAAATAGGGTGGGCAACTACATGGCAAATGAGGTTCAATGTAGAAAAATGTAAAATAATGCATTTGGGTGGCAAAAATATGAATGCAATCAGGGGGAGAACCTCTGGGGGAATCTAGGATGGAAAAGGACCTGGGTGTCCTAGTAGAAGTAGATGATAGGCTCAGCAATGGCATGCAATGCCAAGCTGCTGCTAACAAAGAAACAGAATATTGGCATGCACTAAAAAGGGATCAACTCCAGAGATAAAATGATAATTCTCCCACTCTACAAGACTCTGGTCTGGCCGCATCTAGAGTATGCTGTCCAGTTCTGGGCACCGGTCCTCAGGAAACATGTACTGGAAATGGAGCGCGTACAAAGAAGGGCAACAAAGCTAATAAAGGGTCTGGAGGATATTAGTTATGAGGAATGGTTGCGAGCACTGAACTTGATCTCCTTGGAGAAGAGATGCTTGAGATGGGATATGATTTCAATATACAGTGGGGATCAAAAGTTTGGGCACCCCAGGTAAAAATGTGTATTAATGTGCATAACGAAGCCAAGGAAAGATGGAAAAATCTCCAAATGGCATCAAATTACAGATTAGACATTCTTATAATATGTAAAAAAAGCTAGATTTTATTTCCATCATTTATACTTTCAAAATTACAGAAAACAAAAAAATGGCGTCTGCAAAAGTTTGGGCACCCTGCAGAGTTAATATCTTGTACTGCCCCCTTTGGCAAGTATCACAACTTGTAAATGCTTTTTGTAGCCAGCCAAGAGTCTTTCAAATCTTGTTTGAGGTATCTTTGCCCATTCTTCCTTACAAAAGTGTTCCAGTTCTTTGAGATTTCTGGGCTGTCTGTCACGCACTGCTCTTTTAAGGTCTATCCATAGATATTCAATAATGTTGAGGTCAGGAGATTGTGAAGGCCATGGCAAAACCTTCAGTTTACGCCTCTTGATGTAATCCCCCGTGGATTTTGAGGTGTGTTTAGGATCATTATACATTTGTAGAAGCCATCCTCTCTTTAACTTCAGATTTTTCACAGATGGCATCAAGTTACCATCCAAAATTTGCTGAAATTTTATTGAATCCATTTTTCCTTCTCATCGTGAAATGTTCCCTGTTCCACTGGCTGCAATACAACCCCAAAGCACGATTGATCCACCCCCATGCTTAACAGTTGGACAGAGGTTCTTTTCATTAAATTCTGTGCCCTTTCTTCTCCAAACGTACCTTTGCTCATTCCGGCCAAAAAGTTATATTTTAACCTCATCGGTCCACAGAACTTGTTTCCAAAATGCCTCAGGCTTGTCTATATGTTCATTTGCAAAGTTCAAACGCTGATTTTTGTGGTGAGGACGTAGAAGAAGTTTTCTTCTGATGACTCTTCCATGAAGACCATATTTGTACAAGTATCTCTTTATAGTGGAATAGTGTACCACAACCCCAGTGTCTGCCAGATCTTTCTGGAGGGATCGTGCAGTCAAACGTGGGTTTTGAATTGCTTTTCTCACAATCCTGCAAGCTGTTCTGTCTGATATTTTTCTTGGTCTTTCAGATCTTGCTTTAACTTCCACTGTTCCTGATGACTGCCATTTCTTAATTACATTCCGAACAGAGGATATTGACATCTGAAAACGCTTTGCTATCTTCTTATAGCCTTCTCCAGCTTTGTGAGTGTCAACTATTTTCAGTTTCAGTTTTCTAGACAACTGCTTAGAAGAACCCATGGTGCTGATTGGTGGGGCAAGGTCAGATGAGTCTGGCCATTTAAAACCTTTGAGATTGACTTCACCTGGTCTTCCCAGATGATGATTGAGAACAATCCATGACACTGCAGGTCTCAGCTCTGCAAAGAGGGCAGTGCATGCTATAAATTCTGCAGGGTGCCCAAACTTTTGCAGACGCCATTTTTTTGTTTTCTGTAATTTTGAAAGTGTAAATGATGGAAATAAAATCTAACTTTTTGTTGACATATTATAAGAATGTCTAATCTGTAATTTGATGCCATTTGGAGATTTTTCCATCTTTCCTTGGCTTCGTTATGCACATTAATACACATTTTTACCTGGGGTGCCCAAACTTTCGATCCCCACTGTACAAATACCATACTGGTGACCCCACAATAGGGATACTAAGAACTTTTTTGCAGAAGTTTAACAAGACTCGTGGCCACTCATTAAAATTAGAAGAAAAGAGGTTTAACCTTATACTACGTAGAGGGTTCTTTACTGTAAGAGCGGCAAGGATGTGGAATTCCCTTCCATAGGCGATGGTCTCATGGAGCATCGATAGTTTCAAGAAACTATTAGATAAGCACCTGAATGACTGCAACATACAGGGATATACAAGGTAATACTGACATATGGTCACACACATGTGTTGGACTTGATGGACTTGTGTCTTTTTTCAACCTCAACCTATTATGTAACTATGTAAACTCAATTTTAATATAGGTTTTATTTAACCACCTCAATACCAGACATTTTCAACCCCTTCCTGCCTGGGCCATTTTTACGTTTGCAGCACTGTCACACTTTGACAATTACTCAGTCATGCAACACTTTACCCAAATGAAATTTGCATACCTTTTTGAGACATATAGAGCTTTCTTTTGGTGGTATTTAAAGCATTTGTAAAGGTTCAGTTTTTTTTTTTTATATATAGAAAACATGTTATAATTACCTGATCTGTGCAATGCTTTTGCACAGAGCAGTTCAAATCCTCAGTTCACTTGCCAGCGCTCATGCCCTGCTTAGTGCACACATAGCAAGCTGCTTGCTTCGGGGGCACTCGTGTATGCTCGCTCCAAGGCTGCCTCTGTGTCTGAGATTGGCAGCATCTCAGGCTGTATCGCAGCCAATGAGGAAGGGGAGACCTGAGAGAGCTACTGCAAGCGTGCACATTGCTGGATCGGGATCAGGCTCAGGTGAGTGTAAGGGGGGCTGAGGGGGAACTGCACACTGAAGGTTTTTTACCTTGATGGATAGAATCCATTAAGGCAAAAAACATGAGCATTTACAACCACTTTAATCACCAGTGGTTTTTAAATTTTTTGCTCCTTAAATGAAAAAATGTTTTTCTTTCTTTCTGCTATAAAATAAATATTCTTTCTTGATAAATGTTTATAGTGGTCCTCTGCGCTACTATACGTGAACTCAATAAAAAAAAAAAAAATACAAGTGCAAATGCAGCAAAACCTAATAGTGTTCACAACTACACCAATAAAAAAACAATTAAAATTACAATGATCTTGTGCATAACCTAGCAATCTATCATCAATCAAAATTGTGGAAAAAAGTGGAAAGTGCAGGGAAAAAAAATGAAAATGTATTATTTTACACAAACTTGTCAATTAATAAGATATTTCTAGCACACATCATAGGGATATTTAGAATTGCATTCAAAACACATTTTGATACTCCTTCTGAGTAAGAGGATACCACATATGTGAGACTTTTCACAGCCTAGCCACACACAGGGGCCCAAAATCCAAGCAGCACCTTCAGGCTTTTTAAGGGCCTTAATTTATGCATCTAATTTCCTGACTATCACATTTTTTGAAGCACTGGAACAGTAAAAATACCCCAAAAATTACCACATTTTGGAGGATAAACACCCTAAGGTATTTTGTAAGAGGCATCGGTCATTCGTTTTTGGAAAATTCATAATGAAAATTAAAATGATTTTTTTTAACACAGACTTGTCAATTTAATAAGATATTTCTCACATACAACATGGGTATATTTAGAATTACAAATTTTGCTAGTCCTTCTGAGTATGGCTGCTGTACCATGTGATTACTGTGATCAATCACAGAGGTCACAATAGTAAACAATTCTGTCATGAATTGTGGTGTTAACTTCTGATAATGTAATTACTGTGAATCACAGTAATTACTGTGAATCACAGTGATCACATGTTACATGGGCCAATCACAGCCACCCGGTTCCAATTGCTGTAATCAGATCAGCCGCTGCACTCCCAAGCTGGCCAGAGCACTTAAACAAGCAGGCATGATTCAAACTTAGAACAAACAGTCTTCAAAGTCCTGCCAAACATTCCATGAACTTGAATTGGGTGTCTAACTTGTCCAGTCAAATGCTGAAACTGACAATAGCCTGACAGTGGTGTATGTGGCACCCATAAACATGACATTTTCACTTGATCTGGCTAAAAACAGCAGCTTAAAAGTATTGGAGGATTTGTGATAGTATGTATTTTGTAATAGATTATTAATTATAAAAAGTATTTTTGTTTAAATCAAGAGCAGTGTAATACAATTCATTGTAACGTGGTCTAGTTAATTATAAACTCAGTAGTTAGTTTTAGAGAACTTATTTTTTTATTATGTTTTATTGATTTTTTTTTCTAAAAGTCACAGTTCCATCAAATGTTATGATACTGCAATAGTTGGGTGCTAGTTTTCTCTATATGTTTAAGTGGTTTAAAAAAAAAAATCTCCTTCATGTTCCAACTAAAATTATTGATCTGTGAAACACACTACACTCCAGGGAAGCAATTCACTTGACATTAAATATCAAATGATGAGATGAATAGTGATCATGGCATTTTGTAATTAAGTATCTTACAAACCATTTAAATGATTGAGTGTCAAAAGGGCAAAGAATATTGTATAAGCATCTTCAGTTCTATAGAATAAGCTGCACTTATAAGAAATTAAAAGGTGTAATTATGAAAAGGGTAGCTTTTAAAGCCAGTGATTAGATCCATATATTGGAAATTTGAAGTCAACAATAATAGACTAAGAAATTGTATAGCTGAAATAATATCTAAAAATGGTTAGACTGGTTAGGTGCTAAACATTGTTTCTAAGTATAAGCATAATACCATGTTTCTGATTGTTTTTACATATAGTATGCTAATAAAAGTGTGCTGGTTCCAGAATAGACAAGTTTGTGGAGCAGAGTTAGTTGTTAGAGCTGATGTGCAGGCATTGGGGGGGTGGGCAGTAGATGGTGGAGAAAGGAGCTGTGAGTGTGGGGGGGGTTATTCAGATTCTTAGGGAGAGATGCACTGTAAGCAGACAGATCGAAAATGACTAGAAGGGATGTATTGTGAGCAGAAAGTTAAGTTGCAGAGGAAAGTTGTGAGGTAGACAGGGTTAGATGCACTGTGAATGATGGATAATGTAGTTGGAAGGGATGTGCTGTGACCTGGAGTGAGATGGGAAGTTGGTGCAATGAAGATGGGGGGTGGGCGATGTTGGGTGGCCTAGAAGGGATGCACTGTGATAAGGATTTGGGTGGCTAGTGAGAGACGTAAGGCAGTTGGGAGGTGAGTAGGGAGTGAATGGAGAGTTAAAGTGAATTGGAAAAGAAGATGCTCTTGTGGCAGAGGAAGGATGAGGGATGGTCGGGTGGCTGGGGAGGGAATGTACTATGGTTGGTGCAGAGGTGAGGTGGCATGTGGATGGCATTGACCTAGGGGAAAGTAGCTAGGTGACAGTGTGAGGAGGGGTGTTTCTGGTTTTGCTTCCGCTTTTGAAATGAAAACATAGACAGTGCTACATATTTCTGTGTTTCTGTTTTCTTTTGGCAGGTTCTTTTTAATAGTGAAAAACATTGATTTACATATACACATATGTATATTTTATTTGTTGTTGTTATAATTAAAAATCTGCCTTCTCTTTATTAAATGAGCTACCTTAAAAAAAATCCACACCTCTGGTGATATATTATATTTGATTCTCCAATCCGATTTTCCAGGTGGTCATCTGAGTAATAACCAGCATTTTTCTCATTCAATATTTTCAAAAACATACAAGTAAAAAACTTCATAGCCCCTGTTTCATAAATTATACTATGCAAGCACAGCTCTACCCCAGGGCAGAGCCTTTGACGTAAGATGTAATCTTGCAGTAGGGTGGAAGGTAAAGCTGCAGAATACTGCCACACACAGCAGACTTTAGTTTTTAAGGGGACAGTAATAAGGATATGTACATGTTGAATGTTGTATATCTCCATGCTGTAGCCTCTAGCTATATCTCCTCCTGTGGTGGCCTAAGGAACATTTGCTTTATATCTGCAGTGCAACAGGCTTTGCACACATAATTACGTGAGTGCATTTTTATCTTTGTTTCTGAATACATTTGTCGTTTTAATACAGAAAGCACTATGATGGTTTAAAATTTCTTTATTTCTGAGTGATACCTCTTGAATTTTGAAATTGCATATATTGTCCAATGGAACCATGAGGGGATCCCAGCTGTATGTTTCATCAAGGCATATTTTCTCTTTACGGGAGAGGTGCAATTTTACCTAACTGATTTAGGTCAAAGCATAAGGGGAGCTGTTGGTGGTGTGTGCATCAAGAGGTGTTTAATTCTCACGGAAGATAAACGTGGGACACATATTTGAAGATTTCTAATTTTATGTTAACAAGCATGGGATACTTTATTTGAGGGGAACTGAGGGGATCCCAGCTGTATGTTTCATCAAGGCATATTTTCTCTTTACGGGAGAGGTGCAATTTTACCTAACTGATTTAGATCAAAGCATAAGCGGAGCTGTTGGTGGTGTGTGCATCAAGAGGTGTTTAATTCTCACAGAAGATAAACGTGGGACACATATTTGAAGATTTCTAATTTTATGTTAACAAGCATGGGATACTTTATTTGAACTTTTAAAAGAAAAATAAGCCTGGTTTTCAGGGGCTACAAGTAATGTATATTCCAGGCATGGACAGCTGGCAGACAAACTTTTACAGCTAGTAGGGCCTGGACTCAGGGGAATCGTCCCTACACTTGGAAGTGCTCCAAGACCTGTCACATGTGGACCTCTTAAATCCCAGGTTCAATATTAAAATGAACAGGTTTGTCAACAGGTATAGAGATCCTCTAGCAAAAAAATAAATAAATGATACTGGAGGCTCTGTAGCATTGAGACAGCATGAATTTTGCCCCCCCCTCCCCTGAAACTTTCTCTACAAATGCTCCAGGCTGACCCAGCTCTGACCCAGTAAACTCCTAATACATTTTTCCTCCCCCATTTATCCCTTCCCCTGGTCTCTTGGTAAAAATCTATAGCACAGCAACTTTAAGCCCATTCTCACATGCCAAAGTCCTAGGTGCAGTCCTGGAACCTAAACTCTCCTTTAAGCCCCACATTCAATCACTGTCCAAATCTTGCTGCCTCAACCTCCACAACATCTTAATTACGCCCCTTTCTAACCAACAACACAACAATGCTCTTAATTCACTCGCTGGTCATCTCTCGCCTCGACTACTGCAACTCGCTACCCCTACATAGTCTATCCCCCTTCAATCCATCATGAATGCTGCTGCCAGACTCATCCACCAATCGCTCTGTGTCTGCTACTCCTCTCTGTCAATCCTTCCACTGGCTTCTGCTCATCCAACAAATTTAATTCAAAATACTAACAAATTACAAAGCCATCCACAACTCGGCCCCCGGTTACATCACTAGCCTTGTCTCAAAATACCAACCTAATCATTCTCTTCATTCCTCTCAAGACCCCCTGCTCTCTAATTCCCTTGTCACCTCCTCCCATGCTCACATCCAGGACTTTTCCAGAGTTTTCCTATGGAACTCCTTACCCCAATCTGTCCGATTATCTCCTACTCTATTAGCTTTTAGACGATCCCTGAAAACCCTCTTCTTCAGAGAAGCCTATCCTACCCACACCTAACTACTGTATTTTAATTTTCTCCATGAGCTCCTCCACCTCCACAGTTATTACCTTTTGTTCCACTTGACTCTCCCTTCTAGATTGTAAGCTCTAACGAGCTGGGCCTTCTGATTCAGCCTGTATTGAATTGTATTGTAACTGTACTGTCTGCCCTCATATTGTAAAGTGCTGCGCAAACTGTTGGCGCTTTATAAATCCTGTACTATTGTAATAATAATAGATGCCCCATGGACTTTTTCAGAGTGTCAAGAGAGAGAGAGATAGAGAGGGAGAGAGAGGCGGAGAGTGAGAGACAGGCAGAGAGGGAGAGAGAGAGGTGGAGACAGGCAGTGAAGGAGAGAGAGGCAGATAGGGGGAGAGAGAGAGAGACAGACAGACAGAGATGGAGAGAGACAGGCAGAGAGGGAGAGAGAGACAGGCAGAGAGGGAGAGAGAGAGAGACAGACAGACAGAGATGGAGGGAGAGAGAGAGAGAGAGAGAGAGACAGGCAGAGATGGAGAGAGAGAGAGACAGGCAGAGATGGAGAGATGGAGAGAGAGAGAGAGAGAGAGAGAGAGAGAGGCAGAGTGGGAGAGAGCGAGGCAGAGAGAGAGAGAGAGACAGGCAGAGAGGCAGAGAGAGAGAGAGAGGCTCTCTTCTCACAGAATGGCTGAAATAGTTAATCATTTACATGTTTTCCCTGCATTGTGGACATTTGGAAGATTATCTTTAAAAAAAAAAACTTGTAACTTGAACTGCTGAAAGCTGCTGTTTTCAACTTAATACTTTTTTACAATTTAATCATAACAGAATAAAGTAGTCACCAAAACACCTACAGTATCTTAGTCTATTTATATCTGGTCCCTTTCATTTGTGGTAATGTGGAGTAACAAAATATATGACAGTATCTGATATACAGTTTAATTGTATGATACAATGTATGCTATAAAAGAGTTCATATGATCAAAGATGAAAATATAATTAAAGGTGAACCTCAATACAACACAGCAGCATATTTCCTTTGTGACTTCACAAAACATGTTAAAACTCCAATTCCATTGACTTTATGCTTGGAGAAGCCCATTCATTATATAAGTATAGTAAAGGCAAATTTCATGCCTATTGTATGAAGAGAGTGAGACATATATAAAGGGCCGATTTATAAAAAAAAGAATTTATCTGGGGATATAGTGAGAGACATTTTTCTCATTAACTGAATAAATATCACACACAAAGTGTATACCTTTATTCTGTATATGATTAAATTCAATACAGGTGTATTAAAATTCCAGGATTGGTCTTTAACTGTGTAGCTGAATCTAAAATACAACCACTTTAGAAAGTTCATATTAAATAAGATATATTATGCCCAAATTATTTGAATATAAACAATTAATGAATGCTTATTTCATGACGTACTAGTGTGTGTGTACTGTTAGTGGATATAACTTAAGGTGCTTCAGCTGTTCACAAGGGTAAACAATGGCTTGAAGATGTCTTCAAATAATTACCAATCTGTGTGCAAATCTCTCATACATAGTTTTTTTATTTTTTATATTATTTATTTTGTTTTAAAAACAAAACCAGTCCACTACTCTGGACTTCAGGGCATTCTCAAAGCAATTGCATAGGAATCTCCCTGAATCCTGACAGCTAAAAACAGCCATATAGAACCAGTGCTAGACAAATTTGCATCCTGGGTAAGACCAGCTACTTGCCAGGCTCCCGAGATGTTTACACATAGGGTCCACCCCCGAGTGTCATCAGACAGCATACCCCATTCCAAGCTGCCTGGCTGTTAAACTGTGCATGTACAGTTTGAACTTGTCGATACCCAGTGGAGCTGTCCTTTTTACTGACAGACAACTTCTCCATGTTACCAGTCTGCTGGAAACTGTGCTGGGGCAAAACTTCAGCGGCTCCCCATTCACCTTGGGCCCCTTCCCGTGCATTAATACGGCCTTGCCTGCACCCCCTCCCATTCTCCGGGTGTCTGCCTCTCTTTAGTGACAGTCTTCTGCAGGTTCTGCTCACTGCTCTTCTAGCTCCTCATGCCCTTACCATCAAAGCCATCCCGGCTCAGTTCTTGGGGTACAGCCAGAAGCTCGGAGTGCTGAGAGGCGCAGAGAGGGGGTGAAACTCCCGCACAGTACCCCTTCTTCCTTCTGCACCAAGATCTGCGCTATGCCCCTTCCCCCTGCACCCAGACATGTATCTGCTGGACCCTGCACCTCCCCAGATGCAGCGGGGGGACCCCCCAGAGGAAGATGGTATGCCGGATCTCCCTGCCCCTAGGGAAGAAGCAGCTGGTTGTCTGGGGAGAGCCGGCTCGTGTGATGTCCAGAAGAGGAGGAGGAGGAAAGAAGACTGACACCTACTTTCAGCACCCTAGACTACAGAAAAGCTCCCGGCACTGACAAGCTCCCAGCGCCCCCTCCTCCCTCGGAGAGTAGGTAAACCAGAGGTCATGGCTGCGCCCTAGGCAACAGTGCGCCCTAGGTGGCTGCCTAGTCTGCCTAGTGTCAGCGCCGGCCCTACATCAATACACGGCTCCCAGCAGCTGACAAGCTCCCAGCACCCCCTCCTCCCTCGGAGAGTAGATAAACCAGTGGTCATGGCTGCGCCCTAGGCAACAGTGCACCCTAGGTGGCTGCCTATTCCGCCTAGTGGCAGCGCCGGCCCAACATCAATACATGGGTCAAAGTTCAGCAGGGAGTGGCTGAATCTCGAGTATGGGCAGTCTGGTTGTTTAGGCTCTGTACATCCAGCCTGTTGGATTTTCCCTGCTTGCTCAGGGTCACAGGTTAAAGCCAGCAGCGCTGATCAGTATATTATTATGTAAAGGTAGTCTCCTCACTGTCGTAATATAATAGTTCAGCGAGCAGGGTTCCCTGATCCACATTGAATGTGTGGATGGGGAAATCAAGTCACTTATTTTTGTTTTCTTTCAATCCGCTGGCTAAACAAAGAAAAAAAATAATATCATCTGTAAGATGCTCAAGACATTTGCTCTGATGTGTCAACAGATGTGAAAATTTTACAGTTTTTAATGAACAGAGGAAAAATCATCCAACGTGGACACCCATTTTAGTGCCAGCTGTCTAATAGAGGATATTATCCCACTTTCTGTGATATCCCTGCGACAATCTCCCTAATGGGACACAAAGAAAAAAGGACATGATTGTTTTAATCATTCCAAACTCTAAAAGAAAAAGCTAAAATAAAGTTTAATAATGATATAACAATGGTATCTAATAAATTAATTTATTTCACACAGGCAAATCAATTAGTTAATATACTTTCATTATCTAATTTGCAGATTAAAACTGCAAGCTTTCAATACAAATCAGGTGCGGGATGAAGAAATCTAAACTATCAAAAACCTGCAGTTTTAATTTACTCAGCTAACAAAAGCTCTTTATTATTAAACTCTTTATTTAAGTGCTTCTGTTCATGCCTAACACAGTCCAACACCATTCTACTATATGTTATAGAAAAAAATACCCGTGACGGAAAACAGCTTATTGGGTACATTGTATCCCTTATCTAGGTAATAAGATGGTGTCATTTATAGTATCATAGTTGTTTCAAAGTCATCTTGTTAAAAAAAGACAAACTCTCAGAAGTTTTGCATTTTTGGTCCAAAATAAAGCAAACCAACCCTCTCTTCCCCTATATGACTGTGACTATTTTTGCAGAAAGATATATATATATATATACAGAAAGAATAAGAAAAGGGCACCAGCCTAGTGCATCACCACAAACACCATTTATTAATTTGAATGTGAAAAAAATTCTCACAAAAGCTTTATATATACTAGCATGTTGTAAAAAAGGGAAGCTATCTTCACCTCCAGGAGCTGGACATCCAGTGCAGAAGACCTTTATGACTTATTCACTTTAAGGTCATCACAGAGGACAAGGGGGCACTCTTTACGTCTGGAGGAACAGAGATTTAATCTCCAAATACAAAAAGGCTTCTTTACAGTAAGAGGTGTGAACATGTGGAATAGACTCCCTCAAGAGCTGGTTCTGTTCGGCTCAATAGAAAAGGCCTGGGTTATTTCCAAAATGTACATATAACTGGATACTAATATTTATAGGTGAAGTTGATTCAGAGAATATCTGAATCAAGGATTTTTTTTCCAATGCTGGAGCAAATTAAAGCATGCTTCTCTGGGTTTTTTTGCGTTCCTCTGGATCAGCTGTAGATATAGGATGTTGTATGTGGAATGTAAGATTTTGTTGGTTGAAATAGATGGACTTCTCAACTAGACTATTATGTAACTGTGTAACTATATATATATATATATATATATATTCTTACATTCATAGTGGTAAAAGCTAATTTTCAAAATACAACATATTCATACAGATAACTTCAAAATCCTATTGTTTCACACAAACCCAACTTTTCTAAACTTTACAATGAGATCTCAGATACATCCTCACAAGTACCTGTATTGCCCAAAACGTTTTTCATTTTTAAGAAAACAGAATATACTTGCATCACTGTTTATATATTTTTTATACATTACCCTGCTTTTGTAGCTTCTGATTGGCATTGGCTAAACTGCTGCTCAGTGTACTTTAATGAGGCTCTGTCACTTAGCACCCCTACTCTCCGATACTCACTAGGGATGGGTGAATGGTTGTTTGGTTGTTTGGATGTTGTGCGAACACTGAACAATATGTGATGTTGGGGCAAATTGGAAAGCCACGGAACACTGTTAAAGTCTATAGGACAGTAACATGAAAAATCAAAAGTGTTCATTTTAAAGGCTTATATGCAAGTTATTATCATAAAAAGTGTTTTGGGACCCGGGTCCTACCCCAGGGGACACGTGTCAATGCAAAAAAAAAAGTTTTAAAAATGGCTGTTTTTTCGGGAGCAGTGATTTTAATAATGCTTAACCACTTGCCGACCGCCTCACGCCGATGTACGTCGGCAGAATGGCACGGGCAGGCATAAGCACGTACATGTACGTGATTTGCCTCCCGCGGGTCGGGGGCCCGATCGGGCCCCCGCCCGGTGCCTGCGGCGGTCGGTTTTCGTTCGGGAGCGATCCCGGACGAGGGGACGGCCATTCATTCATGGCCACCCCCTCGCGATCGCTCCCGACGAATGGAAATCCCCGGTGACATCACTTCCTCTCCTGTAATGTAAACACAGGAGAGGAAGTGATGTATTCTCTCCTCCGTGTCGGTATTTTTCGTTCCGACACGGAGGAGAGCGGATCAGTGAGTTGCACCAACACATCCCACACACAGTAGAACATGCCAGGCACACTCACACCCCCCCTTTACCCCCCGATCACCCCCCCAATTACCCCTGCCCCCCCAGTCACAGTGACACCAATGTCATTTTTTTTTTTTTTTTTTTTTTTTTGCATTGGTGTCATTTGTGACTGTAATAACTGTTAGGGCAGTTAGGGTTAGCCCCCTTTAGTTCTAATGTACCCCCCTAACCCCCCCAATAAAGGTTTAACCCCGTGATCACCCCCCGTCGCCAGTGTCACTAAGGCTGGGTTCACATTGCAGCGGTTTATGAGAACGAATGTGATTCGCACCGCACTGCAGTGCAAATCACATCCGATCTCTGTGCGATTCGAGTTCAGCCATTCGCCGCACCCGCCGCACCCGCCACACCCGCCGCACCCGCCGCAAATTCGCACGGGACCCTTTTTTTGGCCCGCAGCAGAATCGGATCGCATGGGTGTTCACACCATGCGATCCGAGTTTGCAGATCGCACTGCGATATGCGAACTGATCTGGGGGTGTCAGTAACATTTCACTGACACTCCCAGCAGTTCGCATAGGGCAGTGTGAACTGCCGCCGGGAGGCATGCGATGCGGGAACCCGCCGCGGATTCGCGGCGTTTCCGCATCGCTCCAGTGTGAACCCAGCCTAATAAGCGATCATTTTTCTGATCGCCGTATTAGTGTCACAGGTGACGCTAGTTAGGCAGGTAGGTATTTAGGTTCGCCGCAGCTTTTTATAGCGCTAGGGACCCCCATATACTACCGCATAAAGCCCCCTGATTGCCCCCTAGTTAACCCTTTCACCAGTGATCACCATATAACTGTTACAGGTGACGCTGGTTGGTTAGTTATTTTTTTATAGTTTCAGGGCACCCGCCATTTATTACCTAATAAAGGTTTAACCCCCTGATCACCCGGCAGGTGTCATTTGTGACTAATAACTGTTAGGGCAGTTAGGGTTAGCCCCCTTTAGTTCTAAGGTACCCCCCTAACCCCCCCAATAAAGGTTTAACCCCGTGATCACCCCCCGTCGCCAGTGTCACTAAGGCTGGGTTCACATTGCAGCGGTTTATGAGAACGGATGTGATTCGCACCGCACTGCAGTGCAAATCACATCCGATCTCTGTGCGATTCGAGTTCAGCTATACAGATAGTATGGCTGAATTCGTGTCGCACCCGCCGCAAACTCGCACGGGACCCTTTTTTTGGTCCGCAGCAGAATCGGATCGCATGGGTGTTCACACCATGCGATCCAAGTTTGCAGATCGCACTGCGATATGCGAACTGATCTGGGGGTGTCATTAACATTTCACTGACACTCCCAGCAGTTCGCATAGGGCAGTGTGAACTGCCGCCGGGAGGCATGCGATGCGGGAACCCGCCGCGCATTCGTGGCGTTCCCGCATCGCTCCAGTGTGAACCCAGCCTAATAAGCGATCGTTTTTCTGATCGCTGTATTAGTGTCACAGGTGACGCTAGTTAGGCAGGTAGGTATTTAGGTTCGCCGCAGCTTTTTATAGCGCCAGGGACCCCCATATACTACCGCATAAAGCCCCCTGATTGCCCCCTAGTTAACCCTTTCACCAGTGATCACCATATAACTGTTACAGGTGACGCTGGTTGGTTAGTTATTTTTTTATAGTTTCAGGGCACCCGCCATTTATTACCTAGTCTCACTAGTGTACCCCTAAATTTAGGGGTGTCTACTTTCTAAAATGGGGTCATTTGGGGGGGGGGGTTTGTGCCATCTTGGCATTTTATGGCCTTCAAAACTGTAACGCCCTTAGAAAGCCTGAAGGCGGTGCTTGGTTTTTGGGGCCCCGTACGCGGCTAGGCTCCCAAAAAGTCCCACATATGTGGTATCCCCGTACTCAGGAGAAGCAGCAGAATTTATTTTGGGGTGTCATTTCACATATGCCCATGGCATGCGTGAGCAATATATCATTTAGTGACAACTTTGTGAAAAAAAAAAAAAGTTTGTAATTTTCCCGCAACTTGTGGCAAAATATAAAATATTCCATGGACTCAACATGCCTCTCAGCAAATAGCTTGGGGTGTCTACTTTCTAAAATGGGGTCATTTGTGGGGGTTTTGTGCCATCTTGGCATTTTATGGCCTTCAAAACTGTAATAGGTAGTGAGAAGTGAACTCAAAAAATTACGCCCTTAGAAAGCCTGAAGGCGGTGCTTGGTTTTCGGGGCCCCGTACGCGGCTAGGCTCCCAAAAAGTCCCACATATGTGGTATCCCCGTACTCAGGAGAAGCAGCAGAATTTATTTTGGGGTGTCATTTCACATATGCCCATGGCATGCATGAGCAATATATCATTTAGTGACAACTTTGTGAAAAAAAAAAAAAAAAAAAAAAAGTTTGTAATTTTCCCGCAACTTGTGGCAAAATATAAAATATTCCATGGACTCAACATGCCTCTCAGCAAATAGCTTGGGGTGTCTACTTTCTAAAATGGGGTCATTTGTGGGGGTTTTGTGCCATCTTGGCATTTTATGGCCTTCAAAACTGTAATAGGTAGTGAGGCGTGAAATCAAAAATTTACGCCCTTAGAAAGCCTGAAGGCGGTGCTTGGTTTTCGGGGCCCTGTACGCGGCTAGGCTCCCAAAAAGTCCCACATATGTGGTATCCCCGTACTCAGGAGAAGCAGCAGAATTTATTTTGGGGTGTCATTTCACATACGCCCATAGCATGTGTGAGCAATATATCATTTAGTGACAACTTTGTGTAAAAAAAAAAAAAAAATTTTTTTTTTGTCATTATTCAATCGCTTGAGGCAAAAAAATAAAATATTCAATGGGCTCAACATGCCTCTTATCAATTTCCTTAGGGGGTCTACTTTCCAAAATGGGGTCATTTGGGGGGGTTTTGTACTGCCCTGTCATTTTAGCACCTCAAGAAATGAGATAGGCAGTCGTAAACTAAAAGCTGCGTAAATTCCAGAAAACGTACCTTAGTTTGTAGATGTGACAACTTTTGCGCAAACCAATAAATATACAATTATTGACTTTTTTTTTACCAAAGACATGTGGCTGAATACATTTTGGCCTAAATGTATGACTAAAATTGAGTTTATTGGATTTTTCTAATAACAAAAAGTAGAAAATATCATTTTTTTTCAAAATTTGCGGTCTTTTTACGTTTATATCGCAAAAAATAAAAATCGCAGAGGCAATCAAATACCATCAAAAGAAAGCTCTATTTGTGGGAAGAAAAGGACGCAAATTTTGTTTGGGTACAACATTGCATGACCGCGCAATTACCAGTTAAAGCAGCGCAGTGCCAAAGTGTAAAAAGACCTCTGGTCATTTACCAGCAAAATGGTCCGGTCTGAAAGTGGTTAAAGTGAAAAAATAAAAGTGAAATATTCCTTCCTTTCCTTTCGTACCTGGGGGGTGTCTATAGTATGCCTGTGAAGTGGCGCATTGTTCCCATGTTTAGAACAGTCCCTGCACAAAATGGCATTTCTAAAGGAAAAAAAGTCATTTAAAAGTACTTGCGGCTATAATGAATTGCCTATGGGAGAAATCAAAAGTGCTGCTTTTAAAGGCTTATATGCATGGTATTGTCATAAAAAGTGTTTGGGGGCCTGGGTTCTGCCCCAGGGGACATGTATCAATGCAAAAAAAAGTTTTTTATTTAGGAGCAATGATTTTAATAGTGCTTAAAGTGAAACAATAAAAGTTAAATATTCCTTTAAATTTTGTACCTGAGAGGGCATCTATAGTATGCCTCTAAAGTGGCACATTATTCCTGTGTTTAGAACAGTCCCTGCACAAAATTACATTTGTAAAGGAAAAAAGTCATTTACAATTACTACCGGCTATAATGAATTATTGGGTTTCGGCAATACAGATAAAAGTCATTGAAAAAATGGCATGGGATCCCCCCCAGTCCATTACCAGGCCCTTTGGGTCTGGTATGAATATTAAGGGGAACCCCTAACCAAAATTAAAAAAAAATTGTGTGGGGTCCCCCCAAATTCCATACCAGGCCCTTCAGGTCTGGTATGGATATTAAGGGGAACTCTGTACCAAATTTGTTTTAAAAAATGGCATAGGGATCCCCCTCAAAATCCATACCAGACCTGATTTTAAGGGGAACCCAGCACCAAAATTTAAAAAAAAGGTGCGGGGGTCCCCCCAAAAATCCATACCAGTCCCTTATCCGAGCACGCCACCTGGCAAGCCACAGGAAAAGAGGGGGGATGAGAGAGCACGCCCTCCTAAGCCATACCAGGCTGTATGTCCTCAAAGCACCAGTCCCCCAAAGGACCTTGTCACCATGTTAATGGGGACAAGGGCCTCATCCCCACAACCCTTGCCCATTTATGTACCTGAGTCGCCCCCACCCCCTCTGACTCCATGGGGAAGCCATTGGGAAATCACTGTGCGTCAGAGGGGGAGGGGTCACCCAGGTATGTCACCATGTGGCCCTCCCTCGGTTATATAAGAACTGTCACCTGCGAGAACGTGTCAAACGGTGGGTTCCTTCCATGGAGGTGGATCGGTGACGGGTTTTGTTTTTTTTGTCCGTCGGCAGAGCCATAGAAGAAGATGAATGGACTTTGTGGGACATTTTTTATTTTTTAACATTTTGACACTTTTTTGTGAAATGGTAGAGGTACAATGTACCCGTTACCATTTCAAACAGGGGGGGGCGCAGACCCCCACAACCACTTGGCTAGGGTTGTGGGGGTGAGGCCCTTGTCCCCATCAACATGGGGACAAGGTACCCTCCCATGTTGAGGACATGTGGCCTGGTATGGTTCAGGAGGGGGGCGCTCTCTCTTTTCTGCCTGCCAGGTTGCGTGATCAGATAAGGGCAATTTTTTTTAATTCTGGCTCAGGGTTCCCCTTAATATTCATACCAGACCCAAAAGGCCTGGTAATGGACTGGGGGGATCCCATGCCGTTTTTCCATTGACTTTTATCTGTATTGCTGGGACCCGACAATTCATTATAGCCACTAATAATTTTAACCACTTAAGCCCCGGACCATTTTGCTGGCCAAAGACCAGCGCACTTTTTGCGATTCGGCACTCTTTTAACTGACAATTGCGCGGTCGTGCGATGTGGCTCCCAAACAAACTTGACGTCTTTTCTTCCCCACAAATAGAAATTTCTTTTGATGGTATTTGATAACCTCCGCGCTTTTTATTTTTTGTGCTATAAACAAAAAAAGAGCGACAATTTTGAAAAATAAAGCAATATTTTTTGCTTTTTGCTATACTAAACATCCCCCAAAAATTACAGACAATAAAAAAGTCTGGAAAAAAGGGCATAGGGTCCCCCCTCAATTCATACCAGGCCCTTTGGGTCTGGTATAGATTTTGAGGCAAACCCCCATGCCTAAATAAAAATAAAAATGGCTCGGAAAACCTGGTCTTGTTGGCAACACGTCAAAACAACTAAGGAATACTCCCAAATACTAACCCGTTGAAGACTGTCTATACACGTTATCAGATCGGAGGAGGAAGCCCCCCTCCTCTCTTCCTCTTGACTTCCTTTTCTCTCTACCAACTACGGACTCCCTGCATATCATCGCTTCCCCCGGGAGCAATCAGCTCACCCTATACTCCCCCTCTCTCTCACATGTCCATTATTTTTCTCTACTACCCTTACCCTACCCTCTACAAACTCTTTCAATACCCCCCTGCCTTCTAGTGTGCGTAGCAAGTTCTCCATATCATCTTTCTCGAGCAGCTCGATCATAGCTGAGGCCTTCTAGAATCTCCTCTCTTTGTATTGGTTGCTAGAGGTCCAGAAACCACTTCCATACAGTAAATTGACAATTCTTGAGACTCCAGGCCAATTATCCTTTCTACCAACACACACTCGACAAACCACACTAGATTCTACGCCTATGATACCTCCAAATACAATAAACACATCCCCTATTAAGATTACGTTTAGTCCCATTCTTCTATATGACATATATTTACTGACCCAAATAATACAGTACAATTTCAATACTCAAGCTATCTATGAAGCTCTTTAATATTTGGTATACTTCACTTTACACATGAGGGAATAAGATAGTGTTGTCAACGTTTTATTTGTATTTATCCACCAGATATGTTCAAATGTACTTGATACTTGCTCTCAGTGAATATTGAATGCCTGTTTATACAACATTGACATGTTTTTTACACTGTTTTATTACTGTTACTGTAATTTGACAGACCTCTATCGCTATATTCTCTCTAAAATAAAAGCTTATTTGAAATTAAAAATAAATAAAAATGGCATGGGGTCCCCCCAAAATCAATACCAAACCCTTATCCAGGAATATAGCCTGACAGGTCAGGAAAGGGAGGGGATGAGCGAGTGCCCCCCAGCTCCTCAACCATACCAGGCCCCCCAAAGCACCTTGTCCCCATGTGTATGGGGGGCCCACAACCCTGGCCAGTGGTTGTGGGGGTCTGTGGACAGGGGGGCTTATCAGAATCTGGAACAAGGGGGCCCGCAGATACTGTCCTTCCCCATATTAATGAGTATGGGTTACCTAGTACCTCTATTTATTCACCCAAAAAACAATGTGTAGTGTAAAAATAGGAATCGACCCAGCATGTCTCTGGGAGACCCTGCCCCATAGTTAGTTAAGAACTGTCAGTCCGTGGAGCTGGCAGACAGCTGGAGCCTTCGGTGCAAGTTGACCTTTTTTTTTGGGATCCGCGGTGGTGGCGGGCAAAATGATTGACAATGGATCTACACATATTTATTTTATTTCTATTTTTTAAATAAAGGATTTGTCAAAAATGTCTAATGTGTTTTTTTTAGATTCAGCTGTCAGCAGGGAACACTGTTGACAGCTAATGACTCATTGGTTGTTAAGGAGCAGCAGCTGCCCACTTCTTAATGACCATGATGGATACACACTATACTATTTTCTGTAGATTTCTTCCTTCAGATTTACCAAAATCCTATAATATGAGGTCAGACCTTAAGAGTTTCAATTTGTCATGGGACGTCATTTCTGGCCCGTGTGTTCCACGCTGGTTTTGGGTGCACTTCCGGTGATGTCACCCATGAGTCCAGCATCCTATGCTGGTACACTCCAACATAGCCATCTCTCCTGGTTCTTGATTATGTGATTTCCCTGTGTTGGATAGTCTGGAATCCACAACATCCATCGTGGACATGATCACCCCAGGACTATACCTTCAGCTGGACTCTTTTATACAATGATGAGTTTCAAAACTTACACTTCTAGTAAGTGTTTTTAACCCTTTGGGAATAAAAAGTTTAATGCTACTGCACTTAGAGGTGCCTTCTCTTTTTTTATCCTGTACACAACTTTCCACAGCTGATTCTGACCTTTGGAACAAAAATTTCCAAAGGGACAAACAACATTTTTCTCACACGAGAACCAAACGAACGATTTTCGTTTAATGTGTACCATTTTCGTACGATTTTCAGATGAGAAAAATCAGAAACAAATGACTGCACATGATCAGAAACAATAAACAACAAAAAAAAGTCTTTGTCGTACGAGAAATTTTGTACATGGTTTTGTTCCTTGGTTCCGACTTGCTGTGAAACAACAAGGAGAATCCGCTGTTCTTATAGTGATATAGGCAATTTTCTTATAGTGTTTACATTTTACACTCCCCTCTCCCTAGACTGACCATGATGCTGTACAAAGGTGTCTGCTTTACTACTTCATTCAGTATACAGACATTTTTAGACAGGAAGTTACTGGCTGGATCACCAGAGGAAATAAAGGGTTAAAAGCCTGCAGCTACCACATCAAAGGATTGCTAAACTGCAATATATTACATTTTTGTTGTTGGGACTATTACAGCTTTAAGTGTGAAATTTTTTTATTAAGCTGATCAGACATTAGCAAAGTAAATTTTGCTTGATTGTTATCAGTTCACCAATTAGCCAAATGCTTCCTTTGTTTCTCCGCCATCTGTAGGTTAATGCCTTGCATCTATATTGCCATCTTCAGAAATGTTAATATTGTGGTCTAGATATGACTTGATGGAACAGGCTTTTTTCAATTAAATAATAATAATGCTCTCATATATGTTTTATCTATATAAATAAGTTGTACTCGATCTTTCAGTTATCAGATTGGATACCAAGAATATACAAATATGTCTTATAGACTATTCTTCCTGATAAACAAAAAGTATTTAAATCATAGCTGATGTACTGGATATTGTTATGTTCTAGGTAAGCTAAAAAAGAGAGCACTGCCAAAAGGCAGTATCATATAACTATTAAACAAATAATGGTAAATGTACCTTGATCAGTATAGTTTTATTTAGAAGCGATGATCATATTATTTAACCATGAAATAGTAAATGAGAAGTCCTTCTAGGTATCTGAATAGCTTAGAAATATACCACGGTAGCTGTACTTCACTTTACTTCTTCAGTTATCAGGGGAGTGCTATGAATTGTATTACCACATTTCTAATGTACAATGCTAGAGCCATTAACACTCGACCTTGATTGCAAAAGATACGTTTGACCAAAGGCTTTTTCAAGGGTCAGGGCCAGAATTCATTTACATGCCTCCTAAGCTTCTTTTACAGTTACATTTCCCTTACCACAGTTATTTGTGCTGCCTCCACCTCCAATAATACAAATACATGTAATGCATTGTAGTGGAATGTTAATGTTAAAAATTTTTTCCTTTTTGAAACAAAAGATGCATTAAAGCACACCTTTGCCCAGACTATGGTTATTAAAGGGCTGACATATTTATTTTCAACCAGTGCAAGAGCTTTAAATGTTAAAATGAGTATGCATGTTAACTTTCAAAGTGAATATTGCAGTTATAGGGGTAGAAGGTATATGGGGGTTGGGGGATGAAACTTTTCCAGAGAAACTGGGGTTGATATATTAAAGACACATAGGCTGTTCAGTTTGCAAGTACATTCCCAGCCCTTGGTGAATGTAGTGAAGCTCTGATGACTTCCATTATGTGCAAGCAAAAAATGATTATCTTAATTTCCCTTGCACATAATTTGCTAATCTTTGCAATGTAAAGCTTTACCACATTCACTAATCTCTGGGAAAATTTCCCTTCCAGAGTGCAAAACCACTTTGCAGACTGAAAAGTCTATTTGTCTTTAAAAAATGATCCCACTGATCTTGATTTTTTAAGAAGAAAATCATGTTCACTTTCAAGGTGAACTTGTACTTATCCTAAGGGAATATATTAAAACAAAGTGAAAATTCACTTTTTCTTTGCACATGATTAAAGTGGTTGTAACCCTACAAAAAAGAGATCCTGTTCCCTTATAGCAGGTTAGACAGCACAGTGCTTGTACTATCTAACCTGTCCCTCTGTAAGCTGTAAAAAACCTGGTTTATCCTGCCTGTTCCTATGTCCCCCACTGTTTGATGACCATGGTAATCATGGCTGCTGAGCCCTAATTACAGGCATACCCCACTTTTAAGTACACAATGGGGTTTATTTACTAAAGCTGGAAAGTGCAAAATCAGCCCCACTGCTGCATAGAAACCAGTGAGCTTCTACTTCTAACCCCAGCTTGTTCACTTAAGCTTTGATAATAAAACCTGGAAGCTCATTGGTTACTATGCAGAAGTAAGCCTGATTTCACACTTTCCAGCTTTAGTAAATATATCCCATTGTGTACTTAAAAGTGGGGTATGCCTGTAATTAGGGCTCAGCAACCATGGTCATCAAACAGTGGGGGACATACTGTAGGAACAGGCAGGATTAACCTGCCTGTAACGTGGTCAGTTTACGTGCCTTCATCGTTTGCTGATTCCCTCTCGCTCTCTCCCTCCCTGCCTGTCAGCGCCTGTGTGTGTGTGTGTGTGAGCTATTACAGCCCCCCCCCCCCCACCTGCCATCATTAGTAGCAAAGTAAACGTAAAAATAAATTTCACTGCCAGCCCCTCTCTTTTATTCAGCCATAACACATTGTGTACATGCTTGTTGAAAACGATGCCTCTAAACATCTTTTTTCAGATGTCTTCTGGCCGGTCATGTGACTCCCAGCTGCTCTTCTCCCTATCTAAGGGAAATCTCGGCTCCCCCCTCTGTAGCCCATAGATCAGAGTAGGAGAGTGGCCTGGAGTCATGTGACTGGCCAGAATAGATCTGAAAAAAAAAAGTATTTAGAAGCATTGTTTTCAACAAACATGAACACTGTGTAGGAAGGCTGGTTAAAGAGATGGGCTGGCAGTGAACTTTTTTTTAAGGTTACAACCACTTTAAGATATTGTTTGCAAAGTGACTTCTCACTTTGTTTCAACATATACCCCAAGATGAGTGGAAATATATTTTGTAAGTATAAATTCACTTTGGAAGGGAACATGAGCTTTTCCTTTAGTAAATCAGAGTGAGTGTCTCTGGAGGTCTCCCTTTCCATGACCGCACATAATCACTTTATCTTCACTCCCTAGCAGCTCCTCAGACTTGAAGCTGGCAAAAATACAAGCTGTTTCTGAGTATATAAAGGAGCGTGTGACCTGTGTCCCTGTGACAGTATCTATGCTTAGCAGCTGAGGCAATGGCAGTTGGACAGGGTGGTTAACCCGTGTGCATCCAGAGTTGGGCTGATCTAATAAAGGAGTTGAGAATCTTTACACAACAGTTTATATAAATATTCACTTCCATTATTCATGTACAAATGAAATAGGTAAACAAGAATTTGCTTTTCAAATGATTTGCACAACCGGTGTGAAGATTCCCAGCTCCTTAAGTAAATCAGAAAAAACAACTATTTATTCAGGAGGGTCCAATATATTAGGGATGTCTAATTGAAGGTGAGTGTATCTTTATCTAATGATAATAAATTAGTAACACTACACAATCCACAGACAAATTACCTGGTGTCTAATGTTATAAAATAACAAATAAGGCAGGTTCCTCTGAATCAATAAATATGCTTAGAATAACTAGGGAAGGGGGAAAGCTGGAAAGAAAAAGGGTCTGGAAAGGAGTCTTCTACGAGGAACACCCAGGAAATGGAGTAAATAAATAGAATTCTTTATTTACAAACAATTCCACCCACAATAAATATAAATAAATAATAATATACCTCCACCATCAATTCTAAAATAATGATAGCGTTATCATTAGACAGGTGATCACCACAAACAGACCCCTCATTCATTCAATCTCCTTCAAATAACCAGCTTGCAATTGGAGCATAAAGAAAAGGTAGTCCAAGGATTAGCAGCTATGAAAATAAATGCGCTGAAAAGTTTTTTCTTCAGCTGTTAGTAGCAGCCTCAGTTATAAACCAATTGTATTCAGGCCTGCCTGGATTTAATAGAAGAGACGGGGTCACAGACAAAAAAAGGCAACGGGAGTAGATTCCAAAATAGTCCTGGGTAGTAGATGGAGCCATCTGGTAGTAGCACGGATGTCAAAAGCAGAAATAGCACACTATAGCAGAAATGTTTACAACGTCAGATTTGAGGAGGTAAAAAAATGAAGGAGTAGATTCCCTTCTCTTACCCGAACCCATGTGAGTAGGCACAGGTGGAAGCTTACCTCACTTGCCGACTTCTTAAAACTGCTTGATTGTAGATGCATGAACAAAAAGACTAATGTCCCAGATGAATATAGGGGCGATGAGAGTTCCATGATTGTTCAAAAACAGCATCAAAGTTACAGGTTATTAGTCCATCCAAGAGAGTCTTGCAGTCTTCACCTGGCTCAAACCACGCAGCTCAGAACACAATTCCACTTGCAGACACGCCAGGCACATCAGCCGGTCGGCGCTGGAAGCGGAGCCCGTGTGATTAGGCTCAAGTCGGAAGCTTGCCCTTTCAAGTCTCTGTAAATGTAATAGAGCAAACAGCAGGCTCACTACCTGGAGATCTGAGTCTTCTCATCCGCAGAGATTGCTGGCAGGTTGACTGCAGTGGTTAGTTTGAGTCCATAGAGACATCCGTGTCCCATTAGGTCGTCTGTTCACCAGGCAGCCATAGGGAAGGAGTGGGGGACAAGTCCATGGTGAGTACTGTAGATGCAGGGGCGTCTAGCTAATTATTTTAGAATTTATGGTGGAGTTATATTGTTATTTATTTATATATTTATTGTGGGTGGAATTGTTTATAAATAAAGAATTCTATTTAATTACTCCATTTCCTAAGTGTTCCTCGTAGAAGAATTCTTTTCCAGACCCTTTTGGGTCTTCTTTCCAACTTTCCCCCACCCTTAAGTAAAGTGCCAAGTGCATTTTAAAAGAAAATGAAATGTCATTCTCTCAGCACACTAAAATCCTCTCCTTTTTTCCTTTCTACAAATCCAGGTCTGGCAAGTTTTCATATGTCAGTAAGTCCTAGTGAGATTTTTACTACTGTACCCATGAACGGTTACTTCTCTTTTACAAACACACAAAGTTACCACTTGAAGCAGAAATGATGTTTTCTGGGTCCATGCTGAGAAACAAATCTACTTATGTGGTATAATCATTAACAGCTGTATTTTTTTTTCTTTTTTTGCCTTTATATGCATTGTTGTGCAATCTTAAAAAAAAAAAACTGATAAGCTCAGCATTTAATGGAACCACATTTCAAAGTGAATTAAATATAGGCAGCTGAAGTTATATGCAAATATACATTTTCTTCATATCCTAATGTATGATCAGACATTATCCTCCAGTTCTCCCGAAGGCAAGCCAGATATCCATGAGCAATAAGCCAAGACCAAATTAGGAACAATTAGGAAATGTTTGAGCTTACAGTCAAGAAGTGGCAGTGAATAAGGTGATAAGTTATCACTGCCTCTCTTATTTGTGACAAAAGGTTTGATTTAAAGTGGAATTCCATGATAAAACCTATCTAATAAACCTTAAGGCTGGGTTCACACATATGCAAATTAAATGCGCTTTGAACCACATCCAATTCGCATGCCATGTGAGAGAACATTGCTCTCTATTGTGCCTGTTCACATATATCTGGTGCAGCCAGAGTGCGTATTCAGAAGGAATTAAAAAAGAGTTCTGTCAGTTTTTTGAGCAGTGTGGTCAGGCTCAGGTGCAAATTCAGGCCCATTGACTTCTATCGGAATGCTTATGAATCGCACATGTTATTCAGTTGTGAACAGGATAAAATCCTGACGTGATCCTGATGCATTATCAGACACACAAAACCCAAAAGTGCTGGCTATTTTATTGTTCTTATTCATTTTATGGTTCTGTGAGCAATATGTATTAAATAAAATTGCTTACTTTTAACAGAAACCACAGAAACCAAGCTATTTGCAAAACTCCTTGCAACATGTCTCCTCCCATTTATTCTGCAATTGGTACACATAGACCAGGTTGGATTTGTGGTCGGTTGACAGGCATCGGAGGGGACAAGAGGGTTTATTGACCTCTTGCAATGGGTCGAACACGAGTGAATATATTCTCCTCTCCTTTCTCTGGTTGCAGAGAAAGCATTTAACTGAGTACATTGGCAATATGTCAAAGCTGTACTAAACAAATTTGGATTCACCAGTAATGTATTAAATTCCATATTAAGTCGCTATACTAACCCCAGTGCCAAGGTCTGGATGTCAGGAATGCTCACTGACTCTTTCGATATCACCAATGGCACTAGACAGAGGTACCCCCCCCCCCCCCCCATTTTTGCCCTGGTGATGTAGCCATTGCTCAAACCTTCCTTACTATCCCTTTAACTGCAGGTATATCAGTAGGTAATGTAACCCATAAAATTGTCCTCTATGCTGACAATATCATAATCTAAATAATTCTACCTGCCCAACTGGCCAAAATTCAAGCCATCCTCACCACCTTCATATGGAAAGGGAAATGCCCTCATGTTAAAAGTAATTCTTTATGCACCTTGACAAGACATGGTCTGGGCCTAGGTTTTCCAGATGTCTCAGCCTATTACAGAGTGGTGATATTGGACCAAGCCACAATCTCATAGAACCCAAAAAAACTTCCAATGTGGCTTCAGATTGAATAAACAGCCTTGGCAACTACCTCTAAACACTTTCTTAATGCTGTACTATTACAACTACAACCTCCCAAATCCTTTCTGGGCACTATCACAGCCTCAACTACAGTAGAGTCATGAAAACTATCCTCAAAAAGGCTAAATGAATACTAAACAAATTGCTTCTCTACCTTCCTCTAACAATTCTAATGCAGGCATAAAAACCATTAGAGAATTATACACAGGTACCTCCCTAACCACCTTCCAACAACTGTGCCACAAATATCTAAAGGCCAGACATCACTTCATGTTCCTCCAGCTCAGATCCGCTTTGACCTGGGTCTAACGCTCCCAATGCCCCTTGCTCTAAGACTTAATACAGTTCTACAATATTCCACGATCACACACCAAAGGCATAGCCTTTATATATAAACATTTGCTGACTCCTCTCCCTCATGCCAAGACCTCCTCCATGTATAAATGGGAATAATGGATCAACCAGACCTATACAACTGAACATTGATGTCTAGCCCTTACCTCAATCTAGCCCATATCTACCCATCTGTCTCAACAAATTGTTGGAGAGAATGCAGTGAAAATGGTTCCTTCTTCCACATTTGGTGGATTTGTACTAAGCTTTCTAAATTCTGGATGGATGTAGCTCACTTTATCACCTCTGACACATAAAGCCTGCTCTCCCACCCTCAATCTGTACTACTAGGTATGGATTTACACCCCTGGCCTCCTAATTTGAAAATTATTGTGACTCACATCTTCATAGCAATTCAACTGGCCATTGCCAGAAAATAGAAATATATATACCCACCTTCTATAGAGGAAGTCATCTCTATACTAAATGGCAACTGCCAGCTTCAATATGCTTTCACAGGAACATATCTCCAATTACCAAAATTCTATGCCATGTGACAACACTGGCTAATTGATGCTAGAAGTCCTAAACACTTCAAATAACCTTTTATCCTGGATTATCTATCTAATCACTTCTCACTGAAACAGCAGAGGTCTGCCAATACTGAGTTGCCCATTGGCTAATTTAGTGATATATTTTCTACTCCATTCCCGCCTTTCCTCCCTTTTAGTCGCACCTTTCTGTCCATAACTCGTTTTACATAATATACATTGCTCTTCCTACAAAAGTGCAGTTTCTTCAAAATGTACTTGTTTCCATGCTCGTGGTTATCTTTCTTGCTTTCTTGTACATTGTTTACTTTTTACTCATGTTTTGTCAATTCTTTTTTTTAAACTAATTAAAAGGAATAAAAAAAAAAAGTAAAAAAAAAAGTGTTTTCTTAATTTTCCCCATTCTCCTATACTTTTAGCAGGAATCAGAAGTTTAATATATAACATCTTTCTTAACCGTATTTACCAAATTTTAATGCATTATTCTGCTAACCTAATGAGTAACTCCACTTTTGTTGAGAAAAAAAAAATCATTCACATTTGGGTGATCAATATACATTACAGGGCATTTAACAAACTCTGTAGCAGCTTCCTACCTTTTGTTTCCCTGAAGAAATAACTATTTGTTTCACCATGTAATTTGCAGACTGAATCTGAATAGGACTGTCTGGTTCATTGAATTCATCTGGTACACTCTCAGTGTTTTAACAGAAAAAAAAGCTGTATGGTTAGTATCTCTTCAGAAGTATTTAACCATTGGGAAATATCTCATCAAAACTGAAATTTCTATTGCAGGGCGTGCCTAAAACTTGACTTGTATCTTAGTACAGACAAGCAAATTTGTGAGGGTGTTCTGTAGACTATTGATGTACAGAAGGCCTTGGCTTGTGTAGCAATTGTATATTCTATTATTATTATTTATTGATTTCTTCTTTTTTGTATAACAATGCAGTTATCCATTAAGTGTAGAACAGAGCGCTACCGATTTGAAAATGCCATAGTTTACTGTTAGCAGAACTGCCACTTGTGGCTGTATGGTTTCTGATGTCAGCTGGCACAGTCACCTCAAACTATCCTCCTTCAACAATGTCACGATGCCAGAAGCATCGCTTTGGAACATACAGTGTATATTGAGAAGTACCAACCAAAATAAGGAGTTCAGAATTCTTATGCTAAGGAATCATAAAACCCCTGTAAGTACACATTCTTTGATGAATATCCAATTTATGTTTTATCATATTTCTATTTTGTGTACAGAGTCTAGGTCAGGGAAAGACATAGCAAAGCTTACCATAAAATCCAGTAAGATTTTATTTTAAATGTAAAAGCCTAATGAAATGTTGCAAGATTCTGTAAACTATTCTAAGCAGTTCTGATAAAAGTGCCTTACATGCTGTGTATATGCTAACAATTAAGTCAAACATAACACAGCTATGGGTTGAAAGGGCTATGTTCTTTGATGTAAACGATGTTTCTTGCCTCAGCCATTTAAGTAACAGGGATTAGCATAAACAGAATGTGGTTAATCATTTTGCTACTAAATTATGTAAATTAATCATGCTGAGCTATGCTAATCTGTGACTTCAGATTGTCCAATAGGCATCTCCTATTTCACAGCAGATGGTAATACCACCTGAGATGTCAACAGTAGTAAATATTTATCATCACTTATTAAAAAATGTAATAATATTGTAATTGAATTTCAGATATTTTGTTTATAAAATGTAAAATGTATTTTAAAATTTAGAACTTGAAATGCTGTGATTAAAAATTTAGAGTTGATGACTAACATTTCCAAAAACTGTTCTTATGGACTTCAGTCCTAAAACAAAAGCCCCCTACACAACACATTACACCAGTAGATGAACACACAGTGATACTTAGCTACTGTATCTTTTGTTCCCAGAGGCTACAGAAAATAGGAATATTTTTAATTAACTGTATTTTCAAGTAACCTCCATGTACTAAGATGGCAGACCTGCTAAACTGAAAATTAACAGGAAAATTAAGATTTTAATTTGCCCACTCCTTCCTTTTAAATTATCAATGTTTTTAAGACACACAATACAGAATACTAAGGAGACATTATGGGCTATATTAAATATCAAGGGAATACAACTATCGGTAAGAGTTACTTGTGTTTTCAACTAGTCTTCCTAATGGTACTCTATGTATGGACTGTAGTAAACCCAACCATAAAACCACAGTACAGTTCAACCTTTCATAATGTCATCTCCTAGAACTTATAATTGAATCATATATGTTAATCCTGGGCAAAAACTAGTTGCAAATGATATCCTTGAAAATAAGCAAAAGGTTTCGAAGCAGAGTTGGCCTCTAAAATAAATAAAATAGTGTGCAAGACTAGATGTAACAAACTTAGAGAAGTTCATAAAGGCATAAAAAGTAAGGCCGCGTACACACGGGCGGACTGTTCGCCCAACTTTGTCCGCTGAACAGTGTTTGGGTGGACAGTCCGCTCGTGTGTGGGCTTTCAGCGGACAGTTTCAGCGGACAGTTGGACGGACAAGGTTTTTCGGAATTTCCGAAAAACTGTCCGCTGAAACCTTGTTTGAGCGAACAGTCCGCCCGTGTGTAGGCTTGTTCGTCAAACAAAGTTGCGCGCATGCTCAGAAAGGATTTTCACGCCGAAAGCTATAATGCAGTGTATAGGACGTCGTATTTTTCGTCCCGTCGTACGTGCCGTTCACGTCATCGCGCACGGTTTCAGCAAACTGTTCGTCCGTCGTGTGTGGCCATGTCCGTCCATGCTAAGTTTGAGCGGACTGTTTGCCGAAACTGTTGGACGGACAAAGTTGGGCGAACAGTCCGCGCGTGTGTACGCGGCCTAATTTGAAACAGTGAGTTTCATTATTTTAAATTTCTACAGATTTATTAGTAGTAAAAGATTACCTAAGGCATAACCATTTGTAAAGTGAGAGGGGTGTATCTCAGCTGTAAAAATGAGCCATCAGATATCACTGTATTGCATACAGTGTGCCACTTGTTGGCTGAAAATCATACAAGCAAATTATTTCTTTTTTTATTACTTTATTTTAAACTCACATTAGATAAAACATGACACAATGACATGCTATCAAGACTTGTAATTGAGGTGTACAAAACATGTTGGGAAAGTGTAACGTGAGACATTTCCATAGAGATAAAAAAAATGTCCCTGAATAGGTTTAGAAACTTCTACTTTTCCGTAAAGATCCAATGTGGGGGTCTTCTATATAAGCAAAAAAGAAACAGTTCCAATGACATTATTTGGGGGCTGTAAAAGAAAAGGAGATCTGAGGAAGGAGATCTGAGAGTTTTAAACCAGAGTAATGGGCTTAGGTTAAAAAAAATGGGTGGAGGGGAGAAGAGGCGGGAGAGAAGGATAGGCTAATGTTAGACTAGGTATCCACCAAAACTTATTTGTATTCCTAGAAATTGTAAAATATAATACCAATAAAACAGGGTTATATGAAAATTGTCTCATTTGTGATATCTGCAAAATTTTCCATGGTTTTGAACTCTTTAATTTTTGTGCACCATAAACTTATGTGTAGAGGTTAAGGTTTTTTCCAGCACAGGGGTATTTAGATCCCCGTGCTGCATCTATTGAATGTATAAATAAAGTTTTCATCTAGTGGTTTTAAGGTATGGATATCTGATTCAAGAACAATGTGCGCCTCCAATGACGTCCGTATGACGAAACGCGTAAGTGACTTTACTTGGTACGTCATTTCCTGTGAGCTCCGTCTTCTGGTTTCGACTAGTGTGTTGTTGAAATGCACGCTATAGGAGCTGGATCGCGGAGGTGCTTTATCGCTACAGGGTGCTGCAGCCCCTATATTTTTTGTTAATCTGAATAGTGTTTTTAATTTTAATAAACATATTTGATGGATATACACTATGAGCTCCATCCTTTTTGATGCATGTGGATTGCCCGCTGCTGACTTATTCCAACCTATCTTTGAGATGAAGTACTACTGACGGTCAGTAACTACCAGGAGTCCATGGTACCCTAACAGGGGGATCGCCACCAACACCCGGATAAGGAGGTTATACGTTTGTTACCCCAGCAGGGGTGAGGCGCTCTGGTGAGTGCATTCACAAGAGGGGCCACTGGAGGAAGGAGGGGAGCACTGACAAGTCACTTGTATTACCAGTGAAAAGTCACCTTATTTTCAGTGGTGTTGTTTTGTACGAAAGAGATTTTTTGCACTTTATGGACACTAATTAATTTACATTTTTTGTTTTTTATTTCTTTGTTTTTTTTCATTTTGGACATTCACTTTTATGATCTTTCGGACATTTCTTTATTTATTTTACTCCAACATTTTTGCACTATTTTTTGGTTGTACAGAGAGGACTGATATGTGATGAATTATTGAATTATTTATACTATACGATATATTAATTTTTCTTATTGATGCTGTTTTTGGATAATAATATATGTAGATACATTCATTAATTTGTTTTGCACTATTCACCTTACATACATGTGATTTTTTGCACTTTATTTATTCTCTCTTTTTATGTAGAGTTGTTTACATTAGCTTGTTTACACACACGTATCAATTTTTATTGATGTGTTTTTTTTTTATGTAGTTTGTTTATGAGTGCACTTACCGTATGCATTTGTATATAGTTTAGAGAACAACGCCATCATCCCTTTGTAGATCTTTGCTTTAATGTCGTCAAATTGCCTCTCGTATGCACGTTTGCTAATTTGATTATGTTTTTTGCTACTTTATCTGGGAAATCACTAAGTACCGGGCACTCCCAGGGAATATGTAACAGTGCACCATCTGCCACTTGGCACTCCAGCACTGGGTGGGAGGACATTTGAGGGAAAAGATTTTGAAGAATTTAAGGTACTCTTTACCATATGGCTAAAATTTGAAATCCTGATTCCTGGATTTTGAAATAGATGCTTTAAGTGTTGTTTTTGGAGCTTGTCTTATTTCAGTAATAAAAAGATATGTAGTCATTTGGGAGAGGATTCGGTGTGTCAAATGGAATAGATAACATATACAGTATGTGGACCTGACTGTAAACATAACTCCTCAAACATCAAGGCTGGGTGAATGGTCAGCATTATACAAGGAAGGAACAAGTGTTGCTGTAGAATAGTATTCCATATGGATGATGTAATGAAATGTTTCTGTCTGTAATGATTGGTATCAAGGATGGAAATTATTTTTCCCGGAGAACAAAATATTTAATTTTCACCTGCTTAAAAAGAAGTAAACGATATTTAAATATTGATTTTTATTACAGAACATAATTTACTTAGTTTTGATAAGTTGAAAAAGTATAAGCACGGCTAAATACTAAAAATAATAATTTCTCATGCCAGCTATCAAAAAATTGTAGCAAAGACAACTACAGTAACTTCTTACAAATACACACAGCAGAACCCTACTGTGTGTTGGCAATGGGATATCATAGTTTAAATAATTATTATGCTGCTACTCTAGTAAGATGTCAATTGTCATGGGTACAAGCATGCTCTTTTTTTGTTTCATGTGAAACCATTGCCTAATATCAAGCTTTTGAAAGTCTTAACTTTCATTATGCCATTGGTGTTAACTGTACCAAAATTGTAAAACAAAAACATGCTGTGTCTTGATCAGGCATACTCTTAAGGTCACTCATATATTTAGACCTGAAGCTTCTGCTTCACCATGATTAAAAAGAACACCAAGCTGCCATTTATGTTGACAGTTATATGGAAATCCTGAAGTATCCACTTCTTCTCAAAGTAATACCCCCTGGTCCAAAGCTCTTGCTATCACCCTTAACAAAGATTTTAAAGACATACTTGCATTGGCCAGTCCTCAAAACAATGTCAGTAATCCAGACATAACTAAGCCTCCGGGCTCCTTGCTTCCCTTTTCTATAGAACTCCATATTGTACTGCCTACATCTAAAGTCTACAACACTTTGGTCAGATAAATGCCGAGCCACTGCCATAAGAGTTGATGATTTAGTTGTGTCTTGCTTGAAAACATTTTCTGTTGGTCACATCTATGCTAAAAGCACAAAAGTATAAGTGAGATGAGTAGTGAAGTGTATTATTCTACTAAAGCACATGTTAGTTCTGTTGTGGACCGTCAGTTCTTACTTTCTGGAAGAACTCTTTCTGTTCCTGTCCCATGCTTCAAAGGAACAGGAAAAAAACTGGGTATTGACAAAAAGGAGTGAGTGAAAGTAGTAGTGAAAAGTAGTCTAATCTAATCTCTTTTGGGTGCTGCCCAGGAGTGTAATGAAATAAAATTAATGGGACAGTCTGACAAAACGTGCTCTTTATATTTTATGTAGCTTGTTATTTGTGGTACGCCAGTATGATTTGTATCTATTCCTTAAGGACTCAGGTGGAGCATTCTCTATACTAAAGCTCCCAGTTCCATCCACTAATTGTAGTCATTACAAAGGTGTTCTATTCTCTCTGTTAAATGTTCATGAAATTTATGTTAGCATACTGAAGAATGTGAACTGAGACTTCCCATGCTGCAGAGGAGTAAGATTCTATGGTTGGCTGGGTTGGAGTTGTTATCTTCAGTAGAGTAACCTAGCCTCTTTACCCTAGTTGGTAAGGTTGAATAAAGGCCACTTTATCCATTTCAACAAGTGTGTGTATGTGTGTGTTTTTGTATGTGTTTATGTCACTACCTTTTCCCATATTCCTGTATATTGAATTTGCTAAGATAGATGTGACTAGTCTTTAGTCGATTCAGCCAACAAACCTACTGTATACCATAAATAGAATATTATCATTGGGTGAAGCTGTCCATATTATTTTAACTGTTCGTTGGAAGATGCAAAGTAGAATTGGATAGCATAAGTATTATGCAGATCATATAATAAATAGATCATGATTTATGCCATGTTTAGCACTGCTGAAATTGACAAGATTTTCACAGGCTGTTTAGGACAAGTGAGCACCTTCAATGATATGAAAACTGCCATGTTTGACACTGCTGGAGTTGTCCAGATTTTCCCCGGCTTCCTAGAACTGGCATGACATGGAAATTGCAAAAAAAAAATAAATAAATTAAACGCTAAAATTCCTTTTGCACATGCTGTGTGGCAGAAGGGCAAAACATGAGTTCTAAAGGTACCACATGCACTCTTAGCTAACTATGAAAAGCAGAAGCCTACAAATGCATGATTGCATGTGAAATATGTACAATTTAATTATATAAAATTCAAATATTATGAGAAAGAAAAACAGAAAGTACACTACACTGTACAACACTGCATGATAGATAGACAAAAAGTAAACAGGCTGTTCAATTTCAAAGGGAAATTGCACTTTGCAATGGAATTTTTCTCATAGCTTAGTGAAAACTGTGAAATGTGCAAAGAATACTCAATCACATGCAGGGAAAAACAGCATTTTTGCTTGCATTTGATTGAACGATCCATTCCCTAATCTGTGCGGAAAAATTCCTTTCCAAAGTGCAACTTCCCTTTGCAAAGTGAACAGTCTATTTGCCTTTTGTAAATCAGTGTCACTATATATATATCATTTTTTGTGACTTTGTCATTTTAGATACACACTTGATTTATTAAAGTTTTTTTTCTCTGTTTATGCTTGCATTCTCATGTTTGTACTTGCAATGTGAATAGCTGAATATGTGCCAACAACACAGCGATGTTTAATAAATGGAATACACTAAAAAGTATCACATGATGGCACTGTTTCCATTCCCACTTAGCTGTCAAGCTACACAACACTGATAAATTGCATATAAAAAGGCCTCTTTATGTGCAATGTAACAGACAAATTACTTACATTTTTTTTTAAAGTTTGTATTTACACGTTTAACCCAATAAACCTGGACACATTACTAAATCAAAAAAAAAAAAAACTATTGATATTATTATTATAAATAATAACAATAATAATAATAATAATAATATTATTATTATTATTATTTTCATTAGTTGCTGCAGTAGTAGTTATAAGTTGTATTTAAAAATTAAGAATGAACTGTATACATAACTAGTTGTGAAATCTATAAAAATGAATAACTTTGCACTAGTGCTTTCTATGGATAATTATTGTTTTGTTATCATAGTTATTGTATAATGCTATTTTTTTATAATGCTAACTAACTATCTATAGGCATAAGGCATTCTCCTGTTAAAAATATTTTAGAATGTTCTGACAACACATTCTGGTGTTATTTTTATATATTGTATCCAGGTCATTTTATGCTTGCTCTTCATGATTAGTCCAACTCACAGACATTCACACAAATAGGAATATATCATAGTGATTTGATTTACTGCAAGTTAATGTATTCATTAATTTAACAACCAGAATGTCTTTAGTTTTGCAATCAATGAGGACATTATACTAGTACATAACATTAGAATGGTTCATGCAGAGATTAATTCAGTCTTCATTTAAGTTAATGTGTGCCAGCACCTATGTTTAGATGTACTTACCCACATAGTGGGAAACTTTGCTAAAGTTACAGTTATAAGGTCACCTTCCGCAAAAGGACTTCCTCTAATGAAAATGCTCAGTGTTATTATAATTAACTATCATACAGTGATCTGTGATTATGAGAAGAATCAGATATAAGAATATTTTTTGCATGCAGAATAAAATACACTTGTGTATAAATGTGTATATATTTATATGAGCTTTAAAAGTAGCATTCTGCCTTTTGCATAACAGTAAACCATATCTGCGTAGTTGTTAGGTAAAAGTAGACATCTGTAAATTACATTTTGGAGAAGTACTGTTTATCCTAATCAGTAAATGGAAAACTGAAGTAACATGAACAATGATGTATTATTATTTCACCAGTCCTTGGTGGTTAACTTATTAGGAAGAACGTTTCTTCTAATGTTTGTAAAACCATATGTAAGCATTACACTAGTCAACACATCTTAAATTTGCTGTGGATGCATAGTCAGATACCTATTTATTTTCATTCTTAAAATGAAATTACACCTCTGCTAAAATATTCTCTCTGTTAGGCCCCAGGAGCGTTTAACCATAATGTGCTAGTATGCACAGCATATTAGAACATTATAGCAGACTTACCTGGCTAGCAATCCCTTTCAGCACCGTGCTGCCAGTGCCCCATTGGTCGCGGGTGCTTTCATCTTCTCTCAGTCTTCCTTCCAGATTCCTCTCTTCTGCCACTTGGTTAGCTGAGCTACAATTATGTCATTCCAGCTCAGAGTCACATCATCCTGGCACAGAGCAGTGTCATAAGAATACAGTGAGCTGCACATGCTAAAAGGCAGGAAGAAGGATTTATGACAGAAAATACCAATATGGTCAGTTTTTTTTTATTTTTTTATTACACTTTAAATAAAGTCCTTTATTGATTAATGAGTATTTTTTAAGAGTTCAATTACAGTTTAACCAGGGGTCAAGTCCTGGGAAAGAAAGTGTGGGAACTCACCCAACATCCCCCCCACCTCTAAAAAAAAAATGTGTGTGTGTATATAAGACATACCAATCGATCTCCCAGCTTGTCAAGATAGAAGACAGAGCAGCCCGGGCGATGGCAATGGTAAGACTGCAAGAATGGCACAGGTCAGGCTGCAAGAATGGCACAGGTCAGGCTGCAAGAATGGCACAGGTCAGGGTGCAATAATGGCAATGGTCAAGCTGCATTTTATTGGCACTGGTAAGTCTGCATTTCTTCGACATGAGTCAGGCTGCACTTCATGGGCACTGGTAAATATTTTGGTACGCCATTTGGTTCAGAATATTTTTTTATTGTTTTCCTCTAAAACCTAGGTGAGTCTTATGGTCAGGTGCGTCTTATGGAGTGAAAAATACGAGAGTGCGACAGGTGGGAGGAGCAGTGTGACAGGTGGGGGGAGCAGTGTGACAGGTGGGGGAGCAGTTTGACAGGGAGAGGGGAGCAGTGTGACAGGGAGGGGGGAGCAGTGTGACAGGGGGGCAGTGTGACAGGGAGGGGGGAGCAGTGTGACAGGGATGGGGAGCAATGTGACAGGTGGAGGGAGCAGTGTGACAGGTGGGGGGAGCAGTGTGACAGGTGGGGGAGCAGTTTGACAGGGAGAGGGGAGCAGTGTGACAGGGAGGGGGAGCAGTGTGACAGGGGGGCAGTGTGACAGGGAGGGGGGAGCAGTGTGACAGGGATGGGGAGCAGTGTGACAGGTGGAGGGAGCAGTGTGACAGGTGGGGGAGCAGTGTGACAGGTGGGGGAGCAGTGTGGTAGGGAGGGGGAGCAGTGTGACAGGGAGGGGGATAACAGTGTGACAGGTGGAGGGAGAAGTGTGACAGGTGGGGGGAGCAGTGTGACAGGGAGGGGGGAAACAGTGTGACAGGTGGGGGGAGCAGTGTGACAGGGAGGGGGGGAAACAGTGTGACAGGTGGAGTGAGCAGTGTGATAGGTGGGGGAGCAGTGTGACAGGGAGGGGGAGATCAGTGTGACAGGGAGGTGGGAGCAGTGGGACAGGTGGGGGGAGCAGTGTGACAGGGAGGGGGGAAACAGTGTGACAGGTGGGGGAGCAGTGTGACAGGGAGGGGGGATCATTGTGACAGGTGGGGGGAGCAGTGTGACAGGGAGGGGGGAAACAGTGTGACAGATGGGGGGAGCAGTGTGACAGGGAGGGGGGATCAGCATGACAGGAAGGTGGGAGCAGTCTGACAGGTGGGGGAGCAGTGTGACAGGGGGGGAGCAGTGTGAAAGGGAGGGGTGAAACAGTGTGACAGGTGGGGGAAACAGTGTGACAGGTGGGGGAAAAAATGTGTGACAGGGAGGGGGATCAGTGGGACAGGTGGAGGGATCAGTGTGACAGGGAGGTGGGAGCAGTGTGACAGGTGGGGGGAGAAGTGTGACAGGTGGGGGAGCAGTATGAAAGAGAGAGGGGAACAGGGTGACAGGGAAGGAGGAGCAGTGTAATAGGGAGGGGGCAGTTTACAGGGAGGGGGAAGCAGTGTGACAGGTCCAGGGATCAGTGTGACAGGGAGGTGGGAGCAGTATGACAGGTTGGTGGAGCAGTGTGACAGGGAGGGGGGAACAGTGTGACAGGTGGGGGATCAGTGTGACAGGTGGAGGGATCAGTGTGACAGGGAGGTGGGAGCAGTGTGACAGGTGGGGGGAGCAGTGTGACAGGTAGGGGGAGCAGTATGAAAGAGAGAGGGGAACAAGGTGACAGGGAAGGGGGAGCAATGTGGCAGGTGGGGGAGCAGTGGTACAGGTGGGGGAGCAGTGTGATAGGGAAGGGGGAGCAGTGTGACAGGGAGGGGGAGCAGTGTGACAGGGAAGGGGGAGCAGCGTGACAGGGAGGGGGGAACAGTGTGGTATGGTGGGTGGAGCAGTGTGACCAGTAACATATAATACACAGCACACATCATGCACAGCAGCACCCAGCTCCCCCCACATCACACAAACAGCTCGCTGTGCACCAGCCTCACTTTACCCTCAGCAGCCGCAGCACCTCCTAGCTCATCTCACCTTCCGCCTTCTCATGGCTCAGCCTCCTGTTCTCTGGTCTCATGTGTCCCTCTGGGGCAGCCAGTAGCTTCCTCCCCGCAGCTTCCTGCTCCACCGCCGTACCTAGCAAAACCCAGTGTGAGGAAACCCGGAAGTAGTAGAGAGCTGCACAGTTGAACCAGGTGCTGAGAGAGGAGGACACTGTGTGCCAGACCGGGGCCCTGCTGCTAATGGGAACGATGTTCCTGCTGTGGAAAAGGTGCAGGAACGTCGTTCCCATGCATTCCTGCAGGACCCTGAGTTTAACAGAAGTTAATTGAAAACAAAAAAACTTTAAGGTGTATGTAAAGTATTTTTGTTTGGATAGTCTAAGGAAGGTATGTTCCAGCATGAAAAGACCATTTCATGTGGAATGTGCCTGTTTCTAATAATAAGGTCACTATCAGACACTTATTATTTGGCTTGCACAGATGTATTAGCAAGTATGTGGTGTTGCATGCACACACTATGCATTAGTATGGGTGCCCAATGGCCTACATAACCTGGAGTGTGTTATGGGCAGATTGCTCAGTGGTCTTCAGCTAGTTTCTAATCTGTGACCCAAGCTGCTATTTCAGCCTTCCCATGTATGATTCAGCTTGCATTTGAGCTGGTTTTTCTTGTCTGCATTGGCTTGTATCCTGACAGATGTATTAGCAAGTATGTGGTGTTGCATGCACACACTATGCATTAGTATTAGTGCCCAATGGACTACATAACCTGGAGTGTGTTATGGGCAGATTGCTCAGTGGTCTTCAGCTAGTTTCTAATCTGTGACCCAAGCTGCTATTTCAGCCTTCCCATGTATGATTTAGCTTACATTTGAGCTGGTTTTTCTTGTCTGCCTTGGCTTGTATCCTGACAGATGTATTAGCAAGTATGTGGTGTTGCATGCACACACTATGCTTTAGTATGGGTGCCCAATGGCCTACATAACCTGGAGTGTGTTATGGGCAGATTGCTCAGTGGTCTTCAGCTAGTTTCTAATCTGTGACCCAAGCTGCTATTTCAGCCTTCCCATGTATGATTCAGCTTGCATTTGAGCTGGTTTTTCTTGTCTGCTTTGGCTTGTATCCTGACAACATTTTAGGAAGTCACTAGAACTGGAATAGAGAGGACATCTTTCAATGGGGATGCTTGCTTTGGTGACATCTAAGCGGGGACTTCCCTTTACTTGTTGTTATGTCAACAGGAAGTAAAGGAAATTCTCTTTTTTTTTAAGGGGTGTGCTCACTTCTGTGAGATTTTTTTATATATATTCTTTATTTTCATATTTTATAAAATTTTACAAACATTCAATTTTGATAAGTACATATTTTCAGACATAATTATCATTTACATTTGTATATCACATTTTCCTCACCCTCCCTCCCTCCCCCCTCCCAAAAGAAAAAAAAAACCTTTTTCCCCCACCTCGCTCACTGCCTTCCCTCTCTATCAACACTATCACTTCATTAGCCACAAATATCTGTTTTCCTGAACACCAGCCATTTCCCCATGTCCTGTGGTATTCCACTTCTGTGTCTTGTGTCATGTGAATAGACTCTTCTATAGTTCTTATCCGCTCTACCCTTCCTAAGCATTCTTTCATAGACGGGGCCTCCCGAGTTTTCCAAAGGCAAGGTATCAACGCCTTAGCTGTATTCAATAAGTACGGGGTTAAGGTCCATCTATATTGTGCTACTCCCTTCTCTGTATTATGGAACAAACATACCCATGGTTGCTTTTTAATCCTTTTGCCCGTTATATCAAAAATAGCTTCTATTATTTTATCCCAGTAAATTTGTATTTTGGGGCACACCCACCACAGATGCGAAAAAGTCCCCAATGCAGGACAACCCCTCCAACAGGTTGGGGGGTTATCTACTCCAAACCCATGCACTCTCTGTGGGGTTACATACCACCTAGCCAGCAGCTTGTATGACATTTCTGCTGTTTGTGTGTCCTTTGCTACTGAGTGGGTCAGCCTAATTATCTTATTCCTCTGTTCGTCACTACCTAAAGGGCCTATCTCCCTTTCCCATTTTTCTAAAAAGGTTGGGTATTCATGGTCTACCTCCCGCATCAGTATTTTATATATTTTTGATATCCTTCTCTCCAAGCTTTGGGGGATTCCAATAGTTTCTCTAAGGGTTGTAAATGTCTCTTTCCTCGTAATGGTTGTAGCAGAGTTTGTGCAAAGTGTTGTATTTGAGCATGCCTCCATTTGTCTAATTGTTTATGTCCCCATTCCCGCGTGATTTCCTTATAAGTATATATTCTATTCCCTTCCATCACATCCTGCAGTTTTATATCCTCCTTTTTAGCAAACGTACTAAAATATAAGTGCTCCCCCTTCCCTGGCAAAAAAAATGTTGTGTCTAACAGTGACATTAATGGTGAATTATAATCCCATCTGTGTCTCTTGTTTATCCTGTCCCAAATCTTTAGTGTATCTTTAGTCAAAATATTCGTGTTTGGCCCCAATTCTCAGTATTGTGGTGGTATCCATATATTTTTTCCTGTGTCTATTCTACTTAACGCTCGTTCTTATTCTACCCAACTCTTTTCCTTGTTATTGTGAATCCAGTCTGCAATTCTGGATCGCACAATAGCTTATTAGTATTTTAGAAACTCTGGTGCTGCTAATCCTCCTCTATCTTTTTCTCTTACTAATATTTTGTGAGCAATGCAGGGCCGTTTGTGTGCCCAAATAAATTTTGAAACCATAGAATAAAATTTTCTAAAATAGCTCTGCGGGAGGGGAATTGGAATCATTTGGAATGTATAGATTAGCATGGGTAATATGAACATTTTGGTAGCATTTATCTTTCTCTTTATCTATCCGCTCCAAGAGAGTGCTTTATATTGCATCCTCCTCAATTGATCTTTCATTTTATTGAGCAGGGGGATATAATTAGCTTCAAACAAGTCAGCTAATTGTGCTGTTAATTTTATACCTAGGTACCCCAGTTCTTTCTTGCACCACTTAACTTGACTTGAATTGCTCTCTGCTCTTCTTCTAGTAGAGTTAGATTTAAGATCTAAGATTTAGCCATATTTATTTAGAAATTTGATAGCTTCCCAAACTGTTTAAGTTCCTTTAACACTATGGGGATTGTTGTTCTGGGCTTGGAGATATAAAGAAGCAAATCAAAGCGAATGCAGAATATTTGTATTCCCTATCTCCAACCCTAATGTCCTGATTTTTACGGATTGCCACCAGGAGGGGTTCTAACATGATTATAAACAAGAGTGGCGAGAGTGGACACCCTTGTCTTGTCCCATTACCAAGTTCAAGGGGGCAGGACAGGGTGCCGTTCACTCTGATTCTAGCAGTCGGGCAACAGTAGAGGGCCTCAGTCCATCCCATCATCTTCTCGCCCAACCCTAGGTATTTTAACGTCTCACACATGAATCTCTACTCTGTCAAAGGCCTTTTCGGCATCGATTGACATAAGAACCACAGGGATACCCCTCCTTATGGCTTCCTGAATCAGCAATATAGATTTAAGTGAGTTATCTCTCCCTTCCCTTCCCTGGACAAACCCCACCTGTTCATTATGGATCCATTTTGGCAGATATAACTTTAATCTTTCTGCTGTTATTTTTCGAAGAGCTTTATGTCTGAGTTTAATAATGAGATTGGCCTATAGCTGTCTAAAGCTGCAGGGTCTTTACCCTCTTTCGAGATCAAGGTGATATGCGCCAAAAGTGCCTCCTCTCGAAACTTCTCGCCTTCTCCTATTGCATTGAAGTAATCGCATAATTTAGGGGCTAACTGCTTACTAGCTTTCTTATAGTAAAAGATGGAGTATCCATCGGGGCCCAGACTTCCTCCCAGGGTGGTATTCTTGATTGCTCTCTCTCTTACTTCCTCCAATGATATAGGGGCTTCTAGCGCCTCCATCTCTTCTTTCTCCCCTCTCGGGAAGTCCAGGTCATGTAGGTACTCCCTTATTACCTCCTTCTGCTTCCCCTTATCTACCCCTGTCTGCGTTATATTATAAAGAGCACTATAGAAAGAGTGGAATTTCCTCGCGATGTCCGGGGAAGAGATTACTATCTCACCCCTTTCATCTCTAACCATTGGAATAATAATAATTCTTTTTTTCCTTCACCCTTCTCGCCATGCATTTAACTGATCTATTTTGCCACTGGTATCTTTCCTTATTTATAATATGGAAGGCCATTTTTCTCTCTTGTTCTAAATAGTCTTCCAACTCTCTCTTTTTATATATCAGCTGTTGTCTTTCAGGGGTCCCTTTAGGCCTTGTGCTTTGCTCTAACTCATACATTTCCTTATATAGCTGTATTTTCTTTTTTTCCCTTTCCTTCTTTTCCCCTGCTCCAATCCCAATCAGGGTCCCCCTTATTACAGCTTTATGTGTTTCCCAGAGAGTAGACCTGGAGATTTCTGGCGTGTCATTGAGCTCAAAAAAGATCGCCAGTTCCTGCTCGATTCTGCTAATTGATTATTGGTCCTAGATTGGTGAGTCATTTAACTTCCAAGTCATCTCTAGTCCAGCATCTCCCTGTATCTCAAGTTGGATTTTCACTGGGGCATGATCTGATAAGGTGATGGTTTTAATTTCTGCCTTTTTAAGGGATGAGACTAATTGGTGTTCTATTAGAATATAGTCTATCCTAGAAAAGGAACTATAAACAGGGGAAAAGTAGGTGTAGTCACGCTCCTGTAAATGGGTGATCCTCCAAGCATCTTGTAACTGACAATTTGCCAGTGATTTTTTAAGTATTTTTTGTCTCCGTTCTGAAGATTGATTTCCCCCCGAAGTATCTACCCTTAGGTTCATACTCCAGTTCAGGTCCTTTGCAACAATCAATTTGCCCTCCTTGAAGCCTTCTAGTTTTTTTAAGACTTTCTTGAGAAATGTATCAGGGTTCTTATTCGGGGCATATACATTCACAATCGTGCACTTCATATTAAATAATTTACCTTTTATAAACAGATACCTTCCCTCTGGGTCTACCAGACACTCCCTTACCTCGAACCTCATTGTTCTATGGAAGCCTATGGCTATACCTCTGAATGTGGGGATGGAGAGTCTCCATAATACCATTTTGGAAATTGATATGAGGCTAATTGAACCCCTGAGGTATGTGCTATGTGTGTCTCATGGAGACATACTATGCTTGCTCCCAAAAATTGAAGTTCATTATTTATTTTGTATCTTTTTGTTTTTGTATGTAAACCCCTTACGTTATACGTGATCACATTAACCACTACCATGTTTTACTTCTTACAAGGTTTTTGGGAGCATCTGCTGAGACCCATGGGGATCCTGGCTTGGTGACAGGGAAGGAGTGAGCGAGAGAAAAAAAAAAACCTAACCCACCAACTCCCCACCCTGTAATAATCTACCACCACCCTCCCCTCCCCCTCCAATCCCCCTACTTTTTGCAACAAAACACCTGATAAGGCTGGACAGAAATCCTCTTTTTTGTTTAATCTGTGGACTGGGCTGACCTCCTCCTAATGTCACCTTCTCTCCATAGTTCCCTGGGGCTTCCCACCTTCGGCCATCCAGGACCCTCCTCGCATCCACCCCCACCCTCCCCCACTCCAACCTCCAACCTCTCACGCTCCGGAAATTCTTATCATTCCATAGTTCCTGCATTCCCCACTTTCTATCCCCCCCTTATTTTCTTGATGACTGGTGCTCTTTTACCTCTCTCCCCTCTCTTATCTCTTCTCTCCTCATTTTATTCCATTTTAGTTTTCTCTGTGACGCCCAGGCTCCCTCCTCCTCTTCCCATCCGGGTGGGGGGGAGAGATGTCAAGACAGTCACAGAATCCCCTCAAGCCCTCTGGGAAGCACAGGACCACTGAGCGTCCATCCTTTTTACCTACCAAACAGGCTGGGAAGCCCCATTGATATGATATCTCTGATGCTACCATCAGTTCAGTAAGGGGTTTTAATAATCTCCTTCTCATCAATGTCTCTACTGCCAGACCAGAATAGACCTGCAATTCTGCGCCCCCATAGGTTACTCCTGGGAGTGTTCTTATTTTTGCCATGATTTGAGATTACTCTTCCACATAGTGAAACTTCACTAACACGTCTCTCTGGCTTTCCGACCTAGGAGTTGAACGGCGAGTAATCCTGTGTATAGTATCTATTTTTAAAGATCTCTGTAGCTTCTCTATCTATTAGGGAATTAAATAACCATTGTACTATATTTCTTAATTATGCGTTGGTTTGTGTCTCAGGAAGACCTTTAATACGCACATTCTTCCTCCTACTCCTATTCTCTTGATCCTCTAATTTATACAAGAGGGCTCTATTCACTTTCTGCAAGGATGTAACTTGTTCCATTATCTCGTCAAGCCTTTGTTCATGGGCATCTAGTCTTTCCTCCATCTCCTCCACCCTCCCTAGGACCAATCCTATATCTGCCCTTACTGCTGCCATTTCTCCCTTAAATGCTACTTCCATTTTTGAGAACATCTCTGCAAGCATCTCCTTTATTTGTGGTGCTTCCTCCTGGGGAAATTCTCGCTAAAGTGACATAGATGGCAAAAAACTGACAGGGCTTCTAATCATTCCTTGCTCTCTCCAAATCTTTTATTCACTTTTAGCAGCATTTCATGATCTTAATCAGAAAGTAATTTACTGTGACCTTCTTTCCAATTTATAAGGTAGTTACCTTTTCCCTGCAGGTGGATGTCAGAATGCATCGGAGTGTGCATCAGAACAAACAAAATAAGATATATCAATCAAAAATAATCTATTAAAACCCAATAAATATTATTACTCTACTCTACTATACATGATCTCATTGTTATTCTGTGTTCTTAACAAATCGCAAAATGCGAAATCAACTTTTGAATGAAATAATGACTTGTATAGCGCTACCTATGCAAACTGAATCGCCTCAGGGTGTTTTTTTGCCACCGGTGTCCATCTGCGGCATTGCGCGGTCCTTTACCCCATAGGCTCCCGATGTGCTTTTGGCCAGGTATCTGGCCCCTGAACATGATAGAGCATTTCCAAACAATCCAAACATTCCCATTACCAGTGATGATTCAGTACTTCACAATTGGAAGAGACAGCAGAAGATAGAATTGTAAATACACACTGGTGTCTGCGTGAGTGTTGCATAACAAGGCCAACACAAATAGAATCAGTTTTCTGTCGTGAAATACAAGAGGTCAAATGCTGTATCCCTGAGGGCAGAAAATGCATCACAAATGCAGATGTGTTCATCTCCCAAATTGCTACCGAGCAACATATTAGGCTGATGTTTATGACCATGCATTTAGAGGACCTACCTGTTGTGGATGCCAACAACAATAGGTCAATTAATTATTTATACTATGCATTTTACTTATATCTTTATTACATTTGTTTTTTAGGCGATTAAGAAAAACTGCATACCGAGCCTTCATTGTGTGGATCTATGGATTTTTAGGGAAAGGCAGCAGAAGAGTCATTCCATCTTGTGCTAAAAGTTGTGAGAGATGTTTTTCCAGATCCGAATGATTCTTACATGGGTTTCCTATATTCCGACGATTACGATGCATCAGAGATGGCATTTCATTAAAGCTATATGATTGCATTTATATGTAAATGTTTATTTTTTTTAATCTTCTGTTTTTTGTGCATACATTTATTTTGAGTTTTAAATAAATATTATTATTTGATTATAAATATTGGTTTTATTAATCCACTATATTTTAATAACACATTAGCTGCGTCAATAACCATTATTAGAATTTTTTTCTTTTTAAAAAAAAAAAAATAGAATCATTCATTACAAATATAACAGAGTTTAAAAAAATATGCCAGACATATGGCAATTTCCATTTTTATTTATCAACTGTTGGAAAACTTGTCATATATGTCTTCATAGCAACACTGGTTTCTGGCCTTTCAATAGGAGCTATGTTTTTTGGCATTTCGGGATTTTTGGGTTTCCAAGAAGTAATTAGGGTTCCCTCAACAATGCTAATCATCTTGGAGAGCATGTGGATGGCAAGTTCATTGTCCATTTTTTGGAATATATTTTACGCACAATCCACTTCTTTCTACCTCTTAGAAACTCCAAATTGTTACGTTACACAAAAATGTCTTCTCCTCTTTCATCTTTTTTTTTGTCAGAGCGGGGTTTCATATCACATTATGATTGTGGCCAATTTTGTTCTGGCTTCCATTGAATCAAATCGGTAATGAATTTGTTTTGGGCGATATTTTAGAATCATACTGTGATATGTTTCTATAACTCTGGTCTGACAAAAAAAAGTTCGATGTTTCATGTCCTTTTTCCAATTGGGCATCCAGTACAATTGTGGACAATGCATGAAATGCAGGTGTCTGTTGGATTAACCAAGGAACAGTCGGAGAATCCTCATCGATCTCATTGTGCAAGCATTTTTGTTCTATATCTCCAATTTTCCATACATGAACATTTACAACATGATGTAGTACAAATTGCCAAAGTTCTTTAAAAACGGTCTTGTTTCCTTGACAAGCTCTACTACACCAATAAAAATGATTCAGTATGGGTGCAATCCACGGCAAAAGTGCACAATACATTTTTTTTTGTAATTTGAAGCAATTTTCTTTTACATTTTTTCACGTAATATCAAATGTAGAATTGATGATTTTTTTTTTTATATTTTTCATTTGTTGATAGTAATTTTCGAATGCCAGTGTGTCGATCTGTTCCCAGAAATTGAATATCCAGTTCCTTGCCAATTATGCGATCTAAACTTTTGGTAAATCCAAACTTCTCCATAGCAACTGATGAAGTGGTTTGTGGCACCTGCACTAATTCAAAATCCACAATTTTTCTTGGTAAAGAGATCCATAAAAAGTGTAAGTGGAGCACTTTTCTGAAAAACCAGGGCTTTCACATTGACCATCCCCTACAAGAAAAATTGTTTTTTCAGACAATTCATCAATCACATTTGAAATTTTCTCTTGCCAACTGTGATAAATTGCTTTAAAAATGTATAGATTTTGTGCTCTTTTGTATGAAGATTTTCCAAACATCTCTATGCCGCATAGATCGAACATTTCTCAAACTTTAGCTGCCTCCACTTACACATATGGCCCCAGACACCAAAATGTTACCCGCTGGATAATGCTTGATTTTGGGCCGGCTTTCCCACAACGTAAAGCGATGTAAACAGGAACAGATCGAAAAGACATAAGCCATTGTTCCAACAATTTGTTTCTCTATTTTTATAATTTTTGAAAAACAGTCTTGATCTGGACAATTTATCAAGGCTGCTTGCAAACACAATACCTTTTTTTGTTTCACCAAATTTAATGGATGAGGACGGTTTTTCTTCAGGTTGTCTTTCCTCTACACTTTCACAAATACTGAGCTCAATTTTTTGGGGTGTTTCACATTCAAATTCATGAAAACTTGGGTCGTCAGCACAGGACAATTTTCTTCTTTTAGTACAAACTTCTCGACTATCAACATACGGCTTAAAAATTTACTTAATTTTCTTTGGTATTTGTGAAGGTGTAGACAAGACAGATGAGGGTGATAGAGGGGGCAAAGGTTGCACTTCTGATGTATTTTGATGACTTCTAGGTGTTGACATATATGGTGTTGTCATTGAACCCATTGAATATGAATAATCTAATCTAAACTTAGAGATTGTGGACTGGCTTTTTTTGAATAACTGCCTTCAGATTCCGACATTGTGAAACCAAATGGGTCAGTTTGTGTGCCAGCACCGTTCTTTGTCACATTTGTACATTGAGTAAGTAGATGACAATGGCATGTACATCTTCTGCTGCCTAACGAAGTCTTCTAAGTTCCCGCTGTCATGGAATCTGCATTTCACATTTTTTACAGTCTGCTGATCCATTTATTTCCCAATGATTTTTTGGTTGATAATTCATTGAAAATTGTTTGTATAGATTGTGGTCTTAGTTTCCTTTGTGTTCCCTGTAATTGAAAACAATGACTGTCGAAGTGAACTGAGCACATTTGATACAAGTCTGCCTGAATGTCTGCTTTGGAATGTAATCTTCTATTATTCCTGGCTCCATTCCAGCATTTTCCAGCCAAACTTTAATTTGCTGATCATCCCTAGGAAAGGTATTTTAACTAATGTTGGCTGTTTTTTTTTTTTTAAGTACTGTAGTTGGTGCAAAATTTTGCAAAACAGCCTGGCATTTCTACTGAATACATAAAAAGTATTAGTTAGTGTATATAACATACATCATTTGTTATATTTGGTAGCGCTGTATAAAATTGTTATGGAAATAAGAATTAATAAAACATACAACAATAAAACAATGGTTAGATATTGAAATATTTATTTAAAATACTTTGGAAGATGTAATTATGGAAAATATTTTATGCTATATTCATACACTCTAAATAATTTTTTTTTTTAATTGAAAACTTAATCTATAGCCAAATTTTTAGAGACTATTCATATAAATATTAATTATTAATTAAATTAATAATAAAAACATAATTGAGATCTTAAAAAAAAATGTATATATATATATATATATATATATATATATATATATATATATATATATATATATATATCTTTATTAAATTTGATTACAATCAAATATATTTCATATAGATAAACAATAATAATTTACATAACAAATTATACATTGTACATAAAAAAAATGCATGGTTTTGAAATAAATCAAAAACACTTGTCTTAAAAAGAGAGAGAGATTGGGAGAGGGAGGCAGAGGGAGAGAGAGAGAGGCAGAGAGAGGCAGAGAGAAAAGCAGAGAGAGAAATGTATAAAGTGAGAGGCAGAGAGAGAGAGGCAGAGGCAGAGAGAGAGAGGCAGAGGGGGAGAGAGAGAGAGGCAGAGGGGGAGAGAGAGGGAGAGAGGCAGAGGGGGAGAGAGGCAGAGGGAGAGAGAGGCAGAGAGAGGGGAAGGGAGAGAGAGAGGGGAGAGAGAGAGAGAGATGGAGAGAGAGGGAGGGAGGGAGGGAGGGAGGGAGAGAGAGATAGCAAGGGAGGGGGAGAGAAAGGGAGAGAGAGCGACTGAGAGAGGGAAAGAGGGAGAGGGGGAAAGAGAGAGAAAGGAGGGTAGGAGAGAGAGGCAGAGGGAGAATGGGGAGAGAGAGGGGCAGAGAGAGAGAAGGGGGGAGAGAGAGGGGCAGAGAGAGAGAAGGGGGGAGAGAGAGAGAGAGAGAGAGAGAGAGAGAGAGAGAGGCAGAAAGAGAGAGGCAGAGGGGGAGGGAGAGGCAATGACAGAGACAGAGAGAGGGAAAGAGAGAGAAAGGAGGGGGGAGAGAGAGAGACAAAGAGACACAGAGGCAGAGAGAGAGAGAGGCAGAGAGAGACAGAGGGAGGGAGAGAGAGACACAGAGAGAGGGACAACTAATATTACATCATTTTAACAAATAAATAAAAAATAAATAAATGTTAAGAGCATTATATTCTGGCATTGGTTTGTAAAATTCAAATCCACTTGTCTGTGCAATCTATGGAATAAAAAAAAATAGAATTATATAAATAAATAACATATATAAAAGAAGAAGGATTATTCACAAGTTGTGTATATATTACATTTTAATATGAATTAATCAGAGATATATACAACCCCATTATAAAAATATTTAAAATATATTATAAAAAATAAATACTTATTTTTTGTGTGTAAATCTTTTATTTTAATAATATTAAATTGTATATTACGCACATTTATAAAAAATTATATTATCTTACCTGCATTAAAAGATGTAGAAGAAAAAGACAAGTAATCCAACAAAGTGTAATAACAGATATTCCTCAAGGGGAACTGGAGTCATTACAAGGGGGCATGAGGATGGCAGGATGGAGATATAATCAAAGGAAAGTTTTCTTTAAAAAGATAGAGCACCAAGTAAGGCCTCAGAACACCTTAACCACATTTGAGAAGATGTGTATGAAGATATCTAGACCCAATCATTTACTATCCCAAATGTATAAACTAATGCTTAGCAAGGATAAAAGTAAAAGTACAACACCCACATCCACAGTTAAGCTTATAATAAAGACGCTGGAGGGCTTCATTTTAAGTATGCTTACGTTTTCCTGTGCTGTATACTCAACAGGCTGAATATAGGAAGACTCTGGCTGACAACGAGAAGGATTGAATAGGAATTGCTTCCCAAATGTGTGGGACTCATCAGTGAAGACTTTGAAAGAGAGATGGTGCAATTCCAAGCAACCTACACAGCAAAGTTTGCCTAGGCAGGAACAGCTCAGGACCCAGACTACATTGTCTACTTCGGTGATATCCAACTTCCAAGAACATAAATTACCCATATCTGGAATTCTTCTTTAAGGGAAGAGAGTCTGCGTTCACTTTCAAGCAATTCCCAGTGATACAATGCAGTGAGCAACAGCAGATAGACTGCAGCAGACAGAGTGGTCATACAAATCAATGAGATCATTTCAGAAGTGTAGCTACTCAATGACCAACCTGACCAAGTAGAGGAGCCCTGTGGTAATCAACCCTGACATCTAGTGTACGGTTGGAGAGGAGCAGTGGAAAGTGGAGTTTTTAAGCTTGAGATATCAAGGCTCTAGATTATTTATGGTCTGGTGAGTGTACCCCCAAAAAGGGAGTTTTTTGCCACACGCGGTGAATTGTGGGTGGAAGCTGTATATAAATCACAATAAGAGACTCTGCTTTTCTGCTATTTACCTCAACGTATTGATCATGTCACGATCGTCCTGGCGTTCCGGTTGCACACGGGAGACTTACCCGCAGAAGCCTGTCGTTGAGAACCCGTCGTTCCCCTTTGACGCGCGCTAAAGCGAACGGACGCTCTCGCGTCGGCATGAACGAGCGCACGCGTGCACGTGGGGTCACGAACGGGCGCACGGCCACTCGCGGGGGCACGCTGACTCATCGTGCGACCGTTTTGGCGCCCTAAAGGCTTCTTAAGGTCCTTGCTCCGTTCCCTTCTTGCTGTCCAGCCTACAGCGTGTTCGGAGATCCTGCTATTCAGTTCCTGTACCTGTTACCTTGGTTCCTGTTACCCGGCTAGTTCTTGACCTTGATCCGTTGCTGCCTGCCTACGACTTCTTGCTTGTCTGACCACGTCTCTGCCTCATCCTCTTGTACCGCGTTGACCGTTTCCTGCTGACCCGGCCTGCACCCGACTCCGCTGTTCCTGCCTACCCGTTTGGATTTCCTGTGACTGCTGTCTTCGCTGACGATCGTCTGCCTGCCAGTCTACCCACTTGTGCCTGCCTACACCAGCCGATTACCATCAGCCCTACCTACTCGCTGTCGGTGTTCTGCTGCTTATCCGGACCTGCCTCTATCTGCCAGGCACTTGTGCCCTCTGAACTTTTGAATTCCTGTTACCATCTCCAGGGGTTCATTAGCCAGGGGATACGAGGGGCCGCTCCCTGCATTCCGGGCTCGTCTACTAGGTACGTGACAGTACTGGACAGCCATGTCCGAGCCTGCGCAGGGAGCCTCCCCCATGGACGAGCTTTGCCGCCACCTGGCTGGCCTTACCCAGGCAGTAAAGAGTCTACAAGAAGGCTACGGCAGACTGGAAGAACAAGTCCAGGCGCTATCTGCTTCTTCGCCAGCTGCTCCGGGGGCCCATGCCCCACCATCAGTGGTGATGATGGCACCCAAGCCCAGGGTCCCAACTCCGGAACGATTCGCGGGAGACCGGAACAAGTTCAGGGCCTTCCGCAACTCCTGTGAGCTCTATTTCGCCCTGCAACCGAGGACCTTCTCCCTTGAGGCGACTAAGGTGGGGTTCGTTATTTCCCTTCTGACGAACGAACCTCAGGCCTGGGCACATCGTCTGCTGGAATGAAAGGATCCGTCCTTAGACACCATGAACACTTTCTTCCTGGCGATGTCTAGACTCTATGAGGATCCCCAACTCGCTGCGACCGCTGAAGCAGCCTTACACGCCCTGCAACAAGGTCGCAGGCCTGTGGAGGATTATGTGTCGGAGTTCCGATGTTGGAGCGCTGACACGGACTGGAACAACGCGGCCCTGCGATATCAGTTCCGCATGGGTCTGTCCGAGCCTCTGAAGGACGAGTTGGCACGTGTGGGCATTCCCGAAACTCTGGAAGCTCTGATAGACATTTCAGTCCAAATTGATAGGCGCCTGAGAGAGCGCCGCCAGGAGCGTTCTACCGCAGCTACTCGCCCGGTCTGGATGTTACCCCGGGTGCCTAGCTCCGCCCACCCAGCTCCTTCTGTTCCAGCCGCAGCCACACTGGATCCCCCGGAACCTATGCAGCTGGGGCTACTCCGTCCATCCCTGACTCCAGAGGAACGCCAACGTCGCCGGGTCAACAACCTCTGCCTGTACTGTGGAGAGCCAGGGCACTTTGTTCGCACTTGCCCAGCTAAGATGCGTAAGTGCCTCCTTGTTCCACCTGTCCCCTCACCTGTGTTGTCTGATAACACCTCTCACCTGGCTGTCCCTGTTCTTTTGCAGCTTCCAGGAAGGACTATTCCAACCCACGCAGTTATTGATTCTGGGGCGTGCAGTGGCTTTGTAGACTCGTCCTTCGCCCTGAAGAACAGGATTCCCCTTAGACCGAGAGAGAAGGGGCTCTCGGTATACCTGGCCGATGGGTCTACTTTGGAATCAGGACCAGTGACTCAGGAGACTAGTCCCCTATCTGCTGTCATCGCCGGGACTCACCAAGAATTCCTATGCCTAGATGTCATCAAGTCTCCTCTGTTCCCCATCATTCTAGGTATGCCTTGGTTGAAAGCACACAACCCACGCATCGATTGGGCCACTGGAATGATTGAGTTTCCTTCGGTCTACTGTCTCCAGCATTGTTGCCCTTCAGTTAACAGGGACTCTTCGGCCCTCCTCTGCTTGGAAGCAGACGAAGAAACCCGACAAGCTGTGCCCAAGGAATATCATGACTTCCTAGATGTTTTCAGTAAGAAGGGGGCCGAGACTCTACCACCTCATAGGCCATATGACTGCCCTATTGAACTACTCCCGGGGGCAGAAATCCCCTTCGGAAGAATCTTCCCTCTATCCGAGTCTGAACTGAGTACCCTGAAGTCCTACTTGGATGATAACCTTGAGAAGGGATTTATCCGACCCTCTACCTCCCCGGCTGGCGCTGGGAATTTCTTAGTGGAAAAGAAAGACCACTCCTTACGCCCATATGTGGACTATCGGGCGTTGAACAAAATCACCATTAAAAATCGCTACCCCCTGCCATTAGTACCCGAACTTTTTCAGAGACTAGGTTCTGCTAAGTTGTTCTCCAAGCTGGATCTTCGGGGTGCCTACAACCTCGTCCGTATTAGGAGGGGTGACGAGTGGAAGACTGCCTTCCGTACCCGCTTCGGGCACTTTGAATACTTGGTGATGCCGTTCGGGTTGTGTAACGCCCCAGCCACGTTTCAGCATTTTGTCAATGACATTTTTAGAGATTACCTTGATCTGTTTGTAATTATTTACCTTGATGACATCCTAATTTTTTCCCCCACTTTAGCCGACCACCGGGAACACGTGAAGAAGGTCCTGACTCGTCTCCGCCTTCACGGCTTGTATGCCAAACCCGAGAAATGTGTCTTCGAACGGCAGAGCATCCAGTTTCTCGGCCTGGTCATCTCTGTGAGAGGGATTGAGATGGATCCCCAGAAGATCTCCGCAATTCAGGACTGGCCTGTCCCTTCCGATAAAAAGGGAGTCCAGCAATTTGTGGGATTCGCAAATTTTTACCGCAAGTTTATTAAGGGATTCTCTTCTATTATCTCTCCCATTACCGGACTGACCAAGCAGGGCCAGAAGTTTCGTTGGACCCCCGAAGCACAAGAGGCCTTCAAGACCCTGAAGGATTTGTTTGTATCGGCCTCTGTCCTGAAACACCCCCATCCCGCTCTACCATATATCCTCGAAGTTGACGCCTCAGAAATAGCAGTCGGAGCGATTCTTTCCCAGAGGCAGGGGCCCAAGTCCTTACTCCACCCGGTTGCCTTCTTTTCCCGCAAATTGTCAGAGGCAGAGAAGAACTACGACGTCGGAGATCGTGAGTTACTGGCAATTAAATCTGCACTCGAGGAGTGGCGCTACCTGCTGGAGGGAGCCATCCATCCGATCCTGGTCTATACCGACCACAAAAACTTGGAGTACCTTAAGACAGCAAAGAGATTGAAGCCCCGTCAGGCCAGGTGGGCACTCTTCTTCTCCAGGTTTTCGTTTCACATCACATACCGTCCCGGATCCAAGAATACCAAGCCAGACGCTCTATCCCGCATGTACAGTCAACCGGAGAGCCTGCCACCTACTGATACCATCCTTTCTACAGGGAACTTTCTTCTGCTCCAGGGGGATGTTGTGTCTCAAGTTAAGCAGGCTTCCATAGGCACAACACCTCCATCCGGTATCCCGTTATCTTCCAGTAATGACCTTCTGTGGCATGAGGGCAAGATTTTTGTTCCCCAGGAAGTTCGGACTCTGGTTCTGGCCTCCTGTCATGACCACCCATTGGCCGGCCACTTTGGGGTATTCAAGACTTTGGAATTACTCCGACGTACATTCTGGTGGCCACGAATGAAGGACGACTGCAAGAGGTATGTGGAGGCTTGTGTCACCTGTATTCGGAGTAAGGGCAACAAGTCTAGAGCCTGGGGTCTGCTAAAACCGCTGCCTGTTCCTGATAGACCATGGAGGATGATCTCCATGGATTTCATCGTCGAACTCCCTCCTTCGGAGAACTATTAAACGATCTTCGTCATAGTCGATAGTCTCACCAAAATGGCCCACTTCCTGCCCATGAAGGGCACCCCCTCAGCCACAGAGACAGCCAACACCTTCGTTAAGGAGATTGTAAGACTCCATGGCATCCCCGCCAACATCACATCTGATAGGGGGGTGCAGTTCACCTCAAGATTCTGGAGAGCACTCTGCGGAGCTCTGAAAATCGACCTTTGCCTGTCCTCAGCCTACCACCCGCAGACCAACGGCCAGACCGAGAGGACAAACCAGACACTGGAGCAGTACCTTCGTTGTTTCTCGTCCTTCTCCCAAGATGACTGGGTCTCTCTTCTACCTATGGCCGAGTTCGCCTACAACAACACAGTCCACTCTGCCACCAAGCAGTCCCCTTTCTATGCGAACTTTGGCTTCCATCCATTGTTCTTGTCTGGCAATCTCCCCGAGTGTTCGGTACCAGCGGTACAGGAGAGTCTTAACTTCTTTGAAGTAAATAACAAACTTCTACAAGAAACCCTGACCAAGTCACAGGAGCATAACAAAGAAGTTTTCGACAGGAAGAGAAGGGGGGAGCTGGATCTCAAGGTTGGGGGATCAGGTCTGGTTGTCCACCTTGAACCTTAGACTGTCTTGCCCCTCCAAGAAGTTGGGCCCAAAATTCGTGGGTCCCTTCCCGATCAAGAGGAAGTTAAACAACGTTGCTTTTGAGCTCAAGCTTCCTGAATCCTTCCGGATCCATCCAGTCTTCCATGTGTCACTTCTCAAGCCCGCAGCCCCGGATCCTTTCGCTGACAGAATTACCAGTCCTCCGGAACCCGTGATGGTCAATGGGGAAATTGAATTCGATATTGAATCCATACTGGACTGCAGGAAGAGACAGAACCAGATTCAATTTTTGGTCAAGTGGAAGGGGTACGGACCTGAGGAGAACTCCTGGGAGCCAGAATCTAACATCCACGCTAAGAGACTCATCCGTGCCTTTAAGAATTCTCACCCGAGTAAGATGGCTCAGTTGGGCATCCGAGGCTGCCCCTTGGGGGGGGGCAATGTCACGATCGTCCTGGCGTTCCGGTCGCACACGGGAGACTTACCCGCAGAAGCCTGTCGTTGAGAACCCGTCGTTCCCCTTTGACGCGCGCTAAAGCGAACGGACGCTCTCGCGTCGGCATGAACGAGCGCACGCGTGCACGTGGGGTCACGAACGGGCGCACGGCCACTCGCGGGGGCACGCTGACTTGTCGTGCGACCGTTTTGGCGCCCGAAAGGCTTCTTAAGGTCCTTGCTCCGTTCCCTTCTTGCTGTCCAGCCTACAGCGTGTTCGGAGATCCTGCTATTCAGTTCCTGTACCTGTTACCTTGGTTCCTGTTACCCGGCTAGTTCTTGACCTTGATCCGTTGCTGCCTGCCTACGACTTGCTTGTCTGACCACGTCTCTGCCTCATCCTCTTGTACCGCGTTGACCGTTTCCTGCTGACCCGGCCTGCACCCGACTCCGCTGTTCCTGCCTACCCGTTTGGATTTCCTGTGACTGCTGTCTTCGCTGACGATCGTCTGCCTGCCAGTCTACCCACTTGTGCCTGCCTACACCAGCCGATTACCATCAGCCCTACCTACTCGTTGTCGGTGTTCTGCTGCTTATCCGGACCTGCCTCTATCTGCCAGGCACTTGTGCCCTCTGAACTTTTGAATTCCTGTTACCACCTCCAGGGGTTCATTAGCCAGGGGATACGAGGGGCCGATCCCTGCTTTCCGGGCTCGTCTACTAGGTACGTGACAGATCATGAGAAGTGATATACGTATTTGAACGAGGGAAAAAAAGCGCTGCTGCAATATTATAAAAAGGATTTCCATTTGTTTTTTGTAGTATTGCCAATTTTCTATAGAGGACAAGTTACTGAAGATTTAAATGTATACAGATTTATTTGTATACACATGAGGACACAAAAGGGAAGTTATCCATAGAGACGGCACAATAAAAATAGGACACCAAAACTTGTAGAAATAAAATCAAGAAAATATATTTTATACATGTTGGGAGAGAGGGGGGAGAGGGAGAGAGGGGGCGTGGGTGGGTGCCGTTGGGGGAGCCAATCACCGTGATCAATATATATTTATAAGGTGAGAATTGATACTCTCCTTTTTTCTTTATCTTTGTAATAAGTGAAAAAAATGTTTAATAAAGATTGAATTATTAAGAAAAAAAATAACAGCTATTCTTTCTCTCTAAAGGTATTCAAAATATAAATATCTTCAGTAAATATTAGAAAAAATGTAGGCATTAATAAAAAAAAAAATTCTCAATAAAAATATATTTTTTATAATAATTTAAATAAATAAAATAGTAAAACATACATTTAAGCACAAAAATATTAAAAGTAATTTCGATTTTAACATACCTGTAAATATATGGCATTTATTGTTGATGTAAAGAATTTTATTTGCCGTACCAAATCAATATTATCTAAAGAAAAAAGTAAAATGAGAAATAATCAGTTAAAAAAAGAGTTACATTTTAACAATCTACAAGCAATAAACTCACATAAACAGTATTGAAATAAATATTTTTACATATAAATACTTATTAAAAATAATTGAGAAATATATAAAAAAAAAGTAGTTGATTAAAATTTTATAAAAAATAAAATGATATTTTTATATGTAAACATTAAATAAATTAATTATACAGTTGAAGATTTAAAAAAGAAAAAGGTAAGATATAAAACAAAAAAATATAGCAAGGACAAAAAAAAAAAACATAAAAAAAAAAGACGATAGAACAGTACTCAAAAAAATGTATTTAAATTATTGCAGCTGGATGATTAATATTAAAAATACATTACACAGTTTCACAATACTAATATATGTATAATTAGACATATAATGTGTCTAATTATATACTGTAAGTAAGATTACTTACCTTTTGCTTTGATAATAAGAGCAGGTCCGAAGGTGAAGTTTTCTGTGTCCTCCTTTGTATTGGTGTGTTAGCCTTGTGTGCTGATGTATTGATGAGCAAATTCACCTGCATGCCCTAATTTAAAATGGCAATTTCAGACACGCCCTCATCACGTGACCGGCTTCACACGGTTCCAAGATCTCTCAAGATTTTAGCATGATGGCGTTCCGCACTAAATCTTGGGAAGCCTGAAACTAAGCTCCCAGGGAAAGGCAATAAACATGCCTACTCCCACGGGAGGAGAGACAGGAAGTTCCACAACAAAATTCAATATAAACGTAATTACGGCAATAAAAAAAAAATTGTGCAGCATTTGAACATCTATGCAATTAACTGTAGGGGGTAAGATTAAGTTAAAAATGTGTGTGAACCTCCGCTTTAAGCTGTGTTGCACTCCTTTACTTAATCCATCATGCCACACATTCAGAAATTATTATTTTTTTGTAAATGTATGGCCTACTAGAAAGTGCCAGAGGAGCCGATGCATGTGCCCGGCGGCCACAATGTGAGGGCACAGATCCATGTCCTGTCAGGGGAGAGGAGACCAATCGTGTGTTCCTAGTATTTAGGAACACCGATCGGTCTCCTCCCCTAGTCAGTCCCATCCCCCACAGTTAGAATCACTTCCTAGCTAACACATTTAACCCCTTGATCACCCCCTAGTGCTAACTCCTTCCCTGCCAGGGACATTTATACAGTAATCAGTGCATTTTTATAGCACTGATCGCTGTATAAATGTCAATGGTCCAAAAATAGTGTCAAAAGTGTCTGATCTGTCAGCCACAATTTCACAGTCGCAATAAAAATCACCGCCATTACTAGTAAAAAATAAAAAAATAAATAAAAATGCCATAAATTATTAACCTATTCTGTAGGTGCTATAACCAATCAATATAAGCTTATTGCGTTTTTTTTCACCAAAAATATGTGGAAGAATACATAGCGGCCTAAACTAAGGAAAAATTTTTTTTTTAAATTGGGATAGTTATTATAGCAAAAAGTAAAAAATATTGTGTTTTTTCAAAATTGTTGCTTTTTTTTGTTTATAGCACAAAAAATTCAAAACACAGAGGTGATCAAATACCACCAAAAGAAAGCTCTATTTGTGGGGAAAGAAATGATAAAAATTCATTTGGGTACAGTGTTGCATGACCACATAATTATCATTCAAAATGTTACAGTGCTGAAAGCTGAAAATTGGCCTGGGCAGGAAGAGGGTGAAAATGCCTAGTATTGAAGTGGTTAAATTATTATTATTTTTTTTAAAGTTCTTGATGTTAAATTTTAGTCGGTGTTTGCATTTTAACCAGTTCCCGACCAGCGCACACAGATGTACGTTGGCAGAATTGCACGGGCAGGCATATTGGCACACAGGTACGTCCAATCTTTAATGCCACCCTGCCATCGCAAGTGCGCAGCCGGCGGCCCGCTCGGGTGCTATACGGGACCCCCGTGAGTCCGGGTATGCCCGTGGCGATAGAGTCCGCGGGACCCGCGATCGTCTCATGGGCGGCTGAACAGAGAGATGCCGTTGTAAAAAGCATCTCCTGTTCTGCCTAGCAACAAGTGACGCTGATCTCTGCTCCATATGATTGGAGCAGAGATCAGTGTTCACTAAATGAAAGCCCAGCCCCCCGCAGTTAGTAACACACCCCTAGGAACACTTAACCCCTACACTGCCACCCACTGGTTAACCCCTTCACTGCCAGTGTCATTTACACAGGAATCACGGCATTTGTATAGCAGTGATTGCTGTATAAATGACAATGGTCCCAAAAATGTGTCAAAAATGTCCGATGTGTCCGCCATAATGTCGCAGTCACAATAAAAATCGCTGATCGCCGCCATTACTGGTAAAAAAAAATATTAATAAAAATGCCATAAAACTATCCCCTATTTTGTAAACGCTATAACTTTTGCGCAAACCAACCAATCAATAATCGCTTATTGCGATTTTTTTTACCAAAAATATGTAGAAGAATATGTATCAGCCTAAACTGAGGAAAAATGTTTTTTTTATATGTATTTTTGGGGGATATTTATTATAACAAAAAGTAAAAAATAATTTTTTTTTTCAAAATTGTCGCTCTATTTTTGTTTATAGCGCTAAAAATAAAAACTGCAGGGGTGATCAAATACCACCAAAAGAAAGCTCTATTTGTGGGAAAAAAGGACATCAATTTTGTTTGGGAGCTACGTCGCATGACCGCGCAATTGTCAGTTAAATCAACGCAGTGGCGAATCGCAAAAAGTGGTCTGGTCTTTGGCCAGCAAAATGGTCCGGGGCTGAAGTGGTTAATTGCACTGCACTTCATGCCTTTTTGATTTAATAATTAAAAAAAATACTTGTGTACTTGTGATGTATAATGCCACATTTTTGTGTGTCCGCTGCTGGTGGAATAGTGTCAACTTTCTGTGGGTCCTCTGCGTGTGGAATTAGACCCTTTTCTGATTGTAGTATTGCACCCCTTTCTTGCTACTTCATATCTACATCTGTGAATACTACATGGAGAACTCTGGCAACTTACTGCCATTTTGAAGAAGCATCACACCAAATTTCCTTCTAATAGAACTATATATTATCTAATAGAGGAATATTTAATTGTATGTTATTCTTATAACAGTTTTTCTTGGTCTTCATTTTATAGGCACTGTTTACACATGTGTCTACATTACACAAGGTTTATTCTTGTGTGTTTTATTGCACACTGTCGTATCTATTGTGTATTCACATGACTGTTTTTCACTAAAAGTTCAGTCTTACCCCTAGTGGTCACTTTGGGGATTTTGATATTTTCAGTAGCGCTGTATTTTATATTTTTTCCCTGTTTGTCATGCAATTCACTAGAATGTTGATGCTAGCTGCTGATTTTTATTGTTTTCTAGATTCACTAGTAGATTCAACTTTTTTTCAAATTGATATCATTTTCAGATATACAATAGTTTCTGAACTCTATAACTTTCACAAAGACTATATAATATGCACTGATTTGGGTTATTTTCACCAATGAAATGTAGTATAATACATTTTGGGCTACATTTATGAAGAACAATTATTTATTTGCTACATTTTATAACAGAAACAAAGAAAAATGTTTTTTTTTTTTTTCAGTCTTTTTTTTGTTTATTTAGCAAATAATAAAAAACTCAGTGGTGATTATATATCAGTTAATAAAATAATAGTATCCTGTCCAGAAGCACAAAATAGTACACCATCCAATACAATAGCAGCACTCCTGTTAGATGATATGTTTTAATCGTATGAGAAACAGTTGGATGACACATGGCAGATGGTGATCCTAGTGGTTGTTAAATCAGTGTTCCACTCAAAAGAAAAAAACATGTAAAAGCCATTACCTACACATACTGCAGCTGCTGGCTTTTAACAATAGGACACTTACCTCTCCTGGAGTCCAGTGATGTCGGCAGGGCCATTTTTAAGGCAGGGCAAAATGGGCAGCTGCCCTGGGCACTGTCATTGTTGTGGGGCACAAAGCTGCCTCATACTTGGTAACTATCCCGGTTTAAATCCCCTTGTTCCTTGAGGTTTTAGTCCTGATATCTCAATGTGACGTTCTGTTACTAATGCTGCCCAGCTCTGCCCTATTGCTGTGTACAGATGACTCACCGGCAGACCCTGTGTTTATATGTAAATACTGGCATTGATATGTAAATTGTGTCAGCATTCATATGTATATAGAGGCAGACCGGCAGGATTCATATGTAAATAGAGGTGGTATTCATATGTATATCATGTCCCCTGAGGTCATATCCACCATCACCTATATTGAATGCTGCCCACTGGGAAGGGGAAGGGGTATGATGAAAGTCTGCACTGCACTGCCACTGAGCCTAGGAGTCCTAGGATCCCTATGAGTTTAATGTCTCATCTCCCCAGTCCATGGTGTGCAGGCAGGGAGGAGATGATGTGCTGTAACCTCTAGCAAACAATCAGTAAGCAGTAAGGATGTGTAGTAACCTATAGCAACCAATCAATGAGCAGTATTGATGTACAGTAATCTCTAGCAACCAATCAACAAGCAGAAATTATGTGCTGTAACCTCTCCACCTCCACTATCAACCAGTCAGTGAGTGGTAATGATACACTGTAACCTCTGGCAACCAATCGCAATCGCTGTCTGATCTGATTTAGCAAACAGATTTTGAGTCTTGCTGCTTTTTATTATATGTTTCAAAGCAGGTGGAGAGCAAAACTGCATGGGGGGGCCCCAACATTTTTTTTGCCCAGGGTCCAATCAATATTAAAGACGGCCCTGGATGTCGGCACCGCAGCTGATGTTTCTATCAGCTGTCGGCTACTGCCGCTGACATTGCGTGTAAGGGTACCTGGCAGTGCAGCCTTGCGACTTCACGCTGGGAACCCTACTGCGCATGCGGCGAGGCCCAGCTACTCTCTCCTACTGGGCCGGTGACAGGGAGAAGAGTAGGAGTGAGCCCCGCAGTGATGTCACGGGCCTCAGCCCAGACTCCCGGAAGTGGGAAAAGGATACATGCACAGACCATGCACAGCTGCACCAAATCTTGCACTCTCCGCTTTTAGTAAATCAACCCCCCTGTGTACCGACATGTCAGTCTATATATGAGTTAGTGTGGCCCAGCTCACATCAAAACAGATGCTTGACTTGAGCTCAAGTATAGAGCTGTTCCTAAATGCACTCATTTGTTTCCAGGTGTTAGGAACCACTTAGTGGGAATTAAAAATGTTTTTGTGTATGTGTATTCATCCTATTTATAATCGTTGCTTTTAGCAGTCCTGCCTCAGCTTTATGCATGCACCTTCAATATTTTTTTCTTATAAATCTATTTTATTAGGTTTTTAGAAAAAAACATACAGATTCCAAGAGGCTACACACACAGTGGCATACCACTCTAGTTGCTTGACAAATATAAAAAAGAAAAATATAGCAAAATGTTTGTGGCTTGTGTATATGGAAGAAAATAAGAAAGGTTCCCCATTTAGGGTCAAGTCCACAGAAGGAGCAAAAAAGAGGAAGAGGCGGATAACCTTTCTACTGTCCCATCAGTTAGACCTCAGATTATTTTAGAGAGTTGGCGCTGTTGCCAGAGAGGCATCCTCAAGCCACCTCTCACAGCTTCAAGAAGAGAAGCTGGTCTCAGCTGGACACAGATGGATTCACTGGGTGGGTAAGTATCTAAACTTAGCAGAACTCACCACCAGGTCAGTAGGGGTTTAGAAACATATAGGGGCAGAAGGTGAAAATTTAGAAGTAAAACCCAGACTTTTTGCAATGATGACAGTCATTCAGCACTAGTCTGAAAAGCAAAACATCAGAAAAAAAAATATGATTCAAATTCAGCTAGCAACCTGTGAGTAAATGTTCAAAGTGAATCTTGGGAGGGAAATTCAACAGATACACATATTTGGGGCATATGGGCTTATGCGCATATAACACATATACAATTTACATTTATGCTTGAACCTATGTAGGTCGGGGCAGCTCAAAGTATACAACAGAAAGCATTTGTCTAGGGAGCTGGGAATATAGACTGCTTGTAAGATTCAAATTATCGGTTACTTAGCTTTGTGACCAGTTGTTCTAAAGTGAGTGAAGCATAACCTACTGCCAAAACAAACCAAAACAAGCAAAAATGTGTTTTTTACTTTCAAAGAATAGAGAAAATGTTCTGAAAGTATTATGGCTTGTTTTTGAAAATTCCAATATTCAAAATAAGACCTGTCAAAGAATTATGAAAGTGTGTAATTTATGACAATTCTTTGCATTAATAAAACTATAACTATCCTATTTACATTGCCAGATTTTATTGTGTTTTATTCAATATCACAGTACCTAATAAGACATAAAATCACTTAAATTTTAATATCTGTACTGTTTATGCAACATTTTCACAGTACGTATATCATGTTACTTTTTCACCAACAGGCACTCAAACTGGATTACTTACAGCATTTCTATAAATTATTTACATGTTTTTGTTTCCATCTATTGATATGATACAAGGCAACATACTCCAAGTGTCTTTCTATATGCCAAGCTATACTTTCACCTGTAGATGTCTACAATATCAGAGCAGCTTAGATATTTACTGCTTCAAAGAACATCACAGAATTTTTCTTTGGAGAGGTGGGCTGTGACCTTTTTACACTGCTTCTTGGCATAATAATTCTTGAAAAATCATGGTTAATAACTCTTAGTAACTCTTCATATATGCATATATCCACAGTGTTTAACTTTAAATTTAACGATTTCAAAAAACAGTTACATTCTTGGAATGCTGGGATTGCTAACTGTCACATTTGCTTGTGTCCTAAACTGTCAAACTATCAAATGGATGGTGTCATAACTGATCATATGTGCAGCACCATGGCAGTTGCAGTTTAACCACTTGCCCACTGGACACTTATACCCCCTTCGTAACCAGGACAATTTTCAGATTTCAGCATAATTTAACTTTAGTTTAAAATAACAATTACATTCCTGAAATGTTGTGTCCTCAACCAAACTGTCAAACTATCAAATGGCTGTTGTTATAACCAATCACATGTGTAGCACCATGGCCACTGCAGATCAAAGAGAAGCAGGTTCCTTGGCTGAAAAGGATAGGATGGTTTAATTCCATTTTAAGGCTGTCAACAGATCGGCCTCTACAAATTCAGCAGTGCCTAAAAATGGAGAGCAATTGAACATGTGCAAAGCATGGTGAGACAGTGTATTACTAGATTTTTTTTAAAGTATAGTTACTTATTTGTAATGTAATGTAACAACTATGCCTGCAAAAGGGGTGCTCCTAGCAGGACTTAATTTTCTGACTAAACTTTAACTAACACCTCTCTTATTGCAAGAGGTGATTATTTTGAAAGTGTTCAAATATGTGAAACAAGAGTATTTGTGGTTCTCAATAGTCATACATTTAATGTCAATTCAATAGTTTATATACTGTATGTTGCCAGCTCTCCATTTGCAAATGGAGACTTATGAGACCACCACAATAGACCATTTGCAGTATCCCACAATGCCAACACATTAGAAAAATGGCACCATCCATATTGCAAATGGTGAAATGGATATTGTGTACTACTAATGAAAGCTGCCAGTTGTTGTGAATGAGAGCATAATGCCCTGTACACACGGTCGGATTTTCCACCGCAAAATGTGCGATTGGATCGTGTTGTCGGAAAATCCGATCATGTGTGTGCTCCATCTGACTTTTTTCATCGGATTTTCGGACACACAAAGTTTGAAAGCTGGACCTAAAATTTTCCGACAACAAAATCGGATCATTTAAAATCGGATCGTGTGTAGACAATTCTGACAGACAAGGTTCCACGCATGCTCAGAATAAATTACCATATGAAAACTACTACTGCTACTGCCCTCTTTATAGTCCGGTCATATGGGATGTACGTCACCTCATTCTGAACGATTGGATTTTCCGACAACTTTGTGCGACCATTAGGGATGAGCCGAACACCCCCCGGTTCGGTTCGCACCAGAACTTTCGAACGGACCCCAAATTCGAACGAACTTTAGAACCCCATTGAAGTCTATGGGACTCGAACGTTCGAAATTAAAAGTGCTAATTTTAACGGCTAATATGCAAGATACTGTCCTAAAAAGGGTTTGGGGACCTGGCTCCTGCCCCAGGGGACATGGGTCAATGCCTAAAATGTTTTTAAAAAAGGCCGTTTTGGCAGGAGCACTGATTTTAATGACGATTAAAGTGAAAAAAAAAGTGAAATATTCCTTTAAATATGGTGCATGGGGGGTGTCTGTAGTATGCCTGTGAAGTGCCACGTGTTTCCCGTGTTTAGAACAGTCCCTGCACAAAATGACATTAAACGGAAATAACACCATTTAAAACTGCTTGCGGTTTTAATGTTATATCTGGTTCCTGCAATATGGTTGAAAATCATTGAGAAAAATGGCATGGGTAGCCCTCCCTACCCATTACCAGCCTATTTGGGTCTTGTACGCATATTAAGGGGAACCCTGTACCCATATTAAAAAAAGGAAATGCGTGTGGCCCCTAGGCCCTATATACTCAGAACAGCAGTATACAGGCGGTGCAAACAAGACAGGGACTGTGTAGGTTTGTTGTGTTAAGTTGAATCTGTTTGTAATTTTCAACTGGTACATTTTTAAAGTGTAGCTCCAGTCAAAAAAACTATTTTTAAGCTTTTTGGAAAACATAGGGAAGGGTTATCACCCCTGTATAATTTGTTTTGTCGTCCATCTTTTCTCATCTCACTTGCTGTTGTCTCCTTCCGTTTGCAAGTAGGAGATGTTTGTAAATTGGATGTTTGAAAGTAGGGGCCTGCCCTATATGCTCTGCAGAAATGGCGGAACAAGGTGTTGGTTTTGCCACAACATTGTAAGCCCTCAAAGTGACTCTTGGTGGGCGCTGGAGCGCCCTGCTGTGAACGATTATGTCAAGAATTGTAATTACATGCCATTGTTGAACAGTGGTAGAAAAATTGACCTTTGGTGGTTGTGGTGCTGGTGCCACAACACTATAAGTCCTCACCGTTACTCTGGGTGGGCACAGGAAGGGGCCCTCCTGTGAAATATTACATCAAGAATTGTAATTACATGTCCCTGTTAAACAGGGGCAGAAAAATTGGGCCTTAGGCACTGGTGCTGGTGCCACCACACTGCAACCTCTGCCATATACTCTAGTTTTATTGCAGGAATTAGACCTGCTGCAAAGGATTGCATCAAAAATTGTAATTAAACGCCCCTGTTAAACAGGGGCAGAAAAATTGGGCCTTAGGCACTGGTGCTGGTGCCACCACACTGCAACCTCTGCCATATACTCTAGTTTTATTGCAGGAATTAGCCCTGCTGCAAAGCATTGCATCAAAAATTGTAATTAAACGCCCCTGTTAAACAGGGGCAGAAAAATTGGGCCTTAGGCACTGGTGCTGGTGCCACCACACTGCAACCTCTCCCATATACTCTACTTTTATTGCAGGAATTAGCCCTGCTGCAAAGCATTGCATCAAAAATTGTACTTAAACGCCCCTGTTAAACAGGGGCAGAAAAATTGGGCTGATGGCATCAACCAGAACCAGAAATGTTCTTCCAACATATCAGCGGAGGAGGAAGAGGATAGACAATCAACATAACAGGACAGTCACTCAGCATCAGCATAGGCAGTCTTGAAGGGATGTGATATTTCAAAAAAAATTATTCTGTTACATCAGCTTCAGGTGCTTGGTAGCTGTGGGTGATCCAAGACTGATTCATCTTGATGAAGGTCAGTCGATCAACTGATTTGGTGGACAGGCGCACCCTGTGATCGGTAACAAAGCCACCAGCAGCACTGAAGGTGCGTTCCAAAAGAACGCTGGATGCAGGACAGGCCAGTAGCTCAATTGCATACTGTGCAAGCTCTGGCCAGTGATCCATCCTCAAGACCCAGTAAGCCAGAGGATTTTCGTTGGGAAAGGTGTCCAAGTCTGACCTTGCCCCTAGGTATTCCTGCACCATGTAAATCAGACGCTGGCGATGGGTGCTGGAACCGATCATACCTTGGGGCTGCGGACTAAAAAATTGTCTGAAAGCATCAGTCAGACGGCCACCTTCTCCACCGCTCCTTCTGACCGATGCCTCAGCAACACGTTGTCCAGGACCAGGAGTTTGTAACCTCCCAGTCTCTGGGAACGCGTTGCACAGACCTTTCTGCAAGGCCTCCCGGAGATGTCTCATCCTCTGCTCCCTCTGTGATGGCAAGATAAGGTCGGCAACCTTACCCTTGTACCGTGGATCAAGGAGAGTGGCCAGCCAGTAATGGTCCCTCTCCTTGATCCGAAGAATACGAGGATCCTTCCGCAGGCTTTGCAGAATCAGGGAGGCCATGCAGCACAGGTTAGCTGAGGCATTCGGTCCGGAGTCCTCTGGGTCACTAAGGACAACATGATCCGCAGCTACCTCCTCCCAGCCAGGTACAAGTCCACGTGTTTCTTGGGACTGTAAATCATCCCTACAAGACTGCTGCTGCTGCTGCTGCTGCTGCTGATGCTGAGTGCCAGCCTCCACCTCCATGCTGACACAATCATCCTCCTCCTCCTCTTCCTCCTCCTCATCCTCTTCCTGTGTGATGGGTGGCACAGCAGGAACACTGTCTGGATAAAGGGGGCCTTGAGAGGCAAGGAAGTCCTCCTCTTCCTGCCTCTGTTCTGCCTCAAGTGCCCTGTCCATTATTCCACGCAGCGTATGCTCCAAGAGGTGGACAAGAGGTACAGTGTCACTGATGCATGCACTGTCACTGCTCACCATCCTTGTGGCCTCCTCAAACGGTGACAGGACAGTGCATGCATCCCTGATCATGCCCCACTGGCATGGTGAGAAAAAACCAAGCTCCCTGACCCTGTTCTGGTGCCGTAGTTGCACAGGTACTCATTGATGGCCCTCTGCTGCATGTGCAGCCGCTGCAGCATGGCCAACGTTGAGTTCCACCTGGTGGGCATGTCACATATAAGGCGGTTCTTGGGCAGGTTCAACTCCTTTTGGAGCTCAGCCAGCCGAGCACAGGCATTAAATGATCGGCGGAAATGCACACAGACTTTCCTGGCCTGCTTCAGGACATCCTGTAAGCCGGGGTACCTGCCCAAGAACCGCTGCACCACCAGGTTAAGGACGTGAGCTACACAGGGCACACGGGTCAGTTGTCCCTGTCGGAGGGCGGAGAGGAGGTTGGTGCCATTGTCACAAACCACCATTCCTGGCTTAAGCTGGCGTGGTGTCAACCACCTCTTGGCCTGCCCCTGCAGAGCTGACAAAACATCCGCCCCAGTGTGGCTCCTGTCCCCCAAACAAACCAGCGCAAGCACGGCATGGCATCGTTTTGCCTGCGTACTTGCATAGCCCCTGGAACGCCTACGAAGCACTGCTGGTTCTGAGGACAGAGCACTGGAAGAGGCCATGGAGGAAGAAGAAGAGGAGGGGGTGGAGGAGAGAGGTGTGTCACAACCAATAGTAGCATTTTGGAGGCGTGGTGGCGGAACAACCTCCAACACTACTGCACCTTGTCCTGCATCCTTCCCAGCTGCCAGAAGAGTGACCCAATGGGCCGTGAAAGACAGGTAACGTCCCTGTCCATGCCTGCTGGACCATGAGTCAGCGGTAATATGCACCTTACCACTGACCGCCCTGTCCAGCGAGGCAAGGACATTGCCTTCCACATGCCGGTAGAGAGCCGGAATCGCCTTCCATGAGAAAAAGTGGCGTTTGGGGACCTGCCACTGAGGAACCGCACATTGTACAAACTCACGGAAGGGGGCCGAGTCTACCAACTGAAAAGGCAGCAGTTGAAGTGCTAGCAATTTAGCCAAGCTAGCATTCAACCGCTGGGCATGTGGATGGCTGGGAGTGAACTTCTTTCGCCGGTCCAGCAGCTGGGGCAGGGACATTTGCCTGCTATAATCGGACATGGGTGTACCGCTAGCAGAGTTCCCGGAAGCACTTGGCTGTGACACACCTAATTCTACACCTTCATTCCTCTCAGAGCAGGTTTCAGAGAGGACTGAAGGTCTAGTGGGGTTGGAGATGCCAGCTGATGAGGAGCAAGGAGAGGTCCGCTTTGTTCTTTGGTGTGGGTCTTTAAGGTACGCTTGCCAACGAGCTGCATGGCAGGTCAACCTATGTCTGGTAAAGCATGTGGTGCCCAAGCGGCTGATGTTTTGGCCACACGAGATACGCTTGAGAAATATGTTGCAAATAGCAGCGGTGCGATCTGATGCACTCGTCTCAAAAAAGGCCCACACCAAAGAACTTTTAGAATAAAGCACAGAGGCAGCGCCCTGCACAGGCGGAGCTCTGCGGTGTGATTCAGTCAGTGTGCTGCCCCTAAGCTGGCCCCCGGAGGGCATCCTGCCTCGTTGGACATGTGCCTCCTCCTCCTCCTCCTCCTTCTCCTCTCTCCTTCCAGGCACCCACGTGGAGTCAGTGCCCTCATCATCCCCTCCCTCTTCATCGCTGTAGCAAACCTGGCAGTATGCTGCAGCTTGTGGAACATGACTGCCAGATTGCTGTCCTTCTTGAGCATCCCCTCTCTCTGCGCTCATGCTACTGCCTTCCTCTAGCTGAGTGTCATCATCAGAGCCCACAAAACACTGGGCATCCTCCTGGAGCATGTACCCAACACTGTGCTCAAAGAGTTCAGGAGACTCCTCAGGAGGACGTGGTGGGTCTAGGGAAGGAGTCACTGATGATGACATTGAGAGGAGGGAAGACGATGCGTTGGCAGCTGCTTTGCTAGTACCCTGAGACTGGGTGAGAGAGGATGAGGAGGATGGAGAGGGCTTGGTCATCCACTCTACCAAGTCGTTGGCATGTTTCGGCTCAACATGTCCAGCTGCCGAAAAGAAGGACAAGTGTGTCCCATGGCCACGTGCTGATGACAATGCACCGCGTCCACGACCAACACTGTTGTCTCTAGACACAGAGCCTGCTTGCCCTCTTTTATCGGCTCGCGCCTGCCTGCCTCTCCTTGCTGGCCTTCCAGACATGGTAATGGCCTGAAGGGAGTTGGGTAAAAAAGCAGTTGGGTAGTGTATATTGTGCTAGAGGCACACAACACCCACTAACTCCTGCAGATGCCTTTATTATAGAACACCAGAGATAAAGGGGTATATACAGATGTATACTGTGCTGTGCTGGAGGCACACACAACTTCCAATAACTCCTGCAGATGGCAAGTGGTCTCAAATAGAGAAGAGCTATGTAGGTGGATATAGCGGTATGTACTGGGTACAGAGCACACAGACAGAACGCACAAGCTCCTAACACTACTGACTGCAAGCTCTATTATAAAAGATAGATCACTAGCTATATAGGTGAGGTGAATATAGCGGTATATACTGCGGTCAGGGCACGCAGACAACAACCACTACACAACAGCAAGATCGAAAATCGTCCGAAAACAATCGGTGTGTACTGTGTTGAAGGTACACAGAACACCCACTAACTCCTGCAGATGCCTTTATTATAGAACACCAGAGATAAAGGGGTATATACAGATGTATACTGTGCTGTGCTGGAGGCACACACAACTTCCAATAACTCCTGCAGATTTCAAGTGGGCTCAAATAGAGAACAGCTATGTAGGTGGATATAGCGGTATGTACTGGGTAAAGAGCACGCAGACAGCACGCACAAGCTCCTAACACTACTGACTGCAAGCTCTATTATAAAAGATAGATCACTAGCTATATAGGTGAGGTGAATATAGCGGTGTATACTGCGGTCAGGGCACGCAGACAACAACCACTACACAACAGCAAGATCGAAAATCGGCTGAAAACGATCGGTGTGTACTGTGTTGAAGGTACACAGAACACCCACTGCTTCAAACGCCAACACACTACACAAGGCCGCCGCGCTGGCGGCCTTATATAGTATGGGGCGCGCACTACACAGCCTGAGCTATGATTGGCCACAGGCATCCTGCCTGTGGCCAATCATGGCTCTCCTCGCTGCTGGCGCTGCGATTGGCCAAGCATGCGGGGTCACAGTGCATGCTTGGCCAATCATGAGCCAGCAATGCACTGCGCCATCGCAGTGCATTGTGGGCCGTGAGCGCCACACGAATTTGGCGCAAACGGACCAAAATGTTCGGACTTCGCCGAACGGACGAACAGCCAATGTTCAAGTCGAACGTATGTTTGACTCGAACACGAAGCTCATCCCTAGCGACCATGTGTATGCAAGACAAGTTTGGGCCAAAATTAGTCTGAAAAAATCCTACGGATTTTGACGTTGGAATGTCCGACTGTGTGTACAGGGCATTAAAGGCAGAAGAGGCCCACCCATGGTTGTTTACCCAGCAGATTATACACTGGCAGGACTTCTATATGTTTAGTGGTAAGGCTACATTATACAACTATACTATACTACTATACCCTAATAGAAGAGTGGAATGGGAGAGGCTCTGGAGAAGTCTTGAAGGCGAGCATGAGAGGAGGTAACAAGGGAGCTAGAAAGCAGGAGGTCCTGGGAGGAGCGGAGTGGACAATTTGGGTGATATCTGCAGATGAGGTTGGTGATGTAGGTGGGGGCGATGTTGTGGATGGCTTTGTATGTTATGGTTAGCATTTTGAATCTTACAGTGTAGGGGAATAGTGTTGCTACGTAAAGGATTTGCTGGTAGTGTGATCACTTGCATTACCAAACAGAATGTAGGGCTTATTTTTACTAATACTGAATATTTGGGGTGTTTCTGACACTTAGAGGCATATTTCACTCACGAGTCACACAGCTTTCACACATTTTTTCAACAGAATACAATTTTAAAAAGTATGCGTCACAAAGTCAACTGATGGCATTCTCAAAAAAAAATATGTTTTCCAGGAACATACTAGGTTCCAGGTAATGCTGTATATTTATGTTATGTAAATATACTGTTGAAGCAAAAAATATATATATTTTTTTTAATAAGTGCATCTATATGTAGTATATTCTTTTAAAATGTCTTATTAAATTTATTTTTTAATTATATGAAAAGTTGTATAATTTATAGTTTTTTTTGTTTTGTTTTTTTGTATTAGTTATTTTCTCTTTTCCCAGCAGAAACTGTGCAAAAGTGTGTGCCAAAGCTACTGTGCAAAATGATGAAATAATTTGCATCACAAATTATGCCTGTATGTGATGTTTCACCTTCAGGGTCTTTTTTAATGAATTTCAGTTTTTTAAAGGACTAGATAGAATATGTATTATAATAAACCTAATCATTTCAATTCTCATATGGTTACAGTGATAACAAGGATCTTGTAAAACAAACTAAAAAACACATTTAAAAGATGTTAAATACAATATACAGAAGGAGTATACAAAATGATAGAATATAAATCTTCATTCTAAAGCTTACAACCTACATACAATATGCCTAAGTATAACAGAAACTTTAATGGCAGTCATAATGCTCGATTAAGTACTCTTTTGTCTTTTGCTCTTGGAGAAAATACATGTAGCGGCCATAACCCATTGCAGGGCGGCCTTGACTTAATAGGCTTACCAGTTACCTTCTCTTGGCCTGCTCTTTCACTTCTAGGGATTCCCAGGGTTGATACCCAACGACTTGTACACTGACACAGATGAAGTCCTTTTAAAAAGGTTTATTTTGCAGTAGAACTTTCAAATAACACAGTCTCTTAGGGAACAGAGGGCACGGGTGAAGAACTCAGGCACCTTGAACTGCAGGTCTAGAAAAGTTTCTATTTCCACCCAGAGAGTAGCCACTCGCAGCTGGGTGCTTCAAGGCTGAACAGGTCTCTAGCCAGAGATCATGGCAGTCAGCATGTTGACTCAAAACTCAAAACAATCAACTGAGGGTGAGCAGGAACCTTTTTCCTCCGTACATGGAACGTTTCCCGTTTCCTCAATGGTACTGGAAAAGTGTGAATTCGCCAATGTCCTTCCCAACTCAGTAACCAGGCACTTCTCAGGACGCCACTTGCCGGCCCTCCTCCAAAGAGTCCTCCCCCGGTCACTTCCATGAGCTGTGTCCCTCCAAGCTGAGAGGGCACCTGGACACTTTGAATGCTCCCTCAGTTACTGCGCCTCAGACCAGCAGGTTCCGAGACTCAGGAACAGACGGATCCCTACCCCAGAACAGGCAGGTCTATCAGGGGCCACTGACAGGAACATGTTGCGGGGTGTCAAACACCCCGGGACCCCTCACGTGGCTACCCCGGTCCTGGAACCAGAACAGACCACACAGGTCTCACAAACAACTCTGGAACCCCAAACACGTGACCCACACCCCCTTAAGTAACCCTTCCCAGACTCCTCGGCAGGCCCCAGCACTCTGATTGGCTCAGAGAAGGCCGATACCTAAACATCCAACCAGACCTGGTTCTGACCTTACATGTGCACCTCACTGTTCACATGACCAGGCAGAACTTCCAAACACAGCCTGGCCAGACTGGTGTTAAGGCCTACCTACACAACTAACCCTCAGAACCTTTATTGTTCTGAGGCAAAAATTAAATTTACATGCGTCCTCTTGATTACGTTGTCTGCTGCCCGTTCTGACCTTGGCTTGCTATCCGGCTCTCCTTTGCTTCATCCATCCATCCTTGTCTGACAGTGTCTTCTGGTACTCCCATAGCGAGCAGAGTGAAGTGGGGTTGTGACCTGGGGTGAGCAAGCAGCTAAGCCCAAACCCTCGTGATGGGGTCCCTGGCAGAATACCAGCTGGCCCTTAGACTCCACGCTTGCCTATGGGCTCTATCATATAATACACAAAATCTAAATATGAATTGCTAAATATAATATTAACACCCCATGTGGGGTGTATAAAGTGATCACCCTTGAGGAGCATCTTACATTGTATGCATTTTAAACAAGGGAAATTGAAAAGGGAGCAAAAGGAAGGGTTGTTTCCCTTGTTTAAAATGCATACAACGTAAGCTGCTCCTCAAGGGTGATCACTTTAATACACCCCACATGCGGTGATAAAATTACTATTAATGGTTTTTACACCTGCCAATCCTCCTATGTTGTCTACATCCTCATTTGCCCTTGTGGGCTATTATATGTTGGGGAGAAACACACAAAATAAAGGATAGGATAGCACAACATCGCAGTACGATCCGACTGAAACAGCCTAGTCTCCCTGTATCCAAACATTTTTTGGATCAGGGACATACTGATTCTGAATTGCGCTTTATGGTATTGGAGGAGGTGATTAGAGACCGAAGAGGAGGTGACCGTATACTGAAATTAAGAAAAAGAGAAGTATGGTATATTAATCTGTTACAATCCCTGAGCCCTGGGATGAACTGAATGAATAAAGATTATGATATGTATCTGTTCCCTCTGGCCTAGTATAGTTTCCTAATGTCATCTTGATACCGAATATTTTTTTTCCCTGCAGGAATTGATGGGAGCAGAACTATTTGTCATATCTGGAAACTATTGAAGAATGATGTTTACGATGTATAGGAGTTTATGGTTGACATCTGTTGCATCACTATGTCGAATTGGAACGATTTATTTTTGTATGCAATGTATTGTGACCTTAATTGATTGGATATATTCCATACTGAGGGGGTTAATGTCTATGTTCCTAATTATGTTGATTGGGGTTTTTTGGGTGAGACCCCTGTGGGCCACTCCCTTGAGTGTTGTATATATGTGGAAGTTTGAGTTAGTGTGTTACACAAGCCAGAGATAGCTGATGAAGAGTGATGTTCACTCGCAACTGTACAGTGGCTGCTGCTGTTTATAGCATGTAAAGTTTCTATGAAAGAAGTAAAAGAAGAATTTGCATCGAAGTACATGCCCCGTTGTTATTTCTAAACATTTATTGGTGGAGTATTGGAAGTACCACTTTGACGCGGTTTTGACATCTGAACATTATTCAAGGAAGTAACCTGCCCGAATTTTGAGATACTGTATATATATATATATATATATATATATATATACAGTATCTCAAAATTCGGGCAGGTTACTTCCTTGAATAATGTTCAGATGTCAAAACCGCGTCAAAGTGGTACTTCCAATACTCCACCAATAAATGTTTAGAAATAACAACGGGGCATGTACTTCGATGCAAATTCTTCTTTTACTTCTTTCATAGAAACTTTACATGCTATAAACAGCAGCAGCCACTGTACAGTTGCGAGTGAACATCACTCTTCATCAGCTATCTCTGGCTTGTGTAACACACTAACTCAAACTTCCACATATATACAACACTCAAGGGAGTGGCCCACAGGGGTCTCACCCAAAAAACCCCAATCAACATAATTAGGAACATAGACATTAACCCCCTCAGTATGGAATATATCCAATCAATTAAGGTCACAATACATTGCATACAAAAATAAATCGTTCCAATTCGACATAGTGATGCAACAGATGTCAACCATAAACTCCTATACATCGTAACCATCATTCTTAAACTACTTTAAAAACCTATAATTTCCAGATATGACAAATAGTTCTGCTCCCATCAATTCCTGCAGGGCAAAAAATTATTTGGTATCAACATTACATTAGGGAACTATGCAAGGCCAAATCGCATCATACTCCATATCTCAAAGGAACAGAAACGTATCATAATCTTGATTCATTCAGTTTGGGCTCAGGGATTGTAACCAATTAATCCACCATACTTCTCTTTTTCTTAATTTCAATATACGGTCACCTCCTCTTCTGTCTCTAATCACCTCCTCCAATACCATAAAGCGCAATTCAGAATCAGTATGTCCCTGATCCCAAAAATGTTTGGATACAGGGAGACTAGGCTGTTTCAGTCGGATCATACTGCGATGTTGTGCTATCCTATCCTTTATTTTCTGTGTTGTCTCCCCGACATATAATAACCCACAAGGGCACATGAGGATGTAGACAACATAGGAGGATTAGCAGGTGTAAAAACCATTAATAGTAATTTTGTCATGGCATGTGGGGTGTATTTTCATATGACAGCACTGAAGAAATTAAAATTTGCTGTCCCCTCAAAATAACTCAGCACCCAGCCATTAATGTCTAAACCGCTGGCAACAAAAATGAGTACACCCTGAAGTGAAAATGTCCAAATTGGGCCCAATTACGCATTTTCCCTCCCCGGTGTCATGTGATCCGTTAATGTTACAATGTCTCAGGAAAAACCTTAAGACCCACCTCTTTTAAGAAGGAGCACAACACAGGATGGATCAAGTGCCTTGAGGTGATTCAGTTCACATTTTTAGCGCTATACAAGTCTTTCATTCATTCATTCATTCATTGGGAGCAGATGTGTTAAATTTGGTGTTATCACTCTCACTCTCTCATAGTGATCACTGGAAGTTCAACATGGCACCTCATGGCAAAGAACTCTCTCAGGATCTGAAAAAAAGTATCTCTGCTCTACATAAAGATGGCCTAGGCTATAAGAAGATTGCCAAGACCCTGAAACTGAGCTGTAGCACAGTGGACAAGACCATGCAGTGGTTTAATGGGACAGGTTCAGCTCAGAACAGGCCTCGCCATGGTCGACCAGAGAAGTTGAGATCACGTGCTCACAACATATGCCATACACTGCATCAAATTGGTCAGCATGGTTGTCGCTTCAGAAGAAAGCCTCTTCTAAATATGATGCACAAGAAAGCCTGCAAACAGGTTTCTGAAGAAAAGCACATTAAGGACATGGATTACTGGAACCATATCCTGTGGTCTGATGAGACCAAGATAAACCTATTTGGTGCCCAAGAGGGTTAAGGGAGTTCTGGAAAATAATGGTGGCCACACAAAATATTGACACTTTGGGCCCAATTTGGACATTTTCACTTAAGGGTGTACTCACTTTTGTTGCCAGTGGTTTAGACATTAATGGCTGTGTGTTGAGTTACTTTGAGGGGACAGCAAATTTACACTGTTATACAAGCTGTACACTCACTACTTTACATTGTAGCAAAGTATAATTTCTTCAGTGTTGTCACATTAAAAGATATAATAACATATTTATAAAAATGTGAGGGGTGTACTCACTTTTTTTTTTAAATCAGTTTTTATTAAAAGAAGCATATACAACTTATCAAAATAATTAGTCATAGGAGCAATACAATTGGCCGTTATATAAACAATCCTTTGAGGTAACAAGTAAAAAACAGAGGACCCACCTCCAAGGATGAGTCAATGGTAACATATCGCAGGTAAAATCCTGAGGCTCCACTGTTAACAGCATTACCCTCAGATGTTTAACAGAGACTCCAAAGTTGTTATATCAAAATAAAGCACATCCTTCTTTCTGGTTATAAAAGAGAGTCTATTAGAAACTGAAAAGGAGAAGAGCGCAGAAAGAGAAAGAGCAAGAGTCTAGAGCACAGAAAGGAGCAGGGGAGGGAAATGGGGGGGGGGGGGGAGGGAGGGGAGTGGCCGGGGTAGGGAGGGAAGGAGGGAGGGAAGGGGAAGGGTGGGGAAGCGGGGGTTGGGGGGGGGGGGTGGCTGTTCGTCACAGCAGAGTTCATCTTCAGCACCTGTCATAGGTATTAAAGTTAAAGTTACGCAGGGTGAGACATAATATCTGCATAGACATTGGTGTACTTGAAGGCGACCCAGCAGGCCCATATCGTTTTAGCTAGGTCAGATTTGCCACGCAAGGAGAGGGTCAAATCCTCCATGCGATAAGTGTGATCTACCTTAAGCAGTCAGCGGCGAAGTGTTGGGATCGCCCTCTGCTTCCAAAACTGTGGGATAAGAGTTTTTGCGGCATTGAGGAGATGGGGGTGTACTCACTTTTGTGAAATACTATATATATATATATATATATATATATATATATATATATATATATATATATATACTGTGAAGTTTGGGGATACTAGCTCCGTGGGATTAAGTGCATAAACCGTTATAAGGTGAAACCAAAATATATTTATTTATAATTAAATCATAAATAAAGCTTTTCTTCATCATATAAAAAAATGTAAATTAAAGTCCGCTTATCTTCAGCACAAATAATACAAAAAGAAAAGCACCTACAGTTCTGTAGACAGGTCTTCACCAAAAAGTTTCTTTAGAGTCTTTGCAGAGATCTTTTTGCAGCCTCCAAAACAGCAAAACAGCAAAACAGCAAAACAGCAAAACAGCAAAACAGCAAAACAGCAAATACAACAACACAGCCAGACAGCTCCCCAGACAGGTGTTCATCTCCTTCTCCTCCTCACCACCACCTCTCTACTACTTCCTGTCTTATAGGCTGTCTGTCTTCCTCGAGGCTGTTAACCCCCTGTGGGCCGAATCCAGGGCCGGACTGGGAATAAAAACCAGCCCTGGAAAAAAATTCATACCAGCCCCATAGCATTTTTATACCAGCAGAACGTCATTATTTTCTGGTTCATTAAAGGGAAAACCATGCATTTTAAAGCACATTTGAAGAGTGTATTATATGAGGAGGAAAGAGGGACAGAGGGACATTGCTACAAATCAGGGACAGTTGGGAGCTATGCATGTAGGGGTGCATGTAGGGGTGACCCCATCCTGGCAGCTCTCTCTCTCTTGACTCCTCTCCAGACTGCAGACAGGATATGAGATGGTCAGAGACTGCAGACATGGTACAAGAGATGGTCAGAGACAGCAGACATGGTACAAGAGATGGTCAGAGACTGCAGACATGGTACAAGAGATGGCCAGAGACTGCATATATGGTACAAGAGATGGCCAGAGACTGCAGACATGGTACAAGAGATGGCCAGAGACTGCAGACATGGTACAAGAGATGGCCAGAGACTGCAGACATGGTACAAGAGATGGCCAGAGACTGCAGACATGGTACAAGAGATGGCCAGATACTGCAGACATGGTACAAGAGATGGTCAGAGACTGCAGACATGGTACAAGAGATGGTCAGAGACTGCAGACATGGTACAAGAGATGGCCAGAGACTGCAGACATGGTACAAGAGATGGTCAGAGACTGCAGACATGGTACAAGAGATGGCCGGAGACTGCAGACATGGTACAAGGGATGGTCAGAGACGGCAGACATGGTACTAAGGATGGTCAGAGACTGCAGACATGGTACTAGGGATGGTCAGAGACTGCAGACATGGTACAAGGGATAGTCAGAGACTGCAGACGTGATACAAGGAATAGTCAGAGACTGCAGACGTGATACAAGGGATAGTCAGAGACTGCAGACGTGATACAAGGGATAGTCAGAGACTGCAGATGTGATACAAGGGATAGTCAGAGACTGCAGACGTGGTACAAAGGATGGTCAGAGACTGCAGACATGGTACAAGGGATGGTCAGAGACTGCAGACATGGTACAAGGGATGGTCAGAGACTGCAGACATGGTAAAAGGGATGGTCAGAGACTGCAGACATGGTACAAGGGATGGTCAGAGACTGCAGACATGATACAGGAGATGGTCAGAGACTGCAGACATGGTACTAGGGATGGTCAGAGACTGCAGACATGGTACAAGGGATGGTCAGAGACTGCAGACATGATACAAGGGATGGTCAGAGACTGCAGACATGGTACTAGGGATGGCCAGAGACTGCAGACATGGTACTAGGGATGGTCAGAGACTGCAAACATGGTACAAGGGATGGTCAGAGACTGCAGACATGGTACTAGGGATGGTCAGAGACTGCAGACATGGTACTAGGGATGGTCAGAGACTGCAGACATGGTACTAGGGATGGTCAGAGACTGCAGACATGGTACAAGGGATGGTCAGAGACTGCAGAAATGGTACAAGGGATGGTCAGAGACTGCAGACATGGTACAAGGGATGGTCAGAGACTGCAGACATGGTACAAGGAATGGTCAGAGACTGCAGACATGGTACAAGGGATGGTCAGAGACTGCAGACATGGTACAAGAGATGGTCAGAGACTGCAGACATGGTACAAGAGATGGCCAGAGACTGCAGACATGGTACAAGAGATGGCCAGAGACTGCAGACATGGTACAAGAGATGGCCAGAGACTGCAGACATGGTACAAGAGATGGCCAGAGACTGCAGACATGGTACAAGAGATGGCCGGAGACTGCAGACATGGTACAAGGGATGGTCAGAGAAAGCAGAAATGGTACAAGAGATGGTCAGAGACTGCAGACATGATACAGGGGATGGCCAGAGACTGCAGACATGGTACAAGAGATGGCCAGAGACTGCAGACATGGTACAAGAGATGGCCAGAGACTGCAGACATGGTACAAGAGATGGCCAGAGACTGCAGACATGGTACAAGAGATGGCCAGAGACTGCAGACATGGTACAAGAGATGGACAGAGACTGCAGACATGGTACTAGGGATGGTCAGAGACTGCAGACATGGTACAAGGGATGGTCAGAGAATGTAGACATAGTACAAGAGATGGCCAGAGACTGCAGACATGGTAAAAGAGATGGTCAGAGACTGCAGACATGGCACTAGGGATAGTCCAAGACTTCAGACATGGTACAAGGGATGGTCCGAGACTGCAGACATGGTACAAGGGATGGTCCGAGACTGCAGACATGGTACAAGGGATGGTCCGAGACTGCAGACATGGTACAAGGGATGGTCCGAGACTGCAGACATGGTACAAGGGATGGTCAGAGACTGCAGACATGGTACAAGGGATGGTCAGAGACTGCAGACATGGTACAAGGAATGGTCAGAGACTGCAGACATGGTACAAGGGATGGTCAGAGACTGCAGACATGGTACAAGAGATGGTCAGAGACTGCAGACATGGTACAAGAGATGGCCAGAGACTGCAGACATGGTACAAGAGATGGCCAGAGACTGCAGACATGGTACAAGAGATGGCCAGAGACTGCAGACATGGTACAAGAGATGGCCAGAGACTGCAGACATGGTACAAGAGATGGCCAGAGACTGCAGACATGGTACAAGAGATGGCCAGAGACTGCAGACATGGTACAAGAGATGGACAGAGACTGCAGACATGGTACTAGGGATGGTCAGAGACTGCAGACATGGTACAAGGGATGGTCAGAGACTGCAGACATGGTACAAGAGATGGCCAGAGACTGCAGACATGGTACAAGAGATGGCCGGAGACTGCAGACATGGTACAAGGGATGGTCAGAGAAAGCAGAAATGGTACAAGAGATGGTCAGAGACTGCAGACATGATACAGGGGAGGGCCAGAGACTGCAGACATGGTACAAGAGATGGCCAGAGACTGCAGACATGGTACAAGAGATGGCCAGAGACTGCAGACATGGTACAAGAGATGGCCAGAGACTGCAGACATGGTACAAGAGATGGCCAGAGACTGCAGACATGGTACAAGAGATGGACAGAGACTGCAGACATGGTACTAGGGATGGTCAGAGACTGCAGACATGGTACAAGGGATGGTCAGAGAATGTAGACATAGTACAAGAGATGGCCAGAGACTGCAGACATGGTAAAAGAGATGGCCAGAGACTGCAGACATGGCACTAGGGATAGTCCAAGACTTCAGACATGGTACAAGGGATGGTTCGAGACTGCAGACATGGTACAAGGGATGGTCCGAGACTGCAGACATGGTACAAGGGATGGTCCGAGACTGCAGACATGGTACAAGAGATGGCCAGAGACTGCAGACATGGTACAAGAGATGGACAGAGACTGCAGACATGGTACTAGGGATGGTCAGAGACTGCAGACATGGTACAAGGGATGGTCAGAGACTGCAGACATGGTACAAGAGATGGCCAGAGACTGCAGACATGGTACAAGAGATGGCCGGAGACTGCAGACATGGTACAAGGGATGGTCAGAGAAAGCAGAAATGGTACAAGAGATGGTCAGAGACTGCAGACATGATACAGGGGAGGGCCAGAGACTGCAGACATGGTACAAGAGATGGCCAGAGACTGCAGACATGGTACAAGAGATGGCCAGAGACTGCAGACATGGTACAAGAGATGGCCAGAGACTGCAGACATGGTACAAGAGATGGCCAGAGACTGCAGACATGGTACAAGAGATGGACAGAGACTGCAGACATGGTACTAGGGATGGTCAGAGACTGCAGACATGGTACAAGGGATGGTCAGAGAATGTAGACATAGTACAAGAGATGGCCAGAGACTGCAGACATGGTAAAAGAGATGGTCAGAGACTGCAGACATGGCACTAGGGATAGTCCAAGACTTCAGACATGGTACAAGGGATGGTCCGAGACTGCAGACATGGTACAAGGGATGGTCCGAGACTGCAGACATGGTACAAGGGATGGTCCGAGACTGCAGACATGGTACAAGGGATGGTCCGAGACTGCAGACATGGTACAAGGGATGGTCCGAGACTGCAGACATGGTACAAGGGATGGTCAGAGACTTCAGACATGGTACAAGGGATGGTCCAAGACTTCAGACATGGTACAAGGGATGGTCCGAGACTGCAGACATGGTACAAGGGATGGTCAGAGAATGCAGACATAGTACAAGAGATGGCCAGAGACTGCAGACATGGTACAAGAGATGGTGAGAGACTGCAGACGCGATACAAGGGATGGTCAGAGACTGCAGATGTGATTCAAGGGATAGTCAGAGACTGTAGACATGGTACAAAGGATGGTCAGAGACTGCAGACATGGTACAAGAGATGGTGTCACGTACCTTTAAGCAGAGCCCGGAGTGCAGGGAGTGGCCTCTCGTAGACCTCTGACTCGAGAGACCCTGGTAGTGGTGACAGGGGCTCAGGAGCACAGAGGGGCACAAGTGCCTGACTGGATAGCAGATGGTAGAGGCAGAAGACCGTTGAAGGAGGAGGTGTATTGTAGTCCGGTGTCTGAATGCAGGCAAAGGTGAGATAAGGTCCAGCAGACAGCAGAAGGGTTCCTGTAGTCCAGCAACGGCATACAAGTGATTGCAGGAGGTGACAAACAACGGAGGGGTATTGTAGTCCAACAACGGATGCAGGTGCAATGGATAAGCGGAAGCGGAAGAGTCCAGTAGTCTGTGGCCAAAGGTAGAAGGCTACAAACGCAGAAGGAGTACAGCCAAATATTGCGGAGGACTGGGAGGTGTCCTGTAGTACAACAGCAAGCAACTTACAGTTGACGGATGGTGTAACAGTCCAGGTCAGGCACAGGCGGGCAGATCAGGTACAGAAACGGAATCCAGAAGAGTAGTCGGGTACAAGCCAAAGTCGGGGGGCAGGCAGCAAACAGCAGAATCGGGAACAAGCCGGGTTCGATACGGATCAGGGTACAGGTACAGGTACAGGTTCAGATTCAGATACGGATCACCAGGACGCACAGGAACGCTGTTGATCAGGCAGCAAGGCAGTGAGGCATGGATCCAGTTTAAATAGCGCTATTGGCGCCAATTTGCGTCAAACGGCCGCGCGCGCACGCGCGCACCGCCGATCGCGGTAACGCTCCTGGAACTGGGCAAGAGACCTTCTGCGACTTTCGCCGCTCGGACGTCCGTGAGGAGGATCTTCCTGACATTGCCCCCCCCAATGGGCAGCCTCCGGATGCCCAACTGGGACATCTTACCTGGGTGAGATCTTTTAAATGCCAGAACCAACCTCTTGGCGTGGATGCCAGTCTCTGGTTCCCACGAGTTCTCTTCTGGACCATACCCCTTCCACTTCACCAGATACTGTACCTGGTTGCGTCTCTTTCTGCAATCCAAAATTGCTTCTACTTCAAACTCCTCTTCACCATTAATAAGCACAGGTTCAGGAGGGCCCACGTTTCGATCGGTGAAGGGATCCTGGATTGAAGCTCTTAAGAGGGACACATGAAACACTGGGTGAATACGCAGCGATTCTGGTAATTTCAGCTCATAAGCCACATTGTTAATTTTCCTGGAAATTGGGAAAGGACCCACAAATTTTGGGCCCAGTTTTCTAGATGGGCATGTTAATTTTAGATTCAGAGTAGATAACCAAACCAAATCTCTGGGTTTTAGGTCGAGCTCCCCTCTCCTCTTTCTGTCAAAAACTGCTTTGTTGCGTTCTTGAGTTCTTGCCATCGTTTCTTGAAGCAACTTGTTATTGGTGCAGAAAAAGTCCAAAGTTTCTTGAACTGCTGGAACCGTGCATTCTGTTATATTGGCTGATAAGAACTGAGGGTGAAAACCATAGTTCGCAAAGAAGGGAGATTGATTAGTTGCAGAATGAACAGAGTTATTGTAGGAAAACTCGGCAAGTGGTAAAAGGGATACCCAATCGTCTTGCGAAAAAGAAGAATAACACCGCAAATATTGCTCAAGGGTCTGGTTCGTTCGTTCGGTCTGGCCGTTGGTCTGGGGATGATAGGCAGACGAGAACGAAAGATCAATTTTCAAGGACTTACATAAAGCTCTCCAAAATTTTGATGTAAATTGTACCCCTCGGTCGGAAACAATGTTCGCAGGTATACCGTGGAGTCTTACAATCTCCTTAATGAAGATCCTTGCGGTCTCAGGGGCAGAAGGTGTACCCTTCATGGGCAGAAAGTGAGCCATTTTGGACAATCTGTCGACCACCACAAGGATAGTGGTATAGCCTTCTGACGGAGGTAATTCTACAATAAAGTCTATGGAAATCATTTTCCAAGGCCTTTCCGGGATGGGGAGTGGTTTCAGCAACCCCCAGGCTTTGGTCTTGCTACTCTTGTTCTGGGTACAGGTAATGCAAGATTCAACATAAAGTTTACAGTCTCTTAGCAGCTGAGGCCACCAGAAGGTGCGTTGGAGAAGTTCGGCGGTCTTGTGTACCCCAAAATGACCGGCCAATTTGTGGTCGTGGCAAGACTTGAGAACAGCAACCCGTAGTTGTTGGGGCACGTAGATCTTGTTTTCATGCCATAACAAGTTATTGCTAGAGAGTAAGGTGGTGTTTGAGGGATGTGGAGCTGAAGATGAAGCCTGCTTAAGTTGGGATAGAAGATCTTCCTGGAGCATAAGGAAATTTCCGGGCGCAAGGATGGTGTCTGTGGGTTGAAGAACTTCGGGTTCGCTGAACATCCGGGATAGCGCGTCGGGTTTGGTGTTCTTTGATCCGGGCCTATAGGTTATGTGGAAGGAAAATCTTGTAAAGAACAGTGCCCATCTGGCCTGACGCGGCTTCAGCCTCTTAGCAGTCTTTAAATACTCTAAATTCTTGTGGTCAGTGTATACCAGAATGGGATGGGCTGCTCCCTCCAGGAGATAGTGCCATTCCTCAAGTGCGGCTTTGATAGCGAGTAACTCCCTGTCCCCGACATCATAATTCTTTTCCGCTTCAGACAATTTACGTGAGAAGAACGCCACTGGGTGCAATAAAGCCTTTGGGCCCTGTCTCTGAGAAAGGACTGCTCCCACTGCAACTTCGGATGCATCCACCTCAAGGATGTAGGGTAGCGCAGAATTAGGATGCTTCAGGACAGATGCTGACACAAACTGTTCTTTAAGGGAAGAAAATGCGGCCTGTGCCTCCGGAGTCCACTGGAACTTGATACCTTGTCTCGTTAATCTGGTGATTGGAGCGATGATTGTAGAAAATCCCTTGATGAATTTTCGATAAAAATTCGCAAACCCCACAAAGCGTTGAATTCCTCTTTTATCAGTACGGGCTGGCCAGTCCAGGATGGCCGAAACTTTTTGCGGATCCATCTTGATTCCATCCACCGAAATAATCAGCCCCAAAAACTGAATGCTGCGACGTTCAAACTCGCACTTCTCAGGTTTTGCGTACAAGCCGTGTTGGCGAAGCCGAGTGAGAACCTTCTTAACGTGTTCCCTGTGAGCTGGCAGAGAGGGGGAGAAAATTAAGATGTCGTCCAGATATACTATAACAAACAGGTCGAGAAAATCTCTAAAGATATCATTCACAAAATGCTGGAAAGTCGCAGGAGCGTTGCATAGCCCAAAGGGCATTACGAGATATTCAAAATGTCTGAAGCGGGTGCGGAAGGCAGTCTTCCATTCGTCCCCGCTTCGGATACGGACCAAATTATAGGCTCCGCGAAGATCCAATTTTGTGAAGATACTAGCTGAACCAAGGCGCTGGAATAATTCGGGTACCAAAGGCAGTGGGTACCGGTTCTTGACTGTAACTTTATTTAAGTCCCGGTAGTCAACACAAGGGCGGAGAGAATGGTCCTTCTTTTCTACAAAGAAGATTCCTGCCCCAGCTGGGGACGTAGAAGGACGTATGAACCCCTTTTTCAGATTGTCATCAATGTAAGTCCTGAGAGTCTCCAATTCCACTTCTGTTAAGGGAAATATTCTCCCGAAAGGGATTTCGGCTCCAGGAAGGATCTCAATTGGGCAATCGTAGGGTCTATGAGGGGGAAGTGTTTCTGCCCCCTTCTTGCTGAACACGTCCAGGAAGTCATGGTAGGTCTCAGGAACGTGCTGGCGAGTCTCAACATCGGTCTCCATACACATTACATGGGGTGAAACCTTAGTTGATTCTTGAAAGCAGTGTTGACGACAATAGGGGGAGAAAAAGAAAATGTTTCCGGTGGACCAGTCTATTTGCGGGTTGTGTGCCCGAAGCCAGGGCATACCCAGTATGATAGGGAAAAGGGGAGATTCAATAATGTCCAGGCAGAGTTGTTCCTGATGGTTACCGGAAATAGTAGCAGTCAAAGGACATGTCTCTTGTGTCACTGGTCCTGATTTGATAGCTGACCCATCGGCAAGGTGTACAGACAACCCTTTCGCCCTGGGCCGTAAGGGCACTTGGAACTTTTGGGCAAACGATAAGTCCATAAATCCACTGCACGCTCCAGAATCAACTATTGCGGGGACTTGAATGTTCCCTCCGGGTAGCTGAAGAGAGACGGGAACAGCCAGGTGAGTAGCATTACTAGGCACAGCAGGTAAAACAGGAGAAGATACAGAAGAATGCTTACGGAATTTGGCAGGACAGGATCTCACGTAATGTCCGGGTTCTCCACAGTAAAGACACAGATTGTTGAGCTGCCGGCATTGTCGTTCCTCGGTGGTAAGCGTTGGTCTAAGTAAGCCCAGTTGCATGGGTTCAGGCGTGTCAGCAGCAGGATGTGCAGGGGGATTAGGTACACGGGGTAACATCCAGACTGGTCGGGACGGCCCGGCAGTGCGTTCTGTTCTCCGTTCTCTCAAGCGTCTGTCTATCTGGATGGAGAGGTTGATAAGGGCTTCAAGAGTTGCTGGAACACCCACCCGGGCCAATTCATCCTTTAGAGGTTCAGAGAGTCCCATGCGAAACTGGTATCGCAGAGCAGCATCGTTCCAGGTAGTATCGGAACTCCAGCGCCGAAATTCAGACGCATAGTCCTCTGCCGCTCTGCGGCCTTGCTGAAGAGAATATAAAGCTGCTTCTGCTGTGGCCGCCTGTTGAGGATCCTCATAGAGCAAACCCATGGCTTGAAAAAAGGTATTCAGGTTATTAAAGCAGGCTTCCTTTTGCTCCAAAAGGCGGTGGGCCCAAGCCTGGGGCTCACCCAGTAGGAGGGAGATAACAAAACCCACCTTAGTGGATTCTAGAGAGAAAGTTCTGGGTTGAAGTGCAAAAAACAATTCACAGGCATTGCGAAAAGCTCTATACTTGCTGCGATTTCCCGAAAACCTCTCCGGAGTTGGGACCTTGGGTTCAGGGGGTAACATAACCACTGATGGCGCAGAAGAAGTTCCCGACACGGTAGGGCCTGTGGTAGATAAGACCTGGACATGCTCTTCCAATCGAGAATAGCCTTCTTGTAGAGATTTAACAGCCTGGGTAAGTCCAGCAAGATGACGGCATAAATCATCCATGGCTGAATCTCCCTGCGTGGGCTCAGACATGGCTGCCTGATACTGTCACGTACCTTTAAGCAGAGCCCGGAGTGCAGGGAGTGGCCTCTCGTAGACCTCTGACTCGAGAGACCCTGGTAGTGGTGACAGGGGCTCAGGAGCACAGAGGGGCACAAGTGCCTGACTGGATAGCAGATGGTAGAGGCAGAAGACCGTTGAAGGAGGAGGTGTATTGTAGTCCAGTGTCTGAATGCAGGCAAAGGTGAGATAAGGTCCAGCAGACAGCAGAAGGGTTCCTGTAGTCCAGCAACGGCATACAAGTGATTGCAGGAGGTGACAAACAACGGAGGGGTATTGTAGTCCAACAACGGATGCAGGTGCAATGGATAAGCGGAAGCGGAAGAGTCCAGTAGTCTGTGGCCAAAGGTAGAAGGCTACAAACGCAGAAGGAGTACAGCCAAATATTGCGGAGGACTGGGAGGTGTCCTGTAGTACAACAGCAAGCAACTTACAGTTGACGGATGGTGTAACAGTCCAGGTCAGGCACAGGCGGGCAGATCAGGTACAGAAACGGAATCCAGAAGACTAGTCGGGTACAAGCCAAAGTCGGGGGGCAGGCAGCAAACAGCAGAATCGGGAACAAGCCGGGTTCGATACGGATCAGGGTACAGGTACAGGTACAGGTACAGGTTCAGGTTCAGATTCAGATACGGATCACCAGGACGCACAGGAACGCTGTTGATCAGGCAGCAAGGCAGTGAGGCATGGATCCAGTTTAAATAGCGCTATTGGCGCCAATTTGCGTCAAACGGCCGCGCGCGCACCCGCGTGCACGCACGCGCGCACCGCCGATCGCGGTAACGCTCCTGGAACTGGGCAAGAGATCTTCTGTGACTTTCGCCGCTCGGACGTCCGTGAGGAGGATCTTCCTGACAGATGGTGAGAGACTGCAGACGTGATACAAGGGATGGTCAGAGACTGCAGACGTGATACAAGGGATGGTCAGAGACTGCAGACGTGATACAAGGGATAGTCAGAGACTGCAGACGTGATACAAGGGATAGTCAGAGACTGCAGACATGGTACAAGGGATGGTCAGAGACTGCAGACATGGTACTAGGGATGGCCAGAGACTGCAGACATGGTACTAGGGATGGTCAGAGACTGCAGACATGGTACAAGGGATGGTCAGAGACTGCAGACATGGTACAAGGGATGGTAGGAGACTGCAGACATGGTACTAGGGTTGGTCAGAGACTGCAGACATGGTACTAGGGATGGTCAGAGACTGCAGACATGGTACTAGGGATGGTCAGAGACTGCAGACATGGTACAAGGGATGGTAGGAGACTGCAGACATGGTACTAGGGATGGACAGAGACTGCAGACATGGCACAAGGGATGGTCAGAGAATGTAGACATAGTACAAGAGATGGCCAGAGACTGCAGACATGGTAAAAGAGATGGTCAGAGACTGCAGACATGGTACTAGGGATGGTCAGAGACTGCACACGTGATACAAGGGATGGTCAGAGACTGGAGGCATGGTACTAGGGATGGTCAGAGACTGCAGACATGGTACAAGAGATAAATGCAGCCTCACTGTGCCTATCAAATTCAGCTTTATGGTGCCCATGAATGTAGCCTCACTGTCCATCAAATGCAGCCTCACTGTGCATATACATATACAGGTCCTTCTCAAAAAATTAGCATATTGTGATAAAGTTCATTATTTTCTGTAATGTACTGATAAACATTAGACTTTCATATATTTTAGATTCATTACACACAACTGAAGTAGTTCAAACCTTTTCTTGTTTTAATATTGATGATTTTGGCATACAGCTCATGAAAACCCAAAATTGCTATCTCAAAAAATTAGCATATCATGAAAAGGTTCTCTAAACAAGCTATTAACCTAATCATCTGAATCAACTAATTAACTCTAAACACCTGCAAAAGATTCCTGAGGCTTTTAAAAACTCCCAGCCTGGTTCATTACTCAAAACCGCAATCATGGGTAAGACTGCCGACCTGACTGCTGTCCAGAAGGCCATCATTGACACCCTCAAGCAAGAGGGTAAGACACAGAAAGAAATTTCTGAACGAATAGGCTGTTCCCAGAGTGCTGTATCAAGGCACCTCAGTGGGAAGTCTGTGGGAAGGAAAAAGTGTGTCAGAAAACGCTGCACAACGAGAAGAGGTGACCACACCCTGAAGAAGATTGTGGAGAAGGACCGATTCCAGACCTTGGAGGACCTGCGGAAGCAGTGGACTGAGTCTGGAGTAGAAACATCCAGAGCCACCGTGAACAGGCATGTGCAGGAAATGGGCTACAGGTGCCGCATTCCCCAGGTCAAGCCACTTTTGAACCAGAAACAGCGGCAGAAGCGCCTGACCTGGGCTACAGAGAAGCAGCACTGGACTGTTGCTCAGTGGTCCAAAGTACTTTTTTCGGATGAAAGCAAATTTTGCATGTCATTCGGAAATCAAGGTGCCAGAGTCTGGAGGAAGACTGGGGAGAGGGAAATGCCAAAATGCCTGAGGTCCAGTGTCAAGTACCCACAGTCAGTGATGGTCTGGGGTGCCATGTCAGCTGCTGGTGTTGGTCCTCTGTGTTTTATCAAGGGCAGGGTCAATGCAGCTAGCTATCAGGAGATTTTGGAGCACTTCATGCTTCCATCTGCTGAAAAGCTTTATGGAGATGAAGATTTCATTTTTCAGCACGACCTGGCACCTGCTCACAGTGCCAAAACCACTGGTAGATGGTTTACTGACCATGGTATTACTGTGCTCAATTGGCCTGCCAACTCTCCTGACCTGAACCCCATAGAGAATCTGTGGGATATTGGGAAGAGAAAGTTGAGAGATGCAAGACCCAACACTCTGGATGAGCTTAAAGTGGGATTCCGCTCTTTTTTTTTTTTTTTCTTACCTGTCTCACAGGTGGGCGAGTGCTACCTTCGATTGGCTTCCACGTCCGGCGTTTATTTGACCCCCGGCACGACAAATCTTTTCCTCAGGATGACTTATAAAAACCTGCTCTGGCGTTTTCCATTTTAACTGTGGGCGTCTGAAGCCCACAGGCATTTACTTCCTGGTATATGATGACGTCTGGCTCCCAGCATGCTCCGCTCCATCTTGCACATGCTCAGTGAGAGCAGTGTAATGGCAGATACAGCTGCCTGCCCACTTTAAAAATGGCAAATTCGTACACGCCCTCGTCACGTGACCGGCGTCCTAATGAAATCTCGCGAGATTTCGCAATTTCATTGTCCCCCATGGATTCTTGGGAAATAGCTTACAAATTTCCCAGGGACCATTGCGAGGACGATAGCCACGCCTACTCCCACGGGAGGACAACCCGGAAGTCAGCTGAAACATCAGAAATAAAAGGTAAGTAAATAATATTTTTTTTTTTCAGGGTTCGTTTAGGTAAGTATGCTATCTGTTGATTTTAATAACATGTACTTTCATTTTTAGGTACCAAACCACTTTAAGGCCGCTATCGAAGCATCCTGGGCCTCCATAACCCCTCAGCAGTGCCACAGGCTGGTTGCCTCCATGCCACGCCGCATTGAAGCAGTCATTTCTGCAAAAGGATTCCCGACCAAGTATTGAGTGCATAACTGAACATAATTATTTGAAGGTTGACTTTTTTTGTATTAAAAACATTTTTCTTTTATTGGTCGGATGAAATATGCTAATTTTTTGAGATAGGATTTTTGGGTTTTCAGGAGCTGTATGCCAAAATCATCAATATTAAAACAAGAAAAGGCTTGAACTACTTCAGTTGTGTGTAATGAATCTAAAATATATGAAAGTCTAATGTTTATCAGTACATTACAGAAAATAATGAACTTTATCACAATATGCTAATTTTTTGAGAAGGACCTGTACACTGACCTCTACATATGAATACAGCCCCGCTGTGCATATTACAGCCCCACTGAACATATGAATGCAGCCTCACTGAACATATGAATACAGCCCCACTGAACATATGAATACAGCCCCACTGAACATATGAATACAGCCCCACTGAACATATGAATGCAGCCTCACAGAACATATGAATACAGCCCCACTGAACATATGAATACAGCCCCACTGAACATATGAATGCAGCCCCACTGAACATATTACAGCCCCACTGAACATATGAATACAGCCCCACTGAACATATGAATACAGCCCCACTGAACATATGAATGCAGCCCCACTGAACATATTACAGCCCCACTGAACATATGAATACAGCCCCACTGAACATATGAATACAGCCCCACTGAACATATGAATGCAGCCCCACTGAACATATTACAGCCCCACTGAACATATGAATACAGCCCCATTGTGCCTATGAATACAACCTACTGTACATATGAATGCAGCCCCACTGTGCATGGCACTCACCATGGCATTGCCTCGTTTACACACAGCAGGTATCTCCCACGGTGTGTGTCACAGAACAAACAGGAGCTGGGTCTGTGTTCGGCTGTACTGTAGCAAGGTCCCGCCCCCCTAGACCGGATCCTGTGATAGGTGAAACACTGATTCAATGAGTGTTCTATCTACTATCACACGAGCTGGCCTAGGGGGGCGGGACCTTGCTACAGTACAACACAGACTCAGCTTCGTGACACATACCTCGAGAGATGCTGCTGTGTGTGTGACACTGAGAAAGAGAGCGAGGGAGGCGATCGCTACAGACAGCCACAGCTTAAAGCGGCCCCAGGGCTGGCGGCCTACCGGGAAATTTCCCGGTATCCCGGTAGGCCAGTCCGGCCCTGGCCGAATCCCTGTGGTCAGGGAGGGAGGCTCTTTCCCACCCAAATGTCACTTCAGAGCCTCCCAAATTCTGGGTCCCAACTATCTCTCTTAAAATATAGAGAGGACCGCGAGTCAGTCTTCTTCCGAAACTATCCCCGGAATTTGTCACCCATTTTTGGGTGACCCCATGAGGCCTACCATGATTCCCTTAAAGGGACCACATCCCAAATATAGGCGCCACATAGCACCCGTCCAGGACCCAACCTTGGCGTCCTGTACAATACATATATATATATATATGTATATATATATATATATACACATGTTTTTACGATAAATATTTCAAGTTACCTAACTGACTGTTGTTAACCTCAGTTACTCCCTAGTGGGGGTGCACATTCACTGGTCTCATGATTCAATTCAATTACAATTATCATCTCAACAATTTTCGTCTGATTTGATTCCGCGGTGCATCACAATTAGGCTGGGTTCACACCTCTGAGGGATGCGTCTCGCATCAGGGGTCCGGTGCGTCCCTGTTCTCCATTTCAGGGACGAATCAGGGCCAAATTCTTGCCTGAATTTGGCCTTGAAACTGAGCCAAAGATGCTCATCACTCCTGTGCAAGCCACTTCACAGCCAGTGGAGGGGTTAACCACTAGGTGGCAGTGTAGGGGTTAAGTGTGTCCTGGGGTGTGTTTCTAACTGTTGGGGGCGTGTCTGTGTGTGATCACAGGGAGCAGAGATGACACTGTCACTAGGCAGAACGGGGAAATGCTTGTTTACATTAGCATCTCCCCGTTCTTCCCCCCGTGAGTCCGCGGGACCCACAACCCGACTCATGGACCTTGCCACGGGCACATACGAGCGCCGCTGGCCGCCTCTTAAAGGGCTATGTACAGGTACGTGATTCTGCCTGTACGAGCCCTTCTGCTGACGTATATCGGCGTGAGGCAATTGGCAAGTGGTTAAAAATGTTAAACACTTTAGGACCGCCCTATAGCGGTTTTACTGCTACATGTTGGCATCTGTGCACCGAATCACGTATATATATATATATATATATATATATATATATATATATATATATATATATATATATATATATATATATATACATGATCTGTGCTCCCTGCATATTTCCGGATTCGACTCAGCATCAATCAGATAGATGGTCCGTTTTGGTGAATCACAGAACAGCACATGTGTGTGTTTACAAAACACAGACACAGGTAATGACAATCTCTTCTCTTGTGAAGCCTTTTTGGTTCCAACTACTTTGAATAAAAGCAGCGCACAGTCACACAATCACCTAGCTAGGCACATTGAAACCCCTGATTACCCCCCCCCCCCCCCAGTTAACCCTTTTACTGCCATGTCACAGTGTAATTAGTACAGTGTACAGATTTTTTATTGATCACTGTATTAGTGTTACGGGTGATGCCAGATAGTGCTAGCATCAGTTAGCATCAATCCCAGAAGATAGTGTCAGTTTGCCCGCCACATGCTCATTAATAAATTTTAACCCCCTGATCGCCCCCCCCAAGTTAACCCTTTCACTGCCCTATCACAGTGTCATTAGTACAGTGTACAGATTTTTTTACTGATCTGTATTAGTGTCACGGGTGACGCCAGGTAGCATTAGTGTCAGTTGGTATCAATCCCAGGTAGTGTCAGTTCTTCCGCCACATATTCACTAATACATTATAAATTTTAACTCTTTGATTGCCAATAACACTATCATAGACACACTATAACACACTGAATGGATCAATATCTTTGATCAGACCAGAACTATACTAGTGTCTTCAATAGTATAGTGTCCCAAAAAATGCAGATTTAGCATATAGCACTGTCACTTCTGACAAAACCACAGCATTAGCAAGATCAGGCCTGATCTCTGCTAGCTCTAGCAGGTAATTTTTTTTGTAGCAGTTCAAGCAGTCCCTGACAGCCAGGTGCACTTTTACCTGTGAGTTGAACTAGGTAGCTTTAAATTTAGTGGCCAAAATGTCCAACAAAACATTCTCTAGTGAAGATGCCTCAAGGATTCTGAGTATGTCACCTGAGAGCAATGGGGAGTCCTCACTGACAAAAAACAAACCTGTAGAGAGCAGTGGCCCCCTGACAGCTAGCTCAGACAATGAAAAAGAGGTCCCTGCTAAGGTCAGGCAACCAAACCCCGAGCCCAGGTTGCTGAGATTCTACAATTGCATTATGATTATCATATGCAGCAGTACTTGTGCCGCACAATTTTTTTGGTGAACTGGTGAGCACCAACAGCCTAGTACACCTTGGTCTTCTACACACCAGTGCTGCAGTATCACTGTGGCGAGTCCCATAAGTGCCGTCCAAGCTGGTGCGGTGCCTAGCAAAAGCAGTGTCCTGCAGCCACCAAGAATTCGAACACAGGCCTATATAGTAACCTTCCTGATGTGCTTGCAAATCCTGATTAGCAGCCCACAGATTCTGCAGCACCCGTACATCCCCCATTCACTGCCCAATCCGGAATTCACGTGGAAACAGCAAATTTACTCTCGTTGATTTTTTTTAGCTGTTTTTTTTTACAGAAGATCTGTATCAATCGATATTGTGGATGAAAGATATTTATATGCTGAGCATTTTATTGCCACCAACCCAGATTCATTCCTTGCCAGACAATTCAAAATGTATAAGCTCTGTGAGAGGGCAACTGGCTATACATGTAATTTTTGAATTTATGAGGTAAAAGATAGTCACGTGGATGCCCAGACTACATGGGGAGCAGTGGTACATGGTGTCTCCCTTGTTCCATAAAGGGTACCACTTGTACGAGGACAATTTTTATACAAGCGTACCACTTTTTAGACACCTCTTCTATTCTGAAATTGGTGCATGTGACATTGTGTGACCTAATGGCTAGGGCTTCCCCTAACAGCTTGTAAATACTCGACTTAAAGCGGAGTTCCACCCAAAAGCAGAACTTCTGCTGATCTGCCCCCCATCCGGTGCCACATTTGGCACCTTTCAGGGGGGAAGGGGGACCTGTTTTGACAGATCCTCCTTCCCCAGTTCTGGAGATGGTGCCACGGCGCTGTCCCTGGGAAGTTTGGCTATTCTCCTCCTTCCTTCATGGTCGATCCAATTAGAAAGTGCAGCATGCTTCGTGCATGCGCAGTAGGGAACAGTGAGTGAACAGTCAGCACCTGCTAGCTGATCTGAAGATCGGCTGGGGTGCCGACATCGCAAGTTTACTGGACAGGTAAGTGTCCGTATATTAAAAGTCAACAGCTACAGTATTTGTAGCTGCTGACTTTTAATTTTTTATTTTTTTTTTCCCCAGACTGGAACTCCTCTTTAAAAAAACAATCCCAGTGGTAAGATGTGGCAAGCTCATAGAGACTTATCCAAAGCGACTTGGAGCTGTGATAGCTTCAAAAGGTGGCTCTACAAAGTATTGAATTTAGGGGGTGAATAGTTATGCACATTGACTTTTTATGTTATTTTGTCCTATTTGTTGTTTGCTTCACAATAAAAATAAAAAAGGATCTTCAAAGTTGTGGGCAGGTTCTGTAAATTAAATGATGCAAATCCTCAAACAATCCATGTTAATTCCAGGTTGTGAGGCAACAAAACACGAAAAATGGCAAGGGGGTGAATATTTTTGCAAGGCACTGTATGTGAAAGTACACCCCAAAACAAAGTCTAAGGATATCAGATTAAAGAGAGTCTAAGGATACCAGATTAAAGAGATTTTTTGGCAGTCTAGCCACATACAGGACCCCAAAATCCAATAAGCACCTTCAGGCTTTTAAAGGGAGTTATATCCTCATTACATTTCCTGGCTATCTATCACAGATTTGGAGGTCGTGAAATACCAGGATAATACAAAACACCCCACAATGCCCCCTTTTTGGAAAGTAGACACCCCACGCTATTTGCTGAGAGGCATGTTGAGTCCATAGAAGTTTTTATTTTTTGCCATAAGTTTCTGGAAAATTACCAAAAACTTTTTTACACAATGTTGTCACTTGTATTGCTCAAACATGCCAGGGGTATATATGAAAATACACCACAAAATACATTCTGTTGCTTCTCCTCAGTATGGGGGTACCACATGTATGACACTTTTTGGCAGTCTAGACACGTACAGGACCCCAAAATGCAATGACTATGTATTTTTTATTTTAGTTTTTTAGTTTTCAAAACCTTTACACAGAAAATGAGATCTGCAAAATACTCACCATGCCTCTTATCAAATTCTTTGGGGTGTCTACTTGGGGGGGGGGGGGGGTTGTACTATCTTAGCATTTCATGGCCCCTGAAACTGCAATAGGTAGTGAGGAAGTGAAATGAGCAATTTATGCCCTTTGAAAACTGAAGGTGGTCATTGGAGTTTGGCACCCGTACCCGGCTCCCAAAAAGTCTCACACATTTGGTATCCCCATACTCAGGAGAAGCAGCAGAAATTATTTTGGTGTGTAATTCAGATACAGAGTCAAGACAGCATTGGTCACATGCAGCTGATCAGTTTAAAAAGACTGTTTATTAGTGACATATGTACACACACATTCTCGTGCACTCATTTGCATATGTGAGCATGCGCACGTATGTTGGGCTATGTGCCATTCTGTGCCTGTGTGCAGACATTTTTTCCCATGTGCCTTTCTGCATATTGGAAAGACCTTTCTGACACTACCTAACCTGCTCTGTAGTCCTTTCCTCAGCCTTCTAAATGTATAATGATACAGTAACCACACATATTAGCTAAAGATGGAAACTATGTGCACAGATGTGTAGCAGCTACAGGTATGAATTTCTAGTATGGATCGACCACGAGTTCAACTCAAAATCTAGTTGCTCACAGTTTATGGAAATGCCTAATAGGCTAGTTTGCAGTGAAAGAAACAAATTATCGATCATGCATTTTCTAGCCTTTGATATGTGGTCTGGGGGTGTTGAAAGGGCAATAATGGGGGTTTTCTCTTGTGCTAGCCCTCTTCCTATAAATGTCAGAATTCCCAAGAGCCTACGTTTATTGTGTGTTGCAACATATATGGAGTAGTTAAGGAAAGCTTACAGAAGGCAAGGAAAGTAAACGTTCATGCTGGTGCTCCGTGCCTACTGCTAAAAAATAAATATCTCTCTAAATTTACATGCAGTCACAGACACACAAACAGTATTTTCTAGGAGATTAGGGAGATATTTAAGGTGTATTTCCACACTTGCAGTCACATTTGAGAAATCTCTACAATATGTTGGTTATGAGTTCCTATTCACACAGCATATCTAAAAAAAAATGTTTCTAAGGGCAAGGCACCATAACTGGGTGCAACATTTTTTAACTAGTTCATTGTGATCTATCTCAATAGACAGGATGGGGATTGGCTGAGTCCAGTTGTCATTAACATACAATAGAAACTCCTCACTTTGAAACCTTTAATCCTTTGTCAGAACAGAAAATGTTCAAATCTAGTACAGCTGATGAGATTATATCTGCCTGCACAGTACAGACAAGGTTAACTATGCAAAACAGATTTCCAGCCCCCTCATAGAAACTAAGCAGGATTTTTTTTCTCTGCTGGGAATTCCAGAAAAGTCATTCATAAAAATGCAATCTACAATTTAACATTTTTTACTGCCAAATTTTACATTTTAAAAAAAAAATTGCTTTGCAAATGTCTCAACATTCATGCATTCATAACAAATAATACTTGTAATGTTTGCAATATGTGTGTAGTATAGTGGTTTCCTTGTTGCCTTTCATTGGGTGAATCTACCGTTTTTCTAACATAGGGTCCAAAGAGAAAAATAGCTATAAGAACATTTGAGCCCAGTGGCGGCTGGTGAAGTTTTTGGATGGGGGGGCGCCAGACCCCGCCCATCATGACCCCGCCCATCATTTTGGCCCCTCCCACTTCTCATAAACCACGCCCCTTATGTAATCTGAAAAAAAAATTGGCGTGGGTTCCCCCCTCTGAGAGCATACCAGGCCCTTAGGTCTGGTATGGATTCCAAGGGGAACCCCCTACGCCGAAAAAACGGCGTGGGGGTCCCCCCCAGATCCACACCAGACCCTTATCCGAGCACGCTACCCGGCCGGCCAGGAAAGGGGGTGGGGACGAGCGGGCGGCCCCCCCTCCTGAGTCTTACCAGGCCGCGTGCCCTCAACATGGGGGGTGCCTTGGGGGAGGGGGGGCGGGCGGCCCCCCACCCCAAAGCACCTTGTCCCATGTTGATGAGGACAAGGGCCTCTTCCCGACAACCCTGGCCGTTGGTTGTCGGGGTCTGTGGGCGGGGGGCTTATCGGAATCCGGGAGCCCCCTTTAATAAGGGGGCCCCAGATACCGGCCCCCCACCCTATGTGAATGAGTATGGGGTACAATGTACCCCTACCCATTCACCTGTGAAAAAAAGTCCAAAAAAAACACAACGCAGGGTTAAAATATTTTATTGCACAGCTCCGGGGGTCTTCCGTCTTCGGGGGTCTTCTCGCCAGACTCCTCCGCTATCTTCTTGTAGCTCTTTTGCTAGCGGAGGAGCCCGTCTTTCTTCCTCGCCGCCGGCCTCTTCTTCCGACTTCGGGGGTCTTGTCCCCCTCTTCGGTTCTTCTGCCGGGCCACCGCGCCTTCTTATAGCTCTTTTACAGGCGGTGGCCCGGTCTTCTGTCGCCGCCGCCGCCGCCCGTTCTTCTTCTTCTTCTTCTCCAGGAGATGTTGACTCGACGATCTCTCCGGCCAGAATGCCAGGGACACGCTGCGCTGCCACTTATATAGGGACAATGGGGCAGTGTCACATGGGTTGATGTCACATGGGTTGGTCACATGGGTTGATGTCACATGGTGACCCCGCCCCCTTACGATGTCACAGTCCCGGGTTGTCGGGAAGAGGCCCTTGTCCTCATCAACATGGGGACAACGTGCTTTGGGGTGGGGGGGCCGCCCGCCCCCCCTCCCCAAGGCACCCCCCCATGTTGAGGGCATGCGGCCTGGTACGGCTCAGGAGGGGGGCCGCCCGCTCGTCCCCACCCCCCTTCCTGGCCGGCCGGGTAGCGTGCTCGGATAAGGGTCTGGTGTGGATCTGGGGGGACCCCCACGCCGTTTTTTCGGCGTAGGGGGTTCCCCTTGGAATCCATACCAGACCTAAGGGCCTGGTATGCTCTCGGAGGGGGAACCCACGTCAAATTTTTTTTCAGAAATTTGGAGTGGAGTTCCCCCTTCAGAGCTCATTCTCTGATTGGCCACGGCAAAAGTCGCCTGGCCTGGGGAAACCTTTCTGGCTGTGAAAGCTTTTTTTCCATTCATTCAGCTAAATGCATGAACATTCTCAACAAAGTAGAAACTAGAAAGCCTTTATGCTGTGACTCACCTCCTGCCTCACTGTCTTGCAGCTCCGCTCGGGCTGAGGAACGGAGCTGCCGACGTCACTTCCGGGTTTCGTGAAGCAGCCGAAAGCCGGAAGTGACCTGCCTGTCTAAGATTGACAATGCTCCCGCCCGTAGAATCACAGTGATTTTACGGGCGGAAGCTAGTCGGCGTTCTGCAGTGCGCCGCAAAGCGGGTTTTTAACCCGCAAATGAAGCGCCATGGATGCAATCTTGTGATAGCATCGACGTGGCGCTTCTCATAGTTCACTGTGACCGGCGCCACAGTACACTATGTTAAATTGTTAAATGACATTTTTTTTTTTTTTTAAATGTCTTAAAGGGCCTGTTATTTATTTATTTTTTTTACTTTTTTTTTTTTTTACACCTAGGGGGAGGGGGGCGGCGCCCGGGCGCCCCCTATGGGCGGGCCGCCACTGTTTGAGCCTAAGAGTTAACGTTCACCAATACAAAATATAGCCTAATACTATAGGCTAAAAACATTCAATCAGAAGAGTCTTGCTGTGACAGACCCAACTGGGACAGAAGCTTTTGGAGGAGACCGGGGTCTTTATGTGCATCTCGCAGTCAGAGCATGGAAAAGAGCTCTGTTTGGCATCTGATCCCATGGAGAGAGCAGATCATTCTCTAATGATGGACAACAACGTGATTAACATTGAGAGCAAGGCTTGGATTAATTCTCTAATTAAGGACAATAAAGCAATAATGTAATATTAAACTTGTACAGGTTAATAGTCAGAGGGAATATGGTGGCCCTCCTGCAGACTGGGTTGGAGAGGTTTCTTCACTTGGGACAGAAATATTTATCAACAATATCCCTCAAAAAATCTATGAAGATAAATTAATTCCACCTTTTCAGAGTGCTGGAACATGAGTTGGTCTCATATACTGTTTTAGATTTGTGCCAGACGGTGTGAGGTGGAGTGAGCTCACCACAGTATTTTATATTCCTGATATGTGCCTGCTGTACCATGCACCTATATGAAAAAGTATCCTGTTCTCTTTGTATTTCTTCCTTTGTATGAAATCCCTGGTGTTCCTGCCAGTCCGTCTGCTTTCCTCTTAAAAACTGACCACGCTGAGCAGGGGAACACATTGTGGTCAGTTCCCTAGCTATGCTAGGAACTAAGCCTGTTCTACTCCAATGATCAGACTTGTCCTATCATGCCTCCCCTGCACAGCCTATCACTGGGAAGCTCAGTGTACTGCTGCTTCTCCTCCCCCCAGCACTTATGCAGATAAGGACAGAGAGAACAGAGGAAATGTGATCACTTATAAAAAAAAAGGGAAACAAAGGTATTTATAATTTTTTACCTATACACGTTTTGCCTTTCATTTCAGTTTAAACTGAATAGGTTGTTTTACAAGGTGATCGTTTACAAACACTTTAAGTAAGTCTCTCCCATTGTGTGCCTTCTAGGTGTCCATTCCTATTGTTACATGAGTCACCTATTGTATCTGTCTATCTGCTCATCTATTGGAGAGGTGATTAATATTGTGTCCACTTTACCTTGTTATTGAACTATAATGGGTTGTTATGTGTTTATGTTGATTATCTTACAGTTTAATTAGATCATTGTTTTAGTTGGCTGCTAATTACTGTTTACAGTTTGCATTGTCATGCTACTATGCCCAAGAGCGGAATGTCCTCCTGGGGGATATAAAATATGTGTCTGAGTTTTAATAAAGTGAGTTCCAGTTCCAGTTTACATCTAGGCTAGTGTTGTCTAGTATCTTGGGTGCAATATTCAGCTATAATACCTGGTTCCTGGGTCCAGACTGGAGGAAGCTGTATACTGATAAAAGCACCCAAGCTGGATGGTTCCGTCACACTTGCCTGACACATGTCCTCAACCTGATTGCGCAGGTACCTTGATTGTTCAGTACCCTGACTTTTAGGATGTGCTGTACAGCATGTTAGAAGAATGTATGGCCATTTCAGATGATCCTACCCAGCCACTACTTGACTGCTTGAAATTCAGTGGCAAAACCAGTTGTCTGCCAACCTCTTGATATGCCCACCTGGAGGAACTTGACCATGGCATACTGCAATGAGTCCATTCCTATTGTTAAATGAGTCACCTATTTTATCTGTCTATCTGCTCATCTATTGGAGAGGTGATTAATATTGTATCCACTTTATCTTGCTATTGAACTATAGTGGGTTGACATGTGCTTATGTTGATTAGCTTACAGTTTAATTAGATCATTGTTTTAGTTGGCTGTTCATTACTGTTTACAGTTTGCATTGTCATGCTACTATCCCCAAGAGTGGAATGTCCTCCTGGAAGGTATAAAGTATGTGTCGGAGTTTTCATAAAATGAGTTCCATTTCCAGTTTTCATCTAGGCTAGTGTTGTCTAGTATCTTGGGTGCAATATTCAGCTATAATACCTGGTTCCTGGGTCCAGACTGGAGGAAGCTGTATACTGATAGAAGCACCCAAGCTGGGTGCTGGATGGTTCCGTCACACTTGCCTTACACATGTCCTCAACCTGATTGTGCAGGTACCCTGATTGTTCAGTACCCTGACTTTCAGGATGTGCTGTGCAGCATGTCAGAAGAATTTGTGGCCATTTCAGGTGATCCTACCCAGCCACTTCTTGACTGCTTGAAATTTAGTGGGAACACCAGTTGTCTGCCAACCTCTTGATATGTCCACCTGGAGGAACTTAACGATGGCATGCTGCAATGAGTATGCAGGATGTAATAGTACGTCAAAAATGAATACTTGTTAGAATATGAAACAAGAACTGCCATCATGTGAAGAGGCAATTAAAACGGTGAAGCGATGATCATGGCATGATCCCTCCGGTGTTCCCGCTGGAGCAAACGCTGTGTGGTGTAATAGACCAGACACAGAAGTAAGCAAAGGATTTCCTACTGTATTAGGGATTGCTTTATCCTGACTTCATCCCTGTGACGCAGTACAAATCACCAATGGTGAAGAGCAAGAGAACATGGGACAGGATTTCAGGGGTACAATTCACCCCTCATAAACACTGTGAGTTGTACATGGGTTGAGTGGGATTTTTAAGGACAACATTACCCTCATTGATATCTAGGACATCTATGACTCTGGTTCCTCTGATGGATGGACTCATTCATACTGCAATGCCTAAGCAAGGACAGGTTTATGCCTGTGCTGGAGGATACACAGAGCAGCTATGCCCACCCCTCCCCTCTGCTGCCCATTCTGAAAGCCTTTGCATTTTGTGAATGAGTTCACATAATATAAAGGCTTCTGTAGGTAGGAGGAGGGGAGTGGCGGAATAGCACCAGTTCTAATGTTGAAGATACTTAGACCTGAAGCATCAGCATTGGGTTCCGGGAAATACAACTATATCCATCTTCCATGCAATAAAACGTGCAATAAAGCAATAAATAACAGAGATATGCCCAAGGGATGTCATGTACCACTTTGGACTTAACTCATAGTGTGCCTTCACATTTTATTTACCAAGGAGCTGAATTCCTGGAATTCAGCTTTAACATGACTGATGAGGGCCCCGTTCAAAATGGGGCCTGCTACGAATGATTAAATACTTTGAACACAGTATTTTGTTTTTGTCTTTTTAGCAAAATAACACAACAATTTATATTAATTTATTTTAAAATGTCTGGTGGGCGCCCCGTTCAATTTGGGGTCTACTACAAGTGATTAAATACCAGGCATATGTGCACAAAATATTTTGGGGAACTATTTCTGTGAACATATTGCACTCTAATGTTGATTTCCAGATTATGCAATGCATAGTGGGGGTCTTTCTGTGAATAGGGAAAACTTAAAATGTTTAAAGTGGTTCTAAAGTCTTAAGCCTTTTTACTTCATGCATTAGGGTAAAAAAAACCTTCTGTGCTACAGGGCCTCCTTCCACCCCCTGATCCTGATTGTGATCCAGCATCATTGGTTCCTATTGTTGTCAATCAAATTCTGTGTCAAGGGAGCAGGGGGCGATACCAAGCCACTCTGCCTGCAGACAGGGTGATTTGGGAGTGAGCACGCATGACTGCCTCCATAGAAAGTGATTTTCTATGGGACACTCATCGAAGAGGAGGAGCCAAGAGCGCTGGTGGGGGACCTCAGAAGAAGAGAATCAGGGCTGCTCTTTGCAAAACCATTGCACAAAGCAGGTAGGTATGACATGTTTAATATGTGGAAAAAAAAATAAGGCTTTAGAATTATTTTAAATACTGGGCACCAGAAAATATTTTCTTTTTCTTTTTTTTTTTCTTTAAGTGGCTGGTGGAGATCCTTTTCAAAAAAGGGCCCAATACAAGCGATTCAACAGTGAAAACAACAATAATACTGATTTTTGTCCAGTATAAAAAAAACACTCTAATATTGATGTTTATTTAAGAGCTAGTTAGTGTGTTTACTGTTTAAAATGTGGCCTTGTGAAAGTGCCTAAATATTGTGCAAATATTGTTATAGCTGATCTCTGGTTGTGAAAAGCTGCCACATCTAAAAAATTCTGTATATTATTCAGAAAAATAAGAAATTTGGATTTTTAAGTCATCAAGTGCACAAGCAATAATGTCATTTACATGACTATTTATTACATATATATATATATTAAAATAATAGAATAAATGACTTATTTCTGGAGCATATCAAGAACCACCATGTTCAGCTTGTACAGTGATGTACCGTATATATATCCTCTATCAAAGCCTTTAAATATTGTTGTGCATAGTGTCACAATAATAGTTTGCTGTTTCTTTTTCATCCAAATAAATACACGCTACTATTGATTTTTGGATTACAATCTAACTGGCCTCTCTTCTGATAAAAAATGCTGCCTAGTAAAATTGGTTACATGGAGTCACTACAGTATGTATGCTTTTTTCTGTGAAATAATATAGCATAGTTTTGATTTATTGCTTAAAACCTCCTTGGCCCCACTCTCTCAAACTGTGTTCTATATTGTCTGAATTGAATCTGTATGATACTTTTTTTGTTGTTCTGTGAAATAATACAATTCAATTTAGATTTTTGGTAAACACCTGCCTGGTCTGTCCCTCTTAAACTGCAGCCTACTTAACTGCTTAAAGAAACATTATGGGACCTATTTATTGGGAAAATGGACAAATGTGACAAGCATTTGCCAAGCATTGTGCATTCTCACCATATTGACTTACTTTGTCTATTGACCATCATGTGATAGTTTTCCTGAAATATCGCAATCAGAAAAATACCACATCATAGTCATTAGATGGAGATGACAAATTGTCATGAGACATTTTAAAAAAATAAATAAACACCTATGCAATCTGTGCAATTATTTTAGATTTTTTTTTTACTTAAATCATACACTTTCATTTTTATTGTGTAATTAAAAGCCAAAACCTAAAGTGTCTCATCATGCCTCTGCCTTTGGTAGTCATGCTTGTAACTGTCAGCCTTGCAATGTCTCACGTTACTTGTAGTTGTGCAAGAGCTGGAAGGCCATAAAAGGCACCCATGGACTAAACTGACTACAAATATATTATGTGGTGGGTTTAGGTGATTTGGTACTAACAGACTTTGGATACTTTAACCGGTTCCCAACCAGCTCACGCCGATGTACGTCAGCAGAATGGCACGAGCAGGCAAATGGGCGTACGTGTACATCCCTTTAAATTTGCCGCCCTGCCATCGTGAGCACATGCTGGTCGGGACCCCCGTGAGTCCGGTCGCGGGTCCCGTGGACTCGATCGCTGCGGGCATACCCGCGATCATCTCACGGGGCGGCTGAACGAGGAAATACCGTTGTAAACAGCCTCTCCACGTTCTGCCTAGCAACTAGTGATGCTGATCTCTGCTCCACGTGATTGGAACAGAAATCAATGTTCACTAAATTAAAGCCCAGCCCCCAACAGTTAGTAACACACACCTAGGAACACTTAACCCCTACACTGACACCCACTGGTTAACCCCTTCACTGCCAGTGTCATTACACAGGAATCACTGCATTTATATAGCAGTGTTTGCTGTATAAATGACAATGGTCCCAAAAATGTGTCAAAAATGTCCGATGTGTCCGCCATTATGTCGCAGTCACAATAAAAATCGCTGATCGCCGCCATTACTAGTAAAAAAAAAAATATTTATAAAAATGCCATAAAACTATCCCCTATTTTGTAAACACTATAACTTTTGCGCAAACCAATCAATAATCGCTTATTGCGATTTTTTTACCAAAAATATGTTGAAGAATAAGTATCGGCCTAAACTAAGGGGAAAAAACGTTTTTTTTATATATTTGTGGGGGATAATTATTATAACAAAAAGTAAAAAATAATGTGTTTTTTTCAAAATTGTCGCTCTATTTTTGTTTATTGCGCAAAAAATAAAAACCACAGGGGTGATCAAATACCACCAAAAGAAAGCTCTATTTGTGGGAAAAAAAGAACGTCAATTTTGTTAGGGAGCCATGTCGCATGACCGTGCAATTGTCAGTTAAAGCGATGCAGTGCAGAATCGCAAAAAGTGGCCTGGTCTTTGACCAGCAAAATGGTCCGGGGCTGAAGTGGTTAAAGCATGGAATCAGAAAATCTCTTGCTCTAAAATTTTCAATGTTTTCTGTTTGTGTTAATTATATCTTATTCCAGATCTGCCTATATTGTCCCAGTACTTCATTACATCTCTTGAAAACAGCCCCCCCCCCCCCCCCCCCAGAACAATTTTACAAGCACTACGCAACCTAGTAAGCACTCACCTTCATTTCAGCTCATTAAAATTAGGCTTCTTAGTCACAAATCCCCCCCTCCCCCCCAATTGTGGTAAAGGCAATCTCAGACTTGACACATGTAGCAGAGTGCACATAGGGCCACTTCCAGTTAGTGGTCCACTCTGAAAACCCAAAAGTTATTGAATGTCTTTCTTTGAGGTGTTTTATTTGCAACCTTGCTTACTGGGCACTTAAACCCCCCTCAGTACCAGACCAATTTTCAGCTTTCAGCGCTGATGCACTTTGAATGACAATTGCACGGGCATACAACACTGTACCCAAATGAAATTTTTATCATTTTTTTCCCACAAATAGAGCTTTCTTTTGGTGGTATTTAGTTACAGCTCGGAGTTTTATTTTTTGCTAAACAAACAAAAAAAGATGCAAAAAATAAAAATAAAAAATCATGTTTTAATAGTTTGTTATAAAATTTTGCAAACGGGTCATTTTTCTCCTTCATTGAAGTGTGCTGATTAGGCGGCACTGATAGGCTGCATTGGTGGGCACTGATGGGCTGCATTGGTGGGCACTGATAGGCTGCACTGGTGGGCACTGATAGGCATAGTTAAGGCGGCACTAATAGGCACAGATAAGGCGGCACCGATGGGCACAGATAAGGCGGCACTGATGGGCAAAGATGGGCACAGATAAGATGGCACGGATGGGTGGCACGGATGGGTGGCACGGATGGGTGGCATGGATGGGCACTGATAGTTACCACTGATAGATGGGACTGATGGGCACTGATAGGTGGCACTGATAGGTGGCTCTGATAGGTGGCACTGCTGGGCACTGATGGGCGGCACTGCTGGGCACTGATGGGCGGCACTGGGGTGCAGCACCTTTGAGGCAGATTGTGGGCACTGTGGGTGGCACTGCTGGGTGGCACTGTGGGCACTGCTGGGTGGCAATATGGCCACTGCTGGGTGGCACTGACGGGGGGCACTTACTTTTTATTAGGGTGGCACTGCAGGGGGCAGGTGGGCACTGGCAGGGGACAGGTGGGCGCTTGCATTGCTGGCCGTGATCGGGACTGATGTCCCGATCACGGCCGCCGGTGATCGGTATTCCTCCTCGCGCTGACAGCGCGAGGAGGAATACTAGCCGATTACCGGCTCCGTTATATCACCTGATCAGCTGTCATTGGCTTACAGCTGATCACGTGATAAGGGGTCGGGATCGACCCCTTGCACGGATCGGTGATCAGGCGAGTCTCATGGACTCGCCGATCACAGAGCGCGCCGCGCGCGCCCCTCAGGGGGCGCGCAGGCCGCTCGTACACGGGACTACGTCAATAGACGTAGTCCCGGAAAAGGAGATCCGCGCTGTAGCCATCATTTGGCTATAGCGCGGATCTCAAGTGGTTAAACTGGGCAGGGAGGGCCTAATGAAGAAAAATGAACCCAAACCTTTTTTTCATAATAACTATTGTAAAAAAAGATATACATAAATGAAACCTGAAATATTGTTCCAAATAAATAACGTAACATTAAAAAAGAGGGAAAATGGTTGAGTCTGGACAAGTGTTAGGCTCTAAAAATTATTAAAGGCAGTGTTTCTGCCCTTTCCATGTTTGTTTGGAAAATGGAAGGCCTCTCACTCAAAGAATAGGATAAATTAAAAACAATCGAGCATTAAAAAACGGCAACATGCAAAAGGCAGCTTTGCCTGCTTCAGGAACAAATGGCACAGCTAAACTCAACTTGTGTGGGGTCAGCTAGTCCAGTGTTCACCAGCTTTTCATATCTCAAGGACCGATGAACTCACAATTGTGAATCCCAAGGATCAATAACATAAATTTGACATGCCTTATTCATACAATGCTCTGGCTCCCTTCTCCCCCCCCACACCCACCCGCTCCTCACTCTGCATCACACTGCTGCTTTACACAGACTCATCATTTGATCTTACTTCCTTTTCCAGCCATGTGCTCAAGCTCTATGCTCCCTCCCACAGTCTATGATCAGTGCTACCATTGTCCCATCCTTCTTCACCTACCTGCTATCTGCACTACTCCCGACACCTCTTTCTGTTCACAGGAGTCGGAAATACAGAGGAGCCATTGTGAATCAATGTGTGCAGACAGTATTGATTGTCAGCTCATTGAGGATAACACTGAAAACAACATTTGGCAGTATACATCCGCCACACTGTTGATTTGCAGCAGAACCCCTGGGGACCACCAACAATCTATTCCCTTGAGTTTTTCCTATAGGCTCCCTTGGCCTATTCCTTTAGGTTTCTGCACTGCAACTATACCTCCAGTGCCACCAAATTAACCACTTCTCCTCTCACACCTGTTTACCCCCTTGGGCAGAAGCAATTTTTTACAATTGTAGCGCCCACCACCTTTAGGTGGGTGCTAAATAGGTTTAGGTAGGGTAAGTGTTAGGTAAATTTAACCAGGGCCTTGCACTTTTAGGCCTGGTTGTTTGTTTTTGGAGAGGGAAGTGACAGAGTAGAGGGGGGTGTGGCATTCTGACCCTGAAAGATCTCCCTTACCTTCCATTGGAAATGTTCTGGAAGGAAAGCAGGCTGGGGACTGGGGTGCAGGCAGTTTGTATGGAAAGCCTTGGACCAATCATTAAATTGTATTGGCAGAGGCAGGACTCGCATATAAGCTGGGGGTCACATGCTCCAGGGGAGGATGGGAAGAGTCTGGAGCAGAGAAGGAGCAGAAATGTAACCCACAAGGAGCAGGCTTGAAGGCCTGGGGGTTCAGAGACCCCAGCGCCGCACAGCAGGAAGGGGCTTGAAGGCCTGAGGGTTCAGAGACCTCAGCGCTGGATAGTCACTACAACCACCATAATGTAATCTGCAGGAGTGGACCGAGCATCCCAGTCTGGGATGTATCCAACCATGCAGAGCAGGAAGTAGCTACAAAGACGACGGAGTAAACTGGGATCGACTTTCGGTGGCAATCATAGACTGTTGATGGGAGAGAGCAAAGGGAGTGCAACTCAGCAGTGCTTAACCATCAAGGACTTTCCTGAACTGACGCCAGGAGGATTGCAGGAGTCAAGATAGGCAGGTGAGGCCTGGGGCTTCTAACATCCACATACCACAATATCTTTCAGAGGGGCATTGGTCAGTTCACTAAAGGAAAGGACATGGGTACAGAAATGGGAACTAGAGTTTAGAGGCAACTCATATCCTCTAACAGCAATGTAACATTCACCAAGCAAGAAATAAAAGTTTTCAAAGTTTAATGGACTGTCTGCTGTTTGTGAAATTTGAGCAGGGGTGGAAGAACGGAAGCAGTTAACAGAAAGGTATGAACACACCCAGCAGCTCCCAAGGGAGTAGTGCGCTACACAATTCTGCTATGGACTTGTTTAACTTGCAATGTGTTTTTATTTACTTAAGATAACAAGGTAATACATGTATTGTTTTTAAGGACAAACAAGGCTTTGTTTTCATATTTCTTGCAATTATTTTTATTTTGTAATCCTTACACAGTAAAACCTAACAAAACTAACAACACAAAATTGTTACTGCAGATAAAAAAAAACTTTCCCCGTTTAAAAATACACCACAATTATGATTCTGTTACTTCATTTGTAAATAATTTTGCAAAACTTTGTAACGTGTTTTCTTTTAAAGTTTGCACTTTTTTAAATGTGAAATGTGTAAATATTGTATATGCTAAATGGTTAAAAATACTAAAGCAAAAAACAAACAAAAACAAAACAAGTTTAAATATTAAAGTGATTCTATACACACACTGTTTAAATTATGTTGTCCCTTCTATTTCTGTATGTGGATGATGACACTGTAATTATTTTTAATAAAAAAAAAATCTATAGGGGGTTAAACAAAGGAATATATTATTTTAAAATAAATTACTTGTTATATCACTTTTACTGACATCATCTGAAGATCAAAGTTCACCCCTTTGATCTGCAGATGAATGATCAGAATAGTTACAAAAGTAACGCTGTTGCTTTGTATCGTTCTATTCACATTAGAAAGGTGTTTTTTTTCACAGAAGTAGCTGCCAGAGCTGCTCTGTGTACACAGTTTGATGAATCAGAGCTGTAATTTGCTGAGGAGTGGGGAATCCCAGCAGCAGGGCAGAAAGACTGGATGTGTGCTATTATGACTTTTTAGGCATATGTAGGATGTCCAAAGTCTTGAACTAGTTAAATAAATAGATTGACAGCTATAGCAAACAGGGGCACTTTGGAGTCAACCTCTGTCACTCAGTGATATGCCACACAAAGGACAATTTTACCTGTTTAAAGAACAGATTTGAAGCTAAAGCCATCTTTTTGGATGGGCAGACAGACCTTTCCCATTAGTTGTTTCCACTTCATCTATGTCTACAGGCTTGTGGATCCAGTTTATCTGACCCTGGATAGCCTCCAGAGCCTATAGCCTGTCAGGGAAGACAGGCTTTCCATGTAAGATCCTGGCATGCACGCATGGGTACTAGCACTTTAAGACACACACCTGTCACTAATACTGAAGTCAGGCGGGCTATTTAAACAGGACTCCTACAGAGGTTCATTGCTTTTGGTCTGCAGCTTCTGTGTTGTATCCTGTTTCCTGTGTGACCTCTGAATCTGATCCAGCTTGTCATTACCTGTGATTGCCTGCTGCCTGTTCTGATCCTGGCTTCCCTTTGACTCTGATCCTGCCTGCTGATTCTGTCTGCTAATCTTCCGGTACTACTCGGCTTGTGACCTGATCTCTCTTCTGCCTACCATCTATGCCTGATCTGCCTGATTATTACCGACCCAGCCTGTCTGACCCTGCATCTTGCTCATCCAGCCTGCTTCAGCTCCCAGCCCTGCAAGCCTGCATCTGGTAATGCTCTGTGGTTCATCCCAGCCTGCCACCAGTCAAGCATTGTATGAGCTCATCCACTACCTGCCTGCTGATCACCGCTACTACAGGGACTATTGAACTGTTTACAGGCACTCATACCCCACCTTGCTCCTGTGGCTGCTGTATCACTACCAGTGGTCCGCGAGCCGGAGTTGTACGAGAGGCCTTCCTCTGCACGTCAGGCTCACATTCCAGGTACGTAACAGTACCAGACAGCCATGTCTGAGCCTGCAAGAGGACCCTCTCCAGTGGCTGAAATATGTCAGGACCTTGCTGCTCTTACACAGGCGGTTAAGTCGCTGCAGGAAGAATACGTGCGTCTGGAAGAGCGGGTACAGTCCCTGTCCACTCCAACAACTACAGCTTCTGCATCTGATCCTGCCTCCTTTACCACCCAAGATGGGACTTCAGCCAGCCATACAGTAATGATGTTACCCCCTGAGCCCTGTGTACCTAATTCTGAGAGGTTTTCCGGTGATCAAAGTAAATTTAGAGCCTTCCGCAATGCCTGTCAGCTCTACTTTGCTCTCCAGCCACAGACTTTACCTGGAAACCACCAAGGTGGGATTCATTATTTCCCTCCTCCAAGGGGAACCACGGTTTGGGCACACCAGCTGTTAGAAGAGAACAATGCACAACTAAACACCATGCAAATGTTCTTTGATGCCATGGCACTGATTTATGATGACCCCGAATGTACCACCACCACTGAAGCCACCCTGCATGCACTCTAGCAAGGCCGTAGAGCGGCGGAAGACTATGTCACTGACTTTAGACGCTGGAGTGCAGACACTAGCTGGGTCATCAATTTTGTCTGGTTCTCTCGGAAAGCCTGAAAGATGAGCTCGCTCAGGTCGGGGTGTCAAGCCCTAATCACTCTGTCCATTCAGATTGACTGCCGCCTATGAGAACGCAGGTCTGAAAGAACCACACAGCACTTCCGTCCAGCCTGGATGTTACCTAAGATCCCTGCTCCTCCTAACCCGGCTCCTGGAAACTCCGCTTTCCCCACTCCAGAAGCGCCTGAACCCATGCAATTGGGCTTGATTCGTTCTTCATTGACTCCAGAAGAACTCCAACGCAGACGAGTAAATAACCTCTGCCTGTACTGTGGAGAAGCCGGTCACTTTGTACATACCTGTCCTGCCTCCCAGTTGTCGGGAAGAACGGTATCAGTGACCGCTATTATTGATTCTGGAACATGTAGCTGTTTCATCGACCAGTCCTTCGCCGCTCAGCAACACATTCCTATACAAACCAGAGGACAGGGACTCATTGTATTAACACATTCCTCTACAAACCAGAGGACTGGGACTCACTGTATTTCTGGCCGATGGGTCTCGCATTAAATCTGGACTGGCAACCAAGGAGACCCCACCGATGCTGACCATCTCCTCCACCAACCATCGAGAGCTTCTGCGTTTAGATGCAATCTCTTCGCCCTTGTTCCCCATCATCCTGGGCCTGCCCTGGCTACAGGCCCACAACCCACAGATAGACTGGGAATCCAGAAGTGTCAAGTTCCAGTCAGCATATTGCCAGAGACACTGTTTGGAAACTTCACCATCATCATCTGCTACCCTGTTGTGTATGGACGCAGACCCTGAATTATGTCAAGTAGTTCCAGATTCTTACCACAAATACCTGGACATTTTCAGCAAATGAGGAGCAGACACTCTTCCTCCACACAGACCTTATGACTGCCCCATTGAGCTCCTACCTGGGGCCAAGATTCCATTTGGGCGCATCTTTCCTTTATCTGAACGGGAATCATGAGTTTTGAAGGACTATATTGATGAGAATCTGCAGAAAGGATTCATCCGTCCCTCTACCTCACCGGCTGGTGCTGGTATGTTTTTTGTAGAAAAGAAGGATCATTCCCTGAGACCATGTGTGGACTATCATGACCTAAATAAAATAACAGTGAAGAATCGCTATCCCCTTCCTCTAGTCCCTGAACTGTTCCAAAGACTCAAATCAGCAAGCATCTTTACCAAGCTGAATTTAAGAGGGGCCTATAACCTGGTTCCTATACGAGAAGGGGATGAATGAAAAACTGCCTTCCGTACCCAATTTGGGCACTTTGAATATCTAGTTATGCCCTTTGGCCTTTGTAATGCCCCTGGCACCTTCCAGTACTTTATTAATGACATTTTTAAAGACTTAATGGATATTTTCGTGGTTATCTACCTTGATGACATCTTGCTATTCTCCATATCTCTAGAGGTGCACCAAGGGCATGTTAAAAGTGTATTGTGCCGACTCCGCAAATATTGACTTTATGCCAAAGCTGAGAAATGCGACTTTGAGCAACAGAGCATCCAGTTCTTAGGTCTGATCATCTTGACCGAAGGGATCAAGATGGACCCACAGAAAGTCTCAGTGATACTAGATTGGCCAGCCCCCACAGACAAGAAGGGAATACAATGCTTTGTGGGTTTTGCCAATTTTTATCGCAAGTTTATCAAGAACTTTTCCGCTATCATTTACCCTATTACACAGCTGACCAAACAAGGTACCCGTTTCTGTTGGACTTCTGAGGCTCAAGCTGCTTTTGAAACTTTGAAGAGTCGGTTTACCATTGCTCCTGTCTTAAGTCACCCAGACTCTACCTTGCCCTATATTGTGGAGGTAGATGCTTCAGAAAGTGCAGTTGGGACCATTCTATCATGACGTCAAGGCCTCAAAGAAGTGATCCATCCAGTGGCATTCTTTTCACACAAACTCACGTCAGCTTAAAGAAACTACGATGTAAGGGATCGGGAACTTTTGGCGATCAAAGCTGCATTGGAGGAATGAAGGTACTTGCTGGAGGGTGTGGCCCATCCAATTGTGATCTACACGGATCATAAGAATCTTGAATATCTGCGATCCGCTAAACACCTCAAACCACGCCAAGCTCGTTGGCCACTCTTTTTTTCAAGATTCTCATTCCATATTACGTACAGGCCCGGATCGAAGAACACTAAGCCTGATGCATTGTCGCGCATGTTCGAAGATCCAAGAGACATCCTAATACCAGACACCATTTTACCAGCTGTAAACTTCCTACTATTACACACTGACCTTTTGTCTCAGTTACAGCAAGCTTCTGCAGAAACACCCGGTCCTCCAGGGGTCACACTACAAGCAAAGAATGGACTATTATGAAGGGGTAAGCAGATTTTTGTACCTAAAGAGGTTCGAGCAATGATCTTGGGGGTTTATCATGACCATTGGCAGGCCATTTTGGGGTTCATAAGATTGTCCAACTTGTACAGCACTCATTTTGGTGGCCAGGATTGGAGAAAGACTGCGGAGCCTATGTAAATGCATGCACCACCTGTATTCAGAGTAAAAGTTCCTGTAACAAAGCTTTGGGATTACTCAGACATCTGCCTATACCTGACAGACAGTGGCAAATGATTGTTATGGATTTTATAGTTGAACTTCCACCATCTGAAGAATGTACTGCTATCTTTGTGGTAGTGGATCGCTTATCAAAGATGGCTCATTTCATTCCTCTAAAGGGTACACCATCGGCTTCAGAAACTGCTCGGGTGTTTATAAAAGAAATTGTCAGACTCCATGGAGTCCCTGCAAATATTGTGTCTGATCGCGGTGTCCAGTTCACATTCAGATTTTGGAAGGCCTTGTGCAAGATCCTACAGATTGAACTCTCATTCTCTTCTGCTTACCGCCCACAAACTAATGGGCAGACGGAGAGGACTAATCAAACCCTAGAACAATACATCCGTTGTTTTAGTTCTTTTGTCCAGGATGATTGGGTATCATTATTACCCCTGGCGGAATTTGCCTATAATAATGTCAACCATTCTGCCACCAAGCAATCTCCGTTCTTTGCTAATTATGGATTCCATCCATCTTCTTACCTAATCTTGTCGCAGAATCTTCCATTCCAGCTGTCCAGGATACTCTGGACTTTTTCTCTCGCAATAATATGTGGTTACAGGAAACCATTGCGAAAAGCAAGACAGCAAGAAATCATTTGACAAGAAAAGAAGGGGGAACTGACGTTGCAACCAGGAGAACAAGTATGGCTTTCAATAATGAATTTTAAGATGCTATGTCCTTCAAGGAAGCTGGCACCAAGGTTCGTAGGACCATTTCCGGTAAGGAGAAAAATTAATGATGTTTCTTATGAATTAACCTTACCTGAGTCTTTTAAAATCCATCCAGTGTTTCATGTATCCTTGCTGAAGCCTGTTGTGCCAGATCCGAATCCGGATCATAGACCAGGTCCTCTCGCACCTATTATTATTGATGGGGATGAGGAATTTGAGGTTGAGGCTATTTTAGACTGCAGGAAAAGAAGGGGTCAGACACAATATTTAATCAAGTGGAAGGGTTATGGTCCAGAGGAGAATTCCTGGGAACCTGCATGAAATGTACATGCCACAGACTTGATCCATGCGTTCTTCCGCACGAATCCGCAAAAGAGGAACCAGTTTGGCAACCAGATCTTCCATGTAAGATCCTAGCGTGCACGTATAGGTACTAGCACTTTAAGACACACACCTGTCACTAATACTGAAGTCAGGCGGGCTATTTAAACAGGGCTCCTACAGAGGTTCAATGCTGTTTGGTCTGCAGCTTCTGTGTTGTATCCTGTTTCCTGTGTGACCTATAAATCTGATCCAGCTTATCATTACCTGTGATTGCCTGCTGCCTGTTCTGATCCTGGCTTCCCTTTGACTCTGATCCTGCCTGCTGATCCTGTCTGCTGATCTTCCGGTACTACTCGGCTTGTGACCTGACCTCTCTTCTGCCTACCGTCTATGCCTGATCTGCCTGATTATTACTGACCTGGCCTGTCTGACCCTGCATTTCGCTCATCCAGCCTGCTTCAGCTCCCAGCCCTGCAAGCCTGCATCTGGTACTGCTCTGTGGTTCATCCCAGCCTGCCACCAGTCAAGCATCGTGTGAGCTCATCCACTACCTGCCTGCTGATCACCGCTACTACAGGGACTATTGAACTGTTTACAGGCACTCATACCCCATCGTGCTCCTGTGGCTGCTATATCACTACCAGTGGTCCGCGAGCCGGAGTTGTACGAGAGGCCTTCCTCTGCACATCAGGCTCACATCCCAGGTACGTAACATAGCCTCTTGTTGCTCCTGTCCCGGAGGTATGCCAACTGCAAAATGGTGTGGCAGCATTTTGTCTGGAAACTTGCATAGACTCTGGGGTGCTTGGGGAGCAGGCCTGGACTGGCCAATAGGGGAGACCTGGCATTTGCCGGGTGGGAACGCCCATTCCGTGGGCTGTTGATGCCGCACAGTGGGAGGTAAGTGGCGACCGTGGCCTAGACAGGGCTAACACAGGCCGCAGCTGCCGCTCACCTACCGCTATGCAGCCATGCCTATGTCTTCTCCGGCAAAACTACGATTGAGGTTAGTAGCTGCATGGGCTGAGCTGCGTGTCTCTCTCACGCACAGCTCTCCGCTCAGAAAGACTGTTCTTCCTCCTTCTACCCCTCTACTCCTGTGTCTGTCCCACCCACCCAGATGTGAAGGAAGATTGAACCCAGAAGATAAAAGCTACAGACACCCTGTGCCTGAGTTTCCATCCTGGGGAGAGTAAGCTCACCCTCTCTCCTCCCTTCCAGTGTATAAAGTGAATTTAAGGGGTGCTCTGTGGACTCTGATGTAAGGGGGTCTCTGCTCACCAAACTCCCTCTCTTGCAGAGTTCCCCTTTACACCAGAGTCCACAGTATTCCCCCTTAAATCAGGGTTTTCAGAAAACTACTTTAGATCAGATCCCCCTTTAAATAAGGGTTCCCCTTTACATTAGAATCCACAGATCTCCCCCTTACAGTAAGTGGAAATTTTGCAGACTCTAAGGAGGGTCTGTGAGGACTCTGATGTAATGAGGGGCTGTGCAGACTCTGATGTAAGGGGGGTTCTGTGGACTCAGATGTAATGGAGGGCTCTGTGGACTGTGATGTAATGGGGCTCTGCGGACGCTGATGTAAGGGGGCCTGTGCGGACTCTGATGTAAGGGGGTATGTGCGTACTGTGATATAAGGGGACTGTGTGGACTCTGATGTAAGGGGGGTCTGTGCAGACTCTGATGTAAGGGGCACTGTGTAGACTCTGATGTGGGGGTCTTTGTGGATTCTGATGTAAGGGGGACTGTGTGGATTCTGATGTAAGGGGGACTGTGTGGACTCCAATGTAAAAGGTGGTCTATGTGGACTCTGATGTAAGGGGGCTCTGCAGACTCTGATGTAAGGGGGACTCTGCGGACTGATTTAAGGGAGGTCGGTGCGTATCCTGATGTAAGGGGGGTCTGTGTGAACTCTGTAAGGGGGGTCTGTACGGACTCTAATGTAAGGGGGGTCTGTGAAGACTCTGATGTAAGGGGGCTGTGCGGACTCTGATATAAGGGAGCAGGGGGTGGGAGGAGCTGGAGATATGCACAGTGAGCAAAGAGTAAAAGGGGGCACTGTAATATAAAGGTGACTGCACTGTAAAGGGACACTGTAATCTTTAATCTCACAGTGTCCCCTTTACATTACAGTGTGGAGGACCAACACCAGCCACCCCCACGAATGCCTACCGACACGGGTCCCTGGAAAAAATAGTTTTTTCAGTCTAAAATGCCCAGGCTTTTCCAATGTGTTATTATTATTATACAGGATTTAGCAGTGCTTTACAATATAAAGTAGGACAGTACAATTACCATACAGTTCAACACAGAAGGAGGGCCCTGCAACTTACAATCTTCTCCTCAATTCACAGAAAACAAACCAATATTCAAACATACTGTATGTCAACATGTGTACATAAAATAAACTGATTATAATAAAGTCTATCTTCAATCTAGTGTCCTATTTAAAATATCATATTATATTAAAATTCAAAAGATAAAACGAGTATGGGACTTTAAATGAGGCAGGCTCAAAAACAATGTAAGAGTAGAAATGTTATTATTAGTTATACATGAATGTCAGGGAGCATTTATATGTGACAAATGAGTGTTCAACACATGTAGAGACATGACATCCGAGTAAACATGATATAGAACTTAATTATCATAACAGGGAAAAAGATTTATACAAATTTCATAGAAATAGTACAGTAATAATATACAATAGAATTCATAAAAATGTTGTAAAAAATGATGGAAATGTGAGGGATTGCATCCTCAATAGCTGGACGTGTTTCGAAGGTTGACCGACTCATCAGGAGCGAATATATAATGTCTGTAAATAATGAATAAAAACAGGTGTTCTAAATTAAAAAGCCCATAGTATGAGAAATATTATATATAAATAAATTTATATAGAAAAAAGATGGTCAAGTCCACAGAACTTACACCCCATAGGAATGCCGAGCATGAGTTGTCCTGGTGTGCATAAGTCGCCACATCAAGCCCCCCCTGGGAGCTGAGGCGCAGAGAGTCTGCCCAGAGCACCCGGCCCACAATGAGAAGCCCCCAGCCAGCAGACAAATAGAGTAATTGGAGTATTATGCTGATAACGGCAAGTAGAATCTATAAGATAAATAGAAGGTATTTTTTATGATAAACCCGGTAGCACTGCCAAGAACCAAAGAAATAAAATGCATGAAAAAATAAAAGTGAAAAAGAGTGACGTGACAGTGCACAGATGGAGCCAATGAAACAACCAACTAAAAGATGTGCAAAGAAGGTTGCATAAGAGTAAAGCAATACAAAGTGAAGAAAATATATATAGACCAAGAGAAATGAGGGATGGGCAAGTGACCGTATACAATCGTATTAAGTGATGACCATAGAAGATCAGCATGAGTATAATTGAAACAATGGTGAAAAAATTTATATGAAGAAACCATAGTATATATAAGTACCCCTAAATAGCGGATATAAAATCTATGCGTGATATGAGGCAGGCAGTGCAAACTGCCAATGGCACCAAAACTACACTCCCGCCAAACATCAGCTGGATGGAAAATGACATGGTAACCAATTGGCGCTCACTGAGGACGTCACTGGTGCGGCATGAGCGTGGCGTCGATACGCACAAGACTGTACGCCCCCATGTCACCTGGTCAAACCTATGGGTGGCAGGGGGCGGTGTCTGGTGCGAATCGCAACTCCCGGGAAGGCGAAGACAAGGGGCAACCAAAACAAAGCAGGCACAATGAATAGCATCCACTAGGGGTGAAAGAACTGTGGAACATAAATGGATGAAAAATAGGTCGCATATAGAAAAAAATACGCATCACAATTGTGTATAATTAGTAAATACCATCCACAGGGTAGGCATCATGGAATAAAATCCCATCCGTCCCTTGAGGAAAATGTAGGTGATTAAAAAGGTAGGTATAAGCTACCCATTGTATTGAAGCTCTGCCTCCATCCCGGTTACAACACACAAAAAGGGGGGAATGTATATCTCCATGTAGTGGGACTTTAAACATGATATAGAACTTAATTATCATAACAGGGAAAAAGATTTATACAAATTTCATAGAAAAAGTACAGTAATATATACAATAGAATTCATAAAAATGTTGTAAAAAATTATGGAAATTTGAGGGATTGCATCCTCAATAGCTCGACGCGTTTCGTTGGTTGATTTGAACATCTTTTTTCTAAATAAATGTATTTATATATAATATTTCTCATACTATGGGCTTTTTAATTTAGAACAGCTGTTATTATTCATTATTTACAGACATTATATATTCGCTCCTGATGAGTCGGTCAACAGACGAAACGCGTCCAGATTTTGAGGATGCAATCTCTCACATTTCCATAATTTTTTACAACATTTTTATGAATTCTGTTGTATATTATTACTGTACTATTTCTATGAAATTTGTATAAATCTTTTTCCCTGTTATGATAATTAAGTTCTATATCATGTTTACTCAGATGTCATGTCTGTACATGTATTGAACACTCATTTGTTACATATAAACACTCCCTGACATTCATCTATAACTAATAATACAATTTCTACGTTGTTTTTAAGCCTGCCTCATTTAAAGTCCCATACTCATTTTGTCTTTTGAATTAGAATAGGGATGGAGACGCACTGCTCCCCTTCCTTGTGCGTTTCATTTAAAGTCCCAGTACATGGAGATTTACATTCCCCCCCTTTTGTATATTATATTAAAATAAAAAAAGTCTCTGAAAAGTAATATGGAGGAGACATACAGCTGGAGGATAGGAGACCACAGTAAAATGGAGGAGTCTACATTATGTGTCAAGAAATTTGCTGGGTCTCTCACTCATCTCAGCTTAGCCTCAACTTACTTTTTGTTAGATGACAGCATCAGGAAGCCTTACACGTAAGGTGTAACTTACGTTGACGTCACCTCCTGGTCCCTATCTTCAGGTCCTAGCATTCGGCAGGTGGAACGCATGTTAGCACCAAGGCTTGAGCAGAGTGTCAGTAATCTCAAAAATGCAACAGGTAGATATTTCCAGTGCCAGAAAGGGTACCATTTTTGTAAGCAGCTTGAGTGCATGTGTGCCTCATAGGGAATAGAACTTGGGATAAAACAGCCAGCCCGGTCTGCCGTCTGTACTTCACTAGTACGTTAATCAACATTTACACACACGTTTAAATATTCAATGAGCCTCAGAAAGGAGAAACAGGTAACCACACCATTACATTTACAGATGGTGAAGAATTGCATACAACTTGTGAGTGCTGTGATCCCATATACATGCTAATTGATTGAAGCCAATACATTGTATCCAGTTAGTAGTCAGATTGTTTTGACAGTGATGTTTATACTAATAAAATGAATATGTTTTTGCAGGATTCATATTTTTGGATATTATTTGAGAGGCAGCAACTTCATAAAAGGTTTCCCTCCACAGTGTCATGTCACTCGTTAGTTTTACAAGGTCTCAGGTGTAAATGGGGAGCAGGTGTGTTAAATTTGGTTTTATCGCTCTCACTCTCTCATACTGGTCACTAAAAGTTCAACATGGCACCTCATGGCAAAGGGATGCCATGAGGATCTGAAAAAAAGAATTGTTGCTCTACATAAAGATGGCCTAGGCTATAAGAAGATTGCCAAGACCCTGGGACTGAGCTGCAGCTCAGCGGCCAAGACCATATACATGCTAATTGATTGAAGCCAATACATTGTATCCAGTTAGTAGTCAGATTGTTTTGACAGTGATGTTTATACTAATAAAATGAATATGTTTTTGCAGGATTCATATTTTTGGATATTATTTGAGAGGCAGCAACTTTATAAAAGGTTTCCCTCCACAGTGTCATGTCACTCGTTAGTTTTACAAGGTCTCAGGTGTAAATGGGGAGCAGGTGTGTTAAATTTGGTTTTATCGCTCTCACTCTCTCATACTGGTCACTAAAAGTTCAACATGGCAAAGGGATGCCATGAGGATCTGAAAAAAAGAATTGTTGCTCTACATAAAGATGGCCTAGGCTATAAGAAGATTGCCAAGACCCTGGGACTGAGCTGCAGCTCAGCAGCCAAGACCATACAGCGGTTTAACAGGACAGGTTTCACTCAGAACAGGCCACGCTATTGACGACAAAAGAAGTTAAATGCACCTGCTCAGCATCATATCCAGAGGCCCACATTGTTTAGGGTGGAGCCACTGATACGGATGCACATAGAGGATTTTCTCTAGCCGTATATGATTTTTTTTTATTATATACATTTTTTTATTATATAAAATCAGTCAGTCTGCACTGACTATTTATGAATTATGTTACTGTATTGCCTTACTGTTGTCGGTTTCATTGAGATGAAAATGGAAAATTAAAAATTTGGCAGTAGGTGGATTTGAAGCTCAACAGCTCATAGGGTTATTTGACAAATGTCTTTGGGAAATAGATGTATAAGTGCTTCCAGCATTGCTGCACAGGTTAAAGGGATGGGGAGTCAGCCTGTCAGTGCTCAGACCATACACCGCACACTGCATCAAATTGGTCTGCATGGCTGTTGTCCCAGAAGGAAGCCTCTTCTAAAGATGGTGCTCAAGAAAGCCTGCAAACAGTTTGCTGAAGACAAGCAGACTAAGGACATGGATTACTGAAACGTCCTGTGGTCTGATGAGACCAAGATAAACTTATTTGGTTCAGATGGTGTCAAGCGTGTGTGGCGGCAACCAGTTGAGGAGTACAAAGACAATGTGTCTTGCCTACAGTCAAGAATGGTGGTGGGAGTGTCATGGTCTGGGGCTGCATGAGTGCTGCCGGCACTGGGGAGCTACCGTTCTTTGAGGGAACCATGAATGCCAACATTGCCCTGTGGCCAACATCTCCCTTTGGAGACTGGGCCACAGGGCAGTATTCTAACATGATAACAACCCCAAACACACCTCTAAGACAACCACTGTCTTGCTAAAGAAGCTGAGGGTAAAGGTGATTGACTGGCGAAGCATGTCTCTAGACCTAAACCCTATTGAGCATCTGTGGGGCATCCTCAAATGGAAGGTGGAGGAGCACAAGGTCTCTAGCATCCACCAGCTCCATGATGTCATCATGGAGGAGTAGAAGAGGACTCCAGTAGCAACCTGTAAAGCTCTGGTGAATGCCATATCCAAGAGGGTTAAGGCAGTGCTGGAAAATAATGGTGGCCACACAAAATATTGTCACTTTGGGCTCAAATTGGACATTTTCACTTAGGGGTAGATATACTCACTTTTGTTGCCAGCAGTTTCAACATTGTGTTGAGTTATTTTGAGGGGACAGCAAATTTACACTGTTATACAAGCTGTGCACACACTACTTTACATTGTAGCAAAGTATCATTTCTTCAGTGTTGTCACATGAAAAGATATAATAAAATATTTACAAAAATGTGAGGGGTGTACTCACTTTTGTGAGATACTGTATATACTCTTCCCCTTTTCACTATTGTATATATGTTGCCGAATACCTTTTATCTATCTATCTATTTATCTATCTATCTAACATACACAGAATATTATGTGTATTTGACATTTAATTATAGTGTAAAGGTTACAAATTGTCAGTCAGTCCTAAGGAAACCCTGCTTGGACATAATGCACCTGGGATTGCTAGTGTTATTCACAACTTCAAATTGGAAAAACCTAATTTCAACCCCTGTTAATTTAATTAAATAAGTTTGACGTGTCAGGTGTTCTTTTAATAATTGCATCAACATGCAGAACTATAACATGTATAAAAGTGTTTCTATGGCTGCAGTTAATTTAGATCCAAAAGAATCTGTTATTCCACTACATTTTACATAGATTATTCTTCTATAATATTTCAGTAATGGGTCGCACAAAGGCTGGCTTTTAATTTTTGCTTTCTCAAATGTCTTTATGTATAATGGTTTAAAACAGAAGGTGTTCAAGAGATGGTGACCTTTTTCCATTACTGTGGTTCCTGTCATTAATGCATTATAATTTTCTTTAGAAGTCTGCAGAAAAAAAAAAGTGTGTACATGAGCAGACTGTAGCGAGCATAAATCAATGCTGGCTACTTAGACTTGGGAATTGTCCTTATTATTTGTTTAAAGAAAAATGGTACAATTTATCATATTTCATGAAAAAATAAAGTTTAAGAAACAATACAAAGCGTATTGCAAAATTTCAAATAATATATTTGCCTAGGAACAAATTTATTTCAGGCAAATAGATTCGGATTTAATAAACAAACACATATCAATTGGCTGCTTTAAAGAACAAAATTGTATTTTATATTAGGCTTTTTTTCAGGTTAGGCTTCTTTAGCAAATATTTGGCTAGGAGAGGCCTGTTTTATGCCATGTGTTTCAAGCACTTGCTCAGTGTTACTGAATACAGTTACTTAGGCAGAAATGCTTAAAAATAGATTTCCAAATAAATGCAACAAAAATCACTGGCCTTGAAATGTAAGCACTGTATGTATTTTATCAGAAATTAAAACAGCCTGTGTACTAGTAAATAGATAATCACACTAAAGTAATTGGGGTTTTAAAACCCCAATCTATTTTGTCAGCATGAGCTCGTTTGCATGTTAATCAGGAGAATGATTTCTTCCCTCACAAAAGGAGCCCACACACTTTCATAACCAGTTTTAATTGCATTGAAAGTGTTGCTGGCTTGGAACATTAGAATTGTAAGTGTATCTGTGTCAAATTAATAAAAAAATGACTGAAATTACTATAAACTATGAAAATTACCATATTTAATAACTTCCATGCTTTGATTAAGACACTTCAATTTATTTAAAATATGCAGGTATGTAAAATTAGGTAAGAGTGTAATTATTGTGAATGTGCATCAAATAATTGTATTCACATCTGATGTATTTGCAGATTTCATTGCTGTGTAAGTCTGTTGACAATTTCAAAACCAAACAGTTTTTCTTCTGGAAAAAAAAGTCTAGTCTAAAGAAAATCAGCAGTATTGTTTATCTCTGTGTTAAATAACGAGTGACTGCATTTAAATAAAAAAAGCAGATAGTGTTTATGGAAAATTACCTTATTTCCATGTCAATTAAAGTTTAATTTTAATCAAATAGAACAGGTTGAAAATACAAAGCAAAGTAGCATTTTATGTACAACGAGTGCTAAGACTCATGCATATTATATTTAGAAGTGGGTACGTATTATACAACAATCAATTGTCAAATGCACATTTAGTATGTAGTTAATAAATTAGAGCTGCACAGCTTCTGGGCTCAAGGGTCCTGCACAAGTTAGGATTTTGTGGTAGATACTATGCTTGGGGTGATTGTAGTTGTATTAATGCACTAGCAACAACACAGTTACGTCACGACAATAATATTTTTTTTTTTTTTGCTTGCACTAACAGTTACATTTTTATATTGTTGTATCTATGGCGTTAAATCCTTAACAGCATACAATAAAATCCATATATAATATCTTTATAATTACAATATTCTTATCATGTAAGCAGATGGGGAAGAAAATCAAACAAATATGTTTCTTAATAATTCCTTAAAATGCTTAATACGTTTGATTCTTCAACCAAACTAAAACTGTACTATTTAGATACATATTTGAGCTTCCTAGATAGATACCACAGTGTCATTCATTAGGGATGACAAACTACACACTAGCAGAATCCTTAATAAAGGTTATAGCAACGAAACCAAAACACTTCCTTGCAGTCCAAAAGAAAAACTCTCCTACAAAATGAACAAAAAGAAAAACAAAAAACAAAACAAATAGTAACCACATGCATTCTAGAATTAGAAGGGGTAAGAAAAATCAATCCCATAATAACAGAGGATGAAACACTGAAATAAATCTCCTAATGACCCTAAATTCATTCAGTCATTCAGGAAACCACCACAAACATAAATGAAAGTGGTTCTGGGCAGATTCTATGCATTAAGATGAAAAACATTCTGTGTGCAGCAGCCCCTCTTAGCCCCCTAATACTTACCTGAGCCCCTTGTCTATCCAGGGATGTTGCCTTGTCTTGACTCTCCCTCTTCATTGGCTGAGACAGCAGTGGGCACCATTGGCTCCTGCTGCTGTCAATAAAAGTCAGTGAGCCAAAGAGGAGAGAAATGGACAGGACCAAAATCGTGGCTCCTATCTGAATGGACGCACAGAGCAGCGGCTCGACTCAGGTGCCCCAAGTTGCTTGCTGTGGGAGCACTAGGCAAGAGGGAGGGGCCAGAAGCACCAGCAAGGGAGTGGGGAAGAGTAGGACCTGGGCTGCTCTGTGCAAAATCACTGCACAGAGTAGGTAAGCATAACAAGTTTGTTATTTTTAAACAAAAAAACAAGACTTTAATATCACTTTAACCACTTCAGCCCTGAAAGGATTTGCCCCCTTAATGACCAGTCCATTTTTTGCAATAGGGCACTGCGTTGCTTTAACTGACAATTGCGTGGTCATGCTATGCTGTACCCAAACAAAATTGACGTCCTTTTTTCCCACAAATTTAGCTTTATTTTGGTGGTATTTGTTCACCTATGCAGTTTTTATCTTTTGTGCTTGCTATGAACAAAAAAAGAGCAACAATTTTGAAAAAAAAAATATATATAGGTTTTATACTTTTTGCTATAATAAATATCCAAAAAAAATGTATTCACCAGTTTAGGCCAATATATATTATTCTACATATTTTTGATGAAAAAAAAAAATCACAATAAGCGTATATTGATTGGTTTGCATAAAAGTTATAACGTCTATAAAATAGGGAATAGATTTATGGCATTTTTATTGCAATTTTATTATTATTTTTTTTACTAGTAATGGCTGTAATCTAAAATTTTTAGTATAACTGCAACAGATCAGACACGTTTGACACATTTTTTTGACCATTGATATTTATACAACTATCAGTGCTATAAAAATGCACTGATTACTGTGTAAATGTCACTGGCAGTAAAGGGGTTAACACTAGGGGGAGATCAAAGGGTTAAATGTGTTCCCTCGTGTGTGTTTCTAACTTTATAGGGATGGGACTTTTCTAGAGGAGTAGACATATAGCTGTAGCTGATTACTATGAACAGGCGATCTGTCTCTCCTCTTCTGACAGAATGGGGATTTGTGTGTACACATACCTGTTCTGACTTTCGTGTCCAGCCAAAGGACATTGCAGCCTCTGGCTACATGCATCGGGTCCCTCACCATGCAGCGCGCGTGCCTGCATGCCTGCTATAGTTGTCTAAAGGGCCGATATACAGCTATGGCGATTTGCGCAGGAGAGCCGGCCTGCCACCGTATAATGACGGTGGCTGGTCGGCTAGTGGCTAATGAGCAGGAAAATTTATTCTGACTTTTGGGATGCAAATAAGGGAGTTTACAGACTGAATGGACTAAATGTGGGCATTAGCTTTTTAAATCACTAGTAAATATTTTTATGACCATTCTTATCTCTGGGACACTTTCATTCTTATTCCAAAGCCCTTTCTCTACTCCTTACCTGACAACATATTTTATTATAAATAATTGTCTTTGCAGAGTTCTTCTTAAAATCTTGCTAAAACATTGTGTATGAGTACTGTTTGGTCTCTAGAAGAAGAGTTTAGACCCCTACCAGCCTTCCTGAAAGTCCAACTGTTCCAAAAGTGCAAATTAAAAAAGGGTCACAGAAAATACTTGGGGTGGGGTCAAGAATACAAATTTTATTCACTAATATAACAACCACAGATGCATGTGATGCAGCTACTTCTAGGCCCACAAGGCTACATTTAGCTAAATTCTACACAGAGCAGTTCTTTAACAAGTAATCTCTGTGAATAGTGAAGTAAGCAGTGGTGAGATGAAAACATTTTTGCCCAATGCATATTTAAAGTGAAAGTTCATTTTGCAAAGTAAATATTCACTTTGCTTAGAATATAAGCTAAATCTCTGCTTGCTTAATCTTGTCCGAAGGAAATTTAAAAAAACATGAACCTGGATGCTGACAGATACATCCAGTGTTGGACATTTGACCTTCACTGCAGGTTAGTTTCGCCATGAACAGTGACAGGTCCTCTAAGACTCCATTCACACAGGGGCAACTTTGGATCCGACGTCAAGTTGCCCCAAGTCACCCCTAGTCACCTCAAGTCACGCTACATGTAAAAAACAATGTAAGTGAATGACAGCCATCTTAATGCACACTACTGAAGTCGCTACGACTTCAGAAAAGGTAAGCCTGTCTTTGCTGATTGTTGCAGCTTGAATCTGCTGTATGCACATAATCACCCGTGTGAAAGAGGCCTTAAAGTCAGATATTGTAAGTGGGGAACACAAAAATAACAGTCTTTGTCAGTCAGCAACATTAGTAAATTATAAAAAAGGCATTTAAGGTAATCGCTTTTGAAAATATTTTGATAGTAGATTATTTAGTGCTCAAGGTTGCTGTATCATGCAAAGGACAAACACAAAGCTAGCATTAAATCTCTTAGCTCTGGCCTCATAAGTGCCTATAACACACCAACACCCAGTGTGTGAAAAGAACTGAGAAGTATTTCTAACAGATAACAGTGACCAGTGAGTGCTAGACATTGTATTAAGACAAATTCATTTTGTGTGACTGTGATAAATGAGAGAGGTTACATTATGTCACTGAGTGAAAGCAGTCTCGGTATACTGTAACTGTAACAGTTGATGGCAATGAACGGTTAGAACCAGTAAACTCAGAAAATGGTGTCCACTGTTCCCTTTTTTTGTGATGATTTTGTCTGATGACACAAACCTTGTGGCAGACACAGGTGCAAATGAGAGGGCATACAAGTCATTATGTGGGAGCCTGCCAAAGACCACCAGGTCATAGTGGTGGAAAATCTGTTTTGCTAAAGATGTATATAAGCCACTGCTCCACTTTGGGATTTGGCAACCTCCACCTGCTCAAAGAGACCAAAAATATGAACAACCTATTTTCAATATACTCATTTTTAATACTATTAGCAGTAGCCATTTGAGTGGTGGGCAGCACAGTGGTGTAGTGATTAGCACTTTCACCTAGCAGCAATAGGGTCGCTGGTTCAAATCCTGGCCACGACACCATCTGCCTGGAGTTTGCATGTTCTCCCTGTGCCTGCATGGGTTTCCTCCGGGTACTCCGGTTTCCTCCCACACTCCAAAGACATGCTGGTAGGTTAATTAGACCTTGTCTAAAAAAATTTGCCTTAATATGTGTTTGTGTATGTCAATGTTGTATGTGTTTGTAAGCATGTCAGGACCTTACAGGGTAAAAGAACCACACAAAGCCGCAGATGGACTCTGGTGGCAAGAAAGCGCCCTGAGGTGATTCAGTTTGCATAGGTAGCGCTATACAAGTCACTCACACATCTTTCAAGCTATTTGGCATCAATGTTAAATGAAAATCAAGCCTGTAAGTCAACAAAGCCTATGAGACTTTTCAGTGTATTTGAGACCTCTGCATCTAGAATCCTGGACAGCCAGTAAGACAGAGTTGTACATTTCTGCAACAGGAGTAGAGACAGATGTTCATCAAGATGAAACAGATTTTCACACAAAACATAATTAATAGGCAGTTTTATTCTGTCACAGTGCTACTTTAGTGCAATGGCAGGAGGAATTTATGAATGAAACTAAATAATTATAATAAACCTGTCCCATTTCTCCTCTTTAGTATTGCCTTGCTGTGCAACAAAATTGATACATGCCGCTTTCAGTCTTCCCACAGTAGATAAGAAACAACTACCTTATCTTAGATTTTGTTACATTTGCAACATCTCTTTTCTCAGATACCATAACAAAAAATAGAATAGAGCTTAACATACTGTAAAAAAAAAACTCCACAAAAGGTGATTTCATTCCTCTTCATTTCCATTTTTCGTGTCTTTTAAATGTTTAACTCACTAACTATACTGAATCTTGACAAATGGTCTCCATAGAAAACAAAGCGTGCGTCATTACAATTTCGGTACCCCTTTCACTTAACCTGACTCGTAACCCATAACCTGACTCTTAAATCTAACCTTTATTATTCTAAGCTAAATGTTAACCCTTAACCTTATCCCTTAACCCTAACATAACACCTAATATCAAAAGCATAGTCTTAAATTTAACCTTCATCCTAACACTTAACCCCAATTATTAACCTAACCCCTAACATAACCTCTTTCCTTATAATGTAGTAACTGTACTCTCATAGCAGTTGCACGTATTTAATAAATATGATTTTCAGCTCATCACTGAGAGATTGATCAAGCTAATGCAGAAACAATGATTACCTCATTGTGTGAGTATGCCAGACACTGAAACCAGGAGAGCGGTGTGATCTGTGTGCAGGTGCTTGGATAGGTGAGCATTTAGTGAGCACTCGATTGCAGTTTAGCAAACCCAGGAGATTATCACAGCTCTTGGGCTTAGTGCAGAACCAAAACAAATAGGCTATTCATAAGTGAATGTTATTATTGTTTCTCAATATAATGATACTCAGCAATCTCACACCAAACAACAATTCCATAAATAATAAAGAAACGGGTAAATGACAATACTGATTCCTTTCAAAATCATTTAATGCACAAAAAAACTCAGTTTACAAGTGAAAAATAACTCCCACCTAGTGAAAGGTTAAACAATGACAAGGCTGTGTCATTCAATCCCCTAACACACATACCACACATAATCATCACACCGGTATTGGTAAATGATAGTATTGTAGATGCAGTTTATTTACAATTTAATATACTATCATTTAACTGTACTAGTCGTGATTATGTTTGAAATATGTGTGCTGGGGGATCAGACGACTATGTTATAAATATTTTAATTTTATCTGGGAGGAGTTATTTTTGATTGGGGAGCTCAGAGGTGTTTTGGGGCGAACGGTTCGGCCTGAGCAATAGTTTGGGCTGAACATAGGCTGTTCGCCCCGTTTGTCCAACACCCAAATTTGCATGCTGTTTTCTTCTTTATTTTGTATTTTCAATAGCTGGGTGCTGGAAATTGCAAATGGGGGGGGGCACACACTGTTTTTTTTCTTTATTTCGTTTTTGCAACAGCCGGGTTCTGGCAATTGCAACCACAGGTCAATTTAAATGTGCGTTTATATGTTGGTGTCCCTTGTTATTAATTTTACATGGTATTTTTGAAATGTACCTGCCTACTCACAAACAAATTGTCCTTTTTGAAGTAAAACACATAACCAAGTATTTGTCAAAATAAAGAGGAAGGAAGGCAACGCTGGAGAAACAGTTGGGATTGGTGAAGCCTTTGTACCCCAGGGCAAACATCAATTATTTGACTGTCAGAATTGGTAACATGAGAAGTCCATTTAATAGGGAGCACAATACTGCCCAGGCCTCCGAGAGATCAGGAGCAGCAGCAGATGACATATATGTCCTGAGGCTGTGGTCTTACAACAGCCTGTGTTTTTTGCCAAACCACACCAAGCCCAGGCCATTACTCTCAAGACTTCCTTCCACACTTACTTCCATGCTGCTCTGGTGGGTTGGGTGGCTGCGGTGTTGGTGGTGTTGCTGGAGGTGGTGGAGGAGTATGGTCCAACTCACACAGGTGGCTTTGATTTGTGAGTTGGCCCCCCGTCCCCTTGTTTAGGGCCTGAAGAATGATTTCCTCACAGATCAGGCGTTGGCCCTCCTCCATGTGTTTGAGGCAGTGCCTGTCTTCGGGCAAATATCTCCTAAACCGTATAGGTTTAGGAGATATTTCTTGGACCTACAGGTAAGCCTTAATCTAGGCTTACCTGTAGGACAAAGTGTGTTGTAAGGGTTTACAACCACTTTAACATCATTACATTACATTTTTGAAAATGTGTTCAACAATGCTATACCTGGCTCAAGCTGGGCTTCCTCCACATCCTCTTCCTGGGTGGAAGGCCCAGGTTGGACTTCAGGAGCCTTATTTGATGTGGAAGGAAGTGTGGAAGGAAGTGTAGAAAGTGATGGCCTGGGTTCACTCTGGTCTGATAAAAGAACGCAATCTGTTGCAGTACCACAGCCTGGGGACATATACATCATCTGCTGTTGCTCCTGATCTTATGGAATCCTGGACCTTTTTGCTCTCCCTATTATATGTGCTCCTCAGGCTACCAACTTTGGCCTTCAAATAGTTGATGTCTGCCGTGGGATACACCGGCTTTACCAATTCCAACAGTTTCTCCAGTGCTGCCTTTCTCTTTAGCTTGTTGGAGTAATTCCTGTTTTGGACTTGCCAGAGACATGACTGCTCCCTGTACATGTCTAGGAATTGGGGCAGGAGGTGCAGGTCAGTGAATTAATCCACCATTTTAGCTGCAAGACACAACACAAGACAAACCCCAATGTCAGGCTAACCTCTCCTAATTTTGTCCCAATATAGGCCTCAATCTATAAGCAGGATCGGCCACTAACCACCGATGCCCCAAGTTGTAAAAATTTTTACTTTTGTTTAAATGATTGATGCTCCACTCACAGATAGTATGTACGTCCACATGTTATGCTTTATATACACAGTGCATGCGTGAAACTCCGCCCCTTTCCTTTCTAACGTATTCCCTGCCTCTTATTTTTTGGGGCAGTGGGAGAGCACATGGTGGAGACAGAGCAGCAATGACAAGGATGAGGAAAGCCTGGAGCAAGACAGTTCCAGATCCAGGAGGAGATATAAGTTCTCAAATATGTCCTTTGTAGAGATGGTGGACATCTTGAATAGGCCAGACTATGATGGGAATCATGGACCGTACAGAAATCCAAATGTGAGAAAGGACAATATCACGACTAAAGTTGTGGGAAGTCTGCACAGGAATTTTAGGGTACGACGATCCAAGGAACAATTGAGGAAACGCTGGTCAGACCTGAAATTGAGGGATCAGGATCAGTATAGAAGGATCAAGAAGGTGCTGCAAAAAAGTAAGTATTTGTTGTATGTTCCTATTATTATTATTATTATTATTATTATTATTAATTTTGCGCTGGTACATGTACTTTTCTTTACTGTTGTACAGTTTAAAATGCCAAGTTTGAGGTTCATGGGAACAATAATCATTTCGTATTAAACATTGTTCGTTCAACCACTAATACAACGTTTTTGGCAGATGCGGGTTAACTACATTTGTTCATGCCTATTTGAATTAAAAGAAGATTATTACATTGTTGTCTAGATGTGCTTGTAACTATAATGCAATGCAAACTTCATTCAGTGTAAGGAGAGGACATTCACCAGCTGTTTACACATCTGGATGCTGGAGCACTAGTGTGGGACATCATAGCAACCTTTTTATGGTGTCCCACACAGGTGCTCCAGTGGATACTAGGGGTCTCTCCATGTGTGAAACTTGCACAAAACAGGTACGTTTTTCCAGCTTTTGAAATTGAAAAAATCTTGTCTTCAGCTTGGAACTCTGCCAAAACAGACAATTGGATGACACTTCCAAGCAATGTTTCATATTACTATTTCTAGCCTAAAATATCTGTCTGCTAAGTATACCTTTTTTGTATTCACATAGAGGAGAAAAGATTTGGGACATCTGACTGTCCAAATTGAAGCACATTTTTACATTCTGCAATTACCTATCAAGATAATAGGAGAACAAAACTTGAAATAGTACAAAATGAAAGTATTCAGGCAGACACTTGTACTACATGCTTTGGTAAACTCATCCATAAATACGAACACAAAAGAGGTAGGTATAGTGTGTATGGGTTCGGCAAAGTCAGCAGATAGAGTATTGGTATCGATTGACTTAGCAGTCGGGGGGTGGGGTTCCAAATGAGTTTTGGCCCTCAAAGAAAAGCCTCTTGCACTATGCATGAATTTAAGGACAACAATAACCTTTGTACATATTTTAGAGGGTGTTTAGGGTAAGCACTACAATGGAACTGACAAAATACATTGTTAAGTGAATAGGCTAGGTGTGTATGGGTAGCATGCTGGGGAGGTTAGTGAAGGCAAATATGCAGGAAGGACAAAAAAGGAGCATTAAAAGCTTTCAGCTTGAGGACAAAGAGGACATTCACAGCATATTACAATCATGGTAATTAGGGAATGATGAAATAAATACAATACATTAGCAAACATTAAATACATAGAATGTGATGTTAAAGGATAAAACTTACCTTAATATAGTACTTCTACAGGACCTGAATTATGGCAGAACAGGTCTCTGGAATAATGATTCCCAGAGCCTGGGGGGAGATCCCAGTAGTAAACTTAATATCCTGGAGACTTCTCCCCATCGCCAAGTACCGCAAGGTGATGACGAGCCTATGCTCGGGAGTGATGGCTTGCCACGTGCAGGTGTCCTGCTTGGTAATATAGGGAAACAGCAAAGCCAAAAGATGGTGAAAATCATGGTCTGTCATTCGGAGATAGTTCCTGAAATCGTCAGGATTAATCTTCTGGAGCTCCCGCAGCAAAGGCATATGAGAGAATTGGTCACAATTAAGTAACCAATTCATGGTCCATGAACTCCTCCTCTCCTTGTTCATGGACTGGACTTGGGTCAAAGCAAGAAGTCCAACACCAAGCCCAACAACAGCACAAACTCTACAATGAGTTTGTAACTGCAACATGGCTAGAAACAGTCAGCTGCTCAGAATGAACTGAAAATCTGAAAGCACCTGAGAAGAACGAGCTGAAAATCAGAAATGAGCAGACAAGAACACACTGAAACAGAAACAAACTATAAATAGAACGCACTGAAAGACAGGAACGAACTGACAAGCACAAACTGAAAAGCAGAAACAAACTGAAAAGCACGAGGCTGAAAAGCGTGAATCGTCTCTCACCAAACTTCTACTAACACGAGATAAACAGGAGCCCAAAGGGTAGCGTACTGGCTATTGAACTTCCCTTTTAATCGGCTCGCCGTACATGTTGTACGTCACCGCGTTCTCATGCAATCTCGTAATTGTTGGCCAACATTTGTGTGACCGTGTGTATGCAAGACAAGTTTGAGCCAACAGCCTTCGAACAAAAATCCATGGTTTTGTTGGCGGAAGAGTAAGAACTTTTCCCCTGTTCAGGAGTTCTGCTGCGAACCAAACAGGGGGGTATTTGGCCCATGTCTACTGAAAAGTGTGCATTGAAATCAATACAAAGGAAGTATGTATAAACACAAACCAGAGTTCTCCAAGACATCCAGCCTGTAAGCAACAATAAACCAGATAGTTACATAATTACATATTGTGTGGGTGTGTTCATGTCGATAATCATTTCCCATATCCTGGTACAATGTGTTCACTAAGATGCATGTTGAAGAGTTTTTTCAATGATCAATACTTGCTGACACCACCAACCGTGGAAGGGAGTTCCTTATGCTTATTGCCCCAACAATGAAAAACCCACTTCTTCTCCAATTTCATTGCGTGGCCCTGTGTCTTTTTACAATCCCTGAGACTAAATCATTTTCTTCCTTTGCTGGGATCACCATTGAGGTATTTATATATCGCTATCATAACTCCTCTCAAGTATCTGTTCTCCAGGGAGAATATTTTGTGCTTGTAGTTTCCCGCAACTGAGATCCTCCAGTCCTCCAATTTATTTTGTTGCGCTTCTCTGGACTTTCTCCAGTTCCAGCACATCTTTCCTGAGGTTTGGTGACCAGAGCTGGAGGAAATACTCCAGATATGGCCAGAGGTTTATAAAGTGTCAGGATTATAGTTTTATCCTTGCAGTAAATTCCCTTTGCATTCTAATAGTCTGCTTGCTTTGCTTGCTGCAACTTGACATTGCATGCTATTGCTCAGTCTGTCCTCTACTGGGAACTCTGGATCTTTCTCCATCTTGGATTCCCCCAGAGATTCTCTCTCTAGGGAGTAAATTGCGTTCTTATTTTTAGCGTCCAAGTGCATTCGTTTACATTTTTCAACATTTAGCCTAATTTTTCATGTAGTTGCCCACCCCGTTATTTTATTCAGGTCTTCTTGTAAAGTTTCTATATGCTGCTATGAAGCTATTGCCCTACTTATTTTTGTATCATCAGCAAACACTGGGATTGAGCTATTTATTCTAACCTCTGTATAATTTATGAATATATTAAACAGAATTGGTCCCAGGACAGATCATTGGGGTACCCCACATACCACTCCAGTTCAGCCTAAGTACTCACTATTTATCACCACCCTTTGGAAAAACCCTGTGTAACCAGTTTTCTATCCAAGAACAAACCCTAAGGTCCATTCTTACAGATTAAATTAAGCGATTATGTGGGACTGTATTGAATACTTTTTCAAAATCTAGATACACCCCATCCACATGCCTACCTCTATCTAGATGGCAGCTCATTTCCTCATAGAACGTTAACAGATTTGGCAAGAACAACCTTTCGTAAACCAATGCTGATTACTACTAATGATACTGTTAGTCCCTTATCATCCCCTCCAATAGTTTACATATTATCGATGTTAGACTGATCTTGTTAAAGGGGGCTTCCCGAGTCTGATAAGTCACCCCCACAACCACCGGCCAGGGTTGTGGGGAAGAGACCCCTTGTCCCCATTAACATGTCAGAGTCCCCCTGCCCCAAAACAACCCCCCAATGCTAAGGGCATGTGGCCCCATATGGTTCAGGAGGGGGGGTGCTCATATATACCCCAATTTTCTGGCCTGCCGAGCTGCATGCTTGAATAAGGGTCTGGCATGGATTTTTTGGGGGCCCCCATGCAATTTATGTTGTTTTTTTCAGCATTTTTGATTGTTAGCATTCTTTTGTTTACATTTCAGCTGTCAGTGAGGAAGTGCACTGACAGCTGATGAGTCATCGGTTGTTAAGAACGTGGTGGCCAGCTTCCTGGCCTGATCCTTAACAACCTGCTATTCTTCACACAGAATTGAAATTGGTCAATTTTTCAACTGACCCAAATTTGAATTTTTCCGAAAATTTGGAACTCATTAGAAAATTTATGAACCAAATTAAATTAAATTAAACTAAAGGGAAACTAAACTAATTCCAAAATGAATCCTCAAAACAAAAAATTTCAGCTCTGCACATGTCTAATTACTATACCTCTCCTTTTCCTGTTTAAAAACATCAAGATTTTGTAACTATTTTCTTTATACTGTATAAAACACAAAAAGAGGAGCCATTGTATCGCTAATTTTAGCTCATATAGTTAGCTGAATGGGACGTTGGAAAGCAAATTCCCACATTTCATATATAAATGATGATCTCCAGTCATTGGAAGATCTTTGTGAAGAGTTTTGAAAATTGATGAGATTAAAGAGGTTGTAAAGTCAGAAGGTTTGTTATCTTAATGCATTCTATGCATTAAGATAAAAAGCCTTCTGTGTGCAACAGTGCCCCTCAGCTCCCTTAATTTTCTCTGTCCAGCGATGTCCACAATGTCTTGGCCTTTTGAGACTCTGCCTCCTGATTGGCTCCTATTGCTGTCAAAGTCAGTCAGCCAATCAGGAGAGGGGGGGATGGGCCCACGGCCCTGTGTCTGAATGGACACAGGGAGCTGTGACTTGTCTCGGGTGCCCCCACAGCACTCTGCTTGCCTGCTTGCCATGGGGGCACTCAAAAGGAAGGAGCACAGAAGAGGCACCTGAGAAGAGGATGATCCAGGCTGCTCTGTGCAAATCCACTGCATGGAGCAGGCAAGTATAAAATGTTTGTTATTTTTATAGAGAAAAAAAAACAAGACTTTACAATCACTTTAAATGTCACTTAATTAAGCTCTGTGCACATATGTATTCAAACCAAGTAGATTAATCTAGTGTTAATGAAGCAAAGTAGAAAAATAATGCTTAAAAGGTAACTCCACTTTCGTGGGGAAGAAAAATAGCATTTTTGTATTTGAATGTTATTAAAAATTACCTTTCCTTTTTCAATCTGCAGCCAGTGTCATTTTCTTACATTGGCTGCAGGCCCACCTGCCGCTCATCTGTCCATTTAATGCATGTGCTTCCACTGTGGAGACACTCATAAATTCAGTAGTGATAGGACTGCAAGCATACACAGGGTGCCGTGAAGAGGCCTTGCAGCTTTTAATGAAAACTGTTGGACAGGTTAATTTGGTCAGTTGGCAGACTGGTTGATGAGTTGAGCTATGGAATGTTCTATTTCTGTCTTTCATATATTTCCTTTGATGCTATTACTGTCCAACGATTGGGTGAGTATTGGAAGGTATCAGAAAGCTATGTGGGGCAGATGAGAGTCATATGAGTACTTAACTAAATTTGGGGAACCAGGACTCCCCTAGATCACAAGAAGAGCAGGATTGAACTAGCAATTATGTGAATTTCAAACAGATAAAGCAGTTTCGGGAGGATGGCCACCCTAAGAATGTTAATCCTACTCAATAAGGAAATATTATGGGGGTTATTTATGAAAGGCAAATCCACTTTGCACTGCAAGTGCACTTTAAAGTGCACTGAAAGTGCACTTGGAAGTGCAGTCACTCTAAATCTAAGGAATGAAATGAGTGGAAGCTCTGCTTATTTTATCATCCAATCATGTGCAAGCTAAAATGCTGTTTTTTATTTTCCTCGTATGTTCCCCTCGGATCTACATCGACTTTACTTCCAAGTTTACTTTCAAATGCACTTGCAGTGCAAAGTGGATTTTCCTTTAGTAAATAACCCCCTATGTGTCCCATTGTTTCAATAACTTATGAATTTCCTGGAACAGGGAAGAAACATTAGCCTTATATAGCGCTGAATAAGAAACTATAATATGGGTACCTACTGTAGATATTTAATAGTATGCTGACACCATTGATAAGAATGCTTGGCACATAGGCATGCAAGCTATGTTGGGGCTATATGAGTAGAAAAAGGCTTTAGTTTTCATGTTATTCATGTTATAACCTAATAGGGCACAGACGTTATCTAAAAGACCATGTAGGTTCAGGAGCTGAAGTTCTGTAAGTATAAGCAGAATATCATCAGCAAAAAGAGACTAAGATACTAAGATATCATGTATGTCCTTGTTAGTAGGAATGGCTTCAGCCAGGGGCTTTAGACATAATTTAAATAATGGAGGCAATAGGGGATATTCCTGTCTGGTTCCTTTATACATATCAACAGTGATGATTAAACTCTGTGGAGGCCCCTAGGCAGTTGAAACTTTGAGGCTCCTCTTGCAGGTTTCTGGAGATTTATCATGTGCATGGATAACATTAAACTAAGTAGTGTGCACATTGCCACTATATGTAGACAACCATCATACTGTATTCATTTTTTTTACAAACTGACAGCTGAAAGAAGATGAGCTTTTAAGAGACAAACTGTAATGTGAACCTGATGTACTTTACTTTGCTATTGGGTACATTACATTAATACAGTATTTTCTGTATATAGTCCTTAATGTAATGTTTTTGTTCCTGTTTTTTTTAGTTGATTTTTTTTTCTATCTTTTGTAAACTTTTTAAGAAAACTTTGTAATTTTCTTTCAAGATCAAATTAATATTATTTTTATCTGTTGTTGTGGGGCCCTTAAATGGTGAGGGGCCCATAAGCCAGTGCCTATAAGGTAATTAAAGGTATCTGACATCATATGTAGAAGTTTGACCTGGGATGTAAGAGTAGAATACAATGGTCTGAGAGCCTGAAGGAAAGGACCCTCCAACCAAACATGTTGTAGAACTGAAACGCGTATGGCCAACGTAATGCTTTGTTAACATCTAAGCTCAATAGTAGAGTGAAGCAGTTTGTCTTCTTCACCACAATCATCCGCCTCATGTTATCTCCTATCTGTCAGGCCAAGAATTTTGTGAACATTTTATAATCAGAGTTGAGTAAGGCTAAGGGCCTATAGTTAGCTGGTGATGCAGCATGCTTCTCCAGGTTTAATATTACTGAATTGTAAAAATAAAGAAATTAGGAAAGTGGAATTTTCCCCTTGAGCAAGGATCTGTAAATGGATAATGGGGGGAAGCCAAAATGGGTAAGCATTTCTTATAATAAGCGGAAGGGAGACTGTCAAGGCCAGGGGATTTATTTAAAGGAAGGAGTTTAACAACTACAAGTTTTCCATAGTGATACATGTGTTTAAAGAAGCTACATCAGCTGCAGTTAGTTTAGGTAATCCAAGAGAGAACATAAATTGAGTGAAATCCTCTGGTTTGAAAGGGGGATGAATATCTGGGGCCAAACATTTGTTTAATCACTTCAGCCCTGGAAGATTTACCCCCCTTGACCAGGCAATTTTTTGCGATATAGCACTGCGTTACTTTAATTGCCAATTGAGTGGTCGTGTGACTCTGTACCCAAATAAAATCATCTCTGCTTTAGATTGGTTTGCACAAAAGTTATAGCGTTCTTTGGGATATATTTTTGGAATTTGTAAAATTGTATTTATTTATTTATTTATTTACTAGTTATGGTGGCAATCAGCGACTTATAGCAGGACTGCGAAATTGCAGCGGACAAATAAGATACCTAACTGACACTTTTGACACTTTTTGGGGACCAGTGACACTAATACAGTGATCTGTGCTAAAAAAATATACACCGTCACTGTACTTATGACACTGGCAGGGAAGGGATTAACAGCAGGGGCGATCAAAGGGTGTGTTTCTAGGGAGTATAAAAACTGTGTTTGGAGATTGCGCCCCCTATTACTAATTACCCAAAATTCCTAAAGTGCTTGTGCTATGTATATATACCTTTCCAAAAAACCTATAACCCCACAATGTGTTAATATCGATCTACCATATTATGCTTTTCAACTTCCTGATGACGCAAAGACTGCGAAACGCGCAGAATCTGTGGGAGATAGATTTGCTACAAGAGGAGCCAGAGACAGGTTGGCTGAGTGGAGGGAGGAAAGACCCACCTGTGGAACATCATTGGCTTGCCCGATTCTACGCTGTTTACTTATGGCTGGATAAGCTTAGTGTCAGCTAGAAGACATATTGAGGTGTGAGTGCAATATGTTTTTTTAAGTTTTATATTAACGGTTTTACACTATGTTGGTTTCATTTACCTTTATAGGAAAATACAAATAATTGAGGAATTGCTAACGGGAGAGCTGATTAAGGTTATCCATTGAATGAACCGAAGGCGTACTATACGGTGAAGTCTGGTGAGTGGCCATTCTACAAGGTGGTGGTGGCACGATTTGGCTTTTCCGGTGATACGTGCGAATATAAGGCTTTAGGAGAAAATTTAATAGTGGAATACTTACCAGAGGGTGAATTGGATCCGGATTGAAGCAGGTGGATCCATTTTAAAGAACCATTGCAAATAAGGACTTTGATTTAATTTGATATACACACTTTTATTACTATTTATAATTATTGTTTATTATTAATTTTTTATATATTTTTCCAATAGAATATTGGATTGTGATTGTTTGTACACTTGGGGGGGGGCAGGGTGAACACTACACTTATATGTTGAAAAGAATGATATGGTAGATTGATATTAACACATTGTGGGGTTATAGGTTTTTTGGAAAGGTATATATACATAGCACAAGCACTTTAAGAGTTTTGGGTAATTAGTAATAGGGGGCGCAATCCTCAAACACAGTTTATATACACTTTTACCTCATTTAGGTGAGGAAGCATTTGGGATTGCAGCGAACCTACACAGTAAAAAAGAGATAGTTTTGAACTCCTGTACGATTATAGATTTTGTTCCTAGGGAGTGCTTGCTAACTGTGAGGGGGTGCTTTTGCTGTGGAATGGTTGAGATTCATGTTCCTGCTTAGCAGGAAGACAGGAGCATAGCCTTCCATTGTGACAGAACAGCGATCTGCCTTGTTTACGATTGGTGGATTCCAGGGGACAGTGCATGCGCCGGACCTGCTGATTGGCTCCCACTGTGTCCAATCACAGCGGAAGTGGGTCACCAGCAGTAAGTGTGTGCGCCCCAGACCTGGAAGTGCAGAATCCTGTACAGGTACATGATTCTGCCTAGAGCGGCTGCCCTGCCACAGTAAATGTGCGTGGGGCAGTTGGAATTTGGCTCTGGACTGCTCACCACGCATTTACTGCGGCACGGCGGCCTAGCTGCATGAAACAATGTACCTGTACATTGCTCACGTGCGCAGGTAGGGGGCACACTCACCTGCTGACCCGATGATCAAATTCATTTCAGAACAAAAATGATTTATGGCCTCGACCTGCTGATTGGTTTTGATGAATCACAGAATGTCCTATGCCTGTGTAATGTAAATACAGGCACAGGAAATTACAGTATGCAATCCCATCTCCTGAAGCCCTTTTGGTTCCAGTGTGAAAGGAGATAGCATGAACTGTGAATACAAGCACTACACTAACCAGTACAAATAGTTAGGCACATTTAACACCCTGATCACCGCCATTTAACCCTTTCACTCCCTATCACAGTGTCACTAAGTACATTTTACAGATTTTTTACTGATTACTGTATTGGTGCCACTTGTGACGCTAAATAGCAATAAGGGCCATTAGCGTCAGTTAGTGGCAGTGCTAGATAGGTTCAGGGCACCTGCCATATATTACCTAATAATGTTTTAACCCCCTGATCACCCACAGTTAACCCTTCCACTCCCTGTCACAGCGTCATTAGTGCAGTGTACATTTTTTTTCTGATCACTGTATTTGTGTCACGAGTGAAGCACGTAAGTGTCAGCATCAGTCTTATATAATGTCTGGGTCCCGCCACATTTTCCCTAATAAAGTTTAACCCTTTGATCGCCCCCCAGTTAACCCTTTCCCTCCCTGTCACAGTGTCATTAGTACAGTGTACAGATCTTTCTTCTGATCACTGTATTAGTGTCACGGGTGATGCCAGTTAGTGTCAGCTAGCATCAATCCCATACAGCATCAGATTTTAACCCTTTGATAGCCACTAACACTAACACACAAACACACTATTCACCTCCATTACTAGTATAGTGTCTGGGCGGATCAACACCTTTGATCAGATCAGAACTATACTAGCGTCCCCAATAGTATAGTGTTCCCAAAAATGCAGAGTTAGCAGGGTCAGCCCTGATACCTGCCAGGACCTGCATCTAGCCCCTCCGCCCCCTCCCAAACAAGTGCAGTATTAGTAGATCACTGTCACTTCTGATACACAGCACACAAAACTGTAGCATTAGCAGAGTCAGGCCTGATCTCTGCTAGTGCTAGCAGTTACATTTTTTTGCAGCGGTTCAAACAGTCCGACAGCCGGGTGTTTTTTTAACTGTGAGTCAAACGAAAGGTACACAAGTGAACAGGATACAGGATACTGAGCTTGACAGATGAGATCGCAGAGGAAGCCTCACTGTCAGATTTTGAATCAGATTCAGGCTCAGTATCTGAACCTGTAGAAAGCAGCGGCACCCTGACAGATAGCTCTCATGATGGAGTAGGGGTCCTTGCTAAGGTCAGGCATACCCAACCCCATTCCTCTGTTGCTGAGGTGCAACAATCGCATGGTTCTCGTGCTAGTACCAGTGCCGCTCTACCTTCTGGTGAACTGGCGACCTAGTACATCTCGTTTGTAGACAAACCAGCACTGCAGTAAAACTTGGTGATGTGGCAAGTCCCGAAAGTGCAGTTGAAGCTGGTGTGGTGGGTAGCACAATTAGTGCCCGCATGCCACCAAGGATTCAAACACAGGCCCATAGAGTCCATAGTGCCCTTCCTGATGTGCTTGCAAATTCTCATTGCCAGCCCACCACTTCTGCTGCACCTGTACTTCCCCATTCACTGACCAACCATTGATATGCTGATCAATTTATCGCTGCAAACCCAAATTTGACCCTTGCCAGACAAGTTGCATGGAAACCTGTCACTGTTTCCGAATTTAGAACCTTTCTGGGCATTTTCTCATAATGCGCATTAATAAAAAGAGTGAATTGTGATCAGATCACTCCACTGACCAAATTCACCATATCCATGTTCTCTGCTGCCATGACCAGACTAGATACGAGTAAATTTTGCAGTTTATGCACCTCAACAACAATGAACTCTATCGTTCTCAGGTAACCCTGGATATGATCAGGTCCACAAAATTCAGCCCCTTGTAAACTACTTCAACCAAAATTTTTTAGTATATTCCCCAAGATATCTGCATTGATGAGTCCCTGATTACGTTTTCTGGTCACCTTGTTTTTAAACAGTTTCTCCCCAGCAAGTGTGTCAGATATGGGGTCAAAATGTATAAGCTCTGTGACAGGGCAACAGGCTATACATGTAGTTTTCTGGTTTACGAGGGAAAATATAGCAGTGTGGAGCCCCGTGACTGCCTAGACAACATAGGGAGCAGCGGCAAGATTGTTTTGGTACCCCTTAATCCAAAAGGGGTGTCATTTATATGTGGACAATTTTCACACAAGCGTGACACTTTTTAGACACCTCTTTCAATTAGGAATTGGCTCATGTGTCATCATGCAATCTAATTGCCGGTACTTCCCTCGCTTGTAAATTCCCAACTTAGATGAGGAGAGAGAGCCTGCATAAGGTGCAATGAATTGCTTGCAGTTAGGTTGAAGGACAAATGGAATGTTTTTGTTCTGTCTTCCATTCAAGCAGATACGACTGTCCAATCTGTTGTTGTTGAGAAGCCCCTCTGTGTCCAAGAATGCAACCTTAAAATGGGAGGGGTGGACTTCAACTACAAGATGATTGAACCGTACTTAATTGCCCGTAATGTCAGATACTGGTACAAAAAAAATATCTGTATACTTCTTCCAATTGGCTCTGCTCACTGCTTATGTACTTCCTAAAATTCCAGGAAGAGATCATCACAGCCCTTTTGTATCCAGAAGTTGCTGTGGTCCAATTTCCAAATCCAGATGCAGTGAGCCGGCTGCATGAGAGGCATTTTCCAGATGTCCTCCCTGGTACCCCTACCCAAGAGCACCACAAAGAATTAAGAGGACTATTTTTTTCCCTTCTGTTCTGGCCAACCTGGTCTCTGCATCAGGGAATGTTTTCATCGCTACCACACACTAGTGGAGTATAGTATAGGGTACAGCACGGCACAGTCTAGGACACACTTTCACACAGGGTCTCGAAAGATGTTAGATGGCTATCGCATTTTGAGAGACCCTAACCTGGAATGTTTAAAGGTTTTTTACAGTTACAACAAAAAGTGTAAAAAAGGTAAGAAAAAAACATGAAATAAAAAAATAAAAAAGCCAAAAATAGTTGTCGTTTTATTTAGATAATGTTCTGTTCTTACTGTTTTACTGTACTTTATACTATACTGTAATGTTTTATTGTTACTGTGTTTTTTATTGTTAACTATTGTTTCTTTTGTAGATATTATATTGTAATGTTTTATTGTTCTGTGTTTTAATTGTTAATTCCATTCAGCTTCAGTACTGATTTTTTTTATTTTGACAGCAACAGGGCTTGCTCTTACAATGCGTAGATCAGTGACTCCAGGGCTGTAGGAGGTTATTTCACCAAAAAAAAAAGCATATATGCTGAAGCATAAGGGCTGGGGTCGATAGATGACGGATATCCCCTATGCTTCGGCATATATTTTTTTCACTTTTCTTGGCAGGGATTTATTCATCCACATTGATCAATGTGAATGAGCTAAATGAAAAAAAAAAGAACAGTGCATGTATGCCCATCATTAGAAGTACGTGGATGCAGGGCGGTATTCTAATGGTGGGCATACTACAAACTTTTTTGATTTCACATCGATCGATGTGAATGGAGGAATCTGTTGGGTCCTCTCTTTTTTATACAGCCCCCAGGCTGCATGAAAAAAAATAACATTACAATATATGCCCAACAAGGACCAGCAATGTACCGGTATGTTGCTGGACTTTAAGTGGTTATATTGAAATGATGCCTGCAGGTTTAGGTATCATATTGTTTTTTTCAGCCAATGGTCGGCTTTCATGTAAAAGAAATCCTAGTGGCTAATTAGCTGCTTGACTGCTTTTACCAGCAGTAGGAGGGGACGTCCCCCCTCTGCCGCCACCTTCCATCGTTTTCTCGGGCTCTCCTGTCCAACCGGGGAATTTGAAAATTCAGTCAGCGGTTCCGCCAGCTGACCATAGAGCTGATTGGAGACCAGAACAGCTCCAATTATATCTATGGCCTAAGAAACCAGAAGGTACGAGCATTTCTTCACTTTGGTTTCCCTGGATATAAAAAGCGCCATTTGGAAATTGGGAAACCATCTTATCAAACCGATCTTGGTGTAGTCAGATGCTTTAAGAGCAGAGGAGAGATCTAGAGTCTAATAGACCTAAATTAAGAAAAAAGAGTACCTGTGACTACCTATTGCTAGGGGATATTTACATTCCATGTGATAACAATAAAAGTGATAAAAAAAAATGAAAGGGACAGTGTAAAAATAAATGAAAAAAGCAAAATAAATAATTTTAAAAAATGATCAGTCTCGTGTCATATGTAAACAGCAATTGCACCATGCATGAGAGGTATCACCATGAACGTCAGATCAAGGGCAGTAATTCTAGCAGTAAACCTCCTTTGTAAATCTAAGTAACTTGTAAAAGCTTTTAAAAATGTAAGTAGTTTGCTGCACGGGCGTGCACAATTTGAAAGTATGTTTGGGATCTATGTACTTGGCATAAGATCATTTTTTATATTTTATTAAACATTTGGGCAATATAATGTGTTTCTGTGCATTGAAATTCAAAAAAGGTTTTTTTTTCTAAAAAAATTGAGTTCGGAAAATTGCTACACAAATGCTGTGTGGAAAAAAAAATTCAACACCCACCATTTTATTCTGTAGGGCCTCTGATTTAAAAAAATATATATTGTTCGGGGGTTCAAAGTCATTTTATAGCAAACAAAATGTATTTTTCATGTAAACAAAAAGTGTCGGAAAAGGCTTGGTCTTCAAGTGGTTAGAAGAGTGGGTGATGTGTGGCATAAGCTTCTAAGGTTGGGCATAAAATTCCAGGACACCCCTCCCAAATGACCCCAAGCCATTTGATGAGAGGCACATTGAGTCCATGGAATATTTTATGTTTTTCCATACATTTTGGGAAAATTACAGTGGGAATTTAGATGATATATTGCTCAAACATAACATGGGTATATGTGACATTTCACCCCAAAATACATCCTGCTGCTTCTCCTAAGTATGGAGATACCACATTTGTAAGCCCACGTACACACGGTCAGAGATTTTGCCAACCAAATGCGTCGGATTTTGCCCGTTGGATTTAGTCCGACGGATTGTGTCCGAAACTGTTGCATAAACACGGTCGGGCCAAGTTGGCGAAAAATCCGATCTTTCAGAACGTGATGACGTAATTTCGTTACGATGGGACTACATTCAGGCTAGTAGCCAATAGCTTTGATGTAGGAATTTGATCTGAGCATGGGTGGCACTTGGTCCGATGAAAATGCTCTACACATGATCGGATTAGGTCCGTCCGGCCCAGTTGGTCGGGAAATATTTCCAACATGTTGGAAAATTGGGTCGGACGGAGATTTGGACGGAATCAGTCCGATGCATACCACACACAGTCGGATTATCTGACGACACGGTCCGATAAGACTCATTCCGACAGATTCTCCGACCGTGTGTACAAGGGCTAAGACTTTTTGGCAGTCTAGCCATATACAGGACCCCGAAAACCAATCACCACCTTCAGTCTTTCTAAGGGCGTAAATTTCACTTTCTCACTACCTATCACAGTTTCAGAGGCCATGAAATGCCAAGATGGCACACGACCCCCCCCCCCCCCCCATGACCCATTTTCAGAAAGTACACACCCCAAGCTATTTGCTGAGTGGCATGTTAAGTATTTTTCAGATCCTGTTTTTTGTCACAAAGTTTTGAAAATTGAAATAAGAGAAAAAAACATTTTCCTTTTCTTTCTTCATTTTCTAAAACAAATAAGAGCTGCAAAATACTCATGTAGAGGATGAAATTTTGGACAAAGTGTCATACGCATGTAAATTTCGTTTTTTGTCTCAGAACAGTAGGGGTTCTGAGGGTTAATTACATAGGTTGGCCTTGACATCAGTCTGGCTAGGCTGTGTTAGAAGTTCTGCCTGGTCATGTGGACAGTGAGGTATACATGACAGGCTAGAACCAGGCCTGGTTGGACGTTTTGAGTATCAACCTTCTTGGAACCAATCAGTGGGAGTGCTGGGCCCCGCTGGGGAGTCTGGGAAGGGGTACTTAAGATGTGTGGGTCACGTGATGGGAAGAGAGGAGTTTGTGAGGCCCGTATGGTCTGGTGTTGTTCCAGGCCCGTGAGGGGTCCTGGTCAGGGGGTGTTCAACATCCTGCAACATGTTCCTGTTAGAGGCCTCTAATAGACCCGTCTGTTTCCGAGTCTCGGAACTGGTTGGTCCGAGGCGCAGTAACTGAGGGAGGATTCAAGGTGTCCGGGTGTGCTCTCGGCTTGGAGGGGCACCGCAGCTCGTGGAAGTGACCGGGGGAGAACTCTTCGGAGGAGGGCCGACAAGTGGCATCCTGAGAATTGCCTGGTTACTGAGTTGGGAAGAACATTGACAAATCCACGCTTTTTCCAGTACTATTAAGGAGACAGAAAATGTTCCAAGTACTGAGAAAAAAGGTTCCTGTTCACCCTCAGCTACAACTTGTACACGTTCATAGGATTGTTTCAAGTTTTGAGTCAACGTGCTGACTGCCATGATCTCTGGCTTGAGATCTGTTCAGCCTTGAAGTACCCAGCTGCGAGTGGCTACTCTCTGGGTGGAATTAGAGACTTTGTTAGATCTGCAGTTCAAGGTGCCTGAGTTCTTCACCCGTGTTCCTGAGTCTCTCATGAGAACCTATGTTCTCATGAGAGACTGTGTTATTGGATGTTATCACTGCAAAATAAAACCTTTCAAAAGGACTTTATTTGTGTCAGCGTACAAGTTGTTGGGTATCAACCCTGGGAACCCATAGACATGGAAGAACAAGCCAAGCGGAGGTAACCAGTAAGCCCAGTAAGTTAACCAGTTGCCGACCGCCGCACGCCGATGTACGTCGGTACAATGGCACGGGCAGGCATAAGGACATACATGTACGTCCCTTGCCTCCCGCGGGTCGGGGGCCCGATCGGGCCCCCGCCCGGTGCCTGCGGCGGTCGGAATTCGTACGGGAGCGATCCCGGACGAGGGGACGGCCATTCATTCATGGCCACCCCCTCGCGATCGCTCCCGACGAATAGAAATCCCCGGTGACATCACTTCCTCTCCTGTAATGTAAACACAGGAGAGGAAGTGATGTATTCTCTCCTCCGTGTCGGTATTTTTCGTTCCGACACGGAGGAGAGCGGATCAGTAAGTTGCACCAACACTCACACACACAGTAGAACATGCCAGGCACACTCACACCCCCCCTTTACCCCCCGATCACCCCCCCAATTACCCCTGCCCCCCAGTCACAGTGACACCAATGTCATTTTTTTTTTTTTTTTTTTTTTTTTTTGCATTGGTGTCATTTGTGACTGTAATAACTGTTAGGGCAGTTAGAGTTAGCCCCCTTTAGTTCTAATGTACCCCCCTAACCCCCCCAATAAAGGTTTAACCCCGTGATCACCCCCCGTCGCCAGTGTCACTAAGGCTGGGTTCACATTGCAGCGGTTTATGAGAACGAATGTGATTCGCACCGCACTGCAGTGCAAATCACATCCGATCTCTGTGCGATTCGAGTTCAGCCATTCGCCGCACCCGCCGCACCCGCCACACCCGCCGCACCCGCCGCAAATTCGCACGGGACCCTTTTTTTGGCCCGCAGCAGAATCGGATCGCATGGGTGTTCACACCATGCGATCCGAGTTTGCAGATCGCACTGCGATATGCGAACTGATCTGGGGGTGTCAGTAACATTTCACTGACACTCCCAGCAGTTCGCATAGGGCAGTGTGAACTGCCGCCGGGAGGCATGCGATGCGGGAACCCGCCGCGGATTCGCGGCGTTTCCGCATCGCTCCAGTGTGAACCCAGCCTAATAAGCGATCATTTTTCTGATCGCCGTATTAGTGTCACAGGTGACGCTAGTTAGGCAGGTAGGTATTTAGGTTCGCCGCAGCTTTTTATAGCGCCAGGGACCCCCATATACTACCGCATAAAGCCCCCTGATTGCCCCCTAGTTAACCCTTTCACCAGTGATCACCATATAACTGTTACAGGTGACGCTGGTTGGTTAGTTATTTTTTTATAGTTTCAGGGCACCCGCCATTTATTACCTAATAAAGGTTTAACCCCCTGATCACCCGGCGGGTGTCATTTGTGACTAATAACTGTTAGGGCAGTTAGGGTTAGCCCCCTTTAGTTCTAAGGTACCCCCCTAACCCCCCCAATAAAGGTTTAACCCCGTGATCACCCCCCGTCGCCAGTGTCACTAAGGCTGGGTTCACATTGCAGCGGTTTATGAGAACGGATGTGATTCGCACCGCACTGCAGTGCAAATCACATCCGATCTCTGTGCGATTCGAGTTCAGCCATTCGCCGCACCCGCCGCACCCGCCGCAAATTCGCACGGGACCCTTTTTTTGGCCCGCAGCAGAATCGGATCGCATGGGTGTTCACACCATGCGATCCGAGTTTGCAGATCGCACTGCGATATGCGAACTGATCTGGGGGTGTCAGTAACATTTCACTGACACTCCCAGCAGTTCGCATAGGGCAGTGTGAACTGCCGCCGGGAGGCATGCGATGCGGGAACCCGCCGCGCATTCGTGGCGTTCCCGCATCGCTCCAGTGTGAACCCAGCCTAATAAGCGATCGTTTTTCTGATCGCTGTATTAGTGTCACAGGTGACGCTAGTTAGGCAGGTAGGTATTTAGGTTCGCTGCAGCTTTTTATAGCGCCAGGGACCCCCATATACTACCGCATAAAGCCCCCTGATTGCCCCCTAGTTAACCCTTTCACCAGTGATCACCATATAACTGTTACAGGTGACGCTGGTTGGTTAGTTATTTTTTTATAGTTTCAGGGCACCCGCCATTTATTACCTAGTCTCACTAGTGTACCCCTAAATTTAGGGGTGTCTACTTTCCAAAATGGGGTCATTTGGGGGGGGTTTGTGCCATCTTGGCATTTTATGGCCTTCAAAACTGTAACGCCCTTAGAAAGCCTGAAGGCGGTGCTTGGTTTTCGGGGCCCCGTACGCGGCTAGGCTCCCAAAAAGTCCCACATATGTGGTATCCCCATACTCAGGAGAAGCAGCAGAATTTATTTTGGGGTGTCATTTCACATATGCCCATGGCATGCGTGAGCAATATATCATTTAGTGACAACTTTGTGAAAAAAAAAAAAAAAAAAAAAAAGTTTGTAATTTTCCCGCAACTTGTGGCAAAATATAAAATATTCCATGGACTCAACATGCCTCTCAGCAAATAGCTTGGGGTGTCTACTTTCTAAAATGGGGTCATTTGTGGGGGTTTTGTGCCATCTTGGCATTTTATGGCCTTCAAAACTGTAATAGGTAGTGAGGAGTGAAATCAAAAAATTACGCCCTTAGAAAGCCTGAAGGCGGTGCTTGGTTTTCGGGGCCCCGTACGCGGCTAGGCTCCCAAAAAGTCCCACATATGTGGTATCCCCGTACTCAGGAGAAGCAGCAGAATTTATTTTGGGGTGTCATTTCACATATGCCCATGGCATGCATGAGCAATATATCATTTAGTGACAACTTTGTTAAAAAAAAAAAAAAAAAAAAAAAGTTTGTAATTTTCCCGCAACTTGTGGCAAAATATAAAATATTCCATGAACTCAACATGCCTCTCAGCAAATAGCTTGGGGTGTCTACTTTCTAAAATGGGGTCATTTGTGGGGGTTTTGTGCCATCTTGGCATTTTATGGCCTTCAAAACTGTAATAGGTAGTGAGAAGTGAACTCAAAAATTTACGCCCTTAGAAAGCCTGAAGGCGGTGCTTGGTTTTCGGGGCCCCGTACGCGGCTAGGCTCCCAAAAAGTCCCACATATGTGGTATCCCCATACTCAGGAGAAGCAGCAGAATTTATTTTGGGGTGTCATTTCACATACGCCCATAGCATGTGTGAGCAATATATCATTTAGTGACAACTTTGTGTAAAAAAAAAAAAAAATTTTTTTTTTTGTCATTATTCAATCGCTTGAGGCAAAAAAATAAAATATTCAATGGGCTCAACATGCCTCTTATCAATTTCCTTAGGGGGTCTACTTTCCAAAATGGGGTCATTTGGGGGGGTTTTGTACTGCCCTGCCATTTTAGCACCTCAAGAAATGAGATAGGCAGTCGTAAACTAAAAGCTGCGTAAATTCCAGAAAACGTACCTTAGTTTGTAGATGTGACAACTTTTGCGCAAACCAATAAATATACAATTATTGACTTTTTTTTTACCAAAGACATGTGGCTGAATACATTTTGGCCTAAATGTATGACTAAAATTGAGTTTATTGGATTTTTCTAATAACAAAAAGTAGAAAATATCATTTTTTTTCTAAATTTGCGGTCTTTTTACGTTTATATCGCAAAAAATAAAAATCGCAGAGGCAATCAAATACCATCAAAAGAAAGCTCTATTTGTGGGAAGAAAAGGACGCAAATTTTGTTTGGGTACAACATTGCATGACCGCGCAATTACCAGTTAAAGCAGCGCAGTGCCACCTTGGGGGGGGAGGAGCCATGACGTAGGAGACAGGCGTCTGTCCGTCCGAGCGCCCGTCCGAGCCTCCCTGCCCTGTCTCCCGCCGGTACGCATCTCCCCATGATTACATTGCCTGAGGCCGTGTGCTCCCGAGACGCCGGGACGCCGCTCTGAAGCGGCCTGACTCTGTGCTCCGAGGACCAGGAACCACCCCCGCCAAACACAGCGCACCCCACGCCAGCGGAGGGGTTGCCCAAGAATACAGCAGCTCAGCAGTGGAGTTCTGCGTTCTTCAAGCCGCTGCTAAGGCGGGACGGGACCCGGACTGCATACCCCTGAAACGGAGGATCCACCGGAGCAAAGAAAAGGCTGATAGAAGGTGTTACACAGTACACAGACGACAGAGCGGTAAGATAAGCAGCAGGAGGGGGAAGCATGGGGAGTCTCTGCTGAGTCTCTGCTGGATTGGTGAGAGGTGAGAGGCATGGTCACGGACGCTACACTAGGGAAGGGGAGATACCCCTAGGTAAATTGGAGCCTATCCTGCCCTACCTTCCTCTGCCTTAAAGTTTAATTTGATTTGACAGAACAATATAAGGAATGGCTGCCTGAGCTGGTTCTACATTTTTGCCGTTGAGGTGACTCGATTGCAGGAGCTATTTGCTACCAGGGGAGGGAAAAGGAAAAAACAGTGTTAACTAAAGGACGTTTTCCCAGAAACCCTCCCCCCCCTGGCTATAGGGGTCAGCTTCTTTTGTGGGCAGTCGCCAAAAACAGAGTCTGCAAGGGACATTTGTTATGTTGCCAACAATAGTTGCTGTAGGAGTTCAAATGCTGATGTAAGAGACCCTACCGCTGTCAAGCTGATTTACACTCTCCTGATTTTTTTTTTTTGGGAAACATACTGCATGGTTTAAAGAATGTATAGTAAGAATGTATCCTACAGTCAGCTAATCAATATTAGTAGCCCAATATAAAGAGGAGGAAGGAGCGGATCATAAGGAAGAAGGAAGAAGTGAAAAGAAAAGAAAAAGAACTTTCCTCTTTTTTTTTTTTTTGCGGGTAACTTGATCTGAACAACTCTGTGACATTATGATAGAGGACTCATCGGTTATTCTATGACCCTCTGTTTTTTTTTTCTCTTCTCTTCTGTTTTTTTTTGTTTTGCTGGACATTTTGTTTTGTTTTGTTTTGTTGGGCATTTTGGTTGATAAAATTCAATTGGCACTGTCCACCCCCAAATGTAATAACATAATAATACTGTACTGTTGTTTTTGCGGTAGGGTTCTTTCTTTTTTTTTTTTTTTTTTGGGGGGAGCTATTTAAAGTGGCTGTAAAGATTTAGGCCGATATCCTTTGATAGGAGGAAGGGAATTAAATTTTGATAGGGCTGCCAGGATGAGAGGGAAAGCAGGCAAGATAAATAAACAAGTAACCCCCGCCGCAAGCCCGGTCGGAATTCAAAAATATATGGCCGCAAACACTAGCATAAGAGCAGAAGAAGAGTCCGGTAGCCCCAGGATGGAAAAACTGCTCCGCCCGGGCCCTGGCAGACAGAGGGGAGAGGATAGCAGAGGGACAAAGAACCCGGTCGTTAAGGCAACTGAACTTAAAAAAAAACATAGTGTGAACTTACACAGTGGGGATAGCAGCCAGAATGAAGCTCAAGGAAGGGAGGGACAAGAACATCTAGAGGCAGGAGAAAGGAGTCTGGATGGACAAAGGGAATTTGACCAGTCCCCACAGATTAGAGAGATGCTCTCAGAGATGTTCATGAGAATGGAGACCTCTCTAAGGGCAGATATCGCAACTATAAGGGAGGACATAGGCTTGGTTTTGGGGAGAGTTGAGGAGGTGGAAAACAAAGTAGAGGCCCAGGAGCACAGAATAGATGGAATCTTAGAGCAGGTAACAGCCCTCCGTAGGGGAAATAGAACAATTAGATATAAACTAGAAGACCAGGAGAATAGAAGCAGAAGGAAGAACATACGAATAAAAGGTCTACCTGAGACAGTTAGCGCATCTGCCCTTGGAGAGATAGCCCAACAGATTCTCAATCCCTTATTAGATAGAGAAGCTACAACCCCACTGAAGCTAGATAGAATACACAGGATGACGCGACCTCTTGGAGTTAGATCAGAAGCCCCACGAGATGTCATAGCGAGATTTCACCACGTAGCGGAAAAAGTGCAGGTAATGAGAAAAGCTAGAACACAGCCAGGGGTGCTCTACGGAGACGTGGAATTGCAGATTTACTCCGACTTAGCGGGGGAGACGCTTGGAAGAAGGAGACGGTTGAAACCGCTAACGGAACTATTGAGAGCAGCCGACATCCCATATCAGTGGGGATTTCCGGCGTGCCTCATAGGGAAGAAAGACGGCCGATCTGCGGTTCTACGTTTCCCGGAGGACCTACAAGAATTCTGTGAACAGTTAGGGATACGTCCTGCTCCACAGATAGAATGGGACACTGAAGAGGTTCTAGGGGGTGAGAGGAGTGGGACCCAAAGGACTACTAGACAGGATGGGCCGAGCGATTGGAGTCGAAAGAATCCAATTACCTGAAGCCGAGATAAATTTGAATAGGGGACTTAGAGGAGGAGGGAGGAGGGGAGGAGAGAGGGGAGGCTTGGGGAAGTTTCGGACGGACATGGGGGCGAACCCCAGGGACACTATGGGGAGATGAGACCACCGACACTGGCCTACCAGTCCCATAGGTTTAACATGAAAAGGGGAGTCCTACCTAGTCTTACGAGACGTTTTGTTATAGGACAAGGGGAGGGAGGGGGGAGGGAGGGGGGTTTTGGGTTTTTGGGGGTTTTTTATGGGCTCTCACTCGGTCCTTCTACAGGGGTAACAGGTATGGTCACCAACGGGTTCACTAGACGCTCCAAAAAGAGAGGGAGAATGCCCCTTGGAAGAGAGGTATGGGGATAGTTAACGTTATTACCTATAATGTAAGGGGCTTAAACACAAAAATGAAAAGACATAGAATAAACGATGAGTTGCAGCATATGGAGGCAAATATAGCATGTCTCCAGGAGACGCACTTAACATGCACCTCAGGGGTCAGACTGAATTCGATTGATTTCCCGGTATGGATTTATGGGGATTCCCCATCCTCGTACTCCAGAGGGGTTGCAATAGGCTTCAGTAAAACAACGAGGTTTAATTTAGAGGAGCGACTGGTGGACCCGGAGGGACGATACCTGTGTTTAAAAGGAATGTTGTTTAACCTTAAATGCACAATTGTAAACATTTATGCCCCAAACGAGAATGCGGACATATTCCTAAAGAAAATATTGAACAAATTAGAGGATTTTAAAGAGGGGAAATTAATTCTTGCTGGAGATTTTAACTGGAGTGTAAACCCCAAAGTTGATACTTCAGCAGGAGGCCCAAGGACATCGGTATATAAGCAGAGAATGTTTTTAAGGGCGTTGGCTGCATTCCAACTACAGGATACCTGGAGAGTACTTCACCCAAAGGATAGGGATTACTCTTGCTTCTCCTCGGTCCATGGTTCCTTCTCCCGAATAGACTATATCTTCCTGGAGCATTCATTTCTGAAAGCACTTAAGAAGGCGGAAATAAAAGTTAGAACCGTGTCAGATCATGCACCAGTTATGATTGGGTTGGAGATAGGAGAGGACCATGGACCGAGGTTGAATTGGAGACTGAATGAATCTCTGTTACAGGACAAGGACTCTGTAAGTAAGGTTGAGAGGGAGATAGAACAGTTCTTCAGATTAAATGATACACCGGGAATTTCAAGCCCTATACTATGGGAAACGCATAAAGTGGTAATAAGAGGGGTATTAATAGGGATTGGAGCAGGGAAAAAGAGAGAGAGAGAGAGGAGGAAAGCCCTACTGTATGAAGAAATTCAGAGACTGGAGCTGGGCAGCAGACCAAGGGGACTGCACGATACCCGGGATCTAGTAAAAAAAAAGAGAGAACTAGAAGACTCTCTAGAACAGGACAGGAGGGCCGCCTATCACATCCTAGGAACAGAGATGTATCAATGGGGAAACAAAGCCGGTAAATGGTTGGCCAAGAGGGTGAAGGATAAGAAAAGCAGAACCTTTATTCCAAAAGTAAGAAATGAGGCGGGGGACATACAAAATATGCCGGAGGATATAATGAACACGTTCTATACATATTACAAAACCCTATATAATATCCAACAGGAAACCTTAGAGAATGGAGGCCGGGATGCAATAAAGGACTATTTGAAAGGGATAGATATCCCCAAGGCTAAACAAATGGAAATGGAAGCACTAGAAGCCCCAATATCAAAGCTGGAAGTCGAATGGGCGATCAAAAATACAGCTAAGGGAGGGTGCCCCGGGCCAGATGGGTTCCCGATATCATACTACAAGGAATTTCAAAAACAGCTGACCCCAAAATTATGCGCGTATTTTAATGCAGTGGGGAGGGAGGGGAATTTTCGAGAAGAGACACTACTGGCGCATGTGGTCCTGATCCTGAAAGAGGCTAAGGATCCGTTGGCAGTGGAAAGCTACAGGCCAATTTCCTTGCTAAATTCAGATATTAAACTTTTTGCAAAAATTATCTCTGAACGATTAAGACCTCATGTCCCAGAGTGGATACAGCAGGATCAGGTAGGTTTTACTCAGGGGAGAGAAGGTCGGGATAACACACTAAAGACTATTATGCTAAGCCAGGAAACCATAAGACAGAAGATCCCCTCGATACTCATGTCTATAGATGCTGAAAAGGCATTTGACAGGGTTAGTTGGGGGTTCTTATTCGAAGTGTTGGAGCGATATGGATTGGGACAGAGGATGAGAGGGTGGATAGAAGCTTTGTATACTAAGCCTAAAGCTAAAATAAGAATAAACGGGACCCTGTCTTGCCCCCTTGAACTGTGCAACGGGACAAGACAAGGCTGCCCGCTCTCCCCAATTCTATTCATTCTGGCACTAGAACCCCTCCTGACTGCTATTAGGAAGAATCAAAACATCCAGGGAATACGGGTAGATGAGAGGGATTATCGGGTTGCTGCTTTTGCAGACGATCTTCTGCTCTATATCTCTAGCCCGGAGACCTCTATACCGGCGATTATGGAAGAACTAAAAAAATATGGGAAAGTCTCCAATTTTAAGGTTAACGCAACCAAATCCGAAATCCTAAACTTAAATATACCAGTAGAAGAACAGAGAACCCTACAAACTAAATACCCTTTTAGATGGAGTGGGAGGGAATTGGCCTACTTAGGAATAAAGCTTACAGCAGGGATGGGGGACTTGTATGAGGCTAATTATATCCCCCTACTGAACAAAATTAAACATCATTTAGATAGGTTCCAATACAAAGCTTTATCATGGATAGGGAGAATAAACACAGTTAAAATGTTTATTTTACCAATGTTTACTTACATATGTCAAATGGTCCCCATAATATTACCACAGGGATATCTTAATAAATTAAAAATGATGATTAAAAGATTCATATGGAAAAAAAAAGCGGCGAGGGGGGCCCTCAATACTTTGATAAGAAGTAAAGCCAGAGGAGGATTAGCAATGCCCGATTTCAAAAAGTACTACGAGGCCATAGCAATCTCACGAATCACAGACTGGACACATAATAAAAAGGGGAAGGATTGGGTGGAATTAGAAATTAAGCTAAGTAGAAGGGAATTAGGGGAGATAATATGGATACCCGCAAAATATAGAGAATTAGGGATTAGCACAAATTTATTGACAAAAGGGTCACTGCGAATATGGGACATAATAAATAAGAGACACAAGTGGGAACATAACTCACCATTTATGCCATTACTAGACACTAAATTTTTTTTACCAGGGCAAGAGGAATATGGATATTATAGTAGATGGGCTAAGAAAGATAAAATTAAATTACAAGAGGTTATGGAAGGGAATAGGGTATGCACATATGAGGAATTAATAGAAAAGTGGGGGCACAAGCCTTTAGATAAGTGGAGATATTCACAATTATATTATTTTATTCAGTCTTTAACACAACCACTACGAGGCTCGGAGCAACTTAGACCTCTGGAGAAGCTGATAGGGAACCCTCAATGCGTTGTAAAAAGGATCTCAAAAATATATGACATCTTAATAGAGGTAGAAGAGCAAAAATACCCCCCCTATATGGAGAAGTGGGAAAATGAACTGGGACCGCTGAATAATGATCTCCATAGAAATAGGATTATTAGACGAACGTACTCGGTGGCCAAAGACCTTCAAACTAGAGAGATGTCATATAAACTTTTAACAAGGTGGTATATAACTCCACAGCAAGGAAATAAAATTAGTAGCGAGACCCCCGCAACATGCTGGAGAGGCTGCTCAGCGGTGGGGACCTTTGCTCATATATGGTGGGAGTGCCCCAAGATACAGATATTCTGGGAGAAAATTATAAAAGCTATCTTGGAAATAACAGGGGAAGGGATTAGAAGAGACCCATGGGTTTGCTTATTTCACGACTCGGAAAAAGGAGAGAGAGAGTATGGGTACTCCCTGGTTCCTTGCCTATTGAACTCCGCTAAGGCACTGATCCCGCGTAGATGGAGGAAACCCGACCCCCCCTCGATGAAGGAGTGGGTAGAAAGGTTAGAAAGGACACGAAATATTGAAGAGACAATCTATAAACTGGATAACCTAGAAGGGAGATATCAATATAAATGGCTACCGTGGATACAATTTGGAAAAACTGAAGGTTATTTAAAGCTACTTGACTGTCAGTAAAGAAGAAGGGAAAAATCAGAAAGAGGGGAAAACAAGACAGAGTAGGAAAAAGGGAAAAGGCCCGGGGAAGGGACCGAGTGAGAGGGGTGGGGAGGGAGGGATAAGGGAGTTCATTCTTAAAGAAATGTTGTTGTATTTATCAATTTACTGAATAGTTTATGTTTGTATATTCTGAAAAATCTGAAAATAAAGAATAAACAAAAAAAAAGCAGCGCAGTGCCAAAGTGTAAAAAGACCTCTGGTCATTTACCAGCAAAATGGTCCGGTCTGAAAGTGGTTAAGGTAACCATGCCTTGTGGCAAAACATAAAATATTCCATGAACTCATCAAATAGCTTGGGGTGTCTACTTTCCAAAAAAGGATAATTTGGGGGGTCTGCTGCTATCTTGGTTTACACCCTTAAAAAGGGCTATTAGAATGCCTGAAGGCGGTGATTGTTTTTTTGGGTCATGTACACATTTAGACTGTCAAAACGTCTCACACATGTGGTATCACCATATTCAGGAGAAGCAGTAGAATGTATCTTGGGGTGTGATTCCACACATTTTGTGTAAAAGAAAAATAAAGGTTTGGTAATTTTCCTGAAACTTGTGGCAAAACATTAAATATTCCATGAAATCAACACGCCACTCATCAAATAGCGTGGGGTGTCTACTTTCCAAAAAGAGGTTCATTTGGGGGGTTTAGTGCTATCTTGTCATTCCAAGGCCCCCAAAACTGTGATAAGTAGTGAGGAAGTAAATTGAGCAATTTATGCCCATTGAAATCCTGAAGGCAGTAATTGATTATTGGCATCCATACACAGCTAGGCTCCTAAAGATGTCTCACACATGTATACCCCATACTCAGGAAAAGCAGCAGAATGTATTTTGGGGCGTAATTCCACAGATACCCATGGCATGTGTGAGCAATATATCATTTCAGTGACAACTTTATATAATTTTATATATTTTTTTAATTTTTCAATCACTTGTGACAAAACAATGAAATATTCAATGGGCTCAGCATGCCTCTTAGCAAATTACTTGGGGTGTTTACTTTCCAAAAGGGGTAATTTGGGGGGGGGGGTCTGTACTGTCCTGCCATTTTAGCTCATCAAGAAATTGGATAAGCAGGCAGAAAGTAAAAGCTGCTCAAATTCCAGTAAATATACCATAGTTTGTAGACGCTATAACTTTTGCGCAAACCAATAAATATACACTTATTGAATTTTTTTTTACCACAGGCATGTGGCTGAAAACATTTTGACCTAATTGTATGACAAACATTTAGTTTATTGGATACTTTTCATAACAAAAAGTAGAAAATATATTTTGTTTTCCAAAATGTGGGTCTTTTTTTGTTTATATCGCAAAAAAAAAAAAAATCCCAGGGGTGGTCAAATACCACAAAAAGAACGCTCTATTTGTGGGAAAAAGGATGCAAATTTTGTTTGGGTACAGCATTGCATGACTGCGCAACTACCAGTTAAAACAGCGCAGTGCCAAGTTGCAAAAAAGTGTTCTGATCATGAAGGAGGTAAAACCTTCTGGTGCAGAAGTAGTTAACAGTTAATACACTCTCAAAGTTTTAGCGATGGCTAGAGGGCAAAAATTAGGCATGCTGTCTTGTTGAAAAAGGAAGGTGAGAAAATTAGCGGTATCCAATCAAAACATGTTGGTATAGGCAGAAGATGACTTCACCAGTACAGAGACATTGTTGTAGAGTGTACACTGTCAGAGTTTTTTTACTATGAGATACAGGCTGGGTGTCAATAGCCGGGGTCCACCTTGCTTTTGTTACGTTGATTAGTGCTCCTCCTCTTTGCTTTGCCCTTATTGAACCTGGCACACATCTTTTTTCACTGCATTAGCATTGTTGACGCAACACAGCTCAGAAGCAACATGCAGCCCACATTATGGAGTGAGTGTGTTGTTTTAATGTTATATATGTCATTTATTCCTTTTATGTTTACCTTTACACTAAGAATTTGTATGCAAGCTCTGCAGGAATTGTTTATAGTATTTGGGAGCCATTGGGGAGATTTACTAAAGTTGGTGCACACAGAATTTGGTGCAGCTGTGCATAGTAACGAAACAGCTTCTATGTTTTAATGTCAAAGCCTAATTGAACAAGCTGATGTTAGAAGCTGATTGGATACTATGCCCAGTTGCACCAAATTCTGTGTGCACCGGTTTTAATAAATCTCCCCTGTTATGTTTCAATGAAAGGTTGAACTAAGTCATCAAATTTAGTTTCAAGGTGACCCGTGTGTTCACCAGTTAGTGTGATTTCCCCTCTCAATGCTTGGGCTATTTTGTCCACTCTGTAGAGACAGATTGAGTAATGTTCTGCAATGGTACCTGTAGTTTCTTATTCAGGATGTCTACAGTAAGATATGGCACTGACAATGGTGAAAGGGAGGGGTGGGCTGAGCCAATGTCCTTCCCAGGGTAATGGAGTATATCTAGGCATGCTATTGGGATGTCTGGTAGCTATGCAGGTAGGATACTCCAAAGACATGCAGGTATGTTAATTGGCTTCTGTTCAAATTTGGCCCTTGTATATGAATGGGTACCTTGGATTGTGGGCTCCTTGAGGGTAGGGACCCATGTGAGTGTGCAATGTACAGGGATAGGGACAATTGTAGACACTTGCTCAGGTTGAACTGGATGGACTGGTGTCTTTATTCAACCTTACTAACCATGTAACTATGTCCATGAGAGGAGGTGATACCACAGGCTTTTGTCATCCAATTTTACCATTAAGAGGCTTCAGAAGGAGTACTGGTAGGATATAGTTGGAGAGAAGAAAAGCAGAGCCGCAACAGAGCATCGGGATTAAGCATTCTCCATCTTAGGCTGCCATACGTGCGCCCCATGCTATGGCCTTTTATTGGTAGAATGTCAAGCTTTCCATTGGATTCTCAAACATGTTTGAAAAAAATACTTATGTCCTTATGTTTTTCCCCATATGATTATGTCACAAAAGCAGAATTTTGTTTTTAGTGCTATATAAACATCTGCAAATATTATCTAGGTTTCCTAACATAATCTTGTAGAGCCAAACTTCAAATGATACTGTAGTGCTTTTAATAACTTGAATTAACATATTTTAGGAGAATACTGAATATTTATTAGTGCAATGACTTTAAATTTTATTTCTTTCTTCCATTTGTTTGTTTGCTCTGCAATACATTATTGTTTACAAAAACATAAATAAACAATTTTTTAATCATTAGTCTTAAGGTCAGAATCCGCACTCTATGAAAATACTGCTTTAATTACCGTTAATAGATCAGTGTATATATCTACAGAAATATTTATTTAAAAAAAAATGGAATATTTGCTTTCATCAGCAGGTATTCTTTCTAATATAAATTACCAATATGATGTTTTCATAACACATCTCGAGAAACTCTAGAGATTAAAACTACCAAAACAGTACTATTAAATTTTTCATAGATATGGTCTATCTGGGATAATAAGCCAATATTTCTTGTCCCATATTCCAGATGTTTTATGTAATTCTGCCTCTTTCTAAACCTAAATCTTAGTTTTTCTAGAAAAGATGTAGTATGGAGACTGAGATGAAAGACAAGAACTGTTGAAATGTTAATTTTACCATCTGCTGTTGAGGTCTGCTACCTTTTTTGTATTTTTTTCTTACTCCCAGTAGCTCAGCTCTGTTTTATGAATGTTATGGTATTTCAGTTGTTTGAAGTTTTGAAACTTGGAGCATGACTTAGACTTAGCAAAACACATTGCCACATGGTGTGACATGCAGATACATGCTCTTTGATCCTATTCAGATTTACCCCATGAAATCTATTTTTAATTGCAGTGACGACTGTTCATTTGACAATGACAACTGTGACAACATACTTGCTACTGTTTTACAGTTAGCCAAGATGTTTACTTTTATGTATCACTGATAAAAGAAGATTAAACACTTACTAGATATTCTGTATTTATATTGTCACAGATCTTTTTTTGTGGCAACTTTTATACAAAATAATGCATGCATTTTGCAAAAAATGGTGCAAATGTGTGCAGAAACTAATAAAATGTATGCAAAAAAGTCAAAGTAGAGTGCTTAATTCCTATTAGATACAGTATGTGTGCGGACATGTGTGTATGGTTTTGTGGCTGTGAAGGTTTACATGCTTACCTTGAAGTGCAGATGCTATGGTTTCAGTTGTCTTTATAATATCTGCAGGGAATATATACGATTTTCCCAAATTACATGGTTTTCCAGTTTCCTACAATAATCTAAACAATTACTGAAATTAAACTTGGTTTCTGATGTTATTATCCCTAGAATGTATGTTCCTGTATGATTGTGGTAGGGACATTAGTTTGCAGGTTTCTGTGGGAGAGGGTCTGATGGACGGCTTTATGTACTCTCTAATGTGCTACATAATACATTAAGTGGCCATCTTATCTAGTTGGCCTGTATAATTTCCTGCAAAGCTCAGTTCTGTACTCAGAATATTCTGCATTTTTATAGCATAGATTAAGCATGGCTCTGGACATGTTCCTGGGAATTTCAGTTCTCACTGAAAGGATAACATCATGAATTTCCATCATTTTTATCAAGCAAACATTTATGCTGAAAACACGTTCCATCTTATCTTAAAGGTGTTCTGGTGGGATGAGAACTGGAGACTTTGCAGACTGTTTGAGTACAAAGAAGGTATTCTCATGTTTATAAAATCAGCTTGACATGGCGCATGCTTTATGAAAGTATACTGCTGAAAGACACAACTGTCAATGGGTAGACGGTGGCAATCAAATAGTACACATGATCAGCCACCATACTCAGACACACTGTGGTATTCAAATGGAAATCATTTGGTACTAAGGGAAAGAATATAGGCAGGAAAACATGTTTGTTCAATATGTTTTATTAACGTTTTAAGTAAGTAATGTAGATAAACTGATATCCAAACATAGTTTAAGACTACAGAGTTGTTATAAATCAAGGAGCTTGGGTTAAGGACTTGAGCCTTCAAAAGAAAGAATATCCACAAGATCTAATGGAAAGAGAGATAACAAACATATATATGTCCCTCTCATAATTATTATGGTAGTGTACCCCAAAAGAAAAAGTGAAAAAATGCACAAATGATGAAGGCGAAACATGTAGAACACTTTGGGATGGAGATCATGTTGGTTCAAAATAGAATGTCACCTGTTTCCTTATATCAGGTTTCTGTTATGGACCATAGGGAATTGTAATAAATGTTAGGTTTTATATGTATGTGGAACTTTGGAAATTGTTAAATACATTTATACTTTTTCATTATATTGTTTTTGTCTTTGACTTTTTGGTACCGTAAAAGTCCCTTACCTCCAAACTTTGTGTGCACATACTTTTCTTGGGATGTTGGTACTATCAAATCTGAGAAACTTGAACGGATTCCCATCAGAGAATTTCTTTAAATATCACCATATATAAGTTGCCGCTAGGGATGAGCCGAACAGCCCCCTGTTCGGTTCGCACCAGAACCTGCGAACAGACCTAAACTTCGTGTGAACTTTAGAACCCTATTAAAGTCTATGGGACTCGAACGTTCACAATCTAAAGTGCTAATTTTAAAGGGTAATATGCAAGTTACTGTCCTAAAAAGTGTTTGGGGACCTGGGTCCTGCCCCAGGGGACATGGATCAATGCAAAAAAAAGTTTTAAAAACTGCAGTTTTTTCAGGAGCAGTGATTTTAATAATGATTAAAGTGAAACAATAAAAGTGTAATATTCCTTTAAATTTCGTAGCTGGGGGGTATCTATAGTATGCCTGTGAAGGGGCGCATGTTTCTGGTGCTTAGAACTGTCCCTGCACAAAGTGTCATTTGTGCAGGAAAAAAAGTCTTTTAAAATCACTTGCGGCTAAATTGTCGGCTCCCCGTAATACAGAGAACAGAAACATGCGCCCCTTCACAGGCATACTATAGATACCCCCCAGCTACGAAATTTAAAGGAATATTATATTTTTATTGTTTCACTTTAATCATTATTAAAATCACTGCTCCTGAAAAAACTGCCATTTTTAAAACTTTTTTTTGCATTGATCCATGTCCTCTGGGGCAGGACCCGGGTCCCCAAACACTTTTTAGGACAGTAACCTGCATATTACCCTTTAAAATTAGCACTTTAGATTTCTCCCATAGACTTGTATAGGGTGTTCCGGCTTTTCGAATTTGCTGCGAACAGCCCAAATTGTTCACTGTTCGCTGAACAGGCGAACAGGCAATGTTCGAGTCGAACATGAGTTCGACTCGAACTCGAAGCTCATCCTTAGTTGCCGCACACCGCGTCCCTGTCATTGCGGCCAGAGAGCGCGTCGAGTCAACATCTCAAGGAAGAAGAAGAAGAACAAGAAGAACAAGAAGAAGAGAAGGCGGCGGCAGCGGCGATAGAAGACCGGGCTACCACTTATAAAAGAGCCGGAAGAAGGCGCGGAGGCCCGGCAAGAAGAACCGAAGAGGGGGACAAGACCCCCGAAGTCGGAAGAAGAGGCGGTGGCGACAGAAGACCGGGCCACCACTAGTAAAAGAGCTAAAGGAAGAAAGCGGAGGCCCGGGAAGAAGAACTGAAGAGTGGGACAAGACCCCCGAAGAGGGGGACAAGACCCCCGAAGTCGGAAGAAGACCTCCAGGCGGCGACGAAGAAGAAAGCCGGGGTCCTTTGCTAGTAAAAGAGCTAGCAGAAGATAGTGGAGTCCAGCGAGAAGACCCCCCAAGACAGAATAAGACCCCCGGAGCTGTTTTATTTAAAAAATTTTCACAGGTGAATGGGTAGGGGCACATTGTACCCCATACTCATTCACATAGGGTGGGGGGCCGGTATCTGGGGGCCCCTTTATTAAAGGGGGCTCCCGAATACCGATAAGCCCCCTGCCCGCAGACCCCGGCAACCAATGGCTAGGTTGTCGGGTAGAGGCCCTTGTCCTCATCAACATGGGGACAAGGTGCTTTGGGGTGGGGGGGCCGCGTGGCCCCCCTTCCCCAAAGCACCCTCCCATATTGAATAAGTATTGAAGTAGCCCAGAAGGGAGTCCCAACATTGGCAGTCCGGGAACAGGAGGCAGCGTGGCTCCACACTAAGCAAACCAGGGAGGAATGGCGCAGAGAGATGCAACGGCATCCCTGATAGTGCGCATGTGCAGAAGCAAGTGCTGCATCACTATCACTTCCACTTCTGCGCAGTGGTAATCACAGATGCGGTGGTGACGCGGCACACGTTAATAGGAGGCAGCATGGCTCCACAGTAAACAAACCAGGGAGAAATGACACTGAGAGACGCAATGGCCTCCCTGATATAGCGAGCATGCGTGGGAGGAAATGACGCAATATGCGTCACATCGCGCAGCTTCCACTTCTGAGCAGTGGTAATACAGATGCGGTGGTGACGCGGCACACATTAATAGATGCAGCCATGTATCCTCCGCATAAGCCAACCTGTAAAACATCCAGTCCTACGGAAACCAACATCCGGGGATCAGAACAGAGAATTGGCAATTTAGCTAAAACCCCATTGGGAAGGGGGAACATCCATGTCTATTGGAGAAAAAATGCCTATGCCATTACAAGTTATATACAATACACAAATATGATATAGACTACCTATAGCCATAAAAAATCATATAAGCAAACCCAAAAGCATGAATCATCTCATCCAAAATACACAACCCATCATCTAGGGAGTCCAAATAATGACAAAAGATAGGGGGAGGAAAATAAGCTTCCATAGGTTAGCAAATCATTTGTACACAAGTGACATTGATTTGTGATTGAGCATAAAATAGCAGAAAAAAAAGAAAAAGGGAAAGGCAAATTAAATCCACATTAGAAAGTGGAATTTGGAGAATAGGGAGGCAGAAGGGACCCAGATAGATGTATTTATTCGCTATTAATTAATCAGTCTTTCCAGAGAAAAAAAAACATCAAAAAAGGTCTATAACTTTCACATTCATTAAGACCCAGAAGTGTGGTAATTAATCAGTCTTTCCAGAGAAAAAAACATCCAAAAAAGATCTATAACTTTCACATTCATGGAGGTGTGGTTGCCCTAAGAGACCTGATCCAACACATTTCTCGCCGGAGCAGTATCTTATTCCAATGACCGCCACGGGTCGGAATGTGTACTCTATCCAGGATAGTAAAATTGACTTTTGGCACATGTCGGCCAAGTGGCAAATAAAGGTTACACAAATGTAATATAGACTACCTAAAGCCATAAAAAAATATATCATATAAGCAAGCCCAAAAGGATGAATCATCTCATCTAAAATACACAACCCATCATTCTAGGGAGTCCAAATAACGACAAAAGATAGGGGGAGGAAAATAAACTTTGAGTCCATAGGTTACCAAATCAATTGTACAAAAATTACATTGAATTGTGATTGAGAATAAAACAGAACAATAAAGAGAAAGAGAAAAGGGGAAAGGCAAATTAAATCCACATTAGAAACTCTAACACAATTTGTAGCAAACCAAATAAAGCAAGTAAAGATCAGGGAGCCATTCTGAGGCCATTATCTCAAGACACTTATGGGATTTTGTACGCACAAAATACCCCCTTATACAGTGGTGTGAAAAAGTGTTTGCCCCCTTCCTCATTTCCTGTTCCTTTGCATGTTTGTCACACTTAAGTGTTTCGGAACATCAAACCAATTTAAACAATAGTCAAGGACAACACAAGTAAACACAAAATGCAATTTGTAAATGAAGGTGTTTATTATTAAAGGTGAAAAAAAATCCAAACCATCATGGCCCTGTGTGAAAAAGTGATTGCCCCCTAAACCTAATAACTGGTTGGGCCACCCTTAGCAGCAACAACTGCAACCAAGCGTTTGCAATAACGTGCAATGAGGCTTTTACAGCATCCTGGAGGAATTTTGGCCCACTCATCTTTGCAGAATTGTCCTAATTCAGTTACATTAGAGGGTTTTCGAGCATGAACGGCCTTTTTAAGGTCATACCACAACATCTCAATAGGATTCAGGTCAGGACTTTGGCTAGGCCACTCCAAAGCCTTCATTTTGTTTTTCTTCAGCCATTCGGTGGTGGACTTGCTGGTGTGTTTAGGATCATTGTCCTGCTGCAGAACCCAAGTTCGTTTCAGCTTGAGTACACGAACAGATGGTCGGACATTCTCCTTCACGATCTCTTGGTAGACAGCAGAATTCATAGTTCCTTTTATCACGGCAAGTCTTCCAGGTCCTGAAGCAGCAAAACAGCCCCAGACCATCACACTACCACCACCATATTTTACTGTTGGTATAATGTTCTTTTTATGAAATGTAGTGTTCCTTCTAAGGCCAGATATACTTGGACACACACCTTCCAAAGAGTTCCACTTTTGTCTCATCGGTCCACAGAATGTTGTCCCAAAAGTCTTGGGGATCATCAAGATGTGTTGTGGAGAAATTGAGACGAGCTTTGATGTTCTTTTTGCTCAGCAGTGGTTTTCTCCTTGGAACTCTGCCATGCAGGCCATTTTTGCCCAGTCTTTTCCTGATGGTGGAGGCATGAACGCTGACCTTAACTGAGGCAAGTGAGGCCTGCAGTTCCTTGGACGTTGTTGTGGGGTCTTTTGTGACCTCTTGGATGAGTCGTCGCTGCGCTCTTGGGGTAATTTTGGGCGGCCGGCCACTCCTGGGAAGGTTCACCACTGTTCCATGTCTTCGCCATTTGTGGATAATGGCTCTCACTGTGGTTCGCTGGATTCCCAAAGCTTTGGAAATGGCTTTATAACCCTTTCCAGACTGATAGATCTCAATTACTTTCTTTCTCAATTGTTCCTGAATTTCTTTGGGTCTCGGCATGATGTGTAGCTTTTAAGGATCTTCTGGTGGACCTTACTGTGTCAAGCAGCTCCTATTTAAGTGATGCCTTGATTGTGAACAGGTGTGGCAATAATCAGGCCTGGGTGTGGCTAGAGAAATTGAACTCAGGTGTGGACAACCACAGTTATAGTATGTTTTAACAAGGGGGGCAATCACTTTTTCACACAGGGCCATGATGGTTTGGATTTTTTTTCACCTTTAATAATAAACACCTTCATTTACAAATTGCATTTTGTGTTTACTTGTGTTGTCCTTGACTATTGTTTAAATTGGTTTGATGTTCCGAAACACTTAAGTGTGACAAACATGCAAAGGAACATGAAATGAGGAAGGGGGCAAACACTTTTTCACACCACTGTACCTACTATGTACATACTACCAAAGGTACACAAAGATCTACACAACCCACCCGGGAGGCCTATAATTTCGGGGCAATAATTGCATCTCTGAAGCCACGAGTCAGGTAATTGATGACCATCTGAGACCGCATTTTATGAATTTAACCTCCTACACTAAGGATACAATCCACCTGATACAGATTTTAGAAAATCTAGAAATTCCCAGTTCAGCCTTGTTGGTCACGATCGATGTTGAATCTTTCTACAACAGCATTCAGCATGATTTGGGTGTGTTGGCTGTTGGAAGAGTTCTTCACCAAAGATCAACACATGAATGGAAATAACAATAACAAATTCATACTTACTATGGTTGAATTTGTCCTGAAACATAATGTTTTTCTTTACAAAAGCTCCCACTACCTCCAGGTACAGGGTGTGGCTATGGGGACTTGTTGTGTTTCCTCCTACGCCAACCTGTACCTGAGGCAGTGGGAGAGGGAATTGCTGGCCTGGGAGGAGACTTCTACTTATACACAGCATATCGTCAAGTGGTAAAGATATATCGACCATCTGCTGTTGATATGGGATGGCCCTGAAAGTAAACTGGTGAGTTGCCTCAACCATATGAATAAAAATAATTTAACCACTTAACAACCGCCCATAGCTGATTAACAGCTTCAGGGCGGTTGTTTAACTCTGAGAGGCCATTAATTAACGGCCTCCCAGAATTCTGCTCTCGCGCACCCCCTGGGGCGCGCACTCAATAGCATCCATGACCGCCGGGTCCAGTGGACCCGGCGCATCACGGACCATGGTAAATGGCTGCTCATCGCGGCCGTTTACCATGTGATCGCTTGTAAACAAACCGGCATCATGTTATGACGCCAGTTCCTCCCGCCCCCTCTCTGTACCGATCGGTACAGTGGAGGGGAAAGAGATCGGTGTCAGCAGCGCTGTGGGCTGCATCTGCAGTGCCCACATCGCTGCTCACCGAATTTAACCCCTCCATACCCTGGCAATACTCTGTAATACCAGCTAATACTCTGCAATAGCCACCAATACTCTGCAATACCCACCAATACTCTGCAATACCCCCCCAATACTCTGCAATACCCCCCAATACTCTGCAATACCCCCCAATACTCTGCAATACCCACCAATACTCTGCAATACCCCCCAATACTCTGCAATACCCGCCAATACTCTCCAATACCCGCCAATACTCTCCAATACCCGCAAATAGTCTGCAATACCCGCCAATACTCTGCAATACCCGCAAATACTCTGCAATATCCGCCAATACTCTGCAATACCCGCCAATACTCTGCAATACCCCGCCAATACTCTGCAATACCCACCAATACTCTGCAATACCCCACCAATACTCTGCAATACCCTGCCATAAATTGCCATACCCAGCCATACTTGGAGATACCCTGCAATACCCAGCCATACACCCAGATACCCAGCCATACTCGGAGATACCCAGCCATACTCGGTGATACCCTGCAATACCCAGCCATAGACGCCCCCCCCCCCACCGCCTTCCGGTGCTTCTACCAACTCGCCAATACGATCAAAGCCAGAATCTTTTTTTATTTCAGGCTTCCCAGCCTAGAGGTGAGATGTGGGGTCTTATTGACCCCCAGATATCACTGTAAAGAGGACCTGTCATCCCATATTCCTATTACAAGGGATGTTTACATTCCTTGTAATAGGTCTAAAAGTGCTCAAAAATTTATTTTTGGGGAAAAAAATTTCAAACTAAAATAAATAAAGTAAAATGAACAATAAAAAAAAAAGCGCCCCTGTCCCCATGTGCTCGCATGCAGAAGCATACGTAAGCCCCGCCCACATATGAAAACGGTGTTCAAACCACACATGTGAGGTATCGCCATGAACGTTAGAGCGAGAGCAATAATTCTAGCCCTAGACCTCCTCTGTAACTCAAAACATGTAACCAGTAAAAAAAATTTAAAGCGTCGCCTATGGGGATTTTTAAGTAGCAACATTTGGCGCCATTCCATGGGCATGTGCAATTTTGAAGAGTGACATGTTCGATATCTATTTACTCAGCATAACTTCATCTTTCACTTTATGCAAAAATTGGGCTAACTTTACTGTTTTCTTTTTTTTAAGCACAAAACTGTTTTTTCCCCCAAAAAAACGCGTTCGAAAAATTGCTGTGCAAATACCGTGTGAGATAAAAATTTGCAACGACCACCATTGTATTCTCTAGGGTCTTTGCTAAAAAAATATATATAATGTTTTGGGGTTCTATGTAATTTTCTAGCAAATAAATGATGATTTTTACATGTAGGAGAGAAATGTCAGAATTGTCCTGGGTGCTCCAGAACGCCTGATGGCTCTCCCTGCATTTTGGGCCTCTGTATGTGGCCACGCTGTGTAAAAATCTCACACATGTGGTATCGCCGTACTCGGGAGTAATAGCAGAATGTGTTTTGGGGTGTAATTTGTGGTATGCATATGCTGTGTGTGAGAAATAAACTGATAATATGACAATTTTGTGGGGAAAAAAATCTTGATTTTGCAAAGAATTGTGGGAAAAGATGACAACTTCAAAAAACTCATCATGCCTCTTACTAAATACCTTGGAATGTCTTCTTTCGAAAAAGGGGTCATTTGGGGGGTATTTGTAATTTTATGGCATGTTAGGGTCTCAAGAATTGAAATAGGCCGTCAGTACTTCAGGTGTGATCAATTTTCAGATATTGGCACCATAGCTTGTGGACTCTATAACTTTCACAAAGACCAAATAATATCCACCAATTTGTACTTATTTTTACCAAAGATATGTAGTGGTATAAATTTTGGCCAAAATTTATGAAGAAAAATTACTAATCTGCTAAATTTTATAACAGAAGCGAACAAAAATTCTTTTTTTACAGAATTTTCGGTCTTTTTTCTTTTATAGCACAAAAATAAAAAACCGAGAGTTGATTAAATACCACCTAAAGAAAGCTCTATTTGTGTGAAAAAAAGGACAAAAATGTCATATGGGTACAGTGTTGCATGACTGAGTAATTGTTATTCAAAATGTGAGAGCACCAAAATCTGAAAATTGGTCTGGTTATTAAGGGTGTTTAAATACCCAGTGGTCAAGTGGTTAAACCTTTTTTCACAATGAAATATGATTCGCAGAAGGTTGTTTTTTACACATCAGTATTCTTAAGAACAAAGAGGGTAAAATTCATATTCAGAAAGGACACTGCCAGCAACACATTGTTGCATGCCAACAGTTTCCATCCTATGGCTTTGAAAAAATCGATACCCTTTAGTCAGTACTTACGTATCAAACATAATTGTACTACAGATTCGGATTTCCAAATGGAGGCCAATGCTCTTACTAATAAACTTCTAGCTAGAGGCTACACAAAAACTAGCTTAATAAAAGCTTTCTATTGTGTCACAAATATTGAAAGACATGATCTAATTTTCAATACAAAAGATTAAAAGGGGCAAAAACAGTAGTATGGAAGAGACTAATACAACCAGCATAATCCTTCGATATTCAAAGGAACATGAAAAAAATAAGGAAAATTCTTACCAAATACTGGCCAATTTTAACTGAGGATCCCATACTGGGAAGTTTAGTTACTAAAAATCCACAAATCACCTTTAACTGCTTACTGACCACGCTATAGCTGAATGACGGCTACAGCGTGGCTCGATAACTTTGGGAAGGCGTACATTGACATCCTCCCAGAATCCCGCTCTCGCGCCTCCTGAGAATATCTGGACCCGACACATTACGGATCACAGTAAATGGCTACTGATAGTGGCAATTTACCACATGATCGATCCATCAAATGATGGAGCGATCACTTGTAAACAAACTGGCGTCACATTCCGTCCCTCTCTCTCCTCTCTGTACAGATAGGTAAAGTGCAAGGGAGAGGGGAGAGATCATGGCAGCAGCGATGTGGGTTGGGTGTGTAGTGCCCACAGCACTGATATGTGCCCATTCCAGCCATCCAACCATACTCAGTCATCCATGCTCAGTGTACCTATCCATGCTCAGCATACCCATCCATCCATGCTCAGCCATCCATCCATGCTCACTCAGCATACTCATCCATCCATCCATGAGCACCCATCCATACTCAGCATACTCATCCATGCTCAGCCATCCATACTCAGCATACTCAGCCATCCATGCTCAGCATACCCATCCATACTCAGCATACTCATCCATCCATGCTCAGCCATCCGTACTCCTCCATAATCAGCATACTCATCCATCCATGCTCAGCCATCCATACTCAGCATACTCAGCCATCCATACTCAGCATACTCAGCCATCCATACTCAGCATACCCATCCATACTCAGCATACTCATCCATCCATCCATGCTCAGCCATCCATGCTCAGCATACTCATCCATCCATACGCAGCATACTCATCCATCCATCCATGCTCAGCCGTCCATACTCAGCCTACTCATCCATCCATCCATGCTTAGCCATCCCATCCACCCCCATCCATAATTAGCCATACCCATCCATACTCAGCCATACCCAGCCATACACAGCCATACCCAGCAATACACAGCCATACCCAGCTGTACTCAGCCATACCCAGCCATACTCAGTCGTACCCAGCCATACTCAGCCATACTCAGCCATACCCAGCCATCTCATCCATACCTATCCATCTCATCCATACCTATCCATCCCAGCCATCCCATCCATAACCAGCCATACTCAGCCATACCCATCTGTGCTCAGCCGTACCCGCCATACTCAGCCATACTCATTCATGCTCAGTCATCCCATCCATACTCAGCCATCCACATCCACGGCTCATCCATCCCCATTCATGATCATCCATGCCACATCAGTTTTTCTCTATGCCACTACAGTGCCTCACAAAAGTGTAATAGGTAGTCAAATTAGATTTGAAACCTATGCCCCTACAACACCCCATGGTGCTCCCTGCATATTTGGCCTCTCTATGTGGCCACGCTGTGTAAAAGTCTCACACAAGTGGTATTGCCGTACTCAGGAGGAGTAGGAGAATCTATTTTAGGGTGTAATTTTTGGTATGTACATGCTATGTGTTAGAAACATTGTGTAAATGGACAACATTGAGTAAAAAAAAGTGTTTTCATTTTCCAAACACTTGTAGAAAAAAATGACATGTTCAAAAGACTCAAGAAATTTTATGTGTAATTTATGCTCCAAGAACGCCTGATGGCGCTTCCTGCATGTTGGGCCTCTGTATGTGGCCAAGCTGTGTAAAAGTCTCACATATGTAGTATCGCCATACTCAGAAGGAATAGTAGAATGTGTTTTGGGGTGTAATTTGTGCTATGCATATGCTGTGTGTAAGAAATAACCTGCTAATATAACAATTTTGTGGGAAAAAAATTAAAAAATCTTGATTTTTGCAAAGAATTGTGGAAAAAAATTACAACTTCAAAAAACTCACCATGCCTCTAACTAAATACCTTGGAAAATGTCTACTTTCCAAAAAGGGTTCATTTGGGGGGTAGTTTTACTTTCCTGGCTTGTTAGGGTTTCAAGAAATGAGATAGGCCATCAGTGCATCAGGTGTGATCAATTTTCAGAGATTGCCACCATAGCTTGTGGACTCTATAACTTTCACAAAGACCAAATAATATACACCAATTTGGGTTATTTTTATGTAGCAGTATAAATTTTGGCCAAAATATATTAAGAAAAAATACTAATTTGCTAAATTTTATAACAGAAACAAAGAAAAATTACAGAATTTTTGGTATTTTTTCTTTTATAGCGCAAAAAATAAAAAAACTGCGGTGATTAAATACCACCGAAAGAAAGCTCAATTGTGTGAAAAAGGGCAAAAGATTTATACAGGTACAGTGTTGCATGACTGAGTAATTGTCATCCAAAATGTGAGGGCACTGAAAGCTGAAAGTCTTGTTAGGAAGGGGGTTTAAGTGCCCAGTGGGTAAGTGGTTAAAAAGGCAGGTTCAATTGGTGGAAAATTTGTTCAAAGTGAATATAAATATATTATATAATAATAATATTATATAAATATAAAGGGATTCAAGGGTAAACCCTTGTAAGACCTGGGGAACCTTTCCATCTGGGTCATGCTCTCAGTGCCCAACAATTGGAGGAAGGACACAATTTTATCTGCCTAATGGTGATCTCCTTCATGTGAAAATTTTGCAAGACGCGAGGGGTGGTGTACCTTATGCAGTGTCAGTGCGGGGCTTTTTATGTAGGTAAAACAAAACAGGAATTATATCAATGAGTTGCCAAGCATATGTATATTATGAGTATTGGTAACCTTTATTTGCCACTTGTAGCATAATTATAGGATGCCAAAAGTCAATTTTACTGCCCTGGATAGAGTACACATTCTGAACCGTGGTGGCGATTGCAGTACGATACGGCGAGAAATGCGTTGGATCAGGTCTCTTAGGACAACCACACCACACCAGGTCTTAAAAATGTGAAAGTTATAGAACTTTTTTGGATGTTTTTTTCTCTGGAAAGACTGATTAATTAATAGCGAAAAAAAATACATCTCTCTGAGTCCATTCTGCCTCCCTATTCTCCAAATTCCACTTTCTAATGTGGATTTAATTTGCCTTTCCCTTTTTCCTATTTTTCTTCTATTTTATGCTCAATCACAATTCAATGTTGCTTATTTTCCTCCCCCTATCTTTTGTCGTTATTTGGAATCCCTAGATGATGGGTTGTGTATTTTGGATGAGATGATTCATCCTTTTGGGTTTGCTTATATGATATTTTTTTATGGCTATAGGTAGTCTATATCACATTTGTGTATTGTATATAACTTGTAATGGTATAGGCATTTTTTCTCCATTAGCCATGGATGTTCTCCCTTCCCAGTTGGGTTTTAGCTAAATTGCCAATTCTCTGTTCTAATCCCCGGATGTTGGTTTCCGTAGGACTGGATGTTGTACAGGTTGGCTTATGCGGAGTATACATGGCCGCTTCTATTAACATGTGCCGCGTCACCATCTGTATTACCACTGCGCAGAAGTAGAAGTGATAGTGATGTGGCTGCGCGATGTGACACATATTGCGTCATTTCCTCCAACGCATGCTCACTATATCAGGGATGCCATTGCGTCTCCCAGTGCCATTCCTGCCTGGTTTGTTTACTGTGGAGCCACGTTGCCTCCTGTTCCCAGCAGTATGGTCAGTGTTTATCTGGCGCTCCAGATGGTGTAATCTTTAGGGGTATATTCTGTGGCTTTAATAGCTGGATGGTGATGTATCCATAGAAAGGGGTATTCAGGGTTAAAAGGGAAGGCAGCCATCCTTCAGAGTGTGTCCGGAACTCTGCAAGACATGTAACGAAACAGGGAGGGGGAGGCACCGACCTGAGTGTAGTATTAAAATGATGACTTTAATAGGACAAGATTAAAAACACTTACAAGATGATAGAAGATGCATGCTTGTCAAAGTAAAGTGCAGTCCTGGCATTCCACATGGCTCTGTGGGTCCCACCAATGTTCCGGATAGCTCGAAAGGATTGAGCGGCTGGTTGGAATGGATCACAGTGTTTCTCCAGCTTGTTTTTTTTTTCCGGTGCTGCAGTGATGAAAGGCTACATGCTCGGAGCTGACTGCTCCTTCTGTTGTTTTACTGCCCTCTAGAGGAGGACAGCTATATATGTATATATATATATATATATATATATATATATACATATATATATATATACATATATATATATACATATATATATATATATATATATATATATATATATATATATATATATATATATATACACACACACACACACAATGAAGAACATGTGGGTGTGGCCATGGAACTGGAAATTCCAGCAGACCAATCAGTAAACAATAAATTATAGCAAGGGGCAAGGTGAAGCAGGGGTTAACTGTCTTGGATTGACAAAACAAATCATTAAAAAAAATAATAATAATATATGTATATATAAAAAAATATATATATAAAATAAAATAAAATAAAATTGAAGAAATGACACACATGGAAATATTTGAAGCATAGTTCTCTTCTATATGTATAGAAGCCTATTGAAGAGGTTGTTGATGTATGAAGGACGAAGGGGGTTAGTATGCATGTAAACAAGAAGAGGTGATGGAGGAGAAACAGGCTATAGTGTAAAGAATTAATAATAATAATGAACAGTAAAGATAAAGTTGGTGCTGTGCTCCCCCTAGTTGGTATACAAGGGATGTATATGTGTGTGTGTCCCCTCATGGTATGGATACCAAGTGGGATGCACCTAATGATGGATCATGCAGCATGCATATATGTCTATACACACTCACACACACATATGCATATATACATATATATGAAATATTAAATATATTATATATACTATACCCCTCCCGACCGGTTGAGCTGAGACAGACATGTTTGTGGGGGGGAGAGACAGGGATTAGGGGAAGGGAGGAAGGAGGGGGGAGAAACAAAGAAATGAGCATGTGATCTGTTATAAGAAGGTTTATGTGTCTAACTTCTCATTGAGTCCCCCTAGGGAATTGAGGGAAATATCCAGAAAGTCTCCTGCTGGCAGAGTCATTTGAAACGCTCCGGAGCAGGCAAACCTCTGGAAATGGCCTCTATGACCCACACCTTCAGGCCTTGGGTGGACTTTTGATGTTCAGTCAAAAAATGTCTTGGCACACTGTGCTCATCACATTCCTGTTCGATAAACTGCCTGTGCTTGCCAAACCATTGGCAGAGGGGACGGATGGTTTTGCCAACATATAGGAGGCCACAAGGACAGGTCAGACAATATACTACATGATCACAAGAGCAATTGTGAAACTCTTTTATAGAGTAAGTTTTTCCTTTTGTAGAGAAGCTTTTTTGTCCATGCTGGACTAATTTACACATCATGCATATTTTTTTCTTGTATTGAAACATGCTCACTAGTGAGATCAGGGGGTATAGGTGGGGGGACCTAGCTTGAGTTGGCGGATCTTATTTGGTGCAATTCGGCTCTTAATTTTTGGCCTTGCAGTAGGAAACTTTGGGTTTGAATGTTAGGGTGGAACCCAAAAAAGGATCTTCCAGCAGGATGGGCCAGTTCTTGGTGAAGATTTTTTTACATTTGTCTGTATCAGTCATGGAACTGGGTGGTAAACCTTGTTGACTGGAGCCCTTCTGTGATGTTTTGGTTTAGGTGTCGGTTTAGCCTGATGCTGATGGAAAGGATCATCTATGAGAGCTGGGGGATATCCCTTGACCAGAAATTTTTGGGTTAAGAGTTGGCCTTGGGTCTGGTAATCCTCATCTCTGGTATAATTTTGTTGGATCCTGTGGAACTGACTCTTGGGGATACTGTTCTTTCATCTGGGGTGGTAGCAACTCTGGTAGTGTATGTATGAGTTTATTGCAGTGGGTTTCACGTAGTTGGTGGCATCTATTTGTGTGCCACTGTGGTAGAGTTTTATATCCAAGAAGGCCAGTTTGTCAGGGTCTACGAAGGTGAAAGAGAGTCCCAAGTTGTTGTGATTACAATGGGAAACAAACTGCGTGAGGTTCTCCATGGTGCCACCCCAGATGATTATTAAATCATCTATGTAATGCCATAAAAAATTATGTTGGCAGCAAAGAGATTGTTGTGTGTGATGTGGCGGAGTTCCCAATAACCCATTATTAGATTTGCATAGCTTGGGGCAAAGTTTTCCCCCATGGCAGTGCCTTGGGTTTGTAGATAGAACTGATCAAAGTAATTACGCTTGAGGCAAAAAGTTGTTGCCTCAAGTATGAAGTGGTCATGTCGTGGGTTGATAAGTGGATCGGTGGATAGGAAGTGTTCTACTGCCATCAGACCTACATCATGGGGAATGGGTGTGTAAAAGGAGGTGACATCCAGGGATGCCCATATGTACGTGGGTTCCCAGGAGTAGAATGATAACATGTCCAGTAGATGTGTACCGTCTCTGATGTATGATGGAAGATTCTGTGCCAGAGGTTGTAAGAAGTGAGCCTCCTATTCCCAGACTGCCAATTTTGGAATCCCTTCTACGCTACTTCAATATGGGACTTTTGGATTTGGTTTCTTTGATCTATAAGGCACCTCAAGTAAGCATTTTTTTTAATTAGGTATGGAGGAAGCCATATGGGGAATATTGTTCCAGGCTGACCCCTTTTCCCCTGGAATTGAGACTTATTTACTTCCAGGGGATTTATCATCCTTTTTTGCTTCTTTCCAGCCCACAATACCCATATTTTAATGACTTTAAGGCAATACATATTTGTCATTTTCTGGACGCGAACACCTGGCACCCATTTGGGGAAGCCTTCAATGGCTATGATAGGACATCCATGTTTTCTGGAGGACTGTCTCTGCTAAATATGCACATTTTTTGTAAGTGAATGTTCAGTGACCAATTAGATGCACATTTATAGGTATGAATTTATATCAATGTTTTACTAATACTAACCACAGCGCCCCCTACGCTTACTTTGTTCACATGTCGATAGGAGTACACCACTCTTTCAGGGGAGCAGCAGTTGTATTTATTTTTATTTGTTTATAATTTTTTTCATTTTGGCGCAGAGTTTTACTTTATTTCACACAATGTTTTACTAATATAAGCTGTTTTTTTCCAGAAGTGGTATTATTCCCTATAGAAGATTCATAACAATAATTTTGAAACACATTGGCTATCCCTCTCTGCAGCATTCCTTGTTAGAAATCACAATATAAGGTGACAGTAGATTGGGATTGCCACTTCATGGTCCAAACAGCCAAATGTGCAATGTTTGCAAATTTTATTCATATAATGTGCAATGTTGACAATGCTCTTCTTATGATGTTTTGTATCATCAACATGAGTTCTTTTATTAACATTTTCTACAATAAATTATATTCCTTGTATGTGAAGTGTTCTATATGTATATATTTTTTATTGCCCATAAAATCACACCTTTTGAGGTTAATCCAAAATAATTACTGACTTTTTCCTAATGACAATGAATTTGATTAACATTTTTAGGTAACAAGAAACCATTTTCAATGGCATTAGACCACTACTTGCTTACTCAAGTTTTGGATATATGGATTTTGTGTTGTGTATATCACATTTAAAAATTTTTTTATCGCATACCATCTACATTGAGACTAATGAGGCCAGGCAATGGGTTTTTTTCAGACTCCAGATTCTAGTGCTCACTGTAGCTTTATATTTCTGTTCTAAGCTGATAATGTATTCAGCGATCTTGCTGAAGAACTTCTAGGAAACGTTTTTGCAAGATACAGAGATTTTATATTGTGTCATTTATTAGATACCAAAAAGTTGCAGAAGTTTTTTGTTAAAATAAATTGCTTTTTTGAGTTCCACAGGCTATTAATAAAATCTGAGTAGATCAAAGACCGCACTTTTTGGAGTCTCAAAATAGAGACTCGTTTTGACGAAATCATCTACATTTTCAGATGCAGTCACTGTTCTGCAGCACCACTGTAATGGGTGCCAATGGGTGCCAGCAGTAGAGATTGCTCCACCCAGGCTGTTTAACGTGGATAAAGAAATGAGTTGGGCTGAATAAGAGAAAATCGAGCCATGTGTATCAGTAAGTGACCATATAAACACTCCAGAGAAACCAGAGAGGATCAGCAAGAGAAGTACTATTACTAATGCCGCGTACACACGTAGCCGACTATCCGGCAGACTTCCCGCCGGACTGTGCGTCGGACTTTCCGAATGGGCTACTTGCCCACACACGGCACCTTTTCAGCGGACTAATACTAAGTCCGCCGTACTATCCCCCGTACTTTTTAAATGAACGGACTCACCCACACACGTGGAGGAAAGTCCGCTCATTTTGAGCGCATCTCCAGGTAGGCGGGGCCCACGAAGGAGACGTCGCTGGCCCCGCCACCTGGTATGGACTTAAAGGGGAACCCCAATGCCGAAAAAATCGACGTGGGGGTCCCCCCTAGGTCCACATCAGACCCTTGTCCGAGCACGCTACCCGGCCGGCCAGGAAAGGGGGGGACGAGTGAGCGGCCCCCTTCCTGAGCCGTACCAGGCCACGCGGCCCCCCCACCCCAAAGCACCTTGTCCCCATGTTGATGAGGACAAGGGCCTCTTCCCGACAACCCTGGCCATTGGTTGTCGGGGTCTGCGGGCGGGGGGCTTATCGGAGAACAGAAGAACAGAAGTCGACAACGACAGCGGCGACAGAAGATCGGGCCACTGGCTGTAAAAGAGCTAGAAGAAGGCGCAGTGGCCCGGCAGAAGAACCGAAGAGGGGGACAAGACCCCCGAAGTCGGAAGAAGAGGGCGGCGGTGAGGAAGAAAGCCGGGCTCCTCCGCCAGTAAAAGAGCTAGAAGAAGATAGCAGATGAGTCCGGCGAGAAGACCCCCGAAGACGGAAAACCCCCGGAGCTGTGCAATAAACTATTTTAACCCTTGTGTGTTGTGTTTTTTTGTATTTTATTTTACAGGTGAATGGGTAGGGGTACATTGTACCCCATACTCATTCACATAGGGTGGGGGGCCGGTATCTGGGGCCCCCTTATTAAAGGGGGGTCCCGTATTCCGATAAGCCCCCCGCCCGCAGACCCCGACAACCAACAGCCAGGGTTGTCGGGAAGAGGCCCTTGTCCTCATCAACATGGGGACAAGGTGCTTTGGGGTTGGGGGGGCGCGCGGCCCACCCTTCCCCAAGGCACCCCCCCATGTTGAGGGCAGGCCTGGTATGGCTCAGGAGGGGGGGGCGCTCGCTCGTCCCCCCCTTTCCTGGCCGGCCGGGTAGCGTGCTCGGACAAGGGTCTGATGTGGACCTGGGGGGGACCCCCACGCCGACTTTTTTCGGCGTTGGGCTTCCCCTTTAAGTCCATACCAGATGGCGGGTCCAGCGAAGTCTCCTTCGCGGGCCCCGCCTACCTGGAGACGCGCTCAAAATGAGCGGACTTTTCTCCGGGCGGGAAAAGTCTGTTCATTTCAAAAGTACGGCGGACTGGCATACACACAGCCGGATTGTCCGCCGAAATGCAAGTCCGGCGGGAAGATTGGAGTGCAAAATTACTTTCTAAGTCCGCCGTACTTTCGGGTCAAAAAAGTCCGCTGGAGGCTACACACGGGGGGATTGTCCGGCGGACTTGAGTTTGCCGGACTTTTCCACCTGATTGATCGTGTGTACACGGCATAAGGATTATTCTTCTTTAACAAATCCATAAAAAATGTACAACATTCCAATGGAAAGGTTGTTGTACCAATGTAAAAGGTATAATGTGAAATCATTTTTTCTTGGCCTTATTCTTTTATAATCAATAATGTGGATTTCCTGCTATCATGTTTGACTAAATGTTCTCAGTTTCAGAAGTTTATATATCAGTTTTAAATAAGATCTAAAGAATCACTAGTTGTCTTTTCTTTCTTGTTGTCATTCCTAAAATTCTCAAACTCTATTCAAGGGAATAAATTGACCAACTTATTTGCTTGGTTTTATCAAAATTCAGTCAACCATGTTCAAGATTTTCACTGTTACTTTTTTAATTTCACATTGGAAATTCATATTCTGATTGAATGGAAAATGTTATATATCATTTCAAATAATGCACCTTAAAGTGGAAGTAAACCCATCGATTTAAACAGTTAAAAAAAAAAAGGCATGCCAGGAATGCTAACTGCACATTGGCTGTGATCTCAGCCAAACTATCAAACCATCCAATGGCTGGTGTCATAACGAATCACATGTGCAGCACCATAGCAGTTGAAGATTAAACAGAGGCAAAGATGGCAGCTTCCTTGGCTGAAAACGATAGGGGAGTTTACTTTCACTTTAAGATTAATCTGAATCAAGTTTTTGCTACTAATGACCATGCTAGCCAATTGTGTACTATTGTCTCAGCATTTGCTCAAAAGTTATGAATAAGACCCATAATATTTATTCTTATTTATGTAATGTCAGTTTCCATTTGCAGGGCAAATGTAACATTCCCTTACATTTGATCCTAAAAGAAATATAACTTTAAGAACATTTGACCAGAAGAGTTAAAGAACATCAAACCAATAGGGAAAAAAGTCTAACATTAATTTGGTCAGTGATGTCATGGAAATGCCAAAGATGTCATTGATAAAATATGTCAACGTCCATACAGTATTTGGTCAATGATGTCACCCAGGAGATGCTGCCCCTTTCTTTGAAAATGTCATTCAGAGTGAGTGAAGCAATGGGATTGTAGGTGTTGGTAATCAGGTGTTTGTTTTTTGGAAGGTCAGTGGGGGTTATTTCTTATGACTGAGGTGGATCTGCATCACTGGACAACATGACTGATGGTGGATTTACATTAAGGGACAATTTTTTTCTTTATTATAGGACATGTCAAAAAGCATGTGTGTGTGTGTGTGTGTATTTATTTACTATTTAAATCTTTTTGTGAATGAGTAGGAGTATGTACCCTTTTCATATTCACATCGGTAGGGTCTACTTATGTCTAAATAGGGTTTCCAGATTCTGATAAGCCCCCTGTCCAGTGGGTGCCAGCTAACCTAACAACCAAGATCCCTGAGCAAGAAGTTTTCACATCTAATGATAGTAGAAAAACAGCTACTGAATTTTTTACTTCCTACTGGAGCTGGAGGCACTCATTAGATCTGCAATTTGATATACATCCACAACAATAGGCAAACCTGAAGCAAATCTCTTAATATATTTTGTACACAAGGGAGACAGAGGTCTGCCTCATATTTTTCCTCTTCTGGTCGAATGTTTGCGGCCTATAGTATTAGGCTATTTTCTCTATTGATGAAACAAGTAGAAAATTACATTACACGCATATTAAAAACATTTCTTAGTTTAAAATTTAAAGTAAAAGTTCAGCCTAAAACTAAAATCTCTCAATCTACTTGCAGCCGCAATCTAAGACCTAACCTATCTAGCCCTGTAAAGCAAACATTTCTATACATACCTTTTCTGAAGGTCTAGTCCCATGCTGCGCTGTCAGTGGCAGCTTCTCTGTGTAGGTGTGCACAGAAGAGGCAGAAGACAACAGAAGCCCTATGTTAACTCTATGGGCGACGTCACTTCCCAAGCACTTCCCAGCCATTGTTGGCTGTCTCCTGCACACTGCTTCTGCTGCTGGAGACCGGAGCGACTTCAGAAAAGGTATGTTTAGCCATTTTTCCTGTATAGGGCTTGATTGATTAGTCTTAGCCCTTGTACACACGGTCGGAGATTCTGATGGAATGTGTCCGATCGGACCATTTTGTCGGATATTCCGACCGTGTGTGGTCTACATTGGACTGTTTCCGTCGGAGTATCCGACGGACGAAGTTTTCCAACTTGTTGGTAAAATTTTCAGACAAAATTCTCCGATCGGACATACTCCGATCATGTGTAGAGAATTCCGATCGGACAAAGTGCCACGCATGCTCAGATCAAATTCCTACACCAAAGCTATTGACTACTAGCGTGAACGTAGTCCTGTCGTAATGAAATAACGTCATCACGTCGCATTTTCCGACAACTTTGTCAGACGGATTTGGTTGTCGGAATCTCCGACCGTGTGTACAAGGACTTAGATTGTGGATGCAAGTAGATTTAGAGATTTTAGTTTTAGGCTGAACTTTCACTTTAATACATGGGAGAATGCTGAAACATTTGCAAATACATTTTTTTATACTTATCCTCTTAGCGTCTACTTAACTGGATATCATTTGAATGGATTGTTTCATAATACATACTTGGCCATTTTTGCTATATATGAGTTGACATATAACATCTATGTACAGTTTATATGATCATGCAAGGCACCTTCATACTGAGGGAACACAATAGTGGAACACTATTTTCATTAGAATGAAATTCAACCTATACCTTAGACGTAGCTGTAATTATTTTCTCAATTCCTTAACTAGGAAGTATATTGCCACCCCTTCTTCCTACATCTAATTTTTTTAATCCTCCACACTTTGTAGCCCACTACCTCACCATTTCTAAAGTTAATATTTTGTACAATGAGGCTAATATAAAATAATATGGATAAGAGGTTCAAGTAGTAATTACATGCACAAAGCCTGCTTTATATTTGTAATTTTCAGCAGTAATTTTAGAATGTCCCAGGAAACACTCTAATGAAACATTATATTTTATTTTTGCATTTAAGACCCTAAGAAATTCTAAGTTATACAGTATTTTGGCAGAGACAACTTTGCATGTAAACTCTTTCTTCTAGTATTTATTTTTTTGTATACATTGTCTGCAACGAAAAAATGACAGTAGTGGCAGGGAGTGCAGAGATGTTGGAAGAAAGAAAGTACACTGAAAGAAATAAAGTACAAGTATGGCAGGTACTGATCTTTATCATGTACTGTGTATATTGGTCTTCATCAGGTATATACTGGTCCATGTCAATGTGTTATTCCCCATACCAATTAGAATCCTTAAAGTGTCTCTCAGTGCTGTCAGTTAAAGCCAGTGATGAGGGATTGGGGGGTGAGGCTTCGGTATTCACTTTGGTGTGATTCACCTTGGATCTGGGATCTTTTCACTGTCAACCTGTTTGGAGCAGCATTTACACTTTATGGACTTTGTTTTATGTATTAATTTGGGAATTGATTAATACACTGTTTATATAATTATTTGTACGGAGCATCAACTGCAATAAGAAGAAATAAGAAATTAGCTAAAATATCAGCACTTCTGTACAGTTTAAATATTCATTTTTCCACAATGCTTTCAGACTAATGCCGCGTACAGATGATCGCACATTCCGACAACCAAACTGTGGATTTTTTTCTGACGGATGTTGGCTCAAACTTGTCTTGCATACACACGGTCGCATAAATATTGTCAGAAATTCCAATCGCCAAGAACGTGGTGACGTACAACACGTACAATATCACTATAAAAAGGAAGTTCAATACCAAGTGCGCCACCTTTTGGGCTCCTTCTGCTACTCTCGTGTTAGTAGAAGTTTGGTGAGAGACGATTCGCGCTTTTCAGCCTCATGCTTTTCAGTTCATTACTGCTCTTCAGGTGGTGCTTATGGGTTCGTACCTGTTTTTCAGTGCGTGTTGTCAGTTTGTATCTGTTTTTCAGTGCCTTCTTGTCCGCTAGTTTCTGATTTTCAGCTCCCTCTTTTCAGGACTTTCTGATTTTCAGTGCATTCTGTTACCTGAAGCTGTGGTCTCAGACAATCACCTGTTGTGGTCACTATTTCACCCAATTCATGTACCTCTGAATCCAGAACTTCAGGTTGTGGTGTGGGATTTCCCCTTCTTTATGAGGTGTGGTGTTCTTGGTGTTCTTGGTGTCCTCTGATGGCCCGAGTCTTTTCTCCACTATATGAATAAAAAATAAGGTATAAGGTAAAAATAAGGTACTCAAATATTTGAGACAAGATATAGGAATATGAAACATTGCTTGGAAGTGTCGTACAATTGTCTGTTTTGGTAGGAATAGGAAACATTGCTTGGAAGTGTCGCACAATTGTCTGTTTTGGCAGAGTTCCAAGCTGAAGACATGATTTTTTCCCTTTCTTCATGCTGGAAAAATTACCTTTTTTGGTAAAGTTTCACACATGGAGACAACCCTAGTATCCACTGGAGCACCTGTGTGGGACACCCTAAAAAGGGTGTTCTGGTGTCCCACACTCTTGCTCCTGCATCCAGATGTGTAAACAGCTGTTGAGTGTCCTCTCCTTACACTGAATCAAGTTTCTAGTTAAAACACATCTAGACAGCAATGTAATAAACTTCTTTTAATACAAATAGGCCTGAACAAAATGTAGTTAAGTTGCATCTGTCAAAAACATTGTATTAGTAGGCGAACAAACTATGTTTACTACGAACGATTGCTGTCCCCACGAACCAGAAACTTGCCATTCTAAACGCCATTTTAAACTGTACAACATTAAAGAAAAGCACAAAAAGCAGCATGCAAGTAATAATAAGAATAGAGACACACGACAAAATACTTACTTTTTTTGCAGCACTCTCTTGATCCTTCTGTACTGATCCTGCCCCCTCAATTTGAGGTCTGACCATCGTTTCCTCAGTTGCTCCTTGGATTGTCATACCCCAAAATTCTTCTGCAGACTTTTCACAACTTTAGTCACGATTTTGGCATTTCTCACATTTGGGTTTCTGTACGGTCCATATTTCCCATCATAGTCATCCCTTTTCAAGATGTCCACCATCTCCACCATCTCAACAAAGGCCATATTTGAGGCCTTAAATCTCCTCCTGGATCGGGACGTTTCTGGCTCGGGGCCTTCCTCATCGTTGCTGCTCTCCTCTGCATGCACTTGATCTGTTTCCGCCATGTGCTCTCCCAATATGACAGAAAAGAAGGGGCAGGGAATATACTAGAAAGAAGGTCAGGGGTGGAGTTTAACACATGCAGAGTGTGTATAAAGCATAACTCGTGTGCGTCGTATGGACAATCTGTGAGCGGAGGACGGAGTAGCGTAAGCGCCGATCATGCTAACAAAGGTACAATTTTAACTTAAGGGATCAGTGGCCTATACTGCTTATAGAATGAGGCCTATATTGGGACAAGATTGGGAGAGTTTAGCCTGACATTAGGGTTTGTCTTGTGTTGTATCTTGCAGAGAATATGGATAAATTCAATGACCATGATTTCCTCCCAAACTTTATTGATAAGTACAGAGAGCTGCCCTGTCTGTGGCAAGTGAAACACCCATTTTATAATAAAAAACTAAAGAGGAAGGCAGCGCTGGATCAACTGTTGGAACTGGTGAAGCCGGTGATTCCCACAGCAGACATCAACTATTTGAAGTGCAAAATTGGTGGCCTGAGGAGCACATATAATAGGGAGTCCAAAAAGGTCCAGGATTCCATGAGATCAGGAGCAGCAGCAGATGACGTTTATGACCCCAGGCTGTGGTACTATGACAGACTGTGTTTTTCTTCAGACCAGACTTAAAACAGGCCATCACTCTCAACCCTTCCTTCTGTTCTTCCTTCCACCTCAGATGAGGCTTCCGATGTACAACCTGGGCCCTCCACCCAGCAAGATGAGCCAGGTATAGCATTGTTCAACATATTTCTTTATAATAAAATTAATGATGTTAACTAGATGTTATTGATCACAAATTTCACATTTAACAAAGTGGTTTACATATTAATAGACATTAGTTGCCAAAAATGACTGGGACAAGAATGAAAAATGCTGGAGTCAGAAGGATGGTATTTTCTATTTGTTAACATTCAATTTGAAACAGTCATGAGCTCAAAATTGTATGTAATTGATGACCATAAAACTAAAAAGATGTCCCATTTTCATACACAGGAAAGTCTCAGCCAGGAGGAATTTGTGGAAAGTGGCATCCATGAGGTGGTGGGGGAAAGTGGCAGCCAGGAGGTGGCCATGCCCAGTAGCCTGACTGAATCCCAGGTTCCTCCCCTCCACCTTCCAAAAAAAGGCCCAGGAAGGGGAGGAATGTGGAGGAGTCAGCGCTTGGTTTGATTCAGCAGGCTTCTGCGGTCCTCACAACAACCCCCAGTATTCAAGAGGCCTTTGCGTGTATGACAGCCAGTAAGATGCAGGAAATGGAGGTGGGCCAACGCATCATCAGTGAGGAGCTCATATTTAAGATCCTAAATAAGGGGGTGAGGACAAACTCACAAAAAAAGTCACATATATGAGTTGGACCACACTCCTCCTCTACCTCCTGCCACAACTCCAACACCACAGCCACAGCCTGGAAGTAAGTGTGTAAGGAAGAGTGATGGCCTGGGTTCTGTCTGGTCTGGCAAAAGATGCAGGCTGTTGTAAGACCACAGCCTGGGGACATATGTCATCTGCTGCTGCTCCCGAGTCCTGGACCGGATTGTGTGCCCTATTAAATGGACTCCTCAGGCTACCAATTTTGCCTGTCAAATAATTGATGTCTGCCCTGGGGTACAAAGGCTTCACCAATTTCAACAGTTTATCCAGCGTTGCCTTCCTCTTTATATTGTTATGACCCCTAATAAATGTATATATTTTTTAAATCCTTGGCTATGTGTTTTACTTCAAAAAGGGCAGTTTATTTGTGAGTAGGCAGGTACATTTCAAAAATACAATGTCAAATTAACAAGGGACACCAACACCAACCAACTTCTTTGAGGTTAAAAAATAAAAGATAATAATGGTGTTGTGGTAACTTGACACACAAAATGACAAAAAATAAATACTTGGGAAAAAAAAATCAGGAAATCTTGATAAAAAAAAAAAAAGGAGATCACTATAAAAAAAAATTATGAACATTATTCTGGAGATATGGCGAACAAAAAAAAAAGATTATTCAGGAGATCACAATAAATAATACAGAAATCAGTTTGTCAGAACTCTGTGTGAATATCAGAAGCAAAACTACTTCATTATTCTAGCATTATAAAGAAGAAGAGAATGTGCTGCATTAAAAGATTAAAAACTTTGCAGCGTGACGAATGTGCTATCTCCATTACAAACACTAGTTTTACCAGACCGAGCGCTTCCGTCTCATACTTGATTCAGAGCATGCGTGGATTTTTGTGCGTCGGAGTTGTGTACAGACCCTGGGAATTTCTGACAACAAGTTTTTTTGTCGGAAAATTTGAGAATCAGCTCTCAAACAGTTGTTGTCGGGAATTCCGACAGCAAATGTCCGGTGGAGCATACACACGGTTGGAATTTATCAACAACAAGCTCACATCGAACATTTGCTGTCGGACATTCTGATCGTCTGTACATGGAATTAGAGGTCAAGGAGGGCTTTTTTAAAGTGCTTTCACTAATTGTTTAAAATAAGTACGCCCTATAGTGAGCATGGTTTCGGCACAAGTTTACTTTAAATATTCTTATCACTTCTTTGATTGAAATGGGTAACGAAAGCTTAATCTCACAAATTATAAAAGGCCGTAGTAAGTCTAATAAAACTATTAATCACCAGACCTAGCATTTAGAAAACATTTTTTTTCTATAACATCATGTGGAATAGCTTTTCACAAAATAATTCCAATGCCATATCACCCTTTATCTATTGCAGGTGTCATGTAATCTGTAATAATGATATAAATAATGTTAAGCACATTAATAGTAAACAGGGTACATCAAACAAATGAGCTGCTCATGTTTTTGGAGTGAAAAAGAGTTTAAAGTAAAAAATAAATAAAGAGTTAATTGGGCACATGGTCAGCTTACAATGGGTACACATCCAAACCATACACTTGCAACAAAATACACCTACTTCCTCTCCTCCAGACTAAGACCCCATTCACACCTGAGCGTTTTGTAGCTTGAAGCCTGAAGCTACAAAACTCTAAAGGTGAAAAAATCTATTATTCTCAATGGAGATGGTTCACATCTCTACTCCATGTCGCCTGAAGCTGAACACCTGAAGCTCAAACCATTTCTGGACCCTTTTTTGTCGCTTGAATTGAGCAGATTTGGGCGTTTTTCTTCTTTTAACATTGGTGACCTTTTGCCCTGCACAAAATCACGGTAAAAAGCTCTGCGAAACGCTGTAAAATCGTCGCGAAATCGTGGTAAATTCACGCGATTTTCTGCTTGAAAACGCTACACTCAGGTGTGAATGCAGCCTAAATGAGGTGCCATCATTTCCTATAGTCAGTGTGTATTTACTGTATGTATTGTAATTTCCCAAAAAACAGTATGGTTGGAAAGCATCCTCAAACATCCTCAAACCTTTCCTTTATGTTGTACTTTTCATTAAAGTCTGTGAATGCTAATAACATTTTTTTTGCGTTTTTTCATGTTTAATTAGTTGTGTAAGTGGCATTTATTTTCATTTTTGTACTAATGTTTTGTATTCATGGACATCTGTGAGCTATGATGTTACTTATAACAGAAAAATGCCCAGGAATCGCTTTTTAATACAGATTCCTTATTAAAACATGAATAATGCAAGACAGCATTGATTGTAAAGTAGCAGTTCAGAATTAATGTTCTGTATGCCTTGAATTAAATAAAAGTTACAGTGTGGTCATATTAGTCACATTCCGTTAGTTTTTCTTTAAGGCAGAAATATTATGTGGAAAAAATCTTTAAACACAAGTTTATATAATATTGCAGAACGCTATATTGTAATAAAAAGCTGTCTAAGGTATTTTAGAGATATGTAACCATTGCTTTTTGCCTTTTACCAGAATTATTGGACCAGTACCCCTTAAAAAAATAAACAATATATGCATCATGTGAAAGACCTTCTACAAGCAATCATAGATATGTTTGTACACATCACCAAACATTTATGTAATTTTGCTCTGTAGCCTATTGCTGTGTATGTGACAGAATTCATCCAAAAAAATTATAGCTACAGGTTTATTATTTTACCGGATTAATGGACATTTGTTTAATAAAAAAAAACATTATTCCCTACTATACCTCCTAAATATCTTCTGCTCTTATAAACTCATGAAACATATTATTTTTTCATCCATATATGATATTTTTTAAACCTCTTACCAGATCATGAAACCCATCATTTTCCCTTCAAAGAAAAAAAAAGAAAAACAAGTTTCAGCTACATTACCGTTTTGTTTACATCTTTAAGCTTTACAGTTTTCTTCTACACCCATAGACAATAAACAACCTAGCAGTTAGATAAGCTTCAAATCAAATTATTCTCAAGATGCTGTGGGTTGGTGACAGATTATTTTTTAAAATAAGCATATTCCATATGTGGTATTGAACAAATCACTGTGCAACTTTTCTGAAGTTATTTACTGCTTTCCATGCCAAGTTGCAATTGTTTAGTCTGCTAACACTCAAGCCATTGCTTTTTTAGGCAGTGGTTTACGACTGTGTAAAAGCAAGTCATTTAGGAAGACGTTCTCTATTTTCTGTTCTGGAATAAAGAACCTGATATGTTGGTTTTCAGTGTTGCTTTAGTAGCTCTTGTATGACTGTTGAAATCTATACTTTATATGATCTCATTGTACTGCTGCATTTCATTAATGCCTGGCTGTTTTGGGCTTGGGAAGTGAAATATTTTTCATATGACACTACAAAATATGACTTTGCAACACCAGCTGCATAAACCACAAACCATCTGATTCTGCCGGTTAGTGAAAGTGTGAAAAGTTCAATTATTTATAGCTAACAATTAAATGTATTTGTTTAAAATATTGGAAAAAATGACTCATTGGATTTAATATAAGAAATAAAATATACATATATTATATTAGGTTAAGAAAAAGAATGAGTGTGATTTTTTTCAGTAATAATAAAAACAAAGCATAAAGGTATCTTAAAATCCTAGGGTCAATAAAAAATAAGGGAATGCATGAAAGTGTGCAAACAGTAAAGCAAGTACTGCAGGATACTATCACCCAGCATGGTGTTTTCTTCTGATTTCAATGTCAATCTCAATTCTCAATCTGGTGACTAGGGATGAGCTTCGTGTTCGAGTCGAACATACGTTCGACTCAAACATTGGCTGTTCGTCCGTTCGGCGAATACCGAGCGTTATGGGCCGTTTGTGCCAAATTCGTGTGGCACTCACGGCCCACAATGCACTGCACCATCGCAGTGCATTGCTGGCTCATGATTGGCCAAGCATGCACTGTGACCCCGCATGCTTGGACAATCACAGCGCCGGCAGCGAGGAGAGCCATGATTGGCCACAGGCAGGATGCCTGTGGCCAATCATAGCTCAGGCTGTGTAGTACATGCCCCACACTATATAAGGCCGCCAGCGCGGCGGCCTTGTGTAGTGTGTTGGCGTCTGTAGGCATTAGTGGGTGTTCTGTGTACCTTCAACACAGTATACACCGTTCATTATCGTCCAATTTTGCATTCTTGCTCTTCTGTAGTGGTTGTTGTCTGCATGCCCTGACCGCAGTATACACCATTATATCCACCTATATAGCTAGCTATCTTGCTCTTTTTAAATAGAGCTTGCAGTCAGTTGTAGGAGATTGTGCGTGCTGTCTGCGTGCCCTGACCGCAGAATACATCGTTATATCCCCCTATATAGCTAGCTATCTTGCTCTTTTTAAATAGAGCTTGCAGTCAGTTGTAGGAGATTGTGCGTGCTGTCTGCGTGCCCTGACCGCAGAATACACCGTTATATCTACCTATATAGCTAGCTATCTTGCTCTTTTTAAATAGAGCTTTTAGTCAGTTGTAGGAGATTGTGCGTGCTGTCTGCATGCCCTGACTGCAGAATACACCGTTATATCCACCTATATAGCTAGCTATCTTGCTCTTTTTAAATAGAGCTTGCAGTCAGCTGTAGGAGATTGTGCGTGCTGTCTGTGTGCCCTGACCGCAGAATACACCGTTATATCCACCTATATAGCTAGCTATATTGCTCTTTTTAAATAGAGCTTGCAGTCAGTTGTAGGAGATTGTGCGTGCTGTCTGTGTGCCCTGACCGCAGAATACATCGTTATATCCACCTATATAGCTAGCTATCTTGCTCTTTTTAAATAGAGCTTGCAGTCAGCTGTAGGAGATTGTGTGTGCTGTCTGCGTGCCCTGACCGCAGAATACATCGTTATATCCCCCTATATAGCTAGCTATCTTGCTCTTTTTAAATAGAGCTTGCAGTCAGTTGTAGGAGATTGTGCGTGCTGTCTGCGTGCCCTGACCGCAGAATACACCGTTATATCTACCTATATAGCTAGCTATCTTGCTCTTTTTAAATAGAGCTTTTAGTCAGTTGTAGGAGATTGTGCGTGCTGTCTGCATGCCCTGACTGCAGAATACACCGTTATATCCACCTATATAGCTAGCTATCTTGCTCTTTTTAAATAGAGCTTGCAGTCAGCTGTAGGAGATTGTGCGTGCTGTCTGTGTGCCCTGACCGCAGAATACACCGTTATATCCACCTATATAGCTAGCTATATTGCTCTTTTTAAATAGAGCTTGCAGTCAGTTGTAGGAGATTGTGCGTGCTGTCTGTGTGCCCTGACCGCAGAATACACCGTTATATCCACCTATATAGCTAGCTATATTGCTCTTTTTAAATAGAGCTTGCAGTCAGTTGTAGGAGATTGTGCGTGCTGTCTGCGTGCCCTGACCGCAGAATCCACTGTTATATCCACCTATATAGCTAGCTATCTTGCTCTTTTTAAATAGAGCTTGCAGTCAGCTGTAGGAGATTGTGCGTGCTGTCTGCGTGCCCTGACCGCAGAATACATCGTTATATCCACCTATATAGCTAGCTATCTTGCTCTTTTTAAATAGAGCTTGCAGTCAGCTGTAGGAGATTGTGCGTGCTGTCTGCGTGCCCTGACCGCAGAATACACCGTTATATCCACCTATATAGCTAGCTATCTTGCTCTTTTTAAATAGAGCTTGCAGTCAGTTGTAGGAGATTGTGCTTGCTGTCTGCGTGCCCTGACCGCAGAATACACCGTTATATCCACCTATATAGCTAGCTATCTTGCTCTTTTTAAATAGAGCTTGCAGTCAGTTGTAGGAGATTGTGCGTGCTGTCTGCGTGCCCTGACCGCAGAATACACTGTTATATCCACCTATATAGATAGCTATCTTGCTCTTTTTAAATAGAGCTTGCAGTCAGCTGTAGGAGATTGTGCGTGCTGTCTGCGTGCCCTGACCGCAGAATACACCGTTATATCCACCTATATAGCTAGCTATCTTGCTCTTTTTAAATAGAGTTTGCAGTCAGCTGTAGGAGATTGTGCGTGCTGTCTGCGTGCCCTGACCGCAGAATACACGTTATATCCCCCTATATAACTAGCTATCTTGCTCTTTTTAAATAGAGCTTTCAGTCAGTTGTAGGAGATTGTGCGTGCTGTCTGCGTGCCCTGACCACAGTATACTATGTTATATCCACCTACATAGCTCTTCTCTAATTGAGCCATCTGCAGGAGTTAGTGGGTGTTGTGTGTGCCTCCAGCACAATATACACTGCCCAATTGCTGGTTTTCCCATCTCCCTTCAGGCCATTACCATGTGTCGAAGGTCAGCAAGGAGAGGCAGACAGGCGCAAGCCGATAAAAGAGGGCAAGCAGGCTCTGTGTCTAGAGACAACAGTGCTGGTCGTGGACGCGGTGCATCTTCATCATCAGCACGTGGCCATGGGACACGCTTGTCCTTCTTTTCGGCAGCTGGACATGTTGAGCCACAACATGCCGAAGACTTGGAAGAGTGGATGACCAAGACCTCTTCATCCTCCTCATCCTCTCTCACCCAGGCTCAGGGTACTAGCAAAGCAGCTGCCAACACATCGTCTTCCCTCCTCTCAATGTCATCATCAGTGACTCCTTCCCTAGACCCACCATGTCCTCCTGAGGAGTCTCCTGAACTCTTTGAGCACAGTGTTGGGTACATGCTCCAGGAGGATGCCCAGTGTTTTGTAGGCTCTGATGATGATACTCAGCTAGAGGAAGGCAGTAGCGTGAGCGCAGAGAGAGGGGATGCTCAAGAAGGACAGCAATCTGGCAGTCATGTTCCACAAGCTGCAGCATACTGCCATGTTTGCTCCAGCGATGAAGAGGGAGGGGATGATGAGGGCACTGACTCCACGTGGGTGCCTGGTAGGAGAGAGGTGGAGGAGGAGGAGGAGGAGGAGGCACATTTCCAACAAGGCAGGATGCCCTCCGGGGGCCAGCTTAGGGGCAGCACACCAACTGAATCACACCGCAGAGCTCCGCCTGTGCAGGGCGCTGCCTCTGAGCGTTATTCTAAAAGTTTTTTGGTGTGGGCCTTTTTTGAGACGAGTGCATCAGATCACACCGCTGCTATTTGCAACATATGTCTCAAGCGTATCTCACATGGCCAAAACATCAGCCGCTTGGGCACCACATGCTTGACCAGACATATGTTGACCTGCCATGCAGCTCGTTGGCAAGCGTACCTCAAAGACCCACACCAAAGAACAAAGTGGACCTCTCCTTGCTCCTCATCAGCTGGGATCTCCAACCCCACTAGACCTTCAGTCCTCTCTGAAACCTGCTCTGAGATGAATGAAGGTGTAGAATTAGGTGTGTCACAGCCAAGTGCTTCCGGGCACTCTGCTAGCAGTACACCCACGTCCGATTATAGCAGGCAAATGTCCCTGCCCCAGCTGCTGGACCACCGAAAGAAGTTCACTCCCAGCCATCCACATGCCCAGCGGTTGAATGCTAGCTTGGTTAAATTGCTAGCACTTCAACTGATGTCTTTTCAATTGGTAGACTCGGCCCCCTTCCGTGAGTTTGTACAATGTGCGGTTCCTCAGTGGCAGGTCCCCAAACGCCACTTTTTCTCACGGAAGGCGATTCCGGCTCTCTACCGGCATGTGGAAGGCAATGTCCTTGCCTCGCTGGACAGGGCGGTCAGCAGTAAGGTGCATATTACCGCTGACTCATGGTCCAGCAGGCATGGACAGGGACGTTACCTGTCTTTCACGGCCCATTGGGTCCCTCTTCTGGCAGCTGGAAAGGATGCAGGACAAGGTGCAGTAGTGTTGGAGGTTTTTCCGCCACCACACCTCCAAAATTCTACTATTGGTTGTGACACACCTCTCTCCTCCACCCCCTCCTCTTCTTCTTCCTTCATGGCCTCTTCCAGTGCTCTATCCTCAGAACCAGGGGTGCTCCGTAGGCATTCCAGGGGCTACGCCAGTATGCAGGCAAAACGATGCCATGCCATGCTTGCGCTGGTTTGTTTGGGGGACAGGAGCCACACTGGGGCAGATGTTTTGTCAGCTCTGCAGGGGCAGGCCAAGAGGTGGTTGACGCCACACCAGCTTAAGCTAGGAATGGTGGTTTGCGACAATGGCACCAGCCTCCTCTCCGCCCTTCGACAGGGACAACTGACCCATGTGCCCTCTGTGGCTCACGTCCTTAACCTGGTGGTGCAGCGGTTCTTGGGCAGGTACCCGGGCTTACAGGATGTCCTGAAGCAGGCCAGGAAAGTCTGTGTGCATTTCTGCCGATCATTTAATGCCTGTGCTCGGCTGGCTGAGCTCCAAAATGAGTTGAACCTGCCCAAGAACCGCCTTATATGTGACATGACCACCAGATGGAACTCAACGTTGGCCCAGCTGCACACGCAGCAGAGGGCCATCAATGAGTACCTGTGCGACTATGGCATCAGGACAGGGTCAGGGGAGCTCGGTTTTTTTCTCACCACACCAGTGGGGCATGATCAGGGATGCATGCACTGTCCTGTCACCGTTTGAGGTGGCCACAAGGATGGTGAGCAGTGACAGTGCATGCATCAGTGACACGGTAACCTCTTGTCCACCTCTTGGAGCATACGCTGCGTGGAATAATGGACAGGGCACTTGAGGCAGAACAGAGGCAGGAAGAGGAGGACTTCCTTGCCTCTCAAGGCCCCTTTATCCAGACAGTGTTCCTGCTGTGCCACCCATCACAGAGGATGAGGAGGAGGAGGAGGAGGAGGAGAAGGATAATTGTGTCAGCATGGAGGTGGAGGCTGACACTCAGCATCAGGAGCAGTCTTGTAGGGATGATTTACAGTCCCACGAAACCCGTGGACTTGTACGTGGCTGGGAGGAGGTAGCTGCGGATCATGTTGTCCTTAGTGACCCAGAGGACTCCGGACCGAATGAATCAGCTAACCTGCGCTGCATGGCCTCCCTGATCTTGCAAAGCCTGCGGAAGGATCCTCGTATTCTTCGGATCAAGGAGAGGGACCATTACTGGCTGGCCACTCTCCTTGATCCACGGTACAAGGATAAGGTTGCTGACCTTATCTTGCTGTCGCAGAGGGAGCAGAGGATGGCCTTGCAGAAAGGTCTGTGCAGCGCATTCCCAGAGACTGGGAGGTTACAAACTCCTGGTCCTGGACAACGTGTTGCTGAGGCATCGGTCAGAAGGAGCGGTGGAGAAGGTGGCCGCCTGACAGATGCGTTCAGACAATTTTTTAGTCCGCAGCCCCAAGGTATTATCGGTTCCAGCAACCATCGTCAGCGTCTGATTTACATGGTGCAGGAATACCTAGGGGCAAGGTCAGACTTGGACACCTTTCCCACCGAAAATCCTCTGGCTTACTGGGTCTTGAGGATGGATCACTGGCCAGAGCTTGCACAGTATGCAATTGAGCTACTGGCCTGTCCTGCATCCAGCGTTCTTTCAGAACGCACCTTCAGTGCTGCTGGTGGCTTTGTTACCGATCACAGGGTGCGTCCACAGACTCAGTTGATCGACTGACCTTCATCAAGATGAATCAGTCTTGGATCACCCACAGCTACCAAGCACCTTAAGCTGATGTAACCAAATAATTTTTTTTTGAAATATCACATCCCTTCAAGACTGCCTATGCTGATACTGAGTGACTGTCCTGTTATGTTGATTGTCTATCCTCTTCCTCCTCTGCTGATATGTTGAAAGAACATTTTTGGTTCTGGGTGATGCCACCAGCCCAATTTTTCAGCCCCTGTTTAACAGGGGCGTTTAATTACAATTTTTGATGCAATGCTTTGCAGCAGGGCTCATTCCTGCACCACAACTAGAGTATATGGGAGAGGTTGCAGTGTCGTGGCGCCAGCACCAGTGCCTAAGTCCCAATTTTTCTGCCCCTGTTTAACAGGGGCGTTTAATTACAATTTTTGATGCAATGCTTTGCAGCAGGGCTCATTCCTGCACCACAACTAGAGTATATGGGAGAGGTTGCAGTGTCGTGGCACCAGCACCAGTGCCTAAGGCCCAATTTTTCAGCCCCTGTTTAACAGGGGCATGTAATTATAATTCTTGATATAATAGTTCACAGGAGGGCCCGTTCCTGTGCCCACCCAGAGTAACTGTGAGGACTTATAGTGTTGTGGCACCAGCACCACAACCACCAAAGGTCAATTTTTCTACCACTGTTCAACAATAGCATGTAATTACAATTCTTGATATAATCGTTCACAACAGGGCGCTCCAGCGCCCACCAAGAGTCACTTTGAGGGCTTACAATGTTGTGGCAACACCAACACCTTGTTCCGCCATTTCTGCAGAGCATATAGGGCAGGCCCCTACTTTCAAGCATCCAACTTACAAACGTCTCCTACTTGCAAACAGAAGGAGACAACAGCAAGTGAGATGAAAAAAGACGGACGGCAAAACAAATTATACAGGGGAGATAACCCTTCCCTATGTTTTCCAAAAAGCTTAAAAATAGATTTTTTGACTGGAGCTACACTTTAAAAATGTACCAGTTGAAAATTACAAACAGATTCTACTTAACACAACAAACCTACACAGTCCCTGTCTTATTTGCACCGCCTGTATACTGCTGTTCTGAGTATATAGGGCCTGGGTACGGGGTTCCCCTTAATATCCGTACAAGACCCAAAGGGGCTGGTAATGGGCAGAGGGGGCTACCCATGCCATTTTTCTCAATGATTTTCATCCATATTGCCGGAACCAGATATAACATTAAAACCGCAAGCAATTTTAAATGACGTTATTTCTGTTAATGTCATTTTGTGCAGGGACTGTTCTAAACACGGGAAACACGTGGCACTTCACAGAAATACTATAGACACCCCCCAGGCATGATATTTAAAGGAATATTTCACTTTTTTCCCCTTTAATCGCCATTAAAATCAGTGCTCCCGCCAAAACGGCCTTTTTTAAAAACATTTTAGGCATTGACCCATGTCCCCTGGGACCCTTTTTAGGACAGTATCTTGCATATTAGCCATTAAAATTAGCACTTTTTATTTCAAACATTCGAGTCCCATAGACTTCAATGGGGTTCTAAAGTTCATACGAATTTTCGGTCCGTTCGAAAGTTCTGGTGCGAACCGAACCGGGGGGTGTTCGGCTCATCCCTACTGGTGACCAAGCAAATCATTTTGCATAATGTTCAGAAACTTGGACCATGCCATTCAGGACATTTAAAAAAAAGGAAAACTTAATTTTTCAAAAATACCGTACAGCAGCAAGATATTAATTTTTATGCAACTTTGAGTGTGACACGGTGAAAAAACACCAATCATTCAAATGACATGATTGGAAGATGCCTTTAAGCTGTATGTGGTAGTATATAACAGTACCATTCTCACAGACAGCATCAGCAACATTGTATTCTGGCATCATATTTTGGCTGTGTAATTGTTTTTTTAACTATTATATTTAGCTTGGATTAAATTCCACAACAAAAGTGCTTGAATGCTGGTTCATTCAATATATCCACCTTGTGATAACCACCATCTTAATAAAGAATGTACCCTTACCAGAGCATATTGACCACCTATTATGGGTTCTAAGAAGTTCTATCATAACAAAACTGGTCGGGTAAAAGGTTTATCTCCTGTCATCGCATCTGGATTGAGCCAACATGCTTGTTTTTGGACTGAGGAAGTTTGTACCCATGTAATGGCATGCCATGCGTTACTTAAATAAAGCCGAGTTTTAAGGATTTTACACTATTGGTCTATATCTTTATATTGATACATGCCACTGGACATCTTGCTACCGGATCGGAGGAGTATTGCTCAGAGGTGAATGCTGGATGATTCTTCTTGTTCTTTGATTGTGAAATAGCCAGCGTGGATGAAACATATAAGATGCCCAAGCCTTATTTGAGCCCCCCCCCTTGCCCCCCGTAATAAGTGATCAATATGCTCTGGTAAAAGTACATCCTTTATTATGGTGGTGGTTATCACAAGGTGGATATATTGAATGAACCAGCATTCAAGCACTTTTGATTAAACTGAAGGCTTTACACTGATGACAGTATGACTGAAGACACATGGACTCATTGTTTTACATTTATATTTATATGTATATTACATTAATATTTTTGTTTAGCGCAACACCTTTTGCTCTATATATATGTGATCATATCTCACGTCAGTGGTGCTGCTAAACAAAAGCTGAATATGTTGACATAAGCACAGTTTACATTTGTTTTTACTTTAAAATTCCACATCATCGTAATGTGATTAATTACAATGCAGTTTTGGTTGCAACAGAGAAAATAGTAGTAACGATTAATATATAAAAGTCGGGAATAAACAAAACTTTGTGCCACTTAATAAATGAAATAACTTTTTATGCTGCTCCTCTCAAAGAGTGTAATGCTCCTAAAAAGTATAGTTTATATAAAGGGAGCGCTATACTATATTGAAGATGTGCTAGCTACCCACATTTCAATATGTATGTGACAAATCTATAGTGTCTTATGTGAACAATATAATAAAAACACCCTAAAAATGTGAAAATATATATCAGTCCCATCAAAGTGATGAATATATCATGAAAACCACATGGGTGAATCAATAAGACAAAACACATACAAACAAAATTCATAAATAGAAAGACCACTAGAAATTATGTATCGTCCCAATCAAGTGACAACATTAAAGTCCCATCAGAGTGATGAATAATATCGTAAAAATCTGAAAAAGTGAATCAATAGAAGAAAAAGTGAATTCAAACAAAATTCATAAATAAAAATTACATCCGTCTTCCAACCGATGCCTTCTTAACAGATAGGGTGTGATCCTTCACCAAATATAGATAGCCAAGTGCACCCAAACTGTGGATAGATAAATTATCTGCTTACCAGATCAGTCTGACTTCCTTCCTAAGAAAGATAGTCAAACTGTGCTTTGCAGGCTGGTGCCTGCTCACATATGGATATGATCGCATATGGAACTTTGTAGCTCTTTAGCCGCGTACACACGGGCGGATTGTATGGCCTACTTAGTCCGTCATACAATCCGACGGACAGTCCGTCATACTTTCGAATGAACGGACTTGACCACACACGGATGCACAAACAGTCCGTCGAAAGCTTACGCGATGACGTGTACAGCACGTACGACGGGACTAGAAATTGGAAGTCCAATACACAGCAATGCAACCTTCCGCCGTGTAAATCCTTTCTGAGCATGCGCCATTCTTAGTCCGTCGAACTAGCCTACTCACGAGCAGATTGTCCGCTGAAACCAAAGTATGACGGACAGTATTACGGAATTTCCAAAATACTTAGTACGCCAGACTGCACGCTGAAAAAGTCCGCTGAAGCCCACACACGAGCGGACTGTCCGCTGAAATGTGTTTCGACGGACTAAGTAGGCCATACAGTCCGCCCGTGTGTACGCGGCTTTTCTCCTCAGTGATGAAGGCAGCACAGAGAGAACAAATGGTATCCATAGTGTAATACTCTTTATTAAAATCTCAAATATAAAAATCAAGCCAAATGGCTCCTTACATTACAATGTTCCTCTCCCGGCACTGGGTCTGCTAGTAGTCAAATAAACGCTGGTGGATGCTATAGGCTGCATGGAGTCACCTCCGCTTGCCTTCGTCCCCCCCTCCATAACTGACGTGCATTCCACTGACCTGTACCGTCAACCACCCGGACCGCAAGTTGAGTAAAAACGTGACCAGGTACCGTCTCGACGTACGTTTCGTTTGTTTACGTCTTCAGGAAGCGCTTCAAACTTTGATACACAAGGAAGATTTTTCCCTGCATCAAACATTCTAAAACTGATGGAAGTTTTACAGTGTCTGGGCACTGTTATAGGTTGCAATATTTACCCTGCAGCAGACATTAGAAATTTGGTGACTAAGGTCCAGCTACAGAAACATGGGGGTTAATTTACTAAAGGTAAATAGACTGTTCACTTTATAAGGGAAGTTGCTTTTTGCAAGGGAATTTGCACCAGAGCTTAGTGAAAGAGATGACGCTCCACAGACTTTGATCGTCCAATCATGTTCTGGCACAAATCATTTATTTTTTATTTTTCTTGCAAGTGATTGGTGTATAGTTTGCAAAGTGAAACTTGACTACTTTCACCAAGCTCTGGGACAAAGTGTAACTTCCTTTGCAAAGTGAACAGCCTATTTTCTCTTAGTAAATCACCCTATTGTGTGATGTCTTTATAGTGTTGGAGCACTACAATAGGCTAAGGAAGGTGTCAGCAGCTGCTAATAGTGGAAGGTATTTTTTGGCCTTAATGACACTTTACATTTTAATCTGAATTGTCAGCAGCAAGAGTTTTGTAGTCATTGGTAAACAAAGACAAATTAATTTTAATGACGGGAACTGGTCCCCACTGTTAGAGAACAGGTAGCTGTAACAAATGCCCTTGATGTGCTGAAGGTGCTGTCCAACAGTACAATGGCTGCAGGTCAAGCTAGAAGCTCTAGTGTAAACTGTGCAAGCTCTGTTCGCTGGTCCATCCTGGACACTAAATCATTAATGGAGTTCTCAGTTTTAAGATTGTCTGCATCAGCCCTGGACTCAGTGTAGTCACAATGGGGTTTATTTAATAAAGCTAGGAAGTGCCAAATCAGGCTCACTTCTGCATAGAAACCAATGAGCTTCTAACCCCAGCTTGTTCAATTAAGTTTTGCTAATAAGTCCTGGAAGCTCGTTGGTTTTTATGCAGAAGTGAGCCTGATTTTTTACTTTCCAGCTTTAGTAAATGAACCCGAATGTGTACTTAAAAGGGGGGTATACCTGTACCTCACAGATAAAGAGGCAATAGGCAAAGGACCCTGCTGTCACTGAAACAGCAACAAATCCTCCTCTTCCTTCTGCTGCTATGCCTCCAGTGCCCGTGTCTATTAGGAGGAACATGCATCTCTAATCAGCCCATCATCACAGCTCACCATTCTGGTAATTTGGGTTGTAAAGGTAAATTTTTTATTTTCTAAGTAGGTTCCTTTAAGCTAGTGCATTGTTGGTTCACTTATCTTTTCCTTCGATTTCCCTTCTAAATGTTTTTTTTTTCTTTGTTTTCTTTGTCTGAATTTCTCACTTCCTGTTCCTCCTCAGTAAGCTGTTCAGTAAGCTGTTCTGGCTGACTAACCACCAGCTCGGATGATGGTGAGAAGTTTACTGAGGAGAAACAGGAAGTGAGATATTCAGACAAAGCAAAAAAACATTTAGAAGGGAAATCAAAGGAAAAGGTAAGTGAACCAACAATGCACTAGCTTAAAGGAAACTATGTAGAAAATAAAAAAATTACCTTTACAACCCCTTTAACCATTAGCTGACCAGCTGCTGTCATTCTACGGCGGCAGGTCAGCTCTCTCCTGAAAATTACAGTAGTTGCACGTCGGCCCTTTAAACAGCTAGAGCAGGCATGGTGGGGAAGCCAATGCACGTGGCCAGCAGTCGCAATGACTGCCGGCCACGAGCGATTTTGGTCATGAGAGACAGAACGGGCATTTGTGTTTGTAAACAAACAAATCCTGGTTCTGTCAGGAGAGCAGAGACAGCTTGTTTGTTCCTACTAGCTAGGAACAATGATCTAGCTACTCCTCCAGTCGGTCACATGACCCCACAGTAAGAAACACACTTAGTGAACACATTTAACTCCTTGATGGCCCCCTAGTGTTGACCCCTTCCCTACCAGTGACATTTACACAATAATCAATGCATTTTTATAGCTCTGATCACTGTATAAATGTCAATGGTCCCAAAAATGTGTCAAAAGTGTCTGATCTATCCTCCGTAATGTTGCAGTCCCGATAAAAATCACTGATCACCGTCATTACTAGTAAAAAAAATAGTGCAAAATATAAAAACAGGACGTCAATTTTGTTTGCATCACACGACCACTCAATTGTCAGTTAAAGCGACGAAGTGCCGTATCGCAAACAATGGCCTGGTCATTAAGGGGCAAAATGCTTCAGGGGCTGTGGCTAAGTGGTTAAAAGGTGCCAAAATGCTGCATATACCCTAAATGATGAGCCACTGCCACAGTGAAAAGAACCCCAGCTCCCAAGAGCTTTTCTTCATACCATAATCACACAGTTACTCATTGATGGAATGCTGCTGGTGCTGCTGCTGCTGGTGCAGCCTCTGCAGCATGGCTGACTTTAAGTTCTACCACATGAAGGTGTCTCAGATAAAGTGGTTGCAAAGCAGCTTGTGTTGGTGCTACATTTCTGCCAGGCGAACACTGGCTGGGTATGATTGCCTGCTCAACATGTCATAAGTCTGTGATGCGGTAGGTGTGGAATGTGAGGAATGAGATGGATTGTGGGCCTCTTGCAGTAAACGTGTGTCATTGAGGTGCTGCTTCCACAAAATATTTTTTTGGAGTCATATGAATCAGAAAAATTAATTATCATTTTACAATAAAAATCATACAAATTAAATGCAGATCCAGCCCCCGCAAATAAAACATATCAACAATCACATAGCTCACATGAAACACCATCTTCATAAAAAACAGCTCTGCCCTCCATACTACAGTCTCTGATGAGCCTTGTCCTTCAGATGGGATATGTGCCCTGTGCATGACAGATCCTCCCTAATTATTGTTCCCAAGAAACTGAACTTCTGTACCCTTTAAACCTCTACCCCATCAGACACAGCTGGCTCATAACTAATCTCTCTATTTCTCCTAAAATGTACAATGATTTCCTGTGTCCTATCCACATTTAGCTCTAAATTATTGTCTCTGCACCAACCCACTAAATTTCCTATATCCTGTCGATATGCAGCCTCATATCACTAGTCGTTATTGTCCTAGCTAATGTGCTGTCATTTTCACCTCAAAGCAGGAGATGCAATAATAAGTATATAAAGTAAACAGAGGGGCTTAGAAAACATCCCTGTGGCACCCCTATACTAAGGGACATCGTCAATGAGTAGCAACTACCAACCTTTAATCTCTGCTGCCTGTTGGTGAGGAAATCCAAAATCCAGTTACAAAGATTTGGGCTTAATCCCAGTGAATTTAACTTAGCAGCAAATTTCATCAGAAAGATTATAGTAAATGTTGAAGTGAATTCAATAAAAAAACATGAACATAGTTGTTTTTTCCTTCCAAATGGGTCAGTACAGAATGAAAGGCTAATGCAATAGTATCCTCTGTGGATCGATTAGTTCTAAAGGCAAACTGGTAGCTATCCAGTGCTGATAGTATACACTTTTTAATGTGGTTTAAAATTAACTTCCCAAAACATTTCACTACAATAGTTATCAGACCCAGGGGACAACAGTCAGTAAGACCAGAACTAGATTTCTTTGGAATTGAGACAATTACTGATGTTTTCAGGCAAGAAGGCTTTACTTCCTTCTCTATGGAAGCATTAAAGATTTCCATAAAGTCATCTGCCAATTGACAGGCACATTTCTTTTTAAAAAAAATCCCAGAAATGTTATCAGGCACCTGCAGTTTTCCTCCCATTTACGTTTACCAAGATTAAATGCACATCATGAACAGAAACTTTAAGAGGCATATGGCATATCTCCTGGTATTATAGACAATTTAGTAATCACATCATTATTTATGTAGCGCTGGCTCCTGACGAGCATGCGCTATATGTTTTTGAAAGTTAATATTCCTGAAACCACAGTTGGGTTTTAGGGCTAATTTTGCTAAATTATGATTTCAGTGCCAGTCCAGCTGGGTTGCACTGGGTTCTCCTTGGCTGCAGCTGTTGCTGTCATCGTCGGCAAGTGTGAGAACGCAGTTTAGCTGGGTGTATTGAGTACCACGTTTTTCTCGGAAACCAGCCCAGTGGGATTTTTCTCCTGCTATGCATTCTGGGAGGTGGTATTTAAGGTACTGACATCACGCGCTACGGGGTTCCGTTCCAGAAGATTTTTCTGTCTGTTTGGTTCTGGTCCTCCTGACCAGACCCCATGGCCCTCCTGGCCTCGGGTGCAGTTCCGTGCATTTCCAAGTCTCGGGCCTGGATAGCCCGAGGCGAAGCAACTGCAGGGACAGGCCTAAATTGATATCGGGGACTGGAGATTCAAGGGTGGTCCGGTGCAGTCTCATCTAAGGAGAGGCCCAGCAACTGGAGAAGCATCCAGGGGAGGACTCTTCAGGAGAAGGCCATGCGCAAGGCTGGCTTCTCTGAAGGAGCCTGGAGGCTCAGTTGAAGGACACTTCATGTATCTACACTCATACGTTATCACCGGACTGACTGAGAGATACTGGTACCATATGATAGCTCTATAAATTTGTCTATGTCCCTCAGTTACGCTCAAGTCTGTGGCAGAGACTTTTTCTCAAGTATTCTATGCTCAAGTCTGTGGCAGAGACTTTACTTTACTTAACACCCTACCAGCTGCTAGGCCTAGTGAGAGGAGGTCTATCAGGGGGTTGTGAAAATCCAGCTGTGAAACGGTTATTCTCTGGATTTCTTCTATAAAAGATTTTCCATTTTTGGCAGTCCAAAGTACCTGAACTTCCTCCTAACTCTCTACTCTAAACTGAGAGATTCTGTTTCTACTTCAAATAAATAACCCAAAATAAGATTCAGTGTCAGTTTCTACATTTCTTTGGACCATCTACCACGGGAAACCCTAGACGGAGACGAGGTCAAGAATGTAACGGTAAGCCCAATAAAACCAGCAGCTCCTTCGGGGGTCAGTGCTACATTTAGATGATCAAAATGACCATAAAACCTGTTCAATTCTTCTGGTAGGGAGGAACCACAATATCTCACATAAATCTGTCTTTTTTTATAGCCTTTGTCTGACTGAATAGTCTTGTACATGATTCTAGTACTATTACATCCCGGTCCCTTTTCTACCCTCAGATTATACTTTTGTTTAGCCTGCCTAATGCTTACTCTTAACCTCCCCTTGGCACACTATAAGCATCCTTATCACCTGATTTAAGGGCAACATTCCTTTCCATAACCAGAGCCCTCACCTCCCTATCCACCCAGGGTTTCTGATTGTGGAACTGCTTAATCATCTTGCCAACTGCTACAGTATGGCTACAGTTACTTTATAAAGAAACTGAGATTTTTGGAGAGACACAAACTTATTTGGCTCACAACAACAATCTTAAATCACAAGGAGTCAGCTTATAATTATTGTCTGATGTCACACAGTTAAACATGATGCAACAACCCTTTATTTGGATTCAGCATCTCTAAATACATGCTGATAAAGCCAATAAGACATTGGGGACTTATTCACACAATTTTAATGCAAGGATCTTAATTTTGTAAACTATAATTTTAAAGTCTATTGGTTCTCATTTTTTTTTTTTTAAATAAGGATCCTTTTTTAGCTGTGTAAATTGAGCCATTTGTGCAGTATTATCAGTGTAAGCTGCACTCTCCTAGTGACTGGATGTCATGGCCAGGAAACCTAATCTGAGGTAGGTGGGGTACCTGCTGTGCTCTTTGTACACAGGATGTGAACCAATCAGCCCGAGTCACTGGGTCTGGATCTGGGTCCAAGTCATCACTACTAGTAAAAAAGTCAGGATAATAGCAGCCCAATTACATAAAAAAATGTAAACATACCAAAAACTAAACCTAGAATGGCTATCAGATGCAATATGTGATTTGGACTGTATATGCAGAATTTACAGGTATGTCAAACTCTGAAGTCTGTTTCATTCACTCTGAGCTTCAGATAGTCCTGTAACTCTTCTAATGTGACCTAGAACTCACCACTTAATACCACAGCTCTAAACAAAAACCACACACTAAAAAAGATCATGCAATTTGTATATGTGTGGTTTATTGCAAATTCAGCAGTGTCGCCTAAAACAGTAATGACAAATTTGAAGAAAATAATAATCTAGCAATATATTTGAGTGTACTTTTTGTTGTATCTACCACTTATATTATATATATATATATATATATATATATATATATATATATATATATATATAATGGTAAGCTGCAGGGTAAGAGCCTGCTCAGAGAAACACATTCACTATTTTTATTACATAAACACTACATTTTAGAAAGCCAATTAATAATAATAAAAAAAAAAAGATTAAAGTGTTACAAAACTGAGTACAATACTTAGAGGTTTGACAACCCTAAAGCATTAATATGATCTGTTATTTGCTTTGTACCATTCATATTCAACTTTTACTTTTTAATGCTATGGGTATGCACTTACAAACTTTTAACTAGAGCGCCCTGCAAAAATTGATTAGAACCAAATTTAAGAATTTTATATATTTTAGTTATGGATGGATCAATTTTTTATAACCTCTAGATTACAACTTTTCTAAATGCAGCAGAACTGCTAGACGTATTTCTGTTGGCAGAATGCCAGTTGCAGCACATGGTTTATTGTTCTGTATGAACGCAAAGCACACTTCTCACAAGTGTCCATATAACACCATATCTCTGTTCATACCAAAAAAAAAATTACAGTATGCGTACTCTATAGGCACACAAGTATCCTAAAAGGTGTACTAACAAACAACCTTATTATCCTAAAGACATTCATTTTTTTTTGTTTGCAAATGGTTGTTATTATGGATAAGGTCATAGTACAGGATTTAAACAATGTTAGAAGATGTACAAGTGAGAAAGTCATTTAGCTTATACATTATATCCGAGTGAAGACATATCATATGAGAAAATACATATATTAATTATGAATCCATATAACATTTGCTGGAAAGGATCTGTATGTGTGCTTAAGTAGAATAGCAATAGTGGACATTACACCAGTAGTGAGGTTTCCCATAAAGTCCATTTTTTTTCATATATATGCATGGTGTCATATAACGTGTGGTGTATTCTTTCTGATAATTTGATGTTTGCAATACGGTTAAGAACCTGAGGCCATAGTACGATGGATGAATGCCAGTTGAAGGCGATGGCCCAGTGAATAGAGCTAAATAGCGTATGGATTAGTCTAGAGCTGTCTATTGGTATAACTTGTATGGGGGAGAATAAAGGCACATTTGGCGTGTTAATGGGATCTTTCTGCCTGAAATTTGATCGATCATGAGACTTGCATTGTGCCAAATGTTTTTTAGATGGGAGTAGTCACAAAATATATGTAGTAGTGTCCCATGTGTGGGATAGCCCCTGAAGCAGAGTGGGGATGCTGATGGGTAGAATGAGTTGAGTTTGGCAGGGGTGAGATACCACCTATAAAGCAGTTTGGTGGCAGATTCTCTGATGGTTTTTGGGAGGCTGGGGCATACCATTGTGCTTGTTGAGTGAATCTGGCTGATAGATAATATAGCCATAGATTTGGGATATTTAGACCTCCTTTTAGTTGGGGCCTGAACGTTAAGGAGAGGCTAAACCTTGGTTTTTTGTTTTGCAAAATGAATGTATTGATTTCTCTTTGGAGAGAATTGAATGTATTTTTGGGTAATGTAAGTGGAAGGGCTCTAAAAAAGAATAAAAGTTTGGGTAGTATAACCATTTTCGTGGCCACTATTCTTCCTGAGAATGATATTTGGTATGAAGACCATAGTTTCATAATATGTTTAATGTTATTAAATATTGGTGGGTAATTTGCATGAAATAGTGTTTTGTATGAGGGCGTAATATGAATACCTAGGTATCTGAATAAATCCTTGCACCAATTGAATGGGAATTTGTCTTTGAGTGTTATTATTAAGGCTGGTGGGATATTAATGGGAAGGGCTGAGCATTTAGACAAGTTAACACTCAAGCCAGTCAGGTCATGAAAAATGTCTAGTGTTTTGGTCAGATTCGGTAGGGAGATGAGGGGATCTGTTAGAAAGAGGAGGACATCGTCTGCATAGAGGCTTAGTTTGAATTCCTTGGACCCTTTAATGTATCCTTTGATATCTGTGTTGTCTCTAATCACACAGGCAAGGGGCTCTATTGCCAGGGCAAAGAGGAGCGGGGAAAGTGGGCATCCTTGCCTGGTGCCCTTGCTCAGAGGAAAAAAGTCAGAATTGTTATCCTAAAGACATTCATGTACAACATATAAAAGTAATTACCCTTGTGCCTCACTGTTAGCTAATAAGCTCCTGTCATTTGTTCCTAGGCAACATTTCTACACTTTGAAATGCTAGGGGCAGACATCATGGAAGACGAGATCAGGTGTACCATAAAATACCTAAAAACACATAAGCAGACAGGTCCTAACAGTTTCACGGCCCTATATTCCAAAAAGTTTATTGATATCATAACGCTTGTCCTGACACGATCCTTCAATCAACTTCGTCTAGACCAGGCATCACTAAATGGCAGACCTCAGGCCACATCCAGATTGAGCCACTGTATAGTCCTTAAGGTGTTTTTTCGGTGGGACTCCTTTCTCCCCCAACTCCTTATACAACTTGGACTCACGTTGTTTACTTCCTTTTTCTTGCTTTTTATTTTATTTTTTGTTTATGGCACTAAGTTCTATAATAGTACTTAGGCACTTTTTCAGATATGTGATATTGTACTCACAATATATTTTATAGTGTATGCAGCGTTACGTTTTTGGCTCTAAGCAAATGATAACCAGCCAATGGCTACCTCTTTAGCCCTGTCCTCCATATACTAATGTGTTTTAAAATAATCAAAAGCATAGGAAAGCCTTTAGGTCTTACAGACACCTGGGCGCGGACATTATGCTCCTTCAGGAGACCCAGTTTTCCAAATTCAACCACCCTAGTTTCTTCGATCGCCTCTATAAACAATACTTTTTTACCACATGTGACTCCAGGTCTAGAGGGGTGGCAATATTTATTAAAAAATACTATTTTATTGGATGTGCAGCATGTTTATAAGGACCCCGCAAGTAGATTCTTGATAGTCCAGGGTTCAATTTCTGGCAAAACAATTACCATAGCAAATATATACGCACCTTATGACTCTCAAGCCTCTTTTTTTTATATAATTCTTTCATTTCCTAGACAGATATCTTTCTCCTCTGATTGGTGGAAGCCTTAATCTTGTGGTACACTCTTTGTTGGACAGAAGCCGAGTTGTAAGTAATGCCAATGCCTTCCCTAGGACCGCACCCAGTTGCTCAGCCCTCACCAACTCCTAGACTCCTGGCGGGCTCACAATGTGGGCACATGGGACTATACATTTTACTCACACCCTCATGATAGCTATTCCAGGTGAGACTATATTTACAGTACTCCTGTCCTGTTAGCCAACTCAAACTCAGCAAGCATACATCCTTGCTCGCGGTCTGACCATCACATTATCTTACTGTCTATAACGTACATAGACGTACATGCATGTACAGCCACTGCAGCATTCCCAAAGTTGAGTTCCACCTGGTGGGCATATAACAAATCAGGCGGTTTATGGGCAGATGGAATTCCCGCCAAATTTCAACCAACCAAGAACTTTGAGGCGGGGGAGATAACAGCTGCAGAATGTGATGGAATAGGGTGACTGTTCTCTACTCTTTCTTGATGTCGGTCTCCTTGGGGTTATGCCGCCTCACCTTCAGTTTCCTCCTCTGCTCTATTTGGCACCCAAGTCGCATCAGTGACCTCATCAGAATCATCATCATCTCCATCTCCTCCATCTTCATCATTACCACTGGAGACAACTTGGCTAGGGATGAGCCGAACATCCCCCTGTTTGGTTCGCATTCAAGACATGCGAATAGGCCCAAAATTTGTTCAAACACGTGCACACTGTTAAAGTCTATGGGACACGAACATGAATAATCAAAAGTGTTAATTTTAAAGTCTTATATGCATGGTATTGTCATAAAACGTGTTTGGGGATCGGGTCCTGCCCCAGGGGACATGTATCAATGCAAAAAAAAAAGTTTTAAAAACGGCTGTTTTTTCGGGAGCAGTGATTTTAATAATGCTTAAAGTGAAACAATAAAAGTGTAATATTCCTTTAAATTTCGTACCTGGAGGGTGTCTATAGTATGCCTGTAAAGGGGCACATGTCATTTAAAACTACTCGTGGCTATAATAAATTGTCGGTCCGACAATACACATAAAAGTTCATTGATAAAATCGGCATGAAATTTCCCCACAGGGGAACCCCAAACCAAAAAAAAACAAATGCATGGGGATTCCCCTAAATTCCATACCAGGCCCTTCAGGTCTGGTATGGATATTAAAGGGAACCCCGCGTCAAGATTTTTTTTAAAAAATGGCGTGGGGGTCACCCTCAAAATCCATACCAGACCCTTCAAGTTCATGTTGATGGGGAGAAGGGCCTCATCCCCACAACCCTTGCGGTGGTTGTGGGGGTCTGCGGGCGAGTGGCTTATCAGAATCTGGAAGCCCCCTTTAACAAGTGGACCCCCAGATCCCGCCCCCATGTGAATTGGTAATGGGGTACAAATGTACCCCTACCATTTCACAAAAAAAGTGTCAAAAGGGTTAAAAAACACAAGAGACGGTTTTTGACAAGTCCTTTATTAATTTCTTCTTTTTTCTGCTTCTTCTTCCATCTTCTTTCTTCTGGTCTTCCTTCGGTGTTTTTCTTCCTCCATCTTCTTCTTCTCCTCCATCTTCTTCTTCATATTCTTCTTCCTCCGCTCTTCTCGTCCCACATCTTGCGCCTGCTTCTTCTCCACTTCATCCACACGATCCGCCTCAGTGGGATTCTTCCGCTGTATGACGCTTTGCTTCTTCTGACACTTCTTATATAACGAAGGGCGGGGCCACTCGGTGACCCCGCTCCCCTCTGATGCATGGGGACTTCCCTATGGCTTCTCTATGGCTTTCCCTGTGATGTCAAAGGGAGCGGGGTCACCCCTTTTACGTAAACGGGTGACCCCCCCTCTGACAACATGGGGAAAGCCATAGGGAAGTTCCAGTGTGTCAGAGGGGAGCGAGGTCACCGGGTGGCGCTCTCTCACCCCCTCTTTTCCTGAGGCCTGCCAGGTTGCGTGCTTGGATAAGGGCTTGGTATGGATTTTTGGGGGGACCCCACGCCATTTTTTTAAATTTTGGCACGGGGTTCCCCTTAAAATCCATACCAGACCTAAAGTGTCTGGTATGGATTTTGAGGGGGACCCCACGCCACTTTTTAAAAAAGTTTGGCGCGGGGTTCCCCTTAATATGCATGCCAGACCCACGCATTTTTTTTTCTAATTTTGGTTTGGGGTTCCCCTGTGAGGAAATTCCATGCCGTTTTTATGAATGAACTTTTATGTGTATTGTCGGGCCGACAATTCATTATAGCCGCGAGTAGTTTTAAATGACTTTTTTTCCTTTAGAAATGTAATTTTGCTGTCAGACTGTTCTAAACACGGGAAACATGCACCCCTTTACAGGCATACTATAGACACCCTCCAGGTACGAAATTTAAAAGGAATATTACACGTTTATTGTTTCACCTTAAAGTGGATGTAAACCCAATGTCACCCTTTCTAAATTACTGGCAAAGGGGTTATCTATAAGGATATACAGGCCTCCTGTCAAACATTGCTATATCCAGAGGACATACGCACATAGGATACAAATAGCTACCTTGTCAGCATAGAAATATCTCCACGTGGAGGAGAGCTCCCAGATGATCACCCAGGAATCACCTTGTAAAGCAGGAGGCAGTTTCTTACTAATACCAGCGAATGAGTATAGGGCTGCAATAATCAGCATGTTAATCCAAGTTACTATCCAAAGAACAGCCTAACTGAACATTAAAGTGGTTGTAAACCCTTGCAACCAACTTTGACCTACATCTAAGCCTAGATTAAGGCTTACCTGTATCTCCAAGAAATATCTCCTAAACCTACACAGTTTAGGAGATATTTGCGGAAATACAGGCACCGCTGTCTACAGCGCATGCCCGTAGACAGCGGCGCGCAGGCGCACTGAACGCGTTGTGGTCAACGGCGATATGCCGCGAGTGGCGGCTCCCGTGCGATGCATAGTAGTCCATTATGCTTTACTTTTGCAGGGAATGAAAGAGGAAGTAAAACCATCAGGGTTTACTTCCTCTTTAAAATAGGTGATAGTATATAAAAGACATACCTGATGTCGTAAAGATATATAGATATGAATATCAACTCATATGGTTCAGCAGGGGAGAAAGGAGATACACTGTAAGTATCCAGATAATTAAAAGGGGGAGAGTAATAGAGAGGAGAAGGGTAGAAAAAACAACACCCTTTCACCTGTTTTCAGTCCATAGAAACAGGGGCTTCAACAATAATCCATTTGGGCAACAAACTGGATATATCAAACTTTTCTATACCTGCCCACAGTCAGTATAACTATATAGGCTTCATAGGTATATTTAAACAGGCTGCAAGGATAGAAGTAAAAAGAAAAACAAAGAATAAAAAAGGCATCTGGATATTGCTCAAACAGCTAATTAGATTAAAGCAATGCAGCATAAGATGAAAGTTGTCCAGTAGCATGAGGTTCTGTGTCTCCCCCATGAACAAACAAATCACACTGAAGGTGTTCCTGGGAACTATTTATATCTACCCCTGCTCATAGGCAGCTGTACTGTAGATCGTTAACCCTTCAGGTGCCACCCAACCACAAAGGCACATACAGAGAAGGGGAGAGCCCTTCAGTCCCTACACGCCCTGGGGAGGACACATGCTGGCCAAATATTAACCCACATACATGGGAAAAGATCCCATAGGGGAAAAAGTGTCAGCAATGCTTAGAACATCCCAGAGCAATAGAGCCTAGGTATATACAGCCAACAAATGCAGCCCATCATATAAAAAAAAACTTTATAACACATACTGGCATATCTCTTGTCATTGCCTGGAGCATCAAATAACCAAATTGTTGAAGGATGGATAATTAGGAAAAAGAGAAGAAGAAAAAAAGGAAAACTACCATCCCATATAAACATGACAATGCAGTAAAAGAATGCATGTCCAATGGATATAGCCATGCCCAATACAAAATATACTTGACCCAATCATAACTATGTATTGTTCCACATACAGTTTTCCTTATTGTCCATAATGTATACATACACATATATCATGTTACATATTTGTATATTGAATACGGATTAAAAAGAGTTGTTATATACTGAGTACCTGATATTGGTTCAGATCAGAAAACAGACTTATGCAGGCAATTAGAATGGCATGAAGGCTAAATAAGAGGGACAAAAAGAACAAGGATGTAGACACAGACAGTGCAGCTCGGCCCCTCCCAACCACTTTCTTTTCACAGGATTTTACAGACAGAAGCAGTTGGGGTGAGTGGGGCAATCCACAGCACTGTATTGAGTGAGGGCTCAGGTAAGCATAAGGGGGGAGTGAGGGGGCATACTGCTACTTAAACATTTTGTACCTTAATGCAGGGAAGGCTTTATAACCACTTTAAAGGGAATCGGTCATGATTGGACTTCCGAGGATTCTGAATGTTCATTTGCAATTCATCAAAGTTGAGCACGTTTTCTGTAAAATATTTATACATGCCCTTTAATTTACCTATAGTGCTCCGTGTTAGTGATGGCAGGTTCTGGCAGGTAGAGGCATTAGACCAGGTGGCAGGATGTACTCTGCCAGCTACATGACTTCATGCTGATAACACTTCTGCACACGCTGTCTTAGAATGGCATGAAGGCTAAATAAGAGGGACAATCACATGACATTAGTTAAAAGAAATGTAAATGACTATAGAGCTATTTGTCTTATACTGTTATTGTTATTTATCATTTTGAATACAACATGTTTCATCAGCATCAATTCAGTCATGGTAGTAACTCTCAAATTTCCAGAGGCCTCTCACCCTTGGCTCATGGCTATAAATGACCCTGAGAAAAAATAGGTAACACTTGATAAGGAAGTACATTTATGTAGAGCACACATAGGTGTTGTCTGTTAAAGGAAGTCTGGTGACAACAAGGTCCATGTAACAACTCTTTGTGTGTGTCAGTGCATCAGATGTTTTATTTATCTTCTGAGATTGTAAAGGATTAGGTTACATGGTAATGCAACACATGATGCATGATGGTAAGAATGATAGTAAGCATGGCATCCCATAACAAATAATGAAGCTGTACCCCCAAAATGCCTACCAGACCCTTATCCTGGATAAGGGTCTGGTATGGATATTGAGGGGAAACCCGAGGAAGAAATGTGAGCCCCCCCCCCCCCCACCCGTGGTCATGACAATATTGGTTGGTGAAGTCAAATGGAACCCCCGTCCTTTTGTTTACATTCAGCTGCCAGGCCAAAAAATGTAACACCCAGCAAGGAGCAAGGTGCTGTTAAGTACCATGCCAGAAACCTCCACATACCCTGAACCAGGGAAGAGTTCCTTGTCCTCGTTAACATGGGTACAAGGTGCTCCACCAATAAAGGGCCCTAGGGCAAAGTACCTTGTTCTGTGGACTAACTTGGTATGGTTCAGGAAGAGGGCACACGCTTGCTGTCCTCCCTTTCCTCGCCAGTCAGACTGTATGCTCAGATAAGAGTTTGGTATGGAAGGAGACCACACACAATTTTTGCATGAGATCCCTTCATTTCTAGTTTAAATATACATATATATTCTTACGACAGAAGAGATAAATATTTTTTAAAAATCTGACCTTAGTTTTGCCTTTAAGGCATTCAACTTTTTGTTTTTGTATTATAAATAAGAATGAAAAATCAAACATGCAGTATGTCATCAACAACTTTATATTCTCCTGTGGGTTAATATTCAAGTAATAACCAATATATTAGCTCTTAAGATTTTTATTAAAGTCAGCTAAGATGTTGACAGAACAGTATCCTCAGATCAGTTTAAATCCTTTAACATAAATACCACCTGAGTTAAGCAATGGAAAAAAAAAATCGCTGATGCAATCAGTGCTCATGCATTTCACTGCAAATACATTTCTTGCCATTTTTATACATGTTTGCCATCACTGAACACTGAAGTTTTAGAAGCCAAATATCAAAGACTTTCCTAATTCTGTGTCTGACAAGCATAGATCAGTGATTTTCATGTCAGAGAATTTATCACTGGATTTACGTAATCGTGGAGCATTTACATTTACACATTTTCAACAGCCTTACTTTATATAGGGTTTTATCTGTTAAGACTTTGGGTATGCTAGTAAAAACACATTTAATCAGTGATGTCATAGTTATGTTTGGATATTCTTTTCCTAATCCAAAGGTATATATAAAAGCTGAATAATTAACCACAGTATAAAATAAAATATAACTTTTAATTATATAAATAAGTAAAAACTTGCTTTACAACGTGTACAATGAGCCCCCACAAAAAACTCAAATACAAAAACACACTACTTCAACAGTTTTGGTAATGAAATATATTATTTATGTAATAACCCATGTATATGGCTTCAAATGTAAAGGAAAATATTGAGCAACCCTCTAATAAAAGAGACAAACTCTTGTGTTTGAGACTTTGTTGTAGCATTCAATAATCAAAGAAATGAGTCAAGATATCCTTTTGAGTAAAGATATCAGTCATAAACATGCCTCATACTCTAGGAACACTATTACAGGTATGTGTAATATATACCGTATATCTGAGGCAGCCATTTTCCCATTTTTTCTGCCTCCCTCCCAAACACATTCCACACAGCAGTTAAGATGGCCACCACTGGCAACTGCAGCACTTCCTGTGTGTGTGGGTGTAGGCATGTAGGCTCCCACACATATACCAGGGGCAGATCCAGGGGGGCAACAGGGCAATTGCCCCTCCGAGAATGCGGGTGGCTCCGCTGGTGATAGGGCGGGCAGCTCTGCGAGTGACAGCCCGCGGGAGGTTCCGCGGGTGTCGTTCTGGGGCGGGAGGCTCCGTGTGTGACAGCCTGCGAGCGGTTCCGTGGGTGTTGTTCTGGGCGGGTGGCTCAGCAGGTGACAGCACGGGCGGGTGAGGTTGGGACAGCTGGGCGGCTCAGTGTTCGAGCAGGGGGGCAGGAAGATGACATCATCTCTCACTTCCCTGCATCTCTGCAGTTCCGCCCTCACTGTGCAGGAAGCAGTGGGCAGCAGAGAGATTACATTATCTCTCTGCTGCCTAATTTCACTCTGGGAACAATCCGCAATGTGTGGCAGGTGACATGGCAAGTGACAATCCTCAATGTGTGGCACGCTTTGTGGCAAGTGGCAATCCGCAATGTGTGGCAGGCTACGTGGCAAGTGACAATCCGCAATGTGTGGCAGGCTACGTGGCAAGTGACAATCCGCAATGTGTGGCAGGCTACGTGGCAAGTGGCAATCCGCAATATGTGGCAGGCTACGTGGCAAGTGACAATCCGCAATGTGTGGCAGGCGACGTGGCAAGTGAAAATCCGCAATGTGTGGCAGGCTACGTGGCAAGTGACAATCCGCAATGTGTGGCAGGCTACGTGGTAAGTGACAATCCACAATGTGTGGCAGGTGACGTGGCAAGTGACAATACGCATTTGGTGACAAATGACAATCCGCAGTGTGTGGCAAGTGACGTGGAAAGTGACACCCTCAGGGCTCCCACTGATTCTGCATTATGGTGAGTTGAACCATTTATTTTTATATTACAATGTAATAATAGAAATAATGCGCTTCAATCATCCTGACACCATAACAACCATGGTGCCTTGATGATTGAAGCGACAATACCAGCCATTTCCCCGATAAATTGCCCCCAAAAAACATATTTTCTAGCAGTGCCCCTCCCGAGACTAGACTCTGGATCCGCCCCTGACATATACAGTATATAGACAGAAGCACTTAGACAGGGAATGTAGAAACCGGGATAAAGTATTCAGTAAAGAATAATTTGTGCAGGTATCATCAGTAATAGGTGGCTGTGGCTGAGCCCAGGAAACCTGTAACTACAGGTCATTCTGAATCGGATGGGGATAGAATCCTCAAACTCTATATCCACACCTGATTCAATGCAGTAATTGTACAGTATAGAATAAGGCTAGGTTCACACTGTTGCAATCTGATTTTCAGTGCAAATATGTAGTGCCACCTAGATGTAACTTTGATGCGGTTTGCATATTCTATTTCTTGCTGAAATCCCACCAAACTAGTACAGGAACCTTTTCCAAAACCGCGCCATGCTGAGTTGCATCAATGCAAATGGAGTCTTATGCCGCGTACACACGATCGGACTATCCGGCGGACAAACTGCCGGACTTTGAAGCGGAGGTCCGCCGGACTTTCTGAACGAGCGGACCTGCCCACACACGACCGGACTTTTCCGGTAGACAAACCGCCGGACTGTGGCGGGAGTCCGCCGGACTTTTGAAATGAACGGACTTGCCCACACATGGAGGAAAGTCCGTTCATTTTGAACGCGGCTCAAGGTAGACGGGACTAGCGAAGGAAGTCAATGTCGCCGCCTTTGGTGGCGAGATTGACACCTCGCTGGCCTCGTCACCTGGTATGGACTTAAAGGGGACTTAAAGGGGAAGCCCTACGCCGAAACAGCGTGGGGGTCCCCCCAAAGTCCATATCAGACCCTTATCCGAGCACGCAGCCCGGCCGATCAGGAAAGGGGATGGGGACGAGCGAGCCCCCCCCCCCCCCCTCCTGAGCCATATCATACCCCTACCCATTCACCTGGTGAAAAAAAGTGTAAAGAAAAAACACAACACATGTTTTTAAAATAATTTATTGCATAGCTCCAGTGGTCTTCTGTCTTAGGGGGTCTTCTCGCCGGACTCCTCCGCTATCTTCTGCTAGCTCTTTTACTAGCGGAGGAGCCCGGCTTTCTACTTCATCGCCGCCGCCATCCAGGGTCTTCTTCCAACTTCGGGGGCCTTGTCCCCCTCTTCGGGGATCTTGTCCCCCTCTTCGGTTCTTCTTGCCGGCCACCGCTATCTTCTTATAGCTCTTTTACTAGCGGTGGTCCGGTCTTCTGTCTCCACCTTCTCTTCTTCTCGTCTTCTTCCTTGAGATGTTGACTCGATGCTCTCACTGGCCGCAATGACAGGGACGCATTGTGTGGCGACTTATATAGGGACAATGGGCGGGGTTAATGGCGGACTAGCGCACAGGCGGCTGCAAACAATTTTGAGTTAAAACTTCTTTCTAATTCCGCCGGACTATTGGAAAGAAAAAGTCAGCCGGAGCCCAAACACGGCCGGATATTCTGATCGTGTGTACGCGGCATAAAAGGTAACATTTGACTGAAAACTGTCTGTCCAAATAGTCAGAGCAGCAATTTCATATATCATGAATGTAAAATGCTGATGAAAATGGGTATTCTACAAGGGGTACAATGGAGAAGCGTGGTTATGAAGTCTGATTTTAAGGTGTGAATGGGTCAGGTGAAAATGATAAGAAGTGTTACAGTAATTCTGCCCTTAAATACAGCAGCTGACCAGCATCTGATCATTTCTCGCAGCTAATCACTGCAAGCACTGATCGATGTGTTCTGAGTGGAGGGCAATTCCCCTGTCAGAACACAATATCACAGTGGGGAGTTTGCTATACTAACATTGCTTGCATTAGTACAGCGATCTGTCAGGATTTTTTTTGTTCAACCTGCTGGGCTGAACAAAAATAAACTTATATATGTATGTATGTATGTATACATGTATGTATATGTATTGTATACCCTACCTTAGCATTTGGGAAAGCTAAAATAAAACCTTTTTTTGTTGAAATTTTAACATCAGCAGATTTTGGTGGAAGTTTTTAATTTTGGTGAAAATGCATTGGAGTCAATAGAAGGCAAAATTAAGGTAAAGTTTGCTGGTTTTTAAGAGTGTAAATGGCTTTAAATAGCTCAGAGAGTTTAATAAAGCTCATTTGAACTCACTTGGCCCTGTTCTTGAGTCAAAAACACACCTAAAGGGTTTCCCCCCCAAAAAAGTGAAAGAATAAAACAGAACTGGCAAATTTAGCCTAGGCAGCTCAATGAGCAAAACTAAAAGATTCTGCTTTTGCAAAATGTGAACTTGGTAATTTCACAATTACTCTGCTCATCCCTTTGTATTTATTTTTATTTGTAGATGTATGCAGTGTTTAATCTCACAGTGATGCTGTTTTTTAAATTTTTGGCTTGATAAGAAAAATACCTCTTTCACAAACTGCATTACCTACTTTAGATGATGAAACAATAGAGGACCTTGAAACCCCGATCTCGGAAGTCGAAGTTGCTCGTGCCATCACTGCTACTCCATCTGGTAAAAGCCCAGGCCCTAATGGCTTCACTCCAAAATTCTACAAACAATTTGCCCCCCTTCTTACCGCCTTCTTAACAAAAGTGTTTAACCCCCCTCTCCAAGGGATCAGCGTTCCCTCTGCAAACACTAGAAGTCCATATCACCCTCTTCCCAAAGCTGGACAAAGACCCAACTATATGTGCGAACTACCGGCCTATATCGTTAATAGGAGTAAATCTGAAGGTATTTGCTAAGGTGCTAGCAAATAGAATGCAGCCATTGTTGCCCTGCCTAATACACTTGGACCAGGTTGGCTTTGTGAGTGGAGGAGAGGCACGAGATAACACCCTGAAAACACTTCTCATCACTGATTATGCCCGCATCCGGAATATCCCATTGTGCCTCCTCACAGTCGACGTGGAGAAGGCTTTCGACAGCGTCGACTGGCAATTTCTCAGTCTATCCTGCAACAGATAGGATTGGGCCATAATATGTTTTCCAGAATAATGTCCCTCTATTCTTCTCCCTCCACTCGGATCAGACTAAATGGATCCCTATCTCCAAAGTTTACTATTCACAATGGAACACGACAGAGCTGCCCCTTGCCCCCCATGCTCTACAACCTTGTCATGGAACACCTGGTCATCACCCTTAGGAACAACCTGGCTATTCATGGTATTAACATAGGTCCTGTCCATACTAAAATTGCTCTCTGTGCGGATGACTTGCTAATGTTCGTGACCCAACCGCAAGTTTTCCTGCCCTCAATTATACAGGAGTTCCGGAGATATGGAGATGTAAGTAACTTCAAAGTTAACCATAGTAAGTCGTAAATCCTCAATATTTCACTTCCAAAGGAGGCCCTTCGACAACTCTCGTATTCCTTCCCTTTCAAGATGAGCTCCACATCTATTTGTTATCTAGGAATTCACATCCCAGCGGATGCATCTCAACTATTTTCCAGTAACTTTACCCCTGTGCTTCTTAGAACAGACTATCTATGCATCCAAACAGCTTTCCTGGTCGGGTAGGGTGAATGCTTTGAAAATGGATGTTCTCCCTTGATTCTTATACCTCTTTCAAATCATTCCTATCTATATTCCCAGCTCGTTCTTTAAGAGACTCCGTCAGATTTTCTCCAAATTCATATGGAAGGTGGACCGTCCTAGGATAAGATATGATACAATGATCCTTCCAAAGGCCCGAGGAGGAGCAGGGGTCCCAGACGCCTCCGTATATATCACAAGGCGGCGGTATTCACATGTATCATAGATTGGTTTCATCACCCCTCTTCCAAACTCTGGGTTCAACCGGAGAGTCATCTAAATGAGATTGATCTTTTCACTTTGCCGTGGACTCCTATGGCTCATCATAAGGATACCATGCTCTCTACTGCTCTTACTCGCCAGACACTTCAGGTTTGAGACCGTATGATCTCAACTGGTAAAATATCTAAACCACAGGTCCCTACGACTCCTTTCTTTGGGACCCCGGCCTTCCCTCCTGCTGTAAGTAGGAGGAGATTCGGACCATGGAATAGGGAAAATCATAGACACCTAGCTCAGGTCCTTTGCGCAGACCCATCCTTAACAACGAACACACCCTCCCAGACACCTTTCAGGCACCCAACAATGTGGTTACAGAGAAGAAAAGTGATGTCCTACATCTGTACCTTTTCTTCCCTATCGGATATATTATCTGACCCATCAAATTTCGACGAGCTGCTTTTACAGCCCGACCCGCCTACACACGTGGTATCCCTACTGTACTCCCTACTACTGAACATATCTAACCCTGACCTTCCACCATACATGCGGAAATGGGAAACAGACTTGCAACACTCTATCTCACCTGCTGATTGGCAAAAGTGTTTAATCCTGACGCATACAATTTCCCCAAGCAACTAAAACTCAAGAAAAAGGGTTTAAACTGTTGACAGGATGGTACAGATGCCCTGCTGGCGATGCTTTGACCTATACTGCAGGCTGATGGTGACCTCAATTAAGCCCACACCAGAGGTAGCCCTCCTATCTATGATCCCAGGACCCCTCAAGTTGATTAAAAAAGATGCATTGCGCCACTTTCTGGCCTCAGCTAGGGCAGTGATTCCCAGTCATTGAAGAACAGCGGATGTACCTTCCCTGAGCAATTGGGCTGTTGATGTGGATCAGATAAGAGATCCGGAGCGTCTGTTGGCACAGGAATCCGGGAGGGAGGAACAGTTCTCCATCACCTGGACCTCATGGTCAATGTTTCACTGAAGACTTTACTTTATGGGTTGATGATGACCCATCTATATCTACCGGATAGCCATGCTGGAGTGATCTCTAACCTCTTTAACCTCCCTTATTCCTTTCCTTGATATAACCTTGTTCTCTCTCCCCGCTTGCTTTCCTTCTCGCTTTCAATCTAAACACCCAAGCCTATGAACGGAGGCCGTATGCCCAAAATAGATCAGTGAACTAGATATCTACTCTAAGACAATGAGGGATCCCTACAGCATACTACCCCCCAATAGGGATGACCGAACAGTTCGCCCGGCGGTCGTTTTGCGGCAAATTTCGGCTGTTCGCCGTCCGCCCGACGTGTAAAAGAACTTTGACCTATGATGACACATCCATCATGGGGTACAGGACAGCCAATTGAGACATTACAGCACATGGACACTTGGACATTCCCCCTAACTTATAAATAGACCCGATCCGGCGGCCATTTTACATTCTTTCTTCTGTCACTATAGGGAGAGGTTGCTGTGTGGAGCAGGGAGAGATTGCAGTGACCCAAATCGCTAGCTCTTTGGTCCACAAAAGTTCTTTTCAGGACTGGTATAGGTGTTAGGTGTAGTTCAGGATATAGGTTTGAGGCACTGCTGTGCTACTGATTGTTGCAGCAGCCTGTCTCTTGTCAGTGTAGAGAGAGGGACAGTATGCTGTGTGCTGCAGGGACAGTCAGTTTAATCATTAGCTGTTACTATTAGGTCCACAAAAGTGCTAATCAAGTTATTGTTCCAGCAGCCTCTGTTTTGTCAGTTTAAATAGGGACAGGCAGGAAGCTGTGTGTGAGGCAGTGAGGGACAGTCAGTTTAATCAGTAGCTGTTACTATTAGGTCCACAAATGTTCTTTTCAGGACTGGTATGGTAATAGGCTTGTACACGTATAATATTCTTTCTTCCAAATATAGAAAGAATATTATACTTGACTGCTGCCCTTCTGCTTCAGTAGTCCTTTATCAGTATAGGGACTGAGGTACAGTCTGCTAATCATTCACAACCTACTTGTTCCACAAAGGTCCTTATAAGCACTGGTAAGGTATAGGGTACTACAGTACATAGGGTTGAGTGAGGTACAGTCTGCTATTCCTTAAGGACTGGTATAGGTCCACAATACATAGGGTTGAGGTGCACTACTGCTGAGTCTGACTGCTGCCCTATACTGCAGCAGTCCTTTATCAGTATAGGGACTGAGGTACAGTTTGCTAATTATTCACAACCTACTTGTTCCACAAAGGTCCTTATAAGGACTGGTAAGGTCTAGGGTGCTACAGTACATAGGGTTGAGTGAGGTACAGTCTGCTATTCCTTAAGGACTGGTATAGGTCCACAATACATAGGGTTGAGGTGCACTACTGCTGACTGCTGCCCTATACTGCAGCAGTCCTTTACCAGTATAGGGACTGAGGTACAGTCTGCTAATTATTCACAACCTACTTGTTCCACAAAGGTCCTTATAAGGATTGGTAAGGTCTAGGGTGCTACAGTACATAGGGTTGAGTGAGGTACAGTCTGCTATTCCTTAAGGACTGGTATAGGTCCACAATACATAGGGTTGAGGTGCATTACTGCTGAGTCTGACTGCTGCCCTATACTGCAGCAGTCCTTTATCAGTATAGGGACTGAGGTACAGTCTGCTAATCATTCACAACCTACTTGTTCCACAAAGGTCCTTATAAGGATTGGTAAGGTCTAGGGTGCTACAGTACATAGGGTTGAGTGAGGTACAGTCTGCTATTCCTTAAGGACTGGTATAGGTCCACAATACATAGGGTTGAGGTGCACTACTGCTGAGTCTGACTGCTGCCCTATACTGCGGCAGTCCTTTATCAGTATAGGGACTGAGAGTTTTGTCACAGGGTAATTTAAAAAATAACAGGCAGAGGAAGAGGCAGGCCCTTTTGCAGGGGTGGTAGGGGTAGGGCAGGAGCAACAGGCTTGAGCCAAAGTGGGAAGTTGCAGAAGGTGCGTTCAATTACTTTAAAGGACGCATCAGACTTGGTTGAGTGGCTCACTCAGCCTTACTCTTCTGCACCCTCCTCATCCTCTCGATCTGCACCCTCTTCTTCACTCTCTGCTATGTGCACCCCCAAAGACACTACCACCAAGAACACCACCACCACCACATACCTTCCGCCTTAAGTCACAGGAATTATTTTCCGATCCATATCAAGACATTTCTGATGCGCAGCCACTCTTGGTATTGGATCAGGAAGAGGAGGTAGCAACAACCGCTACTCAGCAGTCTGACAACAGTACCCAGATCAGCCCAAGGAGGAGGTTGGTCCCCGGTGTTGCTGCCTACTCTGAGATCTCTACTTATAGCGGTGGGGAAGGTGACGTTGATGATGACGTGTCTAGTGATATCACGTGGGTGCCCACAAGAGAGGAATAGGATGGGAGTTCAGAGGGAGATATGGACCAGCAGATAGGGAGGAGAAGCAGGAATAACTTACATTGCACAGGAGGGACAAAGCAGACTGCAAATGTATCAGGAGCGAGTCATCGACCATGTACGGTCACATCTGGCGCTCCCAGGACACCGGCACATGGCTCCGCAGTGTGGGCTTTTTTTAACATGTCCGCTGCTGACAATAGCGTTGCCATCTGCAATCTTTGCAGTCAACGCATTAGTCGCGGTAAGCCCAACACTCACCTAGGGACGACCGCCTTAAGAAGGCACATGAGCAGCCATCACCGAGCCCAGTGGGAGCAACGGAACACACAAAGCCACACTCCAGGCTCTCACCGTCCAGCCTAGTCTTCTACTTCTCCTTCTCCTCTCTCCTCACAATTGTCCTCCACTCCACCTTCCATCACGCCAAGCTCACGTTTTTCTGCAAAAAGGCAGGCTTCCGTGGGCCTAATGTTCGAGCGTAAAAAAATGTTGAAGCTGGATAACCCTCTTGCCCAACGGTTGACGGCTGGCTTGTCAGAACTGATAGCCCGCCAACTACTGCCATATAAACTGGTGGACTCGGAGGCCTTTTCGAAAATTTGTGGCCATTGGAACACCACAATGGAAGGTCCCAGGAAGGAAGTATTTCTCAGAGAAGGGCATCCCAGAGCTATATGGCCATGTTCAGCGACAAGTGAATGTATCTCTGGCACACAGTGTCGGTGCCAAGATACATCTGACCACAGACACGTGGTCTAGCAAACACGGGCAGGGAAGGTATATCACTTTTACTGCCCACTGGGTGAACCTTCTGACGGCCGTCAAGCATGTAACCCGTGGCACCCATGTAGATTTGGTTTTATCGCCACGGATTGCATGCAGGCCTGGCTCTTCTTCTCCTCCTCCTACTCCATCCTCCTCCCTCTCCTCCTCGGCTGACTCCTCCTTTTCCGCTGCTAGCGTCTTTTCCGCTGCGCCGCCCAAGCTCCCCAGAACCTATTCGACATGCCAGGTCAGACGTTGCCATGCCGTGCTGCGTCTGTTGTGCCTGGAAGCCAAGAGCCACACTGGCCCGGCACTCCTTTCAGCTTTGCGTTCACAGGCAGATCAGTGGCTAACACCGCTCAATTTGACAGTTGGTAAAGTGGTGTGTGACAACGGTGCCAATCTGCTTAGCGCATTGAAACAGGGCAAAATTACGCACGTGCCATGCATGGCACACGTCTTAAACTTGGTCATGCAGCGATTCGTTGTCAAATACCCTGGGGTCCAGGACATCTTGCAGCAGGCAAGGAAAATCTCGGCCCATTTCAGAAGATCTTACACGGCCATGGCTCGCCTTGCTGACATTCAGCGGCGACACAATCTGCCGGTCAGACATCTTATTTGCGATTGCCCGACACAATGGAACTCAACCTTCTATATGCTTGATAGGCTGCTCCAGCAGAAACGTGCAGTTAACGTCTACCTGTATTAACTCTGCGGCAGAACAGGTTCTGGGGAGCTGGGTTTTTTTTCATCGCGCCAGTGGCTGCTCATGCGCGATGCATGCAGACTTCTGCGGCCATTTGATGAGATCACCAAACTGGTCAGTCGCAGCCATGGCACCATCAGTGACATGGTACCTTATGCCTTCTTTATGGAGCGTGCATTGCGTTGTGTCATTGATCAAGCTGTGGAGGAGCAGGAGCGGGAAGATGAGGAAGTCGCAATGCTGGATGAATTCCCAGGGGGGCTACTCTATCTGAGACAAGTGAACAACAGGAGTCTGAAGAGGAGTCAGAGGAGGATGGTGCTGGGGCGGATGAGGAGGAGCAAGAAGAGCATGCTTTAAACCTTTCTGGGATCCCTGTTGTGCGTGGATGGGGAGAGGAGAATGAAGAGGACGACATTATCCTGGATGATGAGCAGGAGCCAGGCCACCACACCGCTTCCAGGTTAGTGCAAATGGGGGCCTTCATGCTCCAGTGTTTCTATAGGGACCCCCGTATAAAAAGAATAAGGGTCAAGGACCAGTACTGGGTGGCAACGTACTTAGACCCCCGGTACAAACACAAAATGGCGGAAATGTTACCGCCGTCACAGAGGGCTGTCAGAATGGAGCACTTCCAGGCCTTGCTTCGAGAAATGCTGCATTCTGCTTTTGCGTGCGCTGGCAGAGGAGCAATTCCCACTCCCAGAGAAGGAGTTGCGGGTACCAATCCAACAGCGCCTGCAAGAAGAGGCCGGTTTGAAGATGTGTTGGTGACTTCGGATATGGGGTCATTCTTTCAGCCGACCCATCGACAGGTGTCATCCGGATCCAGCATCAGGGAACGCCTAGACCGTCAGGTGTCCGACTACATCGGGTTAACGGCTGATGTGGACGCTCTGAGGAGTGATGAACCCCTGGACTACTGGGTGGGCAGGCTTGACCTCTGGCCAGAGCTTGCCCAATTTGCAATCGAACTGTTGGCTTGCCCCTTGTCCAGTGTCCTGTCCGAAAGGACGTTCAGCGCAGCAGGGGGGATCGTGACCGATAAGTGTACTCGCCTAGCTTACCACAGTGTTAACAACCTCACATTTCTAAAAATGAATGAGGCATGGATCTCGGAGGAATTCAACACATGTGACCAGTAGACCATGTATATGTCTATAAACAATTTTTTTAATCGAGCACACAGACCTTCTTTCTTCATTTGGCTCACTTCCTTGTCCAAAAAAAGCACACCATACTATATGCCCGTACCCTCATGTTTGAAGAGGTTGAGCGGTGTGATATTTCTACTGGGGCTGCTTATTATGAGGGGCTCCCACCATCCCTGTGCTGTGCTGACTTCCTCCTGGGGCTGTACCTCTGCTGTGCATATTATGAGGGGCTCCCACCATCCCTGTGCTATGCTCATTATGAGGGGCTACCACCATCCCTGTGCTGTGCTGACTTCCTCCTGGGGCTGCTTATTATGAGGGGTTTCCACCATCCCTGTGCTATGCTGATATCCTCCTGGGGCTGCTTATTATGAGGGGCTCCCACCATCCCTGTGCTGTGCTGACTTCCTCCTGGGGCTGTACCTCTGCTGTGCATATTATGAGGGGCTCCCACCATCCCTGTGCTATGCTCATTATAAGGGTCTCCCACCATCCCTGTGCTATGCTCATTATGAGGGGCTCCCACCATCCCTGTGCTATGCTGACTTCCTCCTGGGGCTGCTTACGGTGCAGATGTCAGTGCTGTATATCACGGTGCTGGTGTCAGTGCTGTATATCACGGTGCTGGTGTCAGTGCTTTATGTCACGCTGCTGTTGTCAGTGCTCTCTATCACGGTGCTGGTGTCAGATGACTCTATCATGGTGCAGGTGTCATTGCTGTATGTCACGCTGCTGAGGTCAGTGCTCTCTATCACGGTGCTGCTGTAAGTGCTGTATATCACGTTGCTGGTGTTAGTGCTTTATGTCACGCTGCTGATGTCAGTGCTCTCTATCACGGTGCTGGTGTCAGATCACTCTATCACGGTGCAGGTGTCATTGCTGTATGTCACGCTGCTGATGTCAGTCCTCCTCCATTGCCTTCATGCACTCCACAGTCCTGAATTGTCACAACAATTTCACATATAAAAAAAGAATGCTTGTAGTTGTCGATCCCAGATTCACGTCATACATGTGTTATGTCATTGGCCATGTGGTGGGACTATGTTTGCACAGCTAGTAATTATTTTGTGGCTGCAAATTTGACCTGTAGGTTTGCAAAGTTTGCCTCCCATTGAAGTCAATGGGGCCCGCCACGAACGCTATGGTTCGCGAACTATCGGCCGTGTTCGCAGTCCGCGTTCACGAAACGTCCCATCGGAAGTTCGTCCATCACTACCCCCCAATTAAGAAGGACCATATGACATTATGGTTCTGCGTTACCTTAGGGACGAATTGTCTGTTGAAACTCGCCCGCATGTTATTATTCACTCATTTATGTTGCATACAATTACACTGTGATACACCATTATTCCATCAGAGATTCTAAACCAAAGATGCCTTGAATTGTACATATTTTGTAAAGGTTCACTTCACTACTATATATATATATGCTACATGTGTATTATATACTGTAACATGATTAATACATTTGTTCACCCTATACCTTGCAATAAAATAAGATTAAAAAGAAAATCTCTCCATATACTGCCAATATTTCTGATACATGGTGGAGAATAGTTACCCACTGTTTGACGTCTATAGGGTTGATTTACTAAAGGCACATAGGCTGTTCACTTTACAAGGGAATTTTCCCCAGAGCTTAGTAAATGCAGTGAAATTTCACTTTGCAAAGAATACCCAAGCATGTTCAAAGAAATAACAACGTTGTGCTTGCATATAATTGGAAGATGGAAGCCAGCAGAGCTTCACCACGCTAAACTGTGAGGATAATTCCCTTGCAGAGTTCATCTTCCTTTAAATGCAAATAGCCTATTTGGCTTTAGTAAATCTTTTTTTTTTAAAAATTTCGCAATCAAAGATTTAATTGTTCAAAAAGTATCAAACATTAATACAATAAATGTATAACAAGTGTATGAAAGAGAAACAGGTTTTCCATTATGACAATACAGTATTGTTACTTCTCATAGGTAGTAGTATTGATCTGAAAGGATCATTAAGTGTCTGAAGAAGGAAAAGGAGGGGGTGGGGGGGAGTTTTAGGAGGGTTAATAGAGGATGATAATGGTGAAGAAGAGAAAAAAAAAATAATTAAATTAAGGGGGGGGGGGGGATCTAGGGGGCAAGGTTAGGGGGGAGCGAAGAACAAGACAATCATTCAGTATATAAGTATATACGTATACAGCATACCTTGGGGTTATGAGGCTACACGTCTGAAATGAGGACAGATGTAATAAGGGGTAAAGGTTATCTGCTTTACCTGAAATGTTAAAGACAACTTCAATATATTCACAAGTAAGAGCAGCTAAGCTTCATGTAAGGATGGCTTGGTACTCGTTTGAGAGGGTGAAAAGTTGCCAGGGTTGCCAGGTTTCATGGAAGCTACTGCTGCTTTCTCTTTTCATTGCTAGTATTTCTTCTATCCTATACATATAATGGACTCTATCCATCCAGTCCCTGACTGTTGGGACACGGGTGGTTTTCCAGTACAAGGGGATTAGGCTTTTAGTTGCCATAAGTAAGTGCCTGCATAAGGACTTCTTATATTTACTTATCGTATAAGTATTGATGTGTAATAGACATGCAGCTGCATCTAAAATCATTGTTGTGTCGGTTATTCGTCTAATCCAGTAGGCATGGACCAGGGGGCATTCCCACCAGATGTGCATAAATGAGCCTGTTTCTTTCCCGCAGCGCCAATAGGTATCTGAGGCTGTGGGAAGCCACTTTTTAATTTTTTGGGGTGTCATATACCACTGAGTAAGGATTTTATAGGAGATTTCTTGGAACCTAGAACTTAGTGAGCATTTATGTGCGAAAATGTAGGCCTTCTCCCATTGTGTGTCCCTTATGTTGATATTTAAATAGGTTTCCCATTTTTCTTTATATTTGTTTTTTTCCGTTGTACAGTGGGAGGGTTAACCATCTATATGCTAGTGATGTTGTTTTGGAGGTGTGGGAGCTCTTGTAGCAAATGTCTTCTAGAGGTGTTAGGTTTTGGATAAAACAGGTTTTATATTTGCTGTTAAGGAGAAAGTCCTTTATTTGCATATAGAACCAGGGGTTTGAGAATGAATCCCCATATTCTGAGTTAAGAGTATCTAGCGACTTGATTTTGTTTCCGCTAATGCAGTGTATGGCTAAAAGCTTAGCATTGTGGCCCGGGGTCAGTAATATTTTTTTATTTAATCCAAGGGAAAAGTCGGGGTTATTGGCAAGAGGGGTCAACGGACCTGGGATGGTTGCCAGTTTGTGTTGTTGAGCAATCTTGTGCCAAATATTCAACGTGGAGGCTACCAGAGGGTGTGATATATTTTTGGTGGATTTAGAATGTAGTGACCAGGGATAATATAAAGCCTGATTCTTGTTGTGTATGTGTTCAAGTTGTACCCAATCCTTAACTGTGCTATGGCAGTGCCAATCAATAAGTCTGGTAATATGAGTGGCATAATAATACTTTTTGAAGTCCGGTAGACCTATGCCTCCCTTGTTTTTAGGAAGTGTTAGAACACGGAAATTCGTCCTAGGTCTTTTATTGGCCCAAAGAAAATTTATTTGTAGTGTCAGTAATTTGGAAAAAAAGGAATTGGGTATTGAGATAGGTAGGACGTTAAAGATATATAGCAGCTTGGGGAGGATAGTCATTTTTAAAATTGCGGCTCTGCCGAACCAGAAGAACAATTTGGGGGGCCATTTTTGGAGGTCTTTGGCTATGGAGTTTATTAGAGGGATATAGTTTGTCGCGTAAAGAGATTCTATGAATTGTGTAAGTTTTATTCCCAAGTATTTGAGTGTATTGTGTTCCCATTTAAATTTATAATTTCCCTTGAGACGGTCATATTCCTCCGGCGGGAGGTTGAGGTTTAGTGCCTCGGATTTTGTTTGGTTCACTTTGAAGTTTGAGATGAAACCGAACGTCGCAAAGGTTTTCATGAGATTTGGTAAGGAAATGTGTGGCTACGTAACAAATAATAAGAGGACGTCCGCGTAAGTGGCGAATATATATTCTCGTTTGTGTATTTCAAGGCCTGTAATGTCGGGGGACAGGTTGATGGTTCTGATGAGTGGTTCAAATGTTAGAATGAATAGTAGAGGTGATAAAGGGCAGCCCTGGCATGTGCCGTTATTTATCTGGATCGGGTCTGATAGAGTGTTATTCATTTTGATTTTTGCCTGTGGGTGTCGGTAGAGGGCTTTGATCCAGTTCATCATGTTTCCACCTAGGCCTATGTGGGTACACGTGGAAAACATGTAATCCCAGGAGACTCTGTTGAAGGCCTTCTCTGCGTCCGTGGACACCAAGAGGCCTCCGACTTTAGAGCTCCATGCATAGTGGATCAAATTCAGGGATTTGATGATATTGTCCCTTGCCTCTCTGCCGGGCATAAAGCCCACTTGTTCAGGTCCAATAATTTTCAAAAGAAGGGGTTTTAACCTATTGGCTAGAATTTTTGCAAGCAGTTTGACATAAATATTCAAGAGGGATATTGGTCTAAAGTTTGCACAGTTTGAGTGGTCTTTGTCTGGTTTAGGTATAACTGCTATGTGTGCCATGAGGAAGGAGTTGGAATTGTTGTCTCACTTAGCTAAGTGATTGAATGCGTTTAAAAGTGGTTTGGAGATTAACTGTGTATAGGTTTTGTAGTATTGGGACGTTAATCCGTCTGGACCTGGACTTTTACCTGACTTTAATTCTTGGATTGCATGTTGTAGTTCTGTAATGGTAATTGGTTCGTCTAATTGTTTTGTGTCGGTGGAGTATAGGGAAGGGATCTTGCTATTCGATAGGAACTCTGTATCATATCCTCTCGCGTGTGCAGTATGTGTGCAGGTTTGTGTTGTGGAGGTAGCTTATACAGTTTAGAGTAAAACTCTTGGAAAAGTTCCGCAATTTTTTCAGGTTTGTGTTCAAGAGTACCTGCTTTGTTTCGCACAGCATGGATATGGTTAGCCATCGTTGCATCCCTTAGGGCTCTAGCGAGCTGTTTCCCGCTCTTATCTCCGTGCTCATAGAATATGCTCTTTCGGAAGAAAATACATTTTTGGGTTTGGATTTGTAACATTTGTAGTAGAGTATTCCTGCAATGTGCAAGTTCATCTGCTGCTTTAGCCGTAAGGGATAGCTTATTCTGTGTCTCAAGTTTAGCAATCTTATTTAATAGTTTCGTTATTTCAGCGTTCCTTTCCTTTTTCTTCCTAGCTCCCCACTTTATGAGTTCCCCCCTAACTACACTTTTGTGGGCTTCCCAATTGTTAAGGGGGTTTGTGTCTGTATCAACATTGTTAGTGAAGTATGTTTTAATAGATTTGTGAATGTCATCATATATAATCTGATCGGTCAATAAGGCGGCGTTCAGTCTCCAATTGAAGGGGGTTTGTTTGGGTGCGGATAATTTCAGGGTGACAGCAGTGGGGGCATGATCTGATATAGTGATAATTCCAATATCTGCTTTGACGAGGTTAATTAGGTCTCGCTGAGACATGAAAATTAAGTCTATCCTGGAATACCTTTTATGTGGTGGCGAAAAGTAAGTATAATCCTTCCCTGTTGGGTGTGTGGACTGCCATGAATCGACCAAGGCTAGGGATTGTAATAAAACCTTTATTCTTTTCAAAATTGTATAGGAAATGTGGGAGTGTCCCGTGGAGGTGTCTTGAAGCAGTGAGAGTGAGATATTATAATCTCCTCCCAGAATGATGCAGCCCTCTGCGAACCACTTAAGTTAATTTATAATTTTGTTACAGAAAGTGATGTGAGCCTTATTTGGGAAGTATATATTTGCCAAGGTGATTAGTGAACCCTCCCATGTGCCTTTGAGAAAAATGTAGCGTCCCTCGGGGTCAATTAGTCAATTCAAATGGGGCTTGTTTGTTCATGAGAATGGAGACCCCTTTAGTTTTGGCTAATGGGTTTGTGGCATGGTATTCTTAAAATTGTTGGTGAGCTTGGGGATATTTTGGCCTTTAAAGTGCGTTTCCTGTAAAAAGACTATGGATAGATTTTTTTTTTGAGTTCTTTTAATAGTTTTTTTCTTTTTTTCGGGGATGTTGAGGCCATTTATATTATGTGAAATTAGATTTGGGGACTTACCTAAGAAGGAGTAAGCCATGTTGGAAGTGATTGAGGGCAAGAGTTAACAGGGGGGTGATGGAGAAGTAGTAAATCTACACCTAAGTCTGCTTCTGTGCATGGTTCTATAAACTGTTTAATGTACTCTGGGAATATATATCTATATATATATATATATATATATATATATATATACATATATTTATATATACACACACACACACACACACATATACACTCAAAACTTTGCATGCCCAGGCAGAAATCATGAAATTTTGTCATTGATATTAAAAATATTACTGACCATGCTAACAAACTTTTTATTTAAGGATAGTGATCATATGAAGCCATTTACAATCACATATTTGTTTGGCTCCTTTTTAAATGATAATGATAATCATAACAGAAATCACAGAAATTGCCCTGATCTAAAGTTTACATACCCTGGAATGTTAGTCCTTGGTACAGAATAACATGGCACAGGATAACAGGTTAATTTCCCACATCTATGGCTTTTTAAATTTCAATTAGTGTCTGTGTATAAATAGTCAATGCATTTGCCATCTCTCATGTGGATGCACTGAGCAGGCTAGTACCTGAGCCATGGGAAGCAGAAAAGAACTGTCAAAAGATCTGCATAACAAGGTAATGAAACTTTATAAAAGTAGAAAATGATATAAAGAGATATCCAAAGCCTTAAAGAGGAACTGCAGTCTGCTCACATAATTTGTAATAAAAACATCTTTGCAAATCTGAAGCTTCCATCCAACCACTTTGCATATTATTTTATATATACTGTTATTCTGTACTTGCCAATTATGCTGCAGAAATCTCCCTCCACTAAGTCTGGCTTCATCCATTTTAACTGTGGGTAGCTGAATCTGCTGCCTCTTCACTTTCCGTATTTACACAGACACACAGAGGCACACCTCTAGCTCTGCAGCCCTGCAGCTCTCATTGGCCCTTTTATGACTCATCCCCGTCCCTTCCTGGCTAACTCTCGAGAGTGAGAGCTGTGCATTATGTTATAAGTCTAGCCCAGTTCACGAGAGGTCAGGTTAAGGCAGGTGACATGAAGAGAGCTCAGAAACAAATGTTGCTCAAGCAACCACTACTGGTCTGAGAGGGATTTAAATAGAGAAGCACATGAGGGGCTGGACAGGAAGTATCAGGAAGAAATCATATTAAGCAACAGGTGAGGCCAGTGACACCCATAGCTGCAGAGTGCAACAGAGCTGAACTCAAGCTAGTGGAACAACAGGTGCCAGCTGGCCTACAGCAGTAAAGGTGAGACACAGATCAGCTCCGCAGCTGATCTGTGGCAGTACCCCCCTCTTCCGAGGTCCCCCTACATGTCCAGGGGCTGGTTTGGAGGGAAATTTCCGATGGAATCTGGTCACCAAACGTGGGGCCGAGACATCGGTGGCAGGAACCCAAGACCTCTCCTCCGGACCATAGCCCTTCCAATCAGAGTACTTGGAGTCCAATATTTCTTAGTGATCCGTGGTATCAGCCACAGGAGTGGGGTGAGAAGAAGTGTGAGAGAAGCGGCAATTGGGGACCAGTGGCCTGAGCAGGGAGATGTGGAAGGTGTTGAGTATCCTGAGATGAGAGGGCAGACGGAGCTTGAAAGCAACTGGATTGATCTGACAGAGAATAGGAAATGGACCAATGAAGCGAGGGGCAAATTTCATTGAGAGCACCCGAAGTTGGATGTGCTGGGTAGAGAGCCAAACTATAGGCAGGCTGGAACTTAGGAGCAGGATTGCGATGACAATCTGCTGTCGTTTTATGCCTGGAAGCAGCTAGATGAAGATCCTCAGAGACTTCTTTCCAGATTGAGTTGAAGGACCTTTGAGTTTCAGCTGCTGCTGGTACAAGAGGAGAAATGGGAACAGGAAAGAGAGCAGATGGATGCTGCCTGTAAACAGTGAAGAAGAGAGATGTTTCCAGAAATGGCATTGGAGTGATTGTTTAAGGCAAATTCTGCCCAGGGCAAAAGGTTCACACAGTCATCTTGGTGGGCTGAGATGAAGGCACAGAGAAAAAGTTCTACATTTTGATTGACATGTTCCATTTGCCCATTGGACTGGGGATGAAAGGCAGATGAAAAATCCAACTTAATCCCAAAGGAGCTGGCCAAGTCTCTCCAAAATAGAGCAGTAAATTGAACTCCTCTGTCAGAAACGATATGTGAAGGCATCCCATGAAGATGAAAGATCTCCTTAATGAAAGTTGAGGCAAGACTGGGAGCAGAAGATAGGCCTGGGAGAGGAATCAAGTGACACATTTTGGAGAACTGATCCACCACTACACAGATGACTGTAGAACATGTTGAGGAGGGCAGATCTGAGATAAAATCCATGGAAATACAATGCAAAGGTATATCGGGAACTGGTAAGGGCAAAAGTAACCCAGCAGGGGCGGACATGGAAGATTTGGATAGTACACAAACCGTACAAGCTTGAACATATTCCTTGACATCCTTATGAAGAGAAGGCCACCAGTAATTATTCTGAAGAAGGTCACAAGTACGAGGTATGCCAGGATGTCCAGAGAACTTGGAGTCATGAAGTTCAGGAACTACAAAAGTTTTACCTGGAGGAGGCTGCGTAGACTGGAGCTGAGTAGTGGCTAGAATATGATGCGGAAGGATGATGGGACTAGGATCTAGGTGATTCTCAGAATCGTTGACATCAAACAACCTGGACAAGGCATTGGCTCAAAGGTTTTTGGCACTTGAACGAAAAGTAATGTTAAAGTTGAAGCCGGTGAAAAAGAAGGCTCAGCGAGTTTGACGTGGGTTAAAGCATTTCGCGGATTGGAAATACTGCAGATTTTTATGATCTGTATAGATGGTAATACAATGGGAAGAACCCTCTAGAAGATGTCGCCATTCTTGAAGAGCTGGTTTAATAGCCAGTAGCTCACGGTCCCCAATGGTATAGTTCTTCTCCACATCAGAAAACTTATTGGAAAAGAATCCGCAAGGCTGAGACTTGCCCTTCTCAGCTTGGAGTAGGATGGCACTGACTCCTACAGAAAAGGCATCAATCTCCAAAGGAAAGCGTTTTGTAATGTCCAGACGTAGGAGAATTGGGGCGGAGAGGAAGGCTGCCTTGAGTTTAACCACTTTCAGACCGGACCAATTTGCTGGTCAAAGACCAGACCACTTTTTGCGATTCGGCACTGCGTAGCTTTAACTGACAATTGCGTGGTCGTGCGACGTGGCTCCCAAACAAAATTGACGTCCTTTTTTTCCCACAAATAGAGCTTTCTTTTGGTGGTATTTGATCACCCCTGCGGTTTTTATTTTTTGAGCTATAAACAAAAATAGAGCGACAATTTTGAAAAAAACGCATTATTTTTTACCTTTTGTTATAATAAATATCCCTCAAAAATATATAAAAAACATTTTTTTCCCTCAGTTTAGGCCAATACGTATTCTTCTACATATTTTTGGTAAAAAAAATTGCAATAAGCGATTATTGATTGTTTGCGCAAAAGTTATAGCGTTTACAAAATAGGGATAGTTTTATAGCATTTTTATTAATAATTTTTTATTATTTTTTTTTTTACTAGTAATGGCGGCAATCAGCAATTTTTATTGTGACTGTGACATTGTGGGGGACCCATCGGACATTTTTGACACATTTTTGGGACCATTGTCATTTATACAGTAATCACTGCTATACAAATGCAGTGATTCCTGTGTAAATGACACTGGCAGTGAAGGGATTAACCAGTGGGTGGCAGTGTAGGGGTTAAGTGTTCCTAGGGGTGTGTTACTAACTGTGGGGGGGGTTGGGCTTTCATTTAGTGAACACTGATCCCTGCTCCAATCACATGGAGCAGAGATCAGCGTCACTAGTTGCTAGGCAGAATGAAGAAATGCTGTTTACAACGGAATTTCTTCATTTGGCCGCTCCGTGAGACGATCGCGGGGATGCCCGCGGCGATGCCCGCGACAATCGAGTCCGCGGGTCCCGCGACCGTACTCATGGGGGTCCCGACCAGCGCGGGAGCGCACCGCCGGCGGCACGCTCCCGATGGCAGGGCGGCAAATTTAAAGGGACGTACATGTACGCCCATTTGCCTGCCCGTGCCATTCTGTCGACGTACATCGTCGTGCGCTGGTCGGCAAGTGGTTAAGGAAAGCATCAATGGCATCAGGGGATCAGAGATGGGCATTGACCCCCTTGCAAGTGAGAGATGTAATAGGGGCCACCAAGGTAGAGTAGTTACAAATGAATTGGTGATAGTAATTGGTGAAGCCCAAAAAGCGTTGGGTGGCTTTAAGACCAGAGGGCTGGGGCCACTCAGAGATGGCCCGAAGTTTGGCTGGGTCCATGAGGAGTCCCTGTGATGAGCTTATGTAGCCCAGAAATTGAACTTGTGTTTGTTCAAATAGACAATTCTCCAATTTTGCATATAGACAATTGTCCCGTAGACGCTGTAGCACAGTTTTCACATGAAGAAGATGGGTAAGTAAGTCTGGTGAGAAAATAAGAATATTATCCAGATATACAATAACACAGACATACAGAAGGTCGCAGAAGATCTCATTAACCAAATTTTGGAAGACCGCTGGGGCATTTCATAAGCCACAGGGCAAGATATTCATAATGTTCATCCCTGGTGTTAAAAGCATTCTTCCATTCCTCTCCTTCACGGATTCTTATTAAATTGTAGGCCTCTCTAAGATCCAGTTTGGTAAAAACATGAGAACCTCGGAGTCTGTTAAAGAGTTCCAAAATTAAAGGAAGAGGGTATCAGTTCTTCACGGTGATTGTGTTAAGGTCCCTGTAGTCGATGCATGGACGGAGTGAACCATCTTTTTTCGCTACAAAGAAGAACGCGGCTCGGGCAGGTGAGTTTGACTTCCTGAAGAAACCCTTTTGCAGGTTTTCCCGAATGTATTCAGATATGGCTTGTGTCTCTGGAATAGATAGAAGGTAAACTCGGTCTCAAGGAGGAGAGGTCCCAGGTAACAGATCAATGGAGCAGTCATAGTCTCTGTGAGGAGGAAGGCGATCAGTGGACTTTTTGCAGAAAACATCTCGGAAAGACTGATATTGGGAAGGCAACATGAGAGTTGTGGAGGTTTCAGCCAGAGGAATGGAAGGAGGAGGTAGCACCTTGGAAATACACTGTTGCTGACATGGAGGACCCTAAGCCAATACTTGTCAAGAATTCCAGTCAAGATGCGGGGAGTGTTTCTGCAACCATGGAAGGCTAAGGATGATGGGACTGGTGGATTTAGGCAGAATTAGTAAAGAGATCTCCTCAGCATGCAAAACCCCAATGCGTAAGACAATAGGAGGGATTTTAAACCAGATGGGGCTCATAGGCAAGAAGGAGCCATCTACTGCGTTCACGGAAAGGGGTATAGCCAAGGCAACAAAGGCAATGCCCAACTCAGAAGCTAAAGATTATTCAATGAAATTCCCGGCAACACCAGAGTCCAGAGAGTGCAGATAGTTGATAGGCATTTTGAGCCCAGTGGATAGCCACGGGAAGAGTGAAACAAGGGAAGCAGACAAAATTAAAGGATCGGTCTAGATCACCTCCCTTCGAGTGACCTAGACCCTGGAGTTTCACGGATGGACTGGACAGGAGTTCAAAAGATGTATTTTATTGCCACAATAAAGGCACAAGCCCAATCCCATGCGTCGGGCATGGGATTGAGAGAGGGAGACTCTGGTGCGATCAGTTGGAAAATGGTGGCTGTAAAGTTCATAGTGGATGGAACACTGATTGAGGAAGCCCCGACAAGCCTTAGGGTCGCCAGAAAAATGAGGTGGCGGCGGCAGATGCAGGCAGGGATTGCCAGCTGTAGTAAATAACACAGGAGCAGCTGAAGCAGAAGCAGGAACGGGAGGAGCTGAAGTTGCAGCGAGTTGCAGATGATCAAGACGTGAGGTAAGATCCTGAAGGACCAGCATTATTTGCTCTTGATTGCTTGCTGGGAGTTAAGTCTCTGAACTAGATGTTGCATTTGATCCTTGGTCAGTGGCCGATTCTCAGAGGCACCCATGGCTTGAGCAAACTGTTATGGTACTAATAACAGTGAGCCCACAGGTGAGCAGGTGACACGAGATCCCTGGGGTGTGGAGTCTAAGGGCCAGCCGGTATTCTGCCAGGGACCCCCTCACGAGGGTTTGGTCATGACCCCCGGGTTCACCCAGATCGCTAGGGGAGTACCAGAAGACACTTCCGACAAGGATGGATGGATGAAGCAAAGGAGAGCCAGATAGCATGCCAAGGTCAGGGCAGGCTGCAGACAATGCAATCAGAACAAGCCGAGTTGGTACAGGACAGATTAGTTCATGAGAGGTTAGGTTAAGGCGGGTTACACGAAGGGACCTCAGAAACAAATGTTGCTCAAGCAACCAGAACTTGTCTGAGAGGGATTTAAATAAAGAAGCACATGAGGGGCTGGACAGGAAGTAGCAGGAAGGAATCATTAAGCAACAGGTGAGGCTGGTGACGCCCATAGCTGCATAGTGCAGCAGATCTGAACACAAGCTAGTGGAACAACAGGTGCCAGCTGGCCTACTGCAGTAAAGGTGAGACACAGATCAGATCCGCAGCTGATCTGTGACATATAGCAACATAGAAACTGCTCCAAGGCTTGGTTGACTCATTCTGCAGCACCCATTGGACTTCGGGTGATTTGCAGAGGAGAAGGAAAGCTGAATTCCTAACTGTAAACAAAAAGCTTGCCAAAACCTGGAAACAAACTGGCTAACCCTGCCTGAGATGTTAACCTTGGGTAGCCATGTAACCGAAAGATCTCCCGAGCAAAAATGGATGCCAGTTCTTTGGATGTGGACAACTTCTCCAGTGGAATACAATGAGACATTTTCGAGAACCGGTCAACCACTGTAAGCATAATTGTGTTGCCCTGAGAGTTGGGTAACTCCACAATAAAATCCATAGACAGGTGGGTCCAAGGCCTCTCTCCATTGGGTATGGGTTGTAGGTGGCCCACTGGAAGGTGCTGTGGTGTCTTATACTGAGAACACACGGAACAAGCAGCTATGAAGGTGGTCACATCAGGGTGGAGACAAAGCCACCAGAATTTTTGAGAAATAGCCCAAATGAATTAATTCTTCCCTGGGTGGCCAGCTGCCTTGGGAGAATGGTAAGTCTGGAGCACAGCACTGCAGAGATTCTCAGGGACAAAGCAGCGGTCACCAGGTTTCTCAGGAGGAAATAGATCTGAGTGGCAAGAATTCTGTCAACCAAAAGTGAAGTGAGACTAGTATGAATGGTGGCCAAAATACGAATGGGAGGTATCACAAGAACAGGAACCGACTCCATCTTGGAAAAGCAGAGGAAAACTGTAGCGGCAATGCTTCAGCCCTTACAGAAAAAAAAGCCCATTGCACCCTTCTGGGAGATAGGCGTTTTGCCTCAGACAAGAATGTGAGATTCTTATGGTTAGTCACAATGAGGAACGGCACAGTGGTACCTTCGAGGAGATGCCTCCATTCTTTCAAAGATAAAATGATAGCTAACAATTCTCTGTCCCCAATCTCGTAATTGTACTCTGCAGGAGAGAATTTCTTAGAAAAGTAGCCACAAGGATGTATAGTGCTCTCAGAGATGGGACATTGAGACAGAAGGGCACCTACTTCAGTCTGCATCAACCTCAAGAATGAAGGGTAATGTAGGATCAAGATGTGCAAGCACAGGAACTGAAACAAAGGTAGCCTTGAGAGACTCAAAGGCTTTAATGGAATCCGGATACCAATTCTGTTGGTTACCGTCCTTTCTGGTCATATCAGTCAGGGGTTTGACCAGAGAAGAGAAGTTCCGAATACATTTCTGATAATAACTGGCAAGGCCATGAAAACATTGAAGCAGACGTAGACCTATGGGTTGAGGCCACTGTAGAACTGTGGATAGTTTTGTTGGGTTCATCTGAAAACCGGCAGTAGAAATGACATAACCCAGAAATGTAATCTGTTCACGATGGAACTTGCACTTCTCCAACTTACAATACAGGTAATTATATCTTGGCCTGTGTAGCACACAGGAGCCATCTGTATGGTGGCTCTCTAGGGAGTTTTAATATATGAGGATATCATTGAGATAAACCACCACACATTGCTGCAATATATCTCGGAGGACATCGTTGATGAATTCCTGAAAAACTGCAGAAGCGTTGCAAAGACCAAGCGGCATTATGAGGTATTTGTAATGTCCTGCTCTTGTATTAAATGTAGAGAGCAAGGAGCAAGGAGTTTACAGTGGGTGTTCCAGCTTTCAACATCATAAGCAGGTGCATTCTAGGATTATTGACCAAAGGAATTTGGATGGACTGGTGCTCTACAACAGCATCTGGATGACAATCTGAACCTAGTAGGCCGTGCTCCCTTTAAGTTTCTTGAAGTATAATTTTTCAGCTTTTACTAAATTGTACTTTTAACTAACGCCTAGAAGTTCTGTTTCCTAATATCCACACAGGATACAATTCATGTGCATAAGGCTTCAAATGGGCATACTATAGCCTGTGCGAGGGCCCTGTTTGCCCACACAGGGATGCACAGGTGTTCCATGTATCCCCATGCCAGGCAGTCCCATTCATGTCAATTAGAACGCAGTAGCTGTATGGACACAGTTGCTGCTTCTAGTTACACTAACACTGTCTGCATTCAGATTGACATGAATGGGATTGCCTGCATGAGGATACATGAAACACATGTGCATCCTTATATGGCCAAGCACAGCCCTCACATTGCCTAGTTAAAAATGACAGGTCCATAAGTAATGTGCAGACCCAAAATGCTGACATGTGAGTGCCCAAGAATTTAGGTGCATCAGACTGCTGCTCACTTATCTTAAAAGTGGATGTTTTTAAGCTTCTGTGCAATATGATTATTTAAATACTGTAGATTCTAGTGCAGTTTAATTTATTATCATTAGTATGTAATATTTCCAAACAAAATGTTCATAATGCTAAATATTATGTACTGTTAATTAACATGCTCTGCAATTATGTAAAACATTAGATGTGAATCATTAGGATTAATTTTCAAACAAAAAAGCTGTTTACACAGGGAAGAGGAGCCTTAACAATGACAAGAAGTAATGCATAAACATTTCCAGGACATGTTACTTGTTAATTTTAATAATCCCCACCAACCATCCCAGATATCACAGCACTGTCCCAGTATTGTAACAAAATCTCTGGGGTTTCAGTTCCAGGCCATGTGCCTGAGCCCAGTACTAGAACACTAATTCCAGCTCCCAGCTCTGGGTCTACAGCATGTAGGCACTTCCAAGTGGAGTGATCTGCTGCCCAACAGTGTCTGCAAAGTTTTTGATGTCACCACATAGGCAGCAACACCACACACTGAGCAGGATCCAGGTGAGTATATACTGCACTACTAACTTTTAACTACCAATACCTGGGTATGGGATATATTTAACAGTTCAGGTTCAGGTCCAGAAGAACAACCATCTCTGCAGCACTTCAGAAATCAGACCTGTATGGTAGAGTAGCCAGATGGAAGCCACTCCTCAGTAAAAGGCGCATGACAGCCCGCCTTGAGTTTGCCAAAAGGCACCTGAAGTATTCTCAGACCATGAGAAACAAAATTCTCTGGCCTGACGAAGCAAAGATTGAACTCTTTGGCCTGGATGGCACGTGTCATGTCTAGAGGAAACTAGGCACTGCTCATCACCTGGCCAATACCATCCCTACAGTGACAAAGGAGTGGCTACGGGACAACTCTGTGAATGTCCTTGCATGGCCCAGCAAGAGCCCAGACTTGAACCTGATTGCACATCTCTGGAGAGATCTGAAAATCGCTGTGCACTGACGCCCCCCTTCCAACCTGATGGAGCTTGAGAGGTCCTGCAAAGAAGAATGGGAGAAACTGCCCAAAAATAGGTGTGCCAAGTTTGTAGCATCATACTCAATAAGACTTGAGACTGTAATTGGTGCCAAAGGTGCTTCAACAAAATATTGAGCAAAGGATATGAATACTTATAGTATGTACATGGGATTTTTTTTTCATTTTTTTATTTTTAATAAATTTGTAAAGATTTCAAACAAACTTATGGGGTATTGTTTGTAGAATTTTGAGGAAAATAAAGAATTGAATTCCTTTTGGAATAAGACTTTAACCAGTTGCCGACCGCCGCACGCCGATGTACGTCGGTACAATGGCACGGGCAGGCATAAGGACATACATGTACGTCCCTTGCCTCCCGCGGGTCGGGGGCCCGATCGGGCCCCCGCCCGGTGCCTGCGGCGGTCGGTATTCGTTCGGGAGCGATCCCGGACGAGGGGACGGCCATTCATTCATGGCCACCCCCTCGCGATCGCTCCCGACGAATAGAAATCCCCGGTGACATCACTTCCTCTCCTGTAATGTAAACACAGGAGAGGAAGTGATGTATTCTCTCCTCCGTGTCGGTATTTTTCGTTCCGACACGGAGGAGAGCGGATCAGTAAGTTGCACCAACACTCACACACACAGTAGAACATGCCAGGCACACTCACACCCCCCCTTTACCCCCCGATCACCCCCCCAATTACCCCTGCCCCCCAGTCACAGTGACACCAATGTCATTTTTTTTTTTTTTTGCATTGGTGTCATTTGTGACTGTAATAACTGTTAGGGCAGTTAGAGTTAGCCCCCTTTAGTTCTAATGTACCCCCCTAACCCCCCCAATAAAGGTTTAACCCCGTGATCACCCCCCGTCGCCAGTGTCACTAAGGCTGGGTTCACATTGCAGCGGTTTATGAGAACGAATGTGATTCGCACCGCACTGCAGTGCAAATCACATCCGATCTCTGTGCGATTCGAGTTCTGCCATTCGCCGCACCCGCCGCACCCGCCACACCCGCCGCACCCGCCGCAAATTCGCACGGGACCCTTTTTTTGGCCCGCAGCAGAATCGGATCGCATGGGTGTTCACACCATGCGATCCGAGTTTGCAGATCGCACTGCGATATGCGAACTGATCTGGGGGTGTCAGTAACATTTCACTGACACTCCCAGCAGTTCGCATAGGGCAGTGTGAACTGCCGCCGGGAGGCATGCGATGCGGGAACCCGCCGCGGATTCGCGGCGTTTCCGCATCGCTCCAGTGTGAACCCAGCCTAATAAGCGATCATTTTTCTGATCGCCGTATTAGTGTCACAGGTGACGCTAGTTAGGCAGGTAGGTATTTAGGTTCGCCGCAGCTTTTTATAGCGCCAGGGACCCCCATATACTACCGCATAAAGCCCCCTGATTGCCCCCTAGTTAACCCTTTCACCAGTGATCACCATATAACTGTTACAGGTGACGCTGGTTGGTTAGTTATTTTTTTATAGTTTCAGGGCACCCGCCATTTATTACCTAATAAAGGTTTAACCCCCTGATCACCCGGCGGGTGTCATTTGTGACTAATAACTGTTAGGGCAGTTAGGGTTAGCCCCCTTTAGTTCTAAGGTACCCCCCTAACCCCCCCAATAAAGGTTTAACCCCGTGATCACCCCCCGTCGCCAGTGTCACTAAGGCTGGGTTCACATTGCAGCGGTTTATGAGAACGGATGTGATTCGCACCGCACTGCAGTGCAAATCACATCCGATCTCTGTGCGATTCGAGTTCAGCCATTCGCCGCACCCGCCGCACCCGCCGCAAATTCGCACGGGACCCTTTTTTTGGCCCGCAGCAGAATCGGATCGCATGGGTGTTCACACCATGCGATCCGAGTTTGCAGATCGCACTGCGATATGCGAACTGATCTGGGGGTGTCAGTAACATTTCACTGACACTCCCAGCAGTTCGCATAGGGCAGTGTGAACTGCCGCCGGGAGGCATGCGATGCGGGAACCCGCCGCGCATTCGTGGCGTTCCCGCATCGCTCCAGTGTGAACCCAGCCTAATAAGCGATCGTTTTTCTGATCGCTGTATTAGTGTCACAGGTGACGCTAGTTAGGCAGGTAGGTATTTAGGTTCGCTGCAGCTTTTTATAGCGCCAGGGACCCCCATATACTACCGCATAAAGCCCCCTAATTGCCCCCTAGTTAACCCTTTCACCAGTGATCACCATATAACTGTTACAGGTGACGCTGGTTGGTTAGTTATTTTTTTATAGTTTCAGGGCACCCGCCATTTATTACCTAGTCTCACTAGTGTACCCCTAAATTTAGGGGTGTCTACTTTCCAAAATGGGGTCATTTGGGGGGGGCTTGTGCCATCTTGGCATTTTATGGCCTTCAAAACTGTAACGCCCTTAGAAAGCCTGAAGGCGGTGCTTGGTTTTCGGGGCCCCGTACGCGGCTAGGCTCCCAAAAAGTCCCACATATGTGGTATCCCCATACTCAGGAGAAGCAGCAGAATTTATTTTGGGGTGTCATTTCACATATGCCCATGGCATGCGTGAGCAATATATCATTTAGTGACAACTTTGTGAAAAAAAAAAAAAAAAAAAAAAAGTTTGTAATTTTCCCGCAACTTGTGGCAAAATATAAAATATTCCATGGACTCAACATGCCTCTCAGCAAATAGCTTGGGGTGTCTACTTTCTAAAATGGGGTCATTTGTGGGGGTTTTGTGCCATCTTGGCATTTTATGGCCTTCAAAACTGTAATAGGTAGTGAGGAGTGAAATCAAAAAATTACGCCCTTAGAAAGCCTGAAGGCGGTGCTTGGTTTTCGGGGCCCCGTACGCGGCTAGGCTCCCAAAAAGTCCCACATATGTGGTATCCCCGTACTCAGGAGAAGCAGCAGAATTTATTTTGGGGTGTCATTTCACATATACCCATGGCATGCATGAGCAATATATCATTTAGTGACAACTTTGTTAAAAAAAAAATAAAAAAAAAAAAGTTTGTAATTTTCCCGCAACTTGTGGCAAAATATAAAATATTCCATGAACTCAACATGCCTCTCAGCAAATAGCTTGGGGTGTCTACTTTCTAAAATGGGGTCATTTGTGGGGGTTTTGTGCCATCTTGGCATTTTATGGCCTTCAAAACTGTAATAGGTAGTGAGAAGTGAACTCAAAAATGTACGCCCTTAGAAAGCCTGAAGGCGGTGCTTGGTTTTCGGGGCCCCGTACGCGGCTAGGCTCCCAAAAAGTCCCACATATGTGGTATCCCCATACTCAGGAGAAGCAGCAGAATTTATTTTGGGGTGTCATTTCACATACGCCCATAGCATGTGTGAGCAATATATCATTTAGTGACAACTTTGTGTAAAAAAAAAAAAAAATTTTTTTTTTGTCATTATTCAATCGCTTGAGGCAAAAAAATAAAATATTCAATGGGCTCAACATGCCTCTTATCAATTTCCTTAGGGGGTCTACTTTCCAAAATGGGGTCATTTGGGGGGGTTTTGTACTGCCCTGCCATTTTAGCACCTCAAGAAATGAGATAGGCAGTCGTAAACTAAAAGCTGCGTAAATTCCAGAAAACGTACCTTAGTTTGTAGATGTGACAACTTTTGCGCAAACCAATAAATATACAATTATTGACTTTTTTTTTACCAAAGACATGTGGCTGAATACATTTTGGCCTAAATGTATGACTAAAATTGAGTTTATTGGATTTTTCTAATAACAAAAAGTAGAAAATATCATTTTTTTTCAAAATTTGCGGTCTTTTTACGTTTATATCGCAAAAAATAAAAATCGCAGAGGCAATCAAATACCATCAAAAGAAAGCTCTATTTGTGGGAAGAAAAGGACGCAAATTTTGTTTGGGTACAACATTGCATGACCGCGCAATTACCAGTTAAAGCAGCGCAGTGCCAAAGTGTAAAAAGACCTCTGGTCATTTACCAGCAAAATGGTCCGGTCTGAAAGTGGTTAACATAACAAAATGTGGAAAAAGTGACGCAATGTGAATACTTTCCGGATGCACGTAGATGCTTCCGAGTGGAGTGATCTGCTCTCCAACAGTGTTTGCAAAGTTTTTGATGTCACCACATAGGCAGAAATGCCAGACACTGAGCAGGATGCAGGTGAGAATATACTGCACTACTACCTTTTAACTACCAATGCCTGCGTATGGGGTATATTCAATTGATCAGGTTTCTTATTACTGTATATTCTTCATTTTTATTATCAAGATTTGTTAATATGTCTGCAAAATGTAAGTAAAAGTGCAGTTAAACAGCTACGGTATATAATATACTAAGAAATAATGTGTGATTCTGTGCCTTCGGTAATAAGCAATGGAAAAAAAGTGTTAGTAGGCATTCCGATAACTGCTACAGGCAAATGTAACTGTGGATGGCAGGGACAACTTAAACATTCAAATGCCTAAGAGGGCGTTAAGCATTGTTTCTCACCACCAGCTGGTATCATGTAATTCTCAGTTCTGCATTGGCCTCTTTTGCTAAGTATCGAAGGATTTTAATTGCAGGAATATAACGTTTCATAATCCAGCCATGTAGAAGTATTTTGTATAACAAGAAAGAAGTGGAATTAGATATACCACTGGATATCACGAAATACTCACTGTGCATCCTATTTACTGACTGAATAATGGCAATATATGTCAAAAACTGTCAGAGAATGGACACTGGGGGTTATTTACGAAAGGAAAATCCACTTCGCACTACAAGTGCAAACTACAAGTGCAAAGTGCACTTGATATTGCACTGAAAGTGCACTTGAAAGTACAGTCATTGTAGATTCAAAGGGGACATGCAAGGGAAATAAAAAACAGCATTTTAGCTTACACATGATTGGATGATAAAATCAGCAGAGCTTCCCCTCATTTCAGATTTACCCTTCAGATTTACAGCAACTGCACATCCAAATGCACTTTGCACTTGTAGAGCAAAGTGGTTTTGTCTTTCGTAAATAACCCCCACTGTATAGTTCTAACAGATGCAATGGACACTATGGAGTTGATTTACTAAAGAAAAAAAGACTGTTCACTTTGCAAAGGAATTTGCACTTGTAATGAATTTTCCCCCGAAACTTAGTGATTGCAGTGGAACTCCGAAGACTTCCATCATCCAATCATGTGAAAGCAAAAATGCTGTTTTTCCTTGCATGTGATATATTCTGTGCAAAGAAAAATGTTACCACATTCACTAAGCTACGGTAAAGAACATTTTAAAGTGAACTGCCTATTTGTCTTTAGTAGCGAGGAGCGAACGGTTCGGCCCGAGCATGAGTTCGGGCTGAACTTTGGCTGTTCGGACATTCTCCGAACAACCAAACTCAGGGAGTTTGACCGTTTGTCCAGCCCGCCGAATGACCACAATGCACTGCGCCACCACACAGTTCATTGAAAGCCCTGATTGGCTGAAGCAATGCCCAATCAGGGCATAGAGCACTGTCAGAGCCATGATTGGACGCTGTCATGATGACTGTATCCAATCACGGCTCATTGCTCTTAATACTGCTCCACACTATATAAGTATTCATTCCATAGTGGCCATTTGTAGTGTGATAGCGGCATGGAGAGAGATAGAACAGGGCTCTGTTCAGTGCTATTAGGCAGTTAGTGTGCTGTAGTGTGCTATTCTGATTCTATTGTCAGTGTAGAATATCAGTTTAGTGTGCATCTAGGTATAATTCAGTGTGAGTGTAGTATGACCATTCATCTTTACATTAGTGTGAATGTAGGGATAGTTCAGTCAGTGCGATTGTAGCGCGACCACCATTTATCTTTACATTAGTGTGAATGTATGGATAGTTCAGTCAGTGTGAGGGTAGTGACCATTTAACACAGTATATTTTATTGCATTACTGCCAGTTTAATGCTGTATTTTTCAGTGCGGTACGCGTCATTTAACGCAGTACATTTCTGTGCATTAGTGCACACTTAACAGAGTATGTTTTAGTTACTGCAAGTTTAACACCGTACATTTCAGTGCATTACTGCAAGTTTAAGCCATATATTTCAGTGCATTACTGCAAGTTTAACGCTGTATATTTTATTGTGTTACTGCAAGTTTAACGTCATATATTTCAGTGCGTTACATACCGTTTAACGCAGTACATTTCTGGGCATTACTGCACACTAAAAGCAATATATTTTATTGCGTTACTGCAAGTTTACCACCATATAGCTCTGTGTGCTATTGCAAGTTTAACTCCATATATTTCATTGCCTTACTGCAAGTTTTACGTCATATATTTCATTGTGTTACTGCAAGTTTACCGCTGTAAATGTCATTGTGTTACTGTAAGTTTAACGCTGTATATTTCATTGCATTACTGTAAGTTTAATGCCATATAGTTCTGTGCGTTACTGCAAGTTTAACGCCATATGTTTCATTGCATTACTGCTAGTTTAACTCCATATATTTCATTGTGTTACTGCGAGTTTTACGCCATATATTTAATTGCGTTACTGCAAGTTTACCTCTGTATATTTAATTGCGTTACTGCAAGTTTAACGCCGTATATTTCATTGCATTACTGCAAGTTTAATGCCATATTTTTCTGTGCACTACTGCAAGTTTAGCGCCGTATATTTCATTGCGTTACTGCAGATTTAACACCACATAGTTTTTTGCGTTACTGCATTTACACATCTTTATTACAATTTGTTAATAAGCAACCCCCACCCCCATCCCCTCCCATCATGTCTGAGAGGACAGCAAGGAGAGGCAGGCGTTCCCATGGCACTGTAAGGGGGCCAGCAGCTTATGTGTCCATAGGCAAAGGTGGACGTGGTCAGTCCTCAGGCAGAGCATCATTTCCTCAATTTAGTGATGTTGCCTATGCTATCCAGCCACAGCATGCAGAGGAGATGGTAGACTGGCTTACTAAACTGTCCTCATCCTCCTCATTATTCTCATCCTCTGTGACCCAAGCAGAGACTAGCGGGCAGTCCCCTGCAGCTTCCAGAGTGGCTAAACCTGCCTCCTTGTCCACAGCTATTCCTGCCATAGCCCCAGCATCAGGCATGGAGGAGTCAGCAGAGTTATTTAAACAAAGCACCAGCCACTTGCTTCTTGACGATGCACAGCCATAACTCAATTCAGATGTTGGTTCTGAGGTTGAGGAAAGCAGGAACATGAGTCTACAGAGAGGGGAGAACACTGGTATACAAATTGGCATTCATGTTTCACAAGCCGCAGCATATTGCCACGTTGACTCCAGTGGTAATGAGGATGGAGGAGATGATGATGATGAGGTCACGGACTCAACTTGGGTGCCAGATAAAGCAGAGGAGGAAAGTGTGGGTGAGGCACAACCCTAAAGACGCAGCCATCATGGAAGAGTAGAGAGCAGCCACCCTATTCCATCACATTATGGAGCTGTTATCTCCCGGCTCATTTAACACATGTATGGCCTTTTTTAATACATGTGCAGCCGATCACATCTGTTGCTATTTGCAATCTTTGTCTCAAGTACATCAAGTGTGGCAAAAACAGTAACCATTTGGGTACCACATGCTTGACAAAGCATTTGACCTCCCATCACTCAACCTGTTGGCAAGAGCACCTAAAAGACACACAAAAGGAGCACAAATCTGTCCCTCCCTCATACTCCCCTCAGTCTGTCGCTGCTATACCTCATGACTTCTCAGCAGCCTCCACTGATAGGGATGATGGTATAGCGCAGGGTGTCCCAGGTCCTTTCTGCACATCTGCCAGCAACACACCACCAGCTGTAGACTATAGCCGGCTAATTTCTCTGCCCCATCTGCTTCAGTGGAAAAAAAATACAGTCCCTGCCACCCATATTCCCAATGCCTAAATGCAAGCTTGTCAAAGATGCTGACTCTTCAACTTCTGCTTTTCTGCCTGGTGGATTCTGCCCCTTCCGTAAATTTGCAGAAAGTGCTGTACCAAAATGGCAGGTTCCCAGTCTCTATGTATTTTCACGTAAGGCCATTCCTGCTCTCTACCATCATGTGCAAGGCAATGTTGTGGCATCGTTAGGCAAGGCAGTTAGCTGCAAAGTCCACATTACTGCTGACATGTAGTCCAACAAGCATGGGCTGAGACAATATATTTTGTTCACAGCACACTGGGTAACTCTGCTTGCAACTCGGAAGGATGCAGGACAGCCCCATGTCTCCATATAGCTGGTGATGATGCCAGATTTATCATCTCTACCCTCCTCCTCCTCCATGGCCTCCTCTGCTGAATTGTCCTATAAACCTCAAGTACCCCCTAAGTGTTCAAAGGGCTATTCAATGAGTCAGGCTTGCAGTGCTTCAGCTTGTCTAGGGGACAGGAACCACAATGGAGCAGAGATTCTTGCAGCTCTGCAGGGACAGACCCAGAGGTGGTTCACACCATACCAGCTGCAGCCAGGAATGGTGGTGTGTCATAATGGCACAAACCTCCTGCCCGCCCGTGTCCTCAATTTGGTAGTTTGGTGTTTTCTAAATAAGTACCCAGGGTTGAAAGATCTACTAAAGCAGGTCAGAAGAGGCAGTAGCAATTTTAAGCGATCATACACTGCTCGGTTGCCTGAAATTCAACAGGAATTCCACCTGCCCATAAGCCACCTGACTTGTGACATACCCACAAGGTGAAACTTGACTTTGGCAATGCTGCAGCGGCTGAATGTGCAGCAGAGACCCATCAATGAGAACCTGTGTTGAGTACGGCACAATGACAGGCCCCGGCCAGCTATGCTTTTTTCCCCCATGCCAATAGCTGCTCATAAAGGATACATGTACTGTACTGTCACCATTTGAGGAGGCCACAAAGATGGTGAGCCGTGACAATTAAGGCATCAGTGACACAATCCAACAATGTTGTGTTCCTGCTGGAGCAGACTCTGCATGGCATTATGGACAAGGCTCTCGAAGCAGAGCAGCGGGAAAAGAGGAGGACTTAATTTCCTCTCAAAGCCCACTTCATGCAGACACCATTATTCTTATGCCACAGAACACACAAAAGGAGAGAGAGGAGAAGGATTCTGGCAGTTTTGGAGGCATTGAAGCAGAGGAAGACATCTATAAAACAGTAAGAGTTGGTTTTACATCCCCAGAACCCTTGGGAGTAGTACATGGCTGGCAGGAGCCAGATACTGTAATCCTCAGTGACCAAGATGAGTCTGCTTCTCATGCCTCCGCAAATTTGCAGTGCATGGGTTCCCTCATGTTTCAAAGCCTGCAAAAGGATCCAAGAATACGTGGCATAAAGGAAAAGGATTACTATTAGTTGGCAACCATCTTTGACCACTGTTATAAGGAGAAGGTCTCAGAACTCATCCTGTTCCCACAGAGAGTGCAGAAGATGAAATCTCTTGAGGACACCTTAAAGAGAAGTTTATCAAATGCTTTTCCTGACTCTGGTAAGTTACAGTGTCATAGAAAACATTGTTTTGAGGCTTCTGTTGGTCAAGTGAGTAATGGTGATGCATTTCTCACTTTTTTTAGTCCTTGCTGCCCAGGGCTGTCAGCTTCCATATCCCATCAACAGCGTCTACATCACATGGTAGACAATTATCTAGGGGCGAAAACAGAGATGAAGAGCTTTCCAGTCAACAATCCACTGGCTTACTGGGTCATGAGAATTGACCACTGGCTAGAACTTGCCCAGTATGTTATTGAGCTGCTGGGCTGCCCTGCATCCAGTGTGCTTTTTGAATGGGCATTTAGTTCTGCTGGAGGTTTTGTTACTGATCATAGAATGTGTCTGTCTACAGACTCCATGGACCGTCTGACTTTTATAAAAATGAATCGGCCCTGGATTACCAGCAGCTATGAAGCCCCTGATGCCGATGTCATCGATTATCTGTTTTTGGGATGTGGAATCTCTGCAAGACTTCTAGGCTGCCTAGTGTTGTGGGTGTTGATTTCACCGGGAAGAATGTTTTTCCTGAAGGTTTCATTAGCCCCTTTTAACACTCAAAGACCAATTTTTCCGCACCTGTTTGACAAGTGCATATCATTGCAATTTTTGACAGCAAGGCGAATTCTTGCTTTTATCAAGAGTACCTCTATAGGGTTATGGTGTGAAGGCACCACCGACACCCAAAGAACAATTTTTCTGCACCTGATACTTCTATCCAAAGCCTGTGGTAGAGACACCAGAATGTATCCAAAACATCTCTAATCTTGTTCCCAGTGCATTACATTGTGGCCTCATTATAGAAACTGGCTCACCAAGTTTTTGCTTACAAGATAGAGAAAGCTTGCAGGGAGAATGTAATTTTTTGGGCTTTTTGAAATTGAATTATTGCCGCATCAGCTTCAATACACAGTACAGATGTGCCAATTTACAGGTGGACTAAGGGGACACCCCAGGCACTATATTGAAAGAAAATTTTCATGTTTATGCTTTCACTTTAAGCATCACTATATCACTGCTCATTTGAGATTAACTTTTTTTACAAACTTTTTTTCATTGATATATGTCCCCCAGGGCAGTACCCAAACCCCCGTAACCATTGCATGCCCAATTACTTGCATATAAGCCTTCAAAATGGGCACTATTGATTTTTCCCGTTCAGGTCCCATAGACTTCAATGGGGTTTGTTATTCATTTCCCAACTTTTGCAATGTTCGAAATGTTCTGGTGCGAACTGAACAGGGAGTCATTCAGCCCATCCCTAGTAAATAAACCTGTATATATCATTGGACATAAACAAAAAGCTCTGCATACCACAGAGTACTGCTACTATATACGACATATTCTGAAATAATGTTAACCATTTCACAGTGATTGTCAGTGAATGGGAACCAGATAAATATCCCTGACTGACAGGGAGTGATCACCATAATCCAATAGTTCTTATTTTGCCTGTTTTAATATTATTATATTATGACCATACTCTGTGATCTGTTATGATGTGTAAGTCATGAACGAACATTCAAGGACAAAGTAATTTGTAATTCTCTCTGGTTTATGAAATAATAGCTGTATGGTTTTCAATGTGTAAAATGTTAAATTAAAAATGACTTATTTTAGGACAATTCATATCCTTAAAAACCATTTAGGCTTCTTGGTCTTACAATATCCCTTAATTATGAGTTTTAGTTGCTTCAAGCAATTCTTTATGATAGACTAAAGTATCTTAAAATGTAAAAACTTCAGAAACAGAGCATGACAAATTAGGCTGACAGTTTTTCAAATATTATTCAAAGAAGTTACCAGAACCTTCCTTAATTATGCTTTGTCTGGTCTCTGCACTGTAAAATGTATCTTTTGTACCCAGGGAATTTTGCCATTCTGCTAAACATTTTAAGTTGGATTTCCTTTTCTTCCCTAAATTATATAACTTTCTTCCTAGGAAATAGAGAGCAAAACTCAACCATCACATTCCTAGATAGTCTTTCCTGAATGCAGAAAATACGGTATAATTATTGTTCAGTTTTTTATTGTACAAAATGACATTAAAATTCTTTAAATGTAGATCGTTTTTGGAAGCTAATAGCTATTTATTTGATTATCTCCTGATATAATGATATCATTGGGAATTTGCTGCAGGTGTCTGCCCCCCTCTTACCCTCTGAGGGTGTCCTAAGCATGATATTTTGCAAGCCTTATCGGTTCAAACTCTTTCTACCCTTGGGACACAAATGGTCATGGAACCTCGGGGATCATCCAACGTTTTTTTTTTTAAATAATTCTGGTCTGGAGAACCCATTTCACCTTCCAGTGGTGAAATATACCTTGTATATATGAAATTGAATTTATGATGAAATCATTTATTTTGATAATTAAGATGTTAAAAAATATATCTCTTTAGAGCAAACCAGTCCCCTGAAGAAGACCACATGGGTCGAAAAGGCATCAGGGCATCATCACAACAGACATATGACGTGTGATGCTGTATTTTTGTGTTTGCATTTCTGTATTGTGGAATGTTTTTATTATCCCCTAACCAGAGCTCATATTTTAACTGCAGCATGTTGTTGAACCTATATTTTCATAAATAAGTATTTTTATACAATCTCTTTTGAATCCACCTGTATGGCTGCTTTAAAACCCCTTAGGGAAACTTTCCCATATTGCTTGTTCCTGGGTGTGCAGCCCCCATACCTCTCCTATGTGTGTCTTCCCCATGCTATAGCTATTTACTTTGAACTAAGAGTATCCACATTCATTTATTTCTTTGTGTTTTTTTTAACAAAATTTTTTTAGAATTTCAGCACTTCTAAATATTTTTATAAAATGCTGTATTTTCTATAAATCAGGCTGGCCTTCATTTTTTGAAAGGATATGAAAAGTGTAAAGGTTTATAGTGAAAGTGGCAGAGCAGTTGTTTGCATGGAACTGAAAGCTGAATGTTTGTCAATGAACCCTGCTGAAATTAAACAAAGAAAATATTACCTAATAGTCTTGCAATGCATTTGAAGCACTGTGTAGTCTGCTGTTTGAACAGAAGGTGGATGAATAAAATATATTACTATACTATATATATTAATATGTTCATGAGCAGTTGCTGTACTTTGGTGAGGAAATGTAAGACTTTCTAAACGAACATATTGTTTTAATGCTTATTTAGCTGGTAAAGTAAAAAAATACTAAAATAGATATTGCTAGATTCAAATTGAAGCTGGCCATACATTATATAATTTTCTTATTCAATTTCCTTTAGACTTACCTTCAACTATGTACAGTAGTGCAAGGGCCTGCCTGTGTCTGATTGCATACAAATTTAAACTGCTTAGGTTTGACCTCATATTATATGGTTTTGGTAAATCTAAAGAAAAATTGTACAAGAAAATTGTATAAAAGTATGGCCAGCCTAATTCTGCCTAAATCGAATGTCCAGCACCTGAACTAAGCTTCCTAATCATGAGGATATTATAGGTGGCTTTAGAGGTGGTACATTGTAGGCATAAAAGCAATCGTAAAATCAGATGAATTTTGTAATCCATTCTAACTGTCCTGTTTATGTGTAGTACATCTGCTCACAGAGCTTGGGCATGCAAAAGTGCTATACCAAGCAAAGAGCACGTACATGAATGGTGTAGTGGTCTGATTTGATTTATCTTTTTCACTAAATCAAGGCAAATTGTAGGAAATGTGGCAACTTCTGGTCAATTTGGCAATATGCATGCATCAATTGGGAAGGTGAAATTAAGGTGGTCTTTAACTCCTTCCTATGCACAGTGTGTATGTAAATGATTCTCAGCATAGGGCATTGTTCTGAGAATATGTTTATAAGTATATTGAGAGCCAGCAAGCAACACTTTAGAAGGCTGATGGCTCTCAATCCCAGCTGTCACTGACAGCTCAGGTACCCACTGATGATCGGGAACCACAAATGCCCTATACACACGGGCGGACATTCCGACGACAAAATCCGTCTGATTTTTTCAGACAGATTTTGGCCCAAACTTGTCTTGCGTACACACGGTCGCACAAAGTTGTCGGAAAATCCAATCGTTCAGACCGAGGTGACGTAAACCGCGTAGGACGGGACTATAAAGAGGGCAGTAGCCAATAGTTTTCGTCTCATAATTTATTCTGAGCATGCGTAGCACTTTGTCCGTCGGAATTGTCTACATACGATCGGAATTTAAACAATCAGATTTTGTTGTTGGAAAATTTTAGATCCAGCTCTCAAACTTTATGTGTTGGGAATTCCAACGGAAAAAGTCAGATGGAGCCCGACAACACAATCCGATCGTACATTTTTCCATTGGAAAGTCCGACCGTGTGTACAGGGCATAACGGTGCACATTTCGGAGATATTTACAATACAAACAAACAATCGATGGAAGTTTACTTCCACTTTAAGGAATAAAAATATATATATTTAAAAAAAAATTCCATGGTGAGCCCCGAGGGCCGGGATCGATCTGATTGCGAGTGTGGCTGAAATTGGCCTAGTGCGGCCGAAAGTGGCTGAGTGCGGCTGCGGCCGAAAGTGGTTGAGTGTGGGCGAAAGAGGCCGAGTGCCATAGCGGCCAAAAGTGGCCGAGTGCAACCAAAAGTGGCTGAGTGCCATAGAGGCCGAAAGTGGCCGAGTGCCATATAGGCCGAAAGTGGCCGAGTGCAGCTGCAGCCAAAAGTGGCCGAGTGCCATAGTGGCCGAAAGTGGGCGAGTGAGGCCAAAAGTGGCCGAGTGTCATAGCAGCCGAAAGTGCCCGAAAGTGGCTGAGTGCCATAACAGGTCCCACCTTCTGGAGCCTGCAGCACCAATGCCAGGGCCACGGGACGTGTGAGTGAAATGACATCCATCTTAGCCTGCAGGCTCCAGAAGGTGGGAACACCACATCCCCGCTCAGGCGGGCAGCTCTCCTCCTCTGCTTGGCTCCTCTGACAAGTGACTGACTGCCTGCTGTGACCACACACCAGGGCTGAGCTGAGGTGGTAGGTCAGACAGTGTGTGTATGTATGTCATTGTCAGTGTATGTAGGTCAGTGTGTGTAGGTCAGGCAGGTCACTGGTCAGTGTATGTAGGTCAGTGTATGTAGGTCAGTGTATGTAGGTCAGTGAGTGTATTTAGGTCAGTGTATGTAGGTCAAGCAGGTCAGTGTATGTAGGTCAGGCAGGTCAGTGTATGTAGGTCAGGCAGGTCAGTGTATGTAGGTCAGGCAGGTCAGTGTATGTAGGTCAGGCAGGTCAGTGTATGTGGGCCAGGCAGCTCAATGTATGTAGGTCAGTGTATGTGGGTCAGGCAGGTCAATGTATGTAGGTCAGTGTATGTAGGTCAGGCAGGCCAGTGTAATGATCAGTGTTAGGCAGGTGTGTTTAGTTTAGTGGTCAGCATTGATGAGCACTGTTAAGTCACACAATCCCACCGCCACGCCACATACAACACCCCCCCCCCCCCCCAGTTCTTGGTCTTTTTGCCACCTAGCATTGCCCCTGGAGGAAGAATGGCTGCTGAGGATTGCAGAAGCTCCTTGTAAATCATAATTTTAGGAGCTGCAAGTCAAGGTGGTTTGGTTATCCTATAGAGGTGCAATGAATCAGGAGAGCAGCACACCAATCTTGATGGAAGATTAGAGCTGTAACCCTCTCTTGCTAACATTTTTTTTTAAATCAGCCTTTTATCACTTGTGGGTGAGACCAGATAATGAATGAGATAAAAAAAGTTGGTGTTGGTTCACAGTGTATGGTTTGTAGTATGCCACATTTCCCCATTTGCTTTGCTATAGTTTAAACAATATGGTTTAAGCAGCAATTAAAACCCTCTGCATTGGTGTTTGTGCCAGCAATGATGACCTCAGCATGTTTCGGGAGACAGTAATAACCCTAGCCAGCATTAGGGTCAAAGATGATAAACCCCAAGCAATAGGCCCTGTCAAGTATCAGGACCAGCAGTGATAACCCCTAGCAAGTATCAGGGCAAGCAATTAAAACCCCCAGCAATAACCCCCAGCAAGTGTCAGGGGGAACAATAACCACCAGCAATAACATTCCAACAATAACCCCCCCAGCATTTGTGTTCAGTAAGTTCACCTACCTAAGTACTCACTCCAGTGAAGCTGCCTCTCTCCCACACTGCTGCTGCAATTGTAATACACCCGACAGAGCAAAATACATTTGCATAGCACAGCACGTTTTTTTTTTTGCAAAGGGCCAAGAGGGTTGCTGATAAAGTTACTATGGGGTGCTTGATAAAAAATTGGGGGTGCTACAACACATCCAAACATCCCCACCACCCTCCCCCCAATATCGCCAGTTCAATAGCACATATGCTGATGATATGTGTGGTGGTGTTTTTTTATGTTTCATGTTGAGTTTTTTTTTTTTTTAAGACACATTGGGGTTTATTTACTAAAGCCAGATCCAATTAAAATTAAAAAAGAGCGTTTTTGCTTGTACCTAATTGGGTGATAAAATCAGCAGAGCTTCCCCTCATTTCAGATCTTCCCCTCAGATTTACAGAAACAGCACTTCCAAGTGCACTTTCAAGTGCACTTGTAGTGTACTTGTAGTGCAGAGTGGATTTTCCTTTAGTTACTCAACCCCCATTGCTTTTTATTTTACCAAATATGTGTTGTGATGCGATAAGGTGCTGCCTGCCATATTTTTTTCAGAGCACACCAATGAGCACTTTTGTCATGAACTGACAAAATAGAAAACAATACATTTTGTCCATGCATTGGGACCACACCAATACATGTGATGTGGACAAGCACTAAGTCTTGATTGGCTCTTAGAGTTTATTAAAGGTGCATCTACAGTATACTATCTCATAGAGAAAAATTCTGGAGACTGCATTTTAACACTGCTGTTCTAATAATATAAGAATCAGTAACCAAAGAGTGGCAAAGAAAGGTTAGTAAAATCTCTATTTAAGTTCCATATGGTGTGTTAATTACAGATCCAGATGGTATTTATTTTCTCCTGCAGAGCAGAGCTAATGTAAATATATGATGAAATGCGCAAAGTTACAGTAACTGTTAAAGAGTAACAACAATACATTCTCTGCCCTAGCAGATAAACCTCAGAATAATTACAGAGCTTTTATTTTGTAACCCCTATATAACCAGGTCCAGATTTTTTGGAATGCATATTTATTACTGAAACAGTGACAACAGAATTAATGAAAACATAGATTATTATAATATAGGGTTCATATAGCGCCAACAGTTTGCACAGCGCTTTACAACATTAGGGCAAACAGTACCATTACAATGCTTATACAGACAATACCAAAATACAGATTAAAGCAGAATTGTAGCCCCTTTATGGCTAGTTTACCTAGCTTAACCTCCCTGGTGGTATTCCCGAGTGTGGCTCAGGGTTAAATTTCAGTACCATTAACAGTAACCCAGAGCCACACCCAGGATTGCATCTCAGGATCCCGGTGCAGTGTACTTACCTCGTGTTCTTCGCCCGATGCATGGGGGCAGATCCCGGCAACAAATTCATAAAAAAATACAAAATACATAACACATACAGTACACTGTAATCTTACAGATTACATTACTGTACCAAATCATTTCACTGGACATAAACACCCTTTTGTCCTTAAGGCTTTGTCCGGTGCCCTGCATGCAGTTTTATATTATAAATACTGTTCTGCCTGGAAACTTTAGATTGTCCATGGCAAGCAAAAAGTGTGCCTTTATGTCAAAAAGGGTTTTAGACCAGCTAGAAAACAGCGATAATAAATTAGAACACTTGCAGAATTGAGCGATAGGGAATCGTGAAGAAATAAATTATATTATTATTTGTTATAATTATTTATAGTTATATTATTATTATATTACAATTTATGATTTAGTGTTTCAAATTTTATCATACCCGGGATGTCTAAGCCCTTGTACACACGGTCGGAGAATCCGTCGGAATGTGTCCTATCGGACCGTGTTGTCGGATAATCCGACTGTGTGTGGTATGCATCGGACTGATTCCGTCAGAATATCCGTCAGACCCAATTTTCCAACTTGTTGGAAATATTTCCCGACCAACTGGTTCGATCGGACATACTCTGATGTGTAGAGAATCTTGATCGGACCAAGTGCCACGCATGCTCAGATCAAATTCCTACATCAAAGCTATTGGCTACTAGCCTGAACGTAGTCCCATTGTAACGAAATTATGTCATCATGTTCTGAATGATCGGATTTTTCGACAACTTAGTCCGACCGTGTGTATGCAACAGTTTCGGACAAGATCCGACGGACAAAATCCGATGGATTTGGTTGTAGAAATCTCCGACCGTGTGTACAGGGGCTTATAGACTCTTGTTTGGACAGGTGTAAGTGAGTTATTATTAAGAATTACAGGCCTAAAATATAAAAATGCCAAATTTCTATGCAAATCAATGTACCGATTTGAGGCGCAAAAATCTGACATAATCATACCGCCAGGATAGCTACAAGATATTCAACTTCATCTATTATTATATAGGATTTATATAGCGGAAATATTTAGCCCAGTGCTTTACAGCATGAGGGCAGACAGTGCAATTACAATACAATTCAATGCATGAGGAATCAGAGGGCCCTACTCATTAGAGTTTAAAATTAGGATTCAAAGCTTATCTAATTATCCAGGCCCTGATCTATGACTGCATTTGAAAGTCCTAGAAGGATCCTAATACACAATGCAATTGACCACATAATGTCCCCTCAAGTAGCTTGGGGGAAGATGAAGATGATATAGTGTGGTTATATTCAATATATCTCTTCACCAGACCTGCAGCATTGCTACTACTCATATGCAGGACAGTATGGCTTGTAGTGCTTTAGCTACACAGATGCTCCACACTGCCAGCAACGTTATCAATTGTGACTGATGTGCATGAAATAACCAATACAAAATATTCTTGTTGATCAATTAACAGTCTTAATAATACAGCGTAAGACCTGGTTCACAGTGGTGTGCCTTTTAAATCGTTCTAGTTCGGCATGATTTCAAATCTGCAGATCAGTGCGATTTGCACCTTGTTTAATAGAAGTCTATGCAAGTCGCAATGTAATCGGAAAAATAGTGCAGGAACTTTTTTCAAAGTCGCTGCGACATGAGTTTTGGCAATTTAAATGGTTTCATTGGGGTTGCTTTACTACAGCTGGAGCACTCGGAATCTAGTGCAGCTGTGCATGGTAGCCAACCAGCTTCTAATCTCAGCTTGTTCAATTAAGCTTTGACAATAAAACCTTGAAGCCGATTGGTTTCTATGCAGAGTTGCAACAGATTTTGCACACTACAGTTTTAGTAAATAACCCCATTGGCTGCAATAGGGTGCGACACTTCGTGTGATTTGGAACTGTCATATCACGTGTGAACGGGGGCTAAAGAGAAGAACCTATATCAATCAAATTTGTAGCCATCTAGGTTACTTTCTAGCAGTTATAAAAAGCACATGGGGTGATACCGATTTCTTTGTGAAGAGTTCTATGTTAGCTTATTATATATTCTGTAGCAGGTCATCCATCTGGGACTCATGATTTACCCAAAAGTCAACCGTATTTCATTCATCTAGCTGTATATCAAGAGAGGAACCTAGAAAAAAAAATCTTGAGTTACCAAATTTTTTCCCTAATAAAGACTTCCCCGCAAATACTATAGCATTGGACGTTTTATCAAATTCTCTACTCTGTCTTTTCTCTGTATGAATGAATAAAGGCATCCTGAAATGAGCTGTTTTGCAGTGCTTTCTCTTCAGAAACTCCATAATATGAATCATGCAGCCTTCTAAACTATTCTCCTGAAAATGTCAGTTGCCTGCCTGTAATGCTGATCTACTATGTCACAATGGCAACTGTAAACTTATTTTTACTCTCTTTAGGTACCTATAAATAACCATTTAACCACTTCCAGACCAGCTCATGACAATATACATTGGCACTTTGAAGAGGGATATCATTATGGCAGCAGCTAGCTACCATAACCCCAGTATCCTCTTCTTCAGTGAGCGGTCCGGTTTCAGATAAAAGTGGTCTCAGTAGCGGATTCGCCGTGAGATCACTTTTAATCAGCAGCGGGAGAGGCCACCCCCAACACTCTGTGTAGCCCTCCACCGCTAACCGAAGCCGCCGACAGCAGCGAAGGCAATCGGATCCTTCTCCCTGTTAGGTATGAAGATGAGTGAGAGGAAGATGGCCCTCACCCATCTCCATACCATTACAGGGCGAAAGCGAGTTGAAAACATCACTTCCACCCATAGCTCTTAGCCCTTGTACACACGGTCGGACATTCCGGCAACCAAATCCGTCGGATTTTGTCTGACGGATTTTGTCCGAAACTGTTGCATACACACAGTCGGACAAAGTTGGCAGAAAATCCGATCGTACTTAACGCGATGACGTTATTTCGTTAGGACGTGAATACGTTCAGGCTAGTAGCCAATAGCTTTGGTCTAGGAATTTGATCTGAGCATGCGTGGCACTTTGTCCAATCGGAATTCTCTACACATGATTGGACAAAGTCCGATCGGATCATGTTGTGGGAAAATTTTATAGCCCAGCTGGAAAACTTGGTCCGTCGGATACTCAGACGGAAACAGTCTGATGGAGCCCACACACTGTCGGATAATCCGACAACACGGTCCTATCGGACATTGTCCATCAGAATGTCTGACCGTGTATACAAGGGCTTAAAGGGACATTTATTTATTTATTTTTTATTGCCGAGCTCACGTGCAGAAGCGACCACATATGTGAGTAGCACCCACATATGAAAACAGTGTTCAAACCACACATGTGAGGTTTCACCGCGATCATTAGAGCAAGAGAAATAATTCATATAACTCAAAACATTCAACCTGTAGAATTTTTTAAACGTCACCTATGGAGATTTTTAAGGGTAAAAGTTTGTCGCCATTCTATGCAATTTTGAAGCGTGACATGTTGGGTATCAATTTACTCGCATAACATTTTCTTTCACAATATAAAAAAAAAATGGACTAACTTCATTGTTGTCTTATTTTTTAATGCACTTGAAAGACCACTGCGCAAATACGATGTGACAGAAAGTACTGTAAAAACAGCCATTTTATTCTCTAGGGTGTTAGAAAATTATATATATATATATATATATATATATATATATATATATATATATATAATATGTTTGGGGGTTCTAAGCAATTTTCTAGCAAAAAAAAACTATTTTTAACTTGTAAACACCAAAATTTCAGAAAGAGGCTCGGTCCTTAAGTGGTTAATGTTCTAATTTGTTGTAGCACTTTCACACATTATTTTTTTGGAAAGGATTCCAGAAAATACAGTTGCTAATTGTGAAGAAACCCCTAACATCTGCACTCCCCCAAACATCTGGCATGATCCACATCTAAAAAGTCATCTTTCTCTATGTGTCACAGATTGTCACCTGGTCAGGAAATAAAACATATTGAGGCTGGAGGTGTGAATAATAAAAACAAGTGAAAAGAAAAAAAGAATAACATTGGAGTCTTTATTAGCCAATCAAAATTCTTCTTTAATTTTTGTCCGTACAAATATGAAAGTGAACCTGACTGGTTGTTTGTGGCCACAATGGTGGCAATGGTTTTGCACAGAATAGTTCCTCCTCTTCTCGGGTCCCCCCCCTTAGTGCTCCTCCCCTCTACCGAATGCCCAGCATAGCAAGCTACTTCCTATTGGGGCACTTGTGCAAGCTTGCATCCGAGCCGCACTACGTGTGTGTCTATTGACACATAGCGCATGTCTTGGCCCTGCCCAATGCTCCCTCTCCACTGGCTGTGATTGCCAATGGTCTATAAGGAGGGAGAGAGCGAAGAGAGGGAAGTAATAAAGATCAGACACAGGTAAGTATTTAGGGGGGCTAGAGTGAGCTTCAGCCTTTAGAACCACATTAACATTTTTCACAATTTTTACTAGCAGTAGGTGCAAGTTCTTATTTCATCAATAAGAACCCAAACATAAAATATATAGGTTGCGCTCCATGATACTTCCAGATCGCAGTACTTAAGCTAACCTCACTGGCAACAACTTCTAACTGATATATGTAGCTGGGATACAGGCCAAGTATCAGGCTGATGTCAGGTAGGTATTATTCACTGTGCAGGGAAAAGGTCAGGGCTGCATCAAACAAGTGGAAAGAAGAAAGAAGAAAACTAATATTGTTTCTACCAGAGTAGCAGAAAAATATATTTGAAATCAATAGACAAACTGAGTGGTTGCCAGATAGAGAGGTGAGGATCACAAATGCAAACTAGGTTATTAATAGTTTAACAGGTAAGGCTATAAATCCAGTGCTACAGAAATAGCTAACCTTTTGTCAGGGACTGTCCCAGTATACAGAACAACATTTTATTTGATGCTTTATTAGTGAGTGTGGAGACATTAGGACTAACAAGTCCTAATAACAAGCTTGTTGTGGGCAGTGAGCAGTAGAAAATCATCCACACAAAATTGTCCGTTTTTTTTCTGATACTAGCCTGGTTCAGTATTGGTATATAATTAGCAAGGATCAATTTGTTACACTATAGGCAGCGCCAGCTCTGGACTATCATACCATATGTTTCCAGTATGATGATTCTGGTTTATCACACAGATAGTTAAAGGCACAGTAGAATAGATATTTCCCATGTACAACATAGTACAGCATTTTTAAAAATGTAATAAAAATAAATAAAAAATCACACTGCAATATATAACTGCAAAGCCAGCTACAATTATTGAACCTTCACTAATTTTGACTGATGCCTGCCCATTATTTGTATTTTAATTTTAGACTAGAGTATAGAGGTTTATACTTTATTGCATCAAGTCAGAGGGTTCCACAGTGTTCTTTGTGCTAAATGGATTTCCTGATTTATTTTCTTCCATTGTATACTATTGTGAATGTGCCAGCTACCGATGAGTCTGTTTCTATACTTCTTGAAGTTTTCATAAACATAGCACAAATATCAGAGGTCTTCTTCTCAATATGCAAGATGTGGGATAGAAAGAGAAGACAAGGCTCTCTATGAAAATGTTTCCTCAAACTTTTTTAAGCTTAGTTCTATTTAATGTGACAATCCCAAGTCTGAGGGCAGCCAAACATAAAACTATAAATCATATTGGTATTTCAGTAATTTGTGTAAAAACATAAAAATAAAGTGTTATATCAACTTGAAAAAATTCCTCTTTAAATATCTTCCTTTTTTTTTTTTTCATGTTCCTCATTTAAAGTCTTTGTTTCTAAAGCAGTATTCAGATAAACCATTTTATTTTTAACTAGTCCTGTTAAACTCAGGAAGTTAAAGAAATCAACTCTCAAGGCAAGATTTGGTATCTGGTGATGGATCCACATAAAGGTCAGTGGTTTCAGAAAAAGATCTGCATGACCCTTGTTGATCAAAAAATTCCACCTTTGCTTTCCTGAAGAAGTTACTGTAAGCCACTGATTGATTCCAGTTATCATTTGCCACTCCTGTGTATCTATGCATATCATCCAAAGAGGGCACCCAGCAAAAGTTCTTATGCCGCATACATACGACCGGACTTTCCGGCAGACTAGGTCCGACGGTCTTCCCGACGGTCTTTCGTCAGAGTTCCGATGGACTTTCTGAACGAATGGACTTAGCCACACATGAACGGACTAAGTCCGTTCAAAATTCCATTAATTTTGAACGTGATGACATAAGACGGGACTGATAAAGGAAGTACAATAGCCAGTAGCCCATTACTTCCCTTGTGTCTTATTTGGTCCGTCGGACCAGCATACAGACGAACAGTTTTCCTAAAAAAATTGAGTCCACTGGACAGATTTGAAACATGTTCTAATTCTAGGTCTGTCTGATTTTTTTAACAAAAAACTATTGGATTAGCCCACACATGATCGGATTGTCCAACGGACTGATTCCGTCGAACCTAGTCTGCCGGAAAGTCCGGTCGTGTGTATACGGCATTAGAGTTCAAAGTGGTATTTTATTGATCCTACAAATGACAGCAGACAAAATACACAAGACAACCAATGCATTTTAGGGGCTCCGAAATCGAAACTTTGGGCTCTAAAAAATAAAAATAAAACACTAGATGTCTGCTGCACCTGGAACAAAGCTCCTGGAAAAAAAAAATCAATCCAACCAGGAGAATAATCTTTTAAAAGCTTCTTATATCAGTAGCAGAGCAGCAGACTTTTCTAAATATAAGGGGTCCATATCCATTGCCCCATCTTCATCTCTCCTTGGGACATCTACCCTCCTCTGTACTTGTCAGAAATATGGTAGTGTCATGCAATGAAGCCAAACATTTTATTGTAAGGACGTCAGGATTATACAGATGGTCTATAATGCAACATCTCGTTTTCTAATGTGTCCTGGTAAAATTAGACTTTTTGCCATGGAGTAAAGTAATTTCTCTGCCTGATTGTTCTTTAGCATCATAAAAACACCCCCCATAATATTTGACCAAATCCCCATATAATAAACATCCAGTGTCAAATGACTGTTCAGGAAGCAAAGGCTAAAATACACAGTCCTATAACCTTGCACTTTAAAGGCTCACTTTCAGTATGTTATACCTTACACGCATATAGAGCAGATTGGTTGCCATGCGTTGTGGAAATGCTTTGCCTGACATTGCCACAATGCATTTTCCATGCATTATCTTGCTCTGCTTGAGGCTCCCTTAGACTAAGCACATTGTTCACAATCATGTACCACTTAAAAAACCTAAAGCAATAACACATTTTTTACAAGATTTTTACAGCCTTGACTTCGTTAATCCCTATTCATTACAAAAACTAACCCAGTTGTACACCTGAACTTTTGTCAGCTATATATATATTTTTTAAATATTTGCATTAAACCAGCAAATAAACTATTTTAAGGTTTCTGATAAACAACCCTGCTTATTTTATTAAAATTCAATTCAAGATGTAATTAACAGATTGTGAGATGAAATTAGTTTTATTATTTTAATATACACATCATGTATTAACATAGTGTGATTTCTTGGTTCTTTGAGGTTTGGAAATTTTACACTGATACGGGAAGGATTAATCCTCAGAAATAAATTGTAAATAACCAGTAAAATCACTCACTAGGAATCTCTCTGCCACACTAGGATTATCACATGAAATATGTTGAAGGTCTATGTAATTGTATTCTGTAATGCAAATGTGGATCCCCTGCTGTATCAAACATGTAAATTTACTTGGCTAAAGATGGAAAAAATACACCCTTTAAATACCATTCAAGATGAGCAATACACATTACAATTTTATCTTGTGCCTAATGGGTAAACTACTGTGAAGTATGGTTACATGTTTAATGTTACCCCTATTTAAGCCTTTGATTTTGGTAGGTTAGTTAATTCAAATAAAATTTGTGAAGTTGAGCACTTTCAAGAAAAGGCATAGGAAAACCTAATTTAACCTAGAGTGTCTCTTTTATTCTTCTGTTATTCATTTGAAGTGCCCTATCAGCTTGAACTGACCAACTTCAGTCATTTTTGCCCTTTTATTTTTTTCTCTAATGTAAACTGAAAATTCCCCGCTGTTCGTGATATTTTAGTGTTTAGCATCATTTAATGAGCAGGTATCATTAAACTTAAAAGGTCCTTCTCTCTGTATATCTCTGATTAGCCTGTGAAGGAACCAAAGCATTTTATAATTTATCCTTGCTACCTTGTTATATTCTAATATTTGACCATGTCTTGGTTTTGTATTGTAACTGAAAAAAAAAATATTTTCTGGTAAGGGGACTATAGATGTCCACAGTTAAAAAAAATTAGAGGGCAAATGTTTTACCATCTGTTTCATTCACACTTTTTTGATTTGAGACATTTATCACAAATACTGTACACTATTTTCCCCATACTCTGTGTCCTAAAATTTCTGTATTCATATAAAATTCATTTGACTACGCAAAAAATATATTTTTTAAATATGTTAGTACTGATTAAATTCTAAGTTATAAATGAAAAGCAAAGAAGAAAAAAAAGGGGGGGGGGGGGGGCAGACTGGCATCCAAATCTATTCCCAGCATATAAATCATACAGCTAATATTTGTGTGTCCAACAAGATTTTGCAGGGTGTGGTGAATCAATAATGTTTTGGTGCTTCTGCCTGTTTACTGTGCCTGATTTACTAAGGGCTTACTCACAGCAAAACACACTATGCTGCAACACACACATTATGCAGCTTATTTATTTTCAATGCACCTTAATGCAAAAAAATTTGTTCTGCACCATTTTTATTAGTGCAATGCAAGGCACCAAGCATATGCATCTGTGTGCTGCAGTGCACTTTTAACGCAAATGTGTTGCAGCGCACAGTGGATGTAGGTTGAGGTGCAATTACCATTGAAGGGCAGTTCATCTGCAGTGGGCTACTGTGCTTTGTGAGTAACATGCACTATAACATGTTTCATGATGCTTGTTATAACACGTATTGTGGTGTGAATGTGTCCAAGTGAAATAAAGAGCAGATAAATTGCTATGGTACACTTGCACTGTGGGCTTCTTTGAGTGAAATCACACATTGATGTTCAATGCATATTGTGCTGTCCTAGTTTAGCATGCACATTGAACTAACTGTATTTAACAAAAAATGGGGGGAAATGTCTGTGTGTCTTATGAAGCAAATATTGACCAGGCCCCAACCTCCTGTCACCTCCGTTTTAGAATACCGGGCTGGCTGGTTGGCTTCTCTGTGGCAGAAGCGAGGAGGAGTCCGAGTCAGTGGTGCAGCAGCGCCAAGCTAGCCTTTTAGTGAACAAGCATGGCCCGGCTGCATGGCTCAAGTGACACTGTGGGAGGAGCGAGTTCTGGCAGCCACGCTGCTGTGCTGTGTACGTGAGCTGCCTGGGCTGGACTGACTTCACTGCATCACACGAGGAATCTGAATTCCTGCAGATCAAACTCATCACTGTAATCTGTACATTAAGATTCATTATTTTTTATTATTCTCTTTATGGTTGACCTGGTTTGAGGAAAGGGGGGTACTTTGGAGGTGTGGCCGGGGGCTTTGGAGGCCTAATGTACTGACCACTGGCTAATATTCTGACAATTGGCTAACGCACTGACCACTGGCTAACTAAGAAAGTGATGTCAGTGATTATGAGCAACGGAGCTTCATAAATTCTGACACTAGCGATGATGATTTGGCTTTCCGAGAAAACTACAATAGTTCTCAAACCTTAAAGTCTCTCCTCATTTGTTAATGACAATGGTGATGGTTCTTAATGCCATTGTCGACTGCTGTTCACTTTATATGGTTGAAATATTATTCTGTTATATCTTATTAAATATTTTAGTACACCATTTGGTACAGAATATTTTTTTTCTTGCTTTCCTCCTCAAACCTAGGTGTGTCTTATGGTCAGGTGCATTTTATGGAGCGAAAAATATGTTAAATGAAAAAAAATAATAATAATAATAATAATGTGACTAGCTTACTATGCAATGAAATATGCATTTACAAAGAAGAGGATAAGGCAGAGTGTGCACTGATATGTATCTGGGGAAACCTGTTTAGAGGCATTATTGTGTACAAATGCAATGTTGTAGACACATTGGGCATATCTAGGCATGCACACTGTCATACCCCAAACACTACTTTTACTGCTTTATTTACAGGTACTTTAAACATCTTTACAACCAGATGTGATCAAAACCTAGATACCAAATATGTGTCAGTATGCAACAGTTGCCAAGATCAATTTGCCTACCTAAGTAATTTTTTATTTGAATACCTTTTTTTTTTTAGTGTACTGTTTTAGTACATTTCTTGCTCATGTTTTTATATAAGCTGAGAAATAAATAAAAATGTTTTTCTCATATATAATCTAACATTTTTAAAAATATTTTTTTTACATTTTTTTATTTATTTTTTTATTTATGGTCATGACTGAGACAAATGTGGATCATATAAACACACGACAAGACTTATAACACAAATAGACCTGAGGTGTGGCTTTGGTTGTCTGGTCGAGAAGCCAAGAAAAGGGGGCAAAAATAACCAGGTAGGGAAGTATATCTTTATTGGCTCTAACCTTATTGAGCAAGCTTGGAGAAGGCTTGGGCCATCTCCACTTGAGGCTTTGGAATGTATCTGGCGAAGCAGGTGGACTTCCATCTGCCTAGTTTCCTGAGTGCATGGTCTGATACTCCATTCTGCAATGCGGCTGAGGCTGCACCGATCCATAAGGAATGTTCTGAATACCGGCCGGGGTCAAGGCCTAAGTTGACCAGAAGGGCCTTAACATGCTTAATAAACTGGCTGCCACTCAGGGGGTTGACAGGAAAAGGCAGTAACAGGCTGCAGACTGACTGGCTGGGTAGGTGAAAGAGAAGCCGGTCAAGGATAGTTTCTGGGCACCAGACGTTGTTGCTCTGAAAGAAGTTGATGTCCACTTTGGGTCCGGTTTTTGCGTTTTGGAGACCGTAAGATGAAGGACATAATGGTTTGGCGAAGTGAGTCAGGAGGTGTCTTTACAGTATCTAGCTACTGGTGCCACCAGAGGTGAACTCGCTAGGCCGTAGAAAGACATAGAAGGCTAGGTAGATGGCCACCTGGATGACTAGGCTGGACAGAACCCCAAAGGGGGAATGTGTGAGGGTATCAGACAGACATGCCTCTAAAAATAGCGCTCGTGATGGGTAAGCGGTTGCCATTGGTTGTGGGTTGCTGCTTCTGGATACCACATAGGAGGGACTTTACTGTATGGGCCGTGAACACAGAGGGATCCCGTGAGGACAGGAAATGCTGAATGCCAGCTAGGTATAGCCTGATAGTGTTATGAGCAAGAGCCAGCTGTGTGTGGCAATACGATATAAAGGCTAGGACGTGTCTAACGTCATCTGCCGTGCGATAAGCCTTTAGTGTGTTGGGTGACGAGTGGTTGATGAGCTGGGTAGCGTTGCCATCTTCAATCCATTGTTAGTTGTGACCAAGGTGAGATAGAAGTAGTTGCTTGGTCGGCTCCAGGTTCCCACCTTATTGATGAAGTCGGCTGTAGCCTGGTTGTCTGTGGTGAACTGCACTATTTGACCTGTCTAAGTGTGGCCCCAGACTTGGGCAGCTGCCACGATATATAGCTTGAACAATGACTGAGTGAAATTAGGAATTTAGGCAGACTTCTGGAGGCTAGGGTCCGGCGAACCAGTGATGGGCATAAATTGCAGCAAAGCCTGTGGAGGCTGCTGCCATCTGTTACTACCTGTGGCGACTGAGCTGACCCTAATGGAACAAAATCGACATGCCGCTCCAGTTGGTGAGGAACTCATCCCACATTACTAAGTCTGCTATCGCTGCTGGGTCTAACCTGAGAACTTGGTCGTGGTCCTGTACTTGAGCAAGAAAGACCCAGAGCCATGAGATGAATGATCACCCCTGAGGAATAATCCTCATGGCAAATTGAGCATCTATGACAATGGCTGCGGCTGACTCTTAGTACACTCTCGTAACAGGGTACAGTCATGGATGACTGTCCTGTTACAGTTTGCCAGGAGGAAGGCTGGCCTGCATGGCGTGCGTGTCCCGAGGGATGCCTGGGAAGGTGATGGAGTGTGGCAGGCCCTCCAATTTATGTTCGGCTATGGCACGTTAAGTTTGTTAAATACCACTCTTAACCTGTCTAGGTCTGCTGGGGGTATGCCCAGCTGTATGATGAGTATAAAATCATTGAAGTAATCAATGACCATCTGACTGTGGACCTGGTGCGATAGGATCCATGTAAAGACCCAAAGGTCAACTTGGTGGCGAAGTAAAAAGAATTCCTCCATTCAGTGCCATGCCACCTCAAGAGGGATGGCTTGATAGGCAGGAGTTTGAATGAATCTGAAATGTCTGCTCTAGACCGCCAGGCGCCGGTGCCTAATTTAATGATGGCTTGGATGGCTTAGTCAACTGATGCCTGTATGAGGGAGAATTGACAGGCGCAGGGAGGAGCTGACTGTGTTCTATTGTGTAGAACACTGTAGAGTGAAAATTTAGAAAAATCGAAAGAGCGCATGGCAAACGAGGAGGTGACTGGCCAAGATTCTTTCCTAAATGTACATAATATAACTGGGTACTAACATTTATAGGTAAAGATGATTCAGGGAAAATCTGATTGTCTCTCTGGGATCAAGAAGGATTTTTTTTCCCCTGCTGTAGCAAATTATATTCTGCTTTTCTGGGGGATTTTCACCTTCCTCTGGAACATCTCTGGGTATAGCATTGGGTATATGGGATTGTATGATATTTTTTTTTTTTTTTATGGTTGAGCTAGATGGACGTGTCTTTTTTCAACCTGGCTAACTATGTAACTGATTGACACCCTAGTAGCAAGGTCCTGGTAAGGATCAAACTCAGTTGACCGGAAAACCTGAGGTGAGGGTGACATAAATGTCACATGTATATATTTATTTATACCTAAAATGAGCTGTCACACCCCTGTTATGAGACTGGCCTTGGAGAAGATGCAATCCCTATATGTATTTTTGTCCAACCTGGTGCAGAATAGAACCTGAACTTGACTGACCTAATAGAGAAATGACAGAGAAAACAATAAGCGGCTCGTATGAAAAATGCCACTGGAGATGAGTGACCGATTAAGTGCCACTAAAATGATGTGTGGCTGATAGTGTGAGACTGGGACTGTACTAGCAGCGATTGCAAGAAGTCTATGCTGAGATTAGGGTTGCCACCTCATCCCTTTAAACCCAAACACACAGGTTCTGAGGCTAATTTAATGCAGATAAGGCACAAAGTGGGTTTAATTACCAACCTTATTAGCTACAGAACCTGTGTAATCAATATGTGTTCAGTTTTAAAGGGATGAGGTGGCAACCCTAGCTGAGATGCATGCTTGAAATTATTGCAAGAAGTTTATGCTTGTATGCAAGTTTGCAACGAATGCAGAAGTTGTGTTTGGATGCGTGCTTGCAATGATCGAAAGAAGTTATGCTTGGATGCATGTTTGCAGTGATTGCAAGAAGCTGTGCTTGGGTGTGTGTTTGCAGTGACTGTTAGCCTTTGTACACACGGTCGGAGATTTCGACGGACCAAGTTTTCCAACTTGTCTATAAAATTTTCCGACAACATGCTCCGATCGGACATACTCTGATCATGTGTAGCCTACTCCGACGGACAAAGTGCCACGCATGCTCAGAATTTCCTAGACGAAAGCTATTGGCTACTAGCCTGAACGTAGTCCCGTCGTAATGAAATAACGTCATCACGTTATGTACAATTGGAAATCCAATACAAATCAGTGAGCAGTGCATCCGATACGAATCTTTGCATCACTAATGCAACTGGATTAGAATCAGACTATGGTCAGTATGAAAAGAATGGAACCGACGCAAATTGATTGTGGGGTAGGATGGTAGTTAGGGTAAATGAACTAACCACAGTAAAGAGGTGGACCAATGCAAATCAGTCAGAGGGTAGGATATGAACCGATGCGAATCGGTAGGTAGGGTAAATAAAACAAACTAATATGATTTGGTGTGCAATGAGTCCTGAAGCGAACCGTTGTGCTGCCAATGTGACTAGGTTCGAATTGGACTGTGACAAGTATGAAAGGTATGACCCGATATGAATCGTTGTAAGGTAGGATATGGAACCAACACCAATCGGTGTGAAGTGTGGCTGGCTTAGAATCGGACTGTGGTGAGTATAAAAATGGATCCGATGTGAATTGGTTGTGGGGTAGGACGGGGGTTAGGGTAAATGATGTAGCCAGGATAAATGAAGTGGACCGATGAGAATTGGTCGGAGCTTAGGATATGAACCGATGCGAATCAGTAGGTAGCGTAAATGCCACAAACCGATGCGAATTGGTGTACAATGTGTCTGAAGTGAACCGTTGTGCCCCTGATGTGACTAGAAAAGAACAGGACTGCTGTAGGTGTGCAATGTATCTGATACGAATCGGTAATGGGGTAAATTAAATCGGTGGTAAAATGTATGACGTGAATCTGATACGAATCGGTAGTAAGATGTATAAAATTCATTTGATAGGAAACAGTTGCAGAGTGTATGCCACCCCTTACTCTAAAATCAAACACATACCAACCACGCAGCACCCCAAGCTAATTAAAGTGCAGACAAGGTACCAGGTGGGTCTAATTACCACCTCAAATCAGTCACAGAACCCATACAAACAATGCATGCTCATCTCCAAATGAATAAGTTGGCAACCCATAGACAGTGAATCCCATGAGCAACAAAGCCTGTATCGAGTGATATTGAGCGAACGACAGTGGCTCGCATGGATCTACGAACTAATCATATGCTTGTGGATGGGATGTCAAGCAAGGCAGAGGGAACATGCAAATCTACTACACCTGTGCCAAATGATGTCAGAAAACGACCAACAACAACTCGGAGGCAGCTAAGTACTAAGGATGAGCTCAGGCATGTTCACAAACCGCACGTGCAGAGCACGCCAGAAAGTCAGCACTGCACAGCACTAATCACAGGCAGTGAGACAATTCTCGATCTCTGCAGCTGCGCATTGGGACAATGTCTCACTGCTTGTGATTAGTGCTGTGCAGTGCTGACTTCCTGGTGGGCTCTGCACGTGCGGTTTGTGAACACGCCTGAGCTCATCCTTACTGAGTACAAAATGGATGCAGGATAGGAAAGATAATGAATCGTGACATTGCATATGAATGAAAAGTTTCGAAACCCTACCTGCAACAGCGAGTGAAAACCGCAGACGAAGACCACGAACGGAGAAGCTGCGACACATTTGTAATCGAATGCACAGACTCACGAGCACGAGGTGAGCTGGAAAGAGTCAGCCTAGTTCTGTGTAATATCGCGCACTGCAACAGACAAAGAGCAAGGGGGAGTGGTCGGCTTAAATACCCTCCGGGCTCCTCCCATAAATTCAGGCCACCATACTGGCATTCATATATATATATATATATATATATATATATATATATATATATATATATATATATATTAAGAACACTGCATTGCACTAGCACCGATTTATCCTGTTGGCTTGAACAGTCACTTTGCTTTTCTCTGTGTAGGGCACAGTGACAGCTGACACCATAAGGTTTGTTTGTAAACAAATCCGTGTGATATGCACAATTATCTGTCATGGTAATCATATGATCAGGAGCCACATTGTCTTTTAGCCCTTGTACACACGGTCGGAGATTCCGACGGAATGTGTCCTATCGGACCGTTTTGTCGGATAATCCGACTGTGTGTGGTCCCCATCGGACTGTTTCTGTCGGAGTATCCGACGGACCAAGTTTTCCAACTTGTCTGTAAAATTTTCAGACAAAATGCTCCGATCGGACATACTCCGATCATGTGTAGCCTACTCCGATGGACAAAGTGCCACGCATGCTCAGAACAAATTCCTAGACCAAAGCTATTGGCTACTAGCCTGAACGTAGTGCCGTCGTAACGAAATAACGTCATCACGTTATGTACAATCGGATTTTCCGACAACTTTGTCCGACCGTGTGTATGCAACAGTTTCGGACAAAATCCGTCAGACAAAATCCAACGGATTTGGTTGTCAGAATGTCCGACCGTGTGTACAAGGGCTTAGTGGCAAAATTGTCCTTGTACTAGTTGCATGCACAGCTATATGTGCTTTGTTATAATTTAAAGCATAGATTAACATTCTCTTGGCACAGAAAAAACAATTAGAGATTGGAGGTGTCTAGGTGATAATATTAGAACACACTTTATGTGGTTTTGTTCCTACCAGACATGCACATATAGCAGCAAATAGACACATCCAAAGCATTACAAAAAATTATTTTTTTTATAACATACTGGAGCCTGTGCACACATATGCACGTGCGTTGTTGGCATACAGTAAATACTGCAAGGATACAATTTGCTTGTCTTTGTATGACTGATGCCCAAGTGCATATATGTGGCATTTGCATACTGTACGCTAATGAAATGACAGTCTACAATCACATGCTTTTCAATGGTGTGCGCAGCTGGTGTGCGCAGCCAATTGCATTAGGGTGTGCACCCCAAAGGTGAAACACACATGTGTGTGTGTATATCTATATACAGTGTAGCGGCGGGCTCCTGAATGTGTTTTTCAAAAGTCAACTTTACCCAAACTACAGTTTTGTTTGGGTCTATTTGTCTAAATTTGACTTCTGTGTCAGTCTGACTGGACTGCAAGATGTTCAGCCTGGCCACAGGGGGCACTGTCTCTGGTGGCAGGCATGGAACTATGGTCTGGTTAGGTGCTTAGGTTACTCTCTCTCTGAGTCAGGTCAGTGGGAGTGGCCTCCCGCTGTGCCCTCTGGGAGAGTGTATTTAAGACACGGACGTCATGTGGGTCTGGGTTCCAGTCCAGTATGCTGTGCTGATTACATGGTCCTGGTCCTCCTGACCAGTCCCCAGGAGGGCTATGGCCTGGGGTGCGGATCCACCCAACTTTAACGCCCCGAAGCTGGCTAGCCCAAGGCAAGGGAACTAAGGAAGGATTCCAAGGTGGATGGGTGCTGTCTCCGGCTTGGGAGAAGCCCAGTGTACTTAGAGCATTCCAGGGGAGGAATCTTTAGAAGAACACCACATACGGGTTGGTTTTCTTAACAAGAGCCTGGAAGGGCTGAAGTAACCGAGAGAATCCGGTCTTGTGGATATCGCCAAGCAGGCTGAAAGATCCAGGTATCCTACAAGTGTTCTACAGATTAGTTTCCCTACGTGTTCTGCAACAACATCTGTGACAAAGACTTTGTTCCTGAGTGAACACCTGGTTGGCTGCTGGGCCTTGTGAGAGAGGCACTGTCAATCTGAGTGTTCATCCAGCTGTGAATGGCTATTCTCTGGGTGCAGTCAAAGTAAGCAAGTTCTTTAACGTTTTTGGACTTTGACATTGAGAGTACCTGAACTTCCTTTCCAGCCCTCTGATCCCAAGTTGAAAGGCTGTTCAATGGTTTGAGTTTTTGAAAATAAAATCCATTCAAGTGGATCTATTGTCAAGTTACTGGGCCATCTAGCACAGGACATCCCCTAGACATGAAACAAGGAGAACGAAAGGTAACGGTAAGTCCAAAAATAACCAGCAGCTCCTTTGGGGGTTAGTGCTACAAAAGTATATGGCCCTGGAACATTGATATCTGCCAGCACAGTGAAAGAGAAGTGCATAAACACTTCTCTTATGGCAGAACCGGTAAGAGGAGGATCTTTCCCATCTCCCCGCTGCTACACAGAGCAATAATGTTAATGCACACTGGGTGATTAGGTTGTGCCCAGGCACACCTGGCATACCCTGTGCGCATGCCTATAATGTTTTTATTGCACCCCAATGTCAGAGATAGACAAAGTTTGAAGATTCAAGATTAACCATATAGATACAGAATACTAACAAATTGGTTAATCACATGCTCAAAAGACAATCATTTATTTTTGGTAAAAGGCTTTCTTCAGCTGTCTATATATCTATTCTATATTACCTATCTATGCATCTAGAAAATAAGCTTTTCCACTCACATTGTGCAAAGCATTTTAGTTAATATCATAACTATGTGGCTTTCTGCCTGTGTTCCATGAAACTCAATAAAATAAATCTCAGTTAAAAGACATTTCACGTGGGAATCATATGTATATTGCTACCCATTAAGATAATTAGTGACTCACAGCTACAGCACATGCTAAACACATGTCTGCTAACATGAACCATTGCACAGGAGACAACAATTCTGCTCCCATTTATGCCATCGATTTTCCAAATGAGTTGACCTGGGCCACACAAGTAAATTAATTTGAAAAACATAATAATTAATAATACCACAAGTACCTTTCTCTGGATCAACAAATACAGAATTATGACAATTCTTTTAACTTGACAATCATTTGTTTTCTTTTGTAAGGAGATTCACAGACAGGAGATGTCAAACGAAGTCGGAGACCTACCTGTGCTCAGGGTGATTACTAAACACACTATAAGCTAGAATTACTTAAATATGTGTTGTAAAATTTTGAACATCCAATCAACTTCATGTTAATGTATTAAGGAATAACCCTTCAGTATTACAGAGAATGCCCACCTAACCTTTTTTTTTTTTTTTTTTTTTTTAATTTGGTGAAAAACTATGGAATTTTGGCTTTAAAAGTGGATTGTCTTCTGGATATGTGGATACTGTTGCAATTTGGATTCATATGAGAGTGCTGAGTTTCAACATGCGATCCTACATTTATCCTACATGTTCTGCTGTTTGTTTGAAGCTGATCCCTATGACTGTGCTTTGCACATGATATGTTGTTAATATTGAGGCTCTCATTCAAGGTTTCAGTTAAAAATAGTGAAAAACCTTTACATTTTGAACAAAGCCATTTGCATATACTGTTGCGGATTATGCACGTTTAGGTTTTATACAGTATATTTAATAACTGATCACAGTGGATCAATTAAAGTGTCAAAACATTTTTTTAATTTTAGGTGGAGTGGAGTGGAGAGGGATTACAACACTTGTTAATTTATTTTGCTTTCTGCTCCCTGATAGGTAGATTAAAAGTATATAGTAAAAGAAAATCCCAAATTTTGGGTTGACATCAGAACACTAATGGATGGGAATTCTTCCAATGAGGACACTAGTTCTGGTAGCCCGGGTGACCCACTAGGATTCCCTCACTTTGGAAGTATTTCCTCTCACTTCCTGTTTAGGCAGGAAGTGATGGGAAATCTCCCCAATGGGACACAGAAAAAAAAACTGACAGGGGTTATAACCCTCCCTTACTCTATCCAAAATGAAGAAAACAAAGTTTTGCTGTTTAAAATATTGTTGATGTTGAATTCCATTTAACTGATTAAGTTATATATACACAATATATCCTATATAAAGACACAGATCACTATGAACCATATTATTGGCAGACTGTGTTCATCTGTGTAGGTAAACCCACTCTGGATACAAAATATTGAATGTGAATCCATATTTGATTCAGCTGTGGAATCCCTGATAATAGCAGCTAAGCATGGATACAGTATATTGTACATAGTGATCCCATTGTTGGCCATAACATCATATAGTTTATAATCATGATCTTAATATGGATATACAGTGCCTTGAAAAAGTATTCATATCCCTTGACATTTTCCACATTTTGTCATGTTACAACCAAAAAACGTAAATATATTTTTTGGGGATGTTATCTGATAGACCAACACAAAGTGGCACATAATTGTGAAGTGGAAAGAAAATAGCTTTCTTCTTGCCACTCTTCCATAAAGGCCAGATTTGTGGATTGCACATTAATAGTTGTCTCGTGGATAGATTCTCTCACCGTTTAGGTGGACGGCCATGTCTTGGTACGTTTGCAGTGGTGCCATACTCTTTCTATTTTTGGATGATGGATTGAACAGTGATCTGTGAGATGTTCAAAGCTTGGGGTATTATTCTATAACCTAACCCTGCTTTAAACTTGTTCACAACTTTATCCCTGACCTCTCTCGTGTGTTCCTTGGTCTTCATGATGCTGTTTGTTCAGTAAAGTTCTCTAACAAACCTCTGAACAGCTGTATTTATACTGAGATTAAATTACACACAGGTGGACTATTTTTTTTACAAATTAGGTGACTTCTGAAGGCAATTGGTTCCACTAGATTTTAGCTAGGGGTATCAGAGTAAAGGGGCTGAATACAAATACACACTTTTCAAATATGATTTGGAAAACTATTTATCATTTTCCTTCCACTTCACAATTATGTGCCATTTTGTGTTGGTCTATCACATAAAATCCAAATGAAATACATTTACATTTTCGGTTGTAACATGACAAAATGTGGAAAATTTCAAAGGGGTGTGAATACTTTTTCAAGGCACTGTATAAGAAGCTAAGGGGATGATTTACTAAAAGAATATCCACTCTGCACTACAAGTGATCTGAGGGGAAGATCTGAAATCAGGGGAAGCTCTGCTGATTCTATCATCCAATCATGTAGAAGCAAAAATGCTGTTTTTTTATTTTCCTTGCATGTCCCTCTCATATCTTCAGTGACTGCACTTCCAAGTGCGCTTGTAGTGCAAAGTGGATTTGCCTTTAATAAATACCATCCCCCCCGTGTTGAATTTGCAGAATTGCCTTCAATATTTGTTGATGTTTCAATCTGAGCACCCCTTCGCTAATGTTTATAGATTTGTAAATCGGCCTTTTTATGAGATTATTCATTTATAGGAGTTGTAGATTTATACACAGTATATTACTCATTATATAAGTGGAGAGTCAGTGTTTTAAAAAAAAAAAAATATTAAATATTTATTTTATTGTTTGACTTATTATTTATTTTGTTATGCTGTATACTGCAGACTTTCATTTTTTTAGATATATTTATGGCGTGTATATGCAATTTTGAGTGTTTTGGCTTGTAGTTACACAAGGAGAATATTGCTTCATTTTGGTTGAATAACTGTGAGTTACTTGGTGATTCCAGACTTTGAGTGTGTTAACCTCCTATTTTGTCTTGTGTTTTTAAAGAACTTTCAATATATTTGTATTATAGAGTTGCATACATTTGCAAACATAGGAAGATGCATGCCAAGGTTCCTTTATAACTTGAAGCCCATCTCTTAACAGTTAGTGCTTAGAAATGTCTGCTTATAGGTACTCTATCTAAGTTGAAAACAAAGTTAAGCCGGCCATAGATGTAACGATTTTATTTCCTGCAACCATTGGCTGCAGGAAAGAAAATCACTTGATTCCCCCATCAACATATTCATTATTTCATTATTACACACTTGCTATTTAGGAGTGCCAGGAGCCATCACTATACACTATAACTGGCAATAATTGAATAAAAAATATGACAGGCTGGTTGTACCTAAGTTGATCGATCGATTGAGCTACTTGGGTACAATCAGCCTCCCCATACATTTTTTGAATCTCAGCGGGTCTGAACTGGCTGAGATTCAAAACGTCTATGGCTGGCTTTACCTGGAAGTCAACACAATATTCTCTCTAGTGTATGAATAAAAAAAATGCCCAGGACGTAGGGATCTGGAACTTAGTCAAAACCACTGATTGCAAAGATGTACTTTTGTGATCAAGTACTAGTACATAGCCCACAGTGCAGACAGATATGTGTACAAGTACATAGAAGGACAGGAGCAAACAGAATCATAAGCCAAAGTCAGCAGTCTTTTACCTATAAGTATACACCGGTGACAGTATTACGCAGCCATTGAACTTTTCATATCTGTCCATTTTTAGATTAAACAATCAGATACCCTTTAGGAGATTTCACCACAGACTATACAGGTACTTCAGCTACCTTGACCCAAGCCCTAATGATGGGGGATTCTTTGGCCCCGAAACTAGTTGGTTACTGCATTTCTAGTGGTTGTCATTATATCGTCAAAATATATGGACTTTTAAGCTGATTTGAAGATGGCTGCCACAGTTTGCTTTTGGGATGTAAAGAGCACAACTGTCCTATAATATTACTACCAAAAAAAGTCTAAATTGAATATAAAGTTATCACTATAGACTTAAAGGATATATTCTTCCTAAAAAGATTTTCAAATTCCAAGGGACTAAGTGGACAATTTGTTGAATCAATGCATTATTTAAGCATATATAGTATAAGGGACTTTTTGAGTAACTGATGCCTATATTTTATATTTATAATGCTACTTGCTTCTAAATGTAATGTATGACAATGCCTTGTTCCTCTAACACCATTTTGTAGTATAAATAGATTAGGTTATGAACCTTTGCTCACATATTTTGCTTTATATATACATATATGGAAATCCCTACAGTAGACCTCTAGATGTACACTGTTGTGGCAATTTAATTAGATCTATGCTCGTGTTTTTCCTCATTATCCTACAGTTTTTTAACATTTGTGTCATGGGACTGGTAGACAACAAAGTGTGGCACTACATTTGTCAGAATAATTAATATCAGTGTGTGTGTATTGTAGGAATATTATATCCTTTATGCTTATGTAAAAATGTGTTCACAATGTCAGGTGTAAGTAGAACAGCATTTTACCGTAAAACTATATTACAAAGACCTTAAGAGATAGTTGGAAATGGATAGATATATAGATAGATTTATTTATAGATAGATATTCTGTAGAATATTTAAAATAGCGAAAAGGGTAAAGAATATATGTGTATGTGATCTGCTATTAAAAGGAAAAACTGCTGATGCGTGAAACTTATGCTGGAATCCCATGCAAACAACATGGAAGCAGCAGCATACTGTAAATGTTTATTGTGAAATAGTTAAAGCTGAGCTCTAGGAAAATATAAAACACACTAATTAATTTAGCTAAATGTATTGATTTATCATTAAAGTAGAAGGAGAGGCTAAACAATAAACCAACATCAAAATGTTGCCACCCTAATGCTAATATTTCAGTGTGGTGCTTCAAGTCCAGATTCAAATACGCAAAAGTTTCAGAGCACTTCCCAAAATTTTGTGCTGCAGGTCTGAACGATGGTGGGCAAGTCGGCAGGTGGGGACAGAATATGGCAGCTGTGAGCATTCATGGTCTCAGGACCCAGGAGCCAGGTCACATGCCCTGGGTGCCTGCCTGGCGCTAAAAGCACTCCTGATTTTAATAGAATCATAATAACTGGAAAAAAATAACTTTATCAAGCATTTTTTTTTTCACAGTCAAAAAAGGTTTTATTGAGAGTATGTTCAGGTCAGGCATGTACTGGCCATAGGGACTATAGGGAGTTTCCCGGTGGGCCGATGGCTTAGTGGGCCGGGTTCAGTGACAGCCAGTGGCATCGCTGGGGGGGGACTTTTGGGGCTATAGCCCCAAATCTGGGGCCCATAGCCCCGAGTCAGTCCAGGACTCCCCAACCACAGGGTCCCGGCCCACTACCTGCCCTCTTTCTGGTGACCCTGATGTAAGGAGGGGCTCTCTGGGGAACCTGATGTAAGCCGGAGGCTCTCTGGGGAACCTGATGTAAGCCGGAGGCTCTCTGGGGAACCTGATTTAAGAGAGAGGCTCTCTGTGGACCCGGATGTAAGGGGGGGCTCTGTGGGGACCCCGGATGTAAGGGGTTGGCTCTCTAGGGACCCTGATGTAAGGCGGATGATCTCTGGGGACCCTAATGCAAGGGGGAGGCTCTCTGGGGACTCTGATGTAAGGGGAGGCTCTCTGAGGACCCTGATGTAAGGGGAGGCTCTCTGGGGACCCAGATGTAAGGAGGGGATTTCTGGGGACCCTGATGTAAGGGGGGCTCTCTAGGGGCTTTTTTGCGCAATTGCGTAGTTTATATACTGTTTTTTGCGTGTTTGCAAAATTAAAGTGGGCCGGTCTGCATGAAGTCCAGGGCCAAATTTTTGTCCCAGTCCAGCCCTGGTTCAGGTTTACAATTAGCATAGAATTATAAATGTTATCAACAATGGTATGTATACAAACATTGATACAATTAGGTAGCATTAGTGTTGTAACTTAGTATCTCAATTAGAACGAAAAAAGAAAGCAAAGACAAATAGAGAAGCGTATAAACTAGTGATATCACAAGGTAGGTTATGTATTGGGGGAAGGGCGAAGGGGGTACAGGATAAAGGGGGTTGTGGTAGTCACGGGGGGGGGGGGTACCATCGCACTAGGGTTCATTTCCTTAGGTTAAGTGTGTGTCCAATAGAGACATGTATAACACATGTATAACACAGCCCTTCTATTTCCTCCTTACTATTTCCTTTTTCTCTGTAGAGTAATGGATAAGGGAAGTTCAGCTCATGAGTAATTGGTAATCTGGCGAGAGTGTAAAGGCCAGCCAAGGTTGCCAAGTTCTATTGAAGGATATGCTGTTCTCTTTTTTCATTGCCACTATTTCCTCCATTTTAAAAATGTATTGTGCTCTATTTAACCAGTCCTTAACTCCTGGGACTTTTCCAGTGGATGGGTATGAGCGTTTTAGCCGCAACTAGTAGGTGTCGAGAGAGTGATTTTTTGTAGTGACTTAAGGTAGTTGGGACTAAATTGATCAGGCAGGCGGCTGCGTTTAGTTCTAGATTGGTTTCCGTTATATGTTTTATCCAGGTCTTAATTTCATCCCAGTAGGCGCTAATGAGAGGACATTCCCACCAAATGTGTAGAAGTGAGCCTATGCAAGTTTTACATCTTCAGCATTTATCTGAGGTGGGGAGAGACCATCTCCCGGCCTTTTGCGGTGTCAGATACCATCGAGTGAGGACCTTATAGGAAATCTCTTGGTATTTGGAGCTTAATGAGCATTTGTGTGTCAAAATACACGCCTTTTCCCATTGCTTTTCAGAAATGTTCATTTTAAGATCATGTTCCCACTTTATAGCCATGAGTATGCAAGGGATGTGGTGTGGGCTACCGGTGATCTTTTTAAGCATATGGATTCCAACTGTGTCAAGGGAGGCAGAATTTGGATTTGTGTTTACCGTTTACCACAAAGTCCCTTAATTGCATGTAAAATCACAGGCCAGGAAATGCCCACCTCAGAGCTAAGTGCGTCAAATGTTTTGATTTTCGAGTTTGTCATGCAGTGGTGAATAAGGAGGTCATGTGGTAGTTTATGGTGCATGCCCGGTGGGAAATCAGGGTTATTGGCAAGTGGTGTCAGTGGACCTGGGATGGATGCGATTTTGTGTAGACTCGCTGTTTTGTGCCAAATAGTGATTGTGTTTTCAATCAGTGGGTGGCCTATCTGTTTATCTTTTTTGGAGTGTTTGGACCATAGATAGTAAAGCGTTTTATGTAAGGTTAAATTGCTTTCCAACTGGACCCAATCTTTGTTAGGGCCATGGCAGTGCCAGTCTATGAGTCTGGTGATATGTGCAGCCTGAAAGTATTTCTTAACCACTTCAGCTCCGGACCAATAAACACCTTAAGGACCAGAGGTCTTTTTGCAATTTCGCACTGCGCTGCTTTAACTGGTAATTGCGCGGTCATGCAATATTGCACCCAAACGAAATTTGCGTCCTTTTCTTCCCACAAATAGAGCTTTCTTTTGATGGTATTTGATTGCCTCTGCGATTTTTTTTTTTTTGCGATATAAATGGAAAAAGAGCGAAAATTTTGAAAAAAAAAGATATTTTCTTCTTTTTGTTATAAGAAAAATCGAATAAACTAAATTTTAGTCATACATTGAGGGCAAAATTTATTCAGCCACATGTCTTTAGTAAAAAAAATGTCAATAAGCGTATATTTTTTGGTTTGCGCAAAAGTTATAGCGTCTACAAACTAGAGTACATTTTCTGGAATTTACACAGCTTTTAATTTATGACTGCCGATCTCATTTCTTGAGGTGCTAAAATGGCAGGGCAGTACAAATCCCCCCCAAATGACCCCATTTTGGAAAGTAGACACCCCAAGGAAATTGCTGATGGGTATGTTGAGCCCATTGAATATTTATTTTTTTTGTCCTAAGGGATTGAATAATGACAAAAAAAAAAAAAAAAAATTTTTTTTACAAAAAGTTGTCACTAAATGATATATTGCTCACACATGCCATGGTTATATGTGAAATGACACCCCAAAATACATTCTGCTGCTTCTCCCGAGTACGGGGATACCACATGTGTGGGACTTTTTGGGAGTCTAGTCGCGCACGGCACCCCGAAAACCAATCACCACCTTCAGGATTTCTAAGGGTGCAAATTTTTGATTTAACTCCTCACTACCTATCACAGTTTCGAAGGCCATAAAATGCCAAAATAGCACAAAACCCCCCCAAATGACCCCATTTTGGAAAGTAGACACCCCAAGCTATTTACTGAGAGGCATGTTGAGTCCATGGAATATTTTATATTTTGCCAAAAGTTGCGGGAATATTACAAACTTTTTTTTTTTTGCACAAAGTTGTCACTAAATGATATATTGCTCACACATGCTATGGGCAGAAGTCAAATTACACCCCAAAATAAATTCTGCTGCTTCTCCCGAGTACGGGGATACCACATGTGGGGGACTTTTTGGGAGCCTAGTTAACTAGCTACCTAGCGACACTAGCGACACTGATGCAGCGTTCAGAAAAATTATCGCTTAGTGACACTGGCAAAAGGGGGTGAAAGGGTTAACTAGCGGAAATCAGGGGGTTAAAACCATTATTGGGTAGTATATCGGGGTACCTAGCGCTATAAAAACCTGGCGGTGAACCTAAAAAAATAACTAGCTACCTAGCGACTGTAGCGACACTAATGCAGCGATCAGAAAAACGATCGCTTAGTGACACTGGCAAAAGGGGGTGAAAGGGTTAACTAGCGGCAATCAGGGGGTTAAAAACATTATTGGGTAGTATATCGGGGTACCTAGCGATATAAAAACCTGGCGGTGAACCTAAAAAAATAACTAGCTACCTAGCGACACATGCAGCGATCAGAAAAATGATCGCTTAGTGACACTGGCAAAAGGGGGTGAAAGGGTTAACTAGCGGCAATCAGGGGGTTAAAAACATTATTGGGTAGTATATCGGGGTACCTAGCGCTATAAAAACCTGGCGGTGAACCTAAAAAAATAACTAGCTACCTAGCGACTGTAGCGACACTAATGCAGCGATCAGAAAAACGATCGCTTAGTGACACTGGCAAAAGGGGGTGAAAGGGTTAACTAGCGGCAATCAGGGGGTTAAAAACATTATTGGGTAGTATATCGGGGTACCTAGCGATATAAAAACCTGGCGGTGAACCTAAAAAAATAACTAGCTACCTAGCGACACATGCAGCGATCAGAAAAATGATCGCTTAGTGACACTGGCAAAAGGGGGTGAAAGGGTTAACTCTAGGGGCAATCAGGGGGTTAAATCTTTATTGGGGGGTGATAGGGGGCTACCCTGGACCTAACACTAACTGTCCTGACAGTTTTTACTGTCACAACTGACACTGAATGCATTGATCAGTAAAGAAATGATCAATGCAATCAGTGACACTGTGACTGGGGGGGGAGGGGGGGCGGGGGGGGGGATCGGGGGGCGATCGGGGGGGGGGATCGGGGGGGGTTTGTGTGCCTGTGTGTACCTACATGTCAGTGTAGTGTTCGTGCAGACTTACTTTTACTCTTCTCCTCGTAGTCCGGTCAAAAAGACCGCCCCGAGGAGAATGACATCACTTCCTCCTTCCTGTGTAAACAATACACAGGGGAGGAAGCTTCTCATTGGCCAGGAGCGATCCAGAGGGGGTGGCCGAAAACCAACGGCCATCCCCTCATCACGGAGCGCTCCTGGACCGAATCGGACCGCCGTAACCAGCGGGAGGGGGTCCGATGGGACCCCCCACCCGCTGGAAGGCAATCACGTAGATGTACGTGATTATGCCTGCCTGTGCCATTGTGCTGACGTACAATGGCAATACGGCGGTCCTCAAGTGGTTAAAATCCGGGAGGCCTATACCCCCTTTGCTTTTGGGAAGCGTTAGTAGAGCAAAATTGATTCTGGGTTTTCTATCTCTACCCAGAGGAAGTCTCTCTGTGCTTTAAGGAGAGTGCTAAAAAAGGTTTCCGGGATTCTTATGGGTAGAGCATTAAATAGGTATAAAAGTCTGGGTAGTATCGTCATCTTCAGAACCATGAGAATTTTTTTGGGTGCCACCTTAGTAGGTCTTTTGTTATAGTGGATAATAGTGGTTTATAGTTGGCGTTGTATAAGGCGTCAAGGTTGCTAGTTAAGTTTATACCTAGATATTTGAGTGCGGTTTGTTCCCATTTATAAGGGAAGTTGTCTTTCAATCTCTGGAGTTGGTCAGGGGGAGGGTGAGGTTGAGTGCTTCAGATTTTGATTGATTCACTTTAAAATTGGAGATGAACCAAAAGGTTTGAAACACTTTCTGAAGATTTGGTAAGGATATATGTGGATTGGTGATGAAGAATAAGAGGCCATCCGCATATGCGGCTATTTTGTATTCTCTATTGTTTACTGTGGAGCCCTGAATATCTCTGTGTAAGTTGATTGTTCTTATCAGGGGTTCTAGGGTGAGAATAAAGAGAAGTGGAGATAGAGGGCATCCTTGGCGTGTTCCATTGTGGATCGAGATGGGGTCAGATAGTGTGTTATTTACTTTAATTTGGGCTTGGGGTTTTTTGTAGAGTGCTGAGATCCATGACAGCATGTTTTCCCGTAGTCCGATATGGGAACAGGTGTCCATCATGTAGTCCCAGGAGACTCTATCGAAAGCCTTCTCTGCATTGGTAGAAAGCAATATTCCGGCTGTTTTAGAGTTTTGGGCAAAATGGATTAGATTCAGCGCCTTAGTAGTATTGTCACGAGCTTCCCTACCGGGCATGAATCCCACTTGTTCAGGGCCTATAATCTGTGCTAGGAGGGGTTTTAATCTGTTGGCAAGTATTTTGGCCAGGATCTTGAGATCAACATTTAGAAGGGAGATGGGTCTGAAGTTTGCGCATTTAGAGTGGTCTTTGTTAGGTTTGGGGATCACAGCTATGTGTGCCATTAGGAATGAGTTGGAGTTGTTTCTGTTTTTTGCTAGGAAGTTAAAAGCAGATTGAAGGGGTTTCAAGAGAGATATTGTGTACGTCTTATAGTATTGTGATGTAAAACCATCAGGGCCAGAGCTCTTTCCTGTTTTTAAGTCGGATATTGCGTCTGAGATTTCTGATATAGCTATAAGGTCATCTAGTTTGTGTGTGTCGTTGCTTGACAGGGAGGGTAATTTACTATTTCCCAAGAAGTCTTTTGATTGTACATGGTATATATAATTATGACAGACAGTATTTCTGACGCTGGCCTATTGTTCCCACAGGTTTGGCCCCCTTTTTAGACATCCTATGCAGGCTCCCCACCTGACTAGTTATATTCTTCATGTGGTTGCTCAGGCGCGGGTATTTGGCTTTGGTTTTTTCTCCCTTCGCGGGAGCTGCGATGCGATCGTTGGGTCCTCCCTCTCCTCCCTTTACTATTTTTTTCGTTCGGGAGATCTGGGCGGATACCCCTTTTCGCATCGGCGCCACGCTCGTCTAGCCATTCAGCTGTGGCGGCGGGCATGCCGCTTGTGTGACGCTTGTGATGACGTCACACGCCGGCGCCCAGCTTAAACACCTGGTGTTCCTACGGAGGAGTTTCCTTGCCGGTTACTGAGTGGTCATTCAGCCCCGGTGATGTCTCTCCTCCCCCCAATTGGTTCACCGCGTGGCGCTGGCGGCATATATATATATCCCTCATTCTGAGCTGGCCGTTTATCGGACCGGTCTCCGTCTGGGGGTACAGCACATCCAGTGTATCTTTCTGCTGGTTGTGCTTCGGTGCAACATCTCGGTATGGGTTTTTCTTTTTGTTTATGCCCTGTCTTTTACTTTCACCTTTTTGCCTTTCCTTTTTTCATTGGTGGTTTTTTATGTCTCCACATTCATACATTTTCACCATTTATTTTCACACTTTACTATTTCCTCACTAATCATTTCATTATTGCATTTTTTTTACTCATCTAATTTTTTATTTATTTATTCTTATTTCATACATTACGGTAATTACTCTTTGTGTAGTCACATTGAGTTTACCACACAAATAATTTACTCATATTACACTTTTGTTATGCACCAACATACATAATTAGTATAATATTCTGTTCACAGATACCCCTGTTCCACTGATGACATATCATTACGTCTGGCCATACTAAATTGGCTATCCACACTGCACACTTCCTCTGTTCATCTGATGCTGCACCTCTATATTATGCCGCCTCAGCTCCCGTGTTGGGGTGTATATCCGTGGCCTGCCCTGCGCCGGTCACCATGCGCTGCGTATACGGTTTGGGTTGGTGAGTTTGTTTGGTGAGCCATCTATTGACATATAATATCTGGTATAATTTGTATTTTATATATTGACATATCTTATATACTTTTATAGGAATCTCTGGTACATTTGCTCCTGACGAGTGGAAAAATCCACGAAACGCGTCGAGCTATACTTGATGACACAGTTGTATTCCATATGGATTGATCCCTACCCAGCTTTTATCAACATTTCATGATATGGTCCTTAGATTAGTCAATAGATCTGTATAGGTCCTGTGGGTGCATATGCCAGTTTTGGATCTGTCGCTGTGGCATTTTCTCGCCATAGCAATTTTAAATTTTTCAGTATTATTTTCTCCTTTTTTATTTATTTATTTATTTATTTATTTATTTGACTTTGATCTTATATCGTTTTGATTATATTATCTTACTCATGATGTTCAGGCCTTATGTGCAGTATAAATGTATATGAAATAAATTATATTCTTTATGATTCTAGATGAATGTCTTCAATTTAATAAATATTTAAATATCATTAATTTACAGTTTGTCTATACTATACAATTGCTTCATCTAAAAGTCCCAAATTCCCTTTACATTTTTTACTTTGATTGCTTCTTGTTTTGTCTGTGTTGTGGGGTGGTTTGTGTTGAGCCGGCAGATCGTACAATTTGGCATAATAATTGTGAAACAGGTCTGCCATTTCTTTAGATTTGTACTTCAGAGTCCCCTCTTTATCCTTTATGGCATGAATATGGCTTGATAGTGTTGCTTCCTTCAGGGCCCTAGCTAGTTGTTTCCCACTCTTGTCCCTTTGTTCGTAAAAAATATATTTTTTTTTAAAAAGGGATCTTTTGATTTTGAGATCTAGTAGAAGGCGTAATGCCGTTCTGCATTCAGTCAGTTGCTCTTCTACCCTGAGAGATTGAGAATGTTTGTGTTGCAATTCCAAGTTAGCAATTTGTTGGGCTAATTTTGTAATTTCTCCTTCTCTTTCCCTTTTCTTCCTGGCGCCCCATTTTATAAGTTCACCCCTCACCACTGACTTGTGAGCTTCCCAGTTATTTAGCGGGTTCGTGTCAGTGTCATTGTTGTTGTGAAAGTATGTATTAATCCTGTTGTGGATGTCATCTTTCACAATTTGATCAGTAAGGAGTGTAGGGTTGAGTCTCCAATTAAATGCAGGTTTGCGGTGTGCACCCAGTTCTATTGAGATAGCTGTGGGTGCGTGGTCAGAGAGGGCAATAATTCCTATCTCAGCTGCGAGTAAGTTGCCCAGGTCCCTTTGTGAGACAAAGATCATGTCAATTCTTGAGTATCGTTTGTGAGGTGCGGAGAAAAAGGTAAAGTCCCTCTCTGATGGATGCATGGATCTCCATGCATCAACCAGAGTCAGAGACTGTAGTAGCGATTTCATTAGTTTAAGAAGCCTATAACTGACATGGGTGTGTCCATAAGAAGTATCCCTGAGGGGGGAAAGAGGGATGTTAAAGTCTCCACCCAAAAGGACACATCCCTCCATGAACCATTTAAGTTCTTCAATTATTTTGCTACAGAATGGCACATGGGAGGTATTCGGGAAGTACACATTAGCAAGTGTTACAGGGGATCCCTCCCAGGTGCCCTTCAGAAACAAATATTTTCCCTCGGAATCAGTAATTTGGTGCTTCAGTTCAAAGGGTGCATCTTTGTTCAGCAGGATGGACACTCCTTTCGTTTTGGCAAGGGGGTTGGTAGAATGGTAAACTTTTGTGAATACATTGTCAGTGAGTTTAGGAATACTCTTGTCTTTAAAGTGGGTTTCCTGTAGAAATACAACTAATGGGCGCACTTTTTTAAGTTCTCTCAACAGGTTAGACCTTTTTTCAGGTATATTCAGACCATTTACATTATGTGAGATAATAGTTGGTGTCTTCCCTAAAAAAGCATATGCCATTTTGGCCATTGGGCTAGGATGGGTGTTTTCTGGAGAAGCTGCGTCTGTGAATGGTTTTCACAAGAGATATTGGTGACTTAGAAAGTGTTAGGGTGGAGTGTTTTGGGACTGAAAAGGAAAGTGCATATGTGCGTGGAGGAGGAGAGAGAGAGAAAACTAAATTGGGGGGGGGGGGGTAAAGTACAGGGGGAGGGGGGAGGGGGGATGTAATTAGTTAAGGGATAAGAAGGAGAGTACCCACTAGTCACCAGTTGGTGGTGGGTCAATTTGGGATTTAATTAATGTGCGTATGTGTTAGTACTTTCCCTTTGGGGGAGAGTGGGAGGTGATCAATGAGCAGTCTAACAGCGTCTGTTTCCTTTAACTGCTCTGTAGCAGTAATGGAGGTGACCAATAGAGGAGCCCGGCACATCTCACATCTGGCAAGGGGGTTGGTAGAATGGTAAACTTTTGTGAATACATTGTCAGTGAGTTTAGGAATACTCTTGTCTTTAAAGTGGGTTTCCTGTAGAAATACAACTAATGGGCGCACTTTTTTAAGTTCTCTCAACAGGTTAGACCTTTTTTCAGGTATATTCAGACCATTTACATTATGTGAGATAATAGTTGGTGTCTTCCCTAAAAAAGCATATGCCATTTTGGCCATTGGGCTAGGATGGGTGTTTTCTGGAGAAGCTGCGTCTGTGAATGGTTTTCACAAGAGATATTGGTGACTTAGAAAGTGTTAGGGTGGAGTGTTTTGGGACTGAAAAGGAAAGTGCATATGTGCGTGGAGGAGGAGAGAGAGAGAAAACTAAATTGGGGGGGGGGGGTAAAGTACAGGGGGAGGGGGGAGGGGGGATGTAATTAGTTAAGGGATAAGAAGGAGAGTACCCACTAGTCACCAGTTGGTGGTGGGTCAATTTGGGATTTAATTAATGTGCGTATGTGTTAGTACTTTCCCTTTGGGGGAGAGTGGGAGGTGATCAATGAGCAGTCTAACAGCGTCTGTTTCCTTTAACTGCTCTGTAGCAGTAATGGAGGTGACCAATAGAGGAGCCCGGCACATCTCACGGTTCTAGACCCCATCAATAGGTTAACTGTAAGCAAGGTGTCTGAGACCATCTATTGGCATTTATTATAGACTATAGAGGACTAGAGTAAGGGGGTGGAGGGAGGAGAAGGGGTTGTGCGAGTCGCAATTAACCAGTTTGCAGAAGAAAATAACATTATAAACACTTTATAAAACCGTTCCTAAGAAACTGTGGCCTAAGCGCCAAGCTGTATAACAGATATTACCGTATATACTCGAGTATAAGCCGAGATTTTCAGCCTCTTTTTTGAGGCTGAAAGTGCCCCCTCGGCTTATACTCGAGTCACCGCTGTCTGACTGCTCGATCAGCGTATCGAGCAGACAGACGGCGGACATTAAAATTCAAAAGCCGCGCCTCCTTCTCCGCCTCCGCCTGTGATAGGCGGAACACTGAATTTCCCAGCAGTCAGTGTTCCGCCTATCACGGACATCCGTTCATTCTCATACTACGGACGAGTATGAGAGGATGTCCGTGATAGGCGGAACACAGGCTGCTGGGAAATTGAGTGTTCCGCCTATCACAGGCGGAGGACGGAGGCGCGGCTTTTGAATTGTAGAATGGCCGCCGAGAAGAGCGGCGATCCATCGGCACGACACGGGACGGAGGAGGCACGGAACGGAGGAGGCACGGGACAGAGGAGGCACGGGACAGAGGAGGCACGGGACAGAGGAGGCACGGGACAGAGGAGGCACGGGACAGAGGAGGCTCGGGACGACGGCGGCTCGGGACGGAGGCTTGGGACACAGGTAGGCTGGACACACACACAAGGCTGCACGGACACACACACACACACACACACACACACACACACACACAGGGATGGATGGATGGATGGATGGATACACACACACACACACACACACAGGGATGGATGGATGGATGGATGGATACACACACACACACACACACACACACACAGGGATGGATGGATGGATGAATACACACACACACACACACACACACACACACACACACAGGGATGGATGGATACACACACAGGGATGGATGGACGGACACACACACAGGGATGGATGGATGGATGGACACACACACAGGGATGGATGGACGGACACACACACAGGGATGGACGGACACACAGGGATGGACAGCCATGTCTCACCCTCGGCTTATACACGAGTCAATAAGTTTTCCAGTTTTTTGGGGGTAAATTGGGGGCCTCGGCTTATATTCGGGTCGGCCTATACTCGAGTATATACGGTAGCTTAAATAACTGTAAACTTTTAACCCATATCCTGAGCATTTAACTTCAACTCTCCTCAGCACATAGTGAGGAGTAGACACCCCTGTATATTTGAGGGGTAGTCTAGTCCCTATGCAAAAACGATGAGTGTCCCACATCATGCAGGGGAGTCACGTGAGCAGTAACAGGTGTGTCAATTTCTGCAGTAAGGTGCAGTTTGGTTTCCGTCCCGTATAGGCCCTATCCACTCTTACAGTCCTAGAGCGAAATATATCATAGCGAGGCAGGGAGTGTTATCTACGTTAGTAGTTGCCGGGGCTGTACGTAAAAAGGTATAGACAAGGTGCATTAAATGGTGTCCTTAGGATTAGCCTGTCGCTTCTAGGATATGTCTTTCCCCTTTTTAATTTTTGGGAGGGAGAGGAATGTAAAGCGGTGTCTCGGGTAATGTTACTCACAGTTCCGCAGTCAATAGAGAAACACCATCATTCAAGCCACTTAACAAATTTGCCATTCTCAGAACCTAAATAAAAGACAAAAGTTAGAGCATAACAGGATAGAAGTATACGGTGTTGCCGCAGGTTATTGTAGTCTCTCTGCAGGGTGCGGGATTCAAACCTTGTTTGGGGAAGAAAGAGGTAAACAAAAAACAAAAAGAAAAAACCCCTCATGTAGATAGGTTGTCATAGGTGCAGATAAAAGTCTCAAGGAGTAGCCTCAGAAGTTTAACTTTTAACCTTTAAGGTAGTGTGCCCCCTTGTTACCATAAAATTGTGACAGCCGTCTGGATGGGATAATGGGCGAGTTTTTCAAAAAACAAAATGGGTTGCATCATAGCAAAGAGCTGTATTGGGGAACTGGGTAACAGCAACTCGCATCAGGCCAAGATGTATATTGTAGAAGGTCTGGCCATTTCAGTAGCCTCTTGGCTCCCTTCCTCTCTGGCTCCTAGCACTCTTAGAGGATGATGGGGACTCAAAGTTGTTTCTGTCAGTGCTTCTGCGGTGCTTGCCTAGCTGGTAAGGCGATTGTGCGTGGTGGGGTTCCGCTGAGAATTGTGGGTTGTTAATTGCTGGTGGGGTGAGGAATTCAGCATACCAGTCCGGGAGGTCCATCGGTGTGATTTGTAGGTCCTCACAGAATTTTTTGAGGTCATCGGGGACTTTTAGCACATGTTGTTTCCCCAGGAAGTTTGCTTGCAGTGCAAATGGGAATTTCCATCTGTAGTTGATACCTTTTTTGTTTCAGCACTTCTAAAAGTGGACGTAGTGCTCTTCTATTTTTAAGTGTGATGGGTGAAAGGTCCTGAAAAAGTTGAATCGTGGCTTCCTCGTGCATTATCCTTTCTTTCATCCGCGCTTTTTGGAGGATATCTTCTTTCAAGCCAAAGTTAGATAGGCAACATATGATGTCTCTTGGGGGGATTCCGTCTTGTGCCCTGGGTCTGAGAGCTCTGTGTGCCCTGTCAAAGTCGATGGGAGATTGTTCCGGCCGTTCAATGAGAGTATTAAAGATGGCTGTTAGAGCTGGTCTAATTTGGTCCGGGGGCACCGTTTCGGGCACTCCTCTGATTCTGATATTATTTCATCTACCACGTTGTCCAGATCTTCAATTTGTCTGTTCATATCGATCAAATGTTGGGAGTACGAATTCGTAATATCGTCCAGTCTGACCAGTGCTCTGTCCCTCCTTTTCCCAGCTCTGTCTGAGATTGCCATTTGCTCTGTTAGTCTCATTAGCTCGGTTTTAATATCTGTGATTGCTGCAGCAAAATAACTTTTAATATCAGCGGCAATGTCTGTCATAGCTGCGTAGGTAAGAAGTTGGTCTGTTTTACCGTTGCCTGTGGCTAAATCTTCAGATGCTGGTAGGGAGACTTCGTCGTCTTCCATATCCTCAACAATATCGTTTCTTTGTGACAGTGCCATTTTGGAATTTTTGCTCCCTTCACAGTATTTAAACTTGCTAAGGTTTGCTGGTGAGTTCTTTTTTTTCTTCTGGGGTGTCCACAAAAAGCGGAGGATGTGGCTGTGCGTGCTTCTCCTTGATTGTGTTGACATATTTGTCTGTCAGGCCTGTTTTCAGTGCACAGGTCCCTCTGGTCACCAAGGTTCCTCTACATTACAGTCATGTGCGCCGATCAGCAGGCCACTTCCCCTGTAATAATGTTTGCCAGTTCTTGGGTAGTAGATCTGTACTGTTAGTGGGGTGCGCACCTGAATTGGGGTTATGCTAGGTGATTACAGTTCGAGCGGGGCTAGTTAGAGAGATGCAGGATGTAGTTGGAGTAGCAAGATGGCCGCTGTCTCCAGTAGGTAGGCCGGAGCCTCAGGCTTTCCTAACTCTGGTGGCCGTATAGCTGCATTCCGCTCTATTTGCTTCCTATGCCCCCAGGCTCTGCCCCCAGGATCTGCAGGTGTGTAGGCTCCCACTAAATATAGTATAAAAGAGTCCGCTGTGAGGGGGGGCGCCGTGGGTGTACTCACTGCGGCCTGGTGTTAGTATAGGCCGGTTCCGAGGCCTGGATGGTCGCGCCGTCCGTATCCGGGAATCTGCTGGATGCTGCGCCCTGCTGTTCCGGCCGTGCAGTCCCCGGGTGAGCGGCGGCGTGTGTCCGCCCGGAGTGCTGCCTCCTCGCTCTGGCGGCGCTGCGGTAAAGGCTGGCGTGGGCCGTTGGTTTCGTAGGCCGCAAGATGGCGCCAGATGATCCGCTATGTGGCCGGGTGTGCTTGGGTGTGGATATATCCCATCCGATGGCCTCCGGGAGACAGCTCCGCAATCCCCAGGCTCAGCACAGGTCTGGCGTGCTACTATCCTTAATTGTAAGGGATGGATGGCGGAGGATGGCGGTGGATATCTCCCGGCCTGTGTCAGCATTTTTAATACAGGACAGAAAGAGGCCATTGCACAAAGATGCCAAATTATAATGCTGCGATCTAATAAAGCACAGCTCCACCAACAGATAAAAAAGCAAAGTAAAGTAATTTTGTGATATGAGGTACTGATATATTATTATTATTATTATTGTGAAAATTGAGACTGTAATTAAGGGTATTAAACCAGTATTTAAACTGTTTGAATCAAGAAGGCTGGCAACTCGGATGCTCTTGAATAAAAGTACTTTATTTGTTACATGGATACATGGGTGCAGGCTATTAACTGATACGTTTCGGCTATGAAGCCTTCCTCAAAGCATTAAAAATGTTACTGTTTGACAGAATTAAGCCAGCATGTACAGTATATGTATATAGTCCCCCTTCCACAAGTTTATGGCCTCAGATTCACCACAGTCGCAAGTACCCTGTTGCCATTTTTTTGCCCTGAAGGCCATCTATGCCCTCTACCAGCATCAGCATGTGAAAGTGAATTTGTCCATGATACTGGACCAGTCTGTCAGCAACATTGTCCATATGAATAGTCAAGGAAACATGGGTACAGATACTAAATATTTTTAACACCACACTTGGTCTATCTGTTGGCAGCAGAGAAGGATGCAGGACAGGGCACACAACTGAAGATGTTAGTGGCATCCCATGTCTTGGTGTCTTTGATGCAGTCACCTCTTCCTCAATGGCCTTATCTAACGCTGCGGAACTACTAGTACCCCAAAAGGACTCCAGAGCCTATGCAATGGACCAGGCAAAACACTCCCATGCTGTTTTGCAGCTGGTTTGTCTCAACACTGGACCAGAGATTCGCGAAACCAACCTGCTGGCTGCCCTTCTGAAGAGAAAGTGTACACACATACCTTGCCTGGCACATGTATCAGTCTGGTGGTGCAGTAATTCCTGGTTAAGTACTCATTTTTCAAGAAAATCCTGAATCAGGCCAGATCAGTGTGGGGCACCATTAGGTGGTCATACCTGAATGCGCTTACCTTGGAAAAATGCAGAACTATCTGGCAACCTTCTGATATGTGACACCCCTACATGCTGGAACTCAATGTTGGTCATACTGCAGAAGCTACACCAGTAGCAGTGGGCAATCAAAGAGTATCTATGTGAATACGGTACAAGGATAGGCTTTGGGGTTTTACTGTTTCAGTGGCTTGTCTTTCAGGATGTGTGCAGAATTGTGTCACCTTTTTAAGAAGTTATTAGAATAGCAAGGAGGGGATTAGTGACGCAATCCTTAATTGTTCCTTCTGGAGCAAACGCAGTGTCATAGACCAGGCACTAGAGACACAGCAGCAGAAGGAAGAGGAGGACTTCCTGCTGTTTGAGAGTCAGTAGGATCCTTTGCTTATTGCCTCTCCTTTCCTTTTTGCCTCCACCCTTGCAAGAGGCAGCAGGAGGAAGAGGAGGAGGTTTGGGTTGCTGGCAGTAAGGAATAAATAGGTTACTCTCCCAGGGGGTCACTTTACCCATCCCAAACCCTGGGATGTGTACATGGGTGGGGTGAAATTGAGGACACTATTGTCCTCAGTGCAACTAAAGATTTAGGGTCCTCTGCTCTAGGCAGTTTGTGGTGAATGGACTCTTTCAAGCTGCTTCAAATGATTGTTAAAGGACCCAAAGATATGGGGCATAAAAGAGAGGGACCAAATGTTGGATCCCCAGGAAAAAGAGTAAATGGCAGATCTATTGCTACTATACTAGAGGAAGCACAAAATGTGCCAATTTGATCAGAATGTCTTCTCATGCTCACCATGCCTCTGAACCTTAGATCCCCAAAAGAATGAGCAATGGGGGTGGCAGTTACCTCAGTGGGGATTTTAAGACTTTGATAAATACAGTGGACAGTCACTGCTTCCACTACATGATTGCCAACTACATGGGGTCCAGGGTTAACACAGACACTATTAGAAGTAGTAACCCAATGGGCTATTGGGTGTCCAAGGTGAACCAATGGCCAGAGTCTGCACAGTAAGAGCTAGAGCTTCTGGATCACCCAGCAACCAGTGTTCTGTGTTAAAAGGGTTTCAGTGCAGCAGGAAGTTTTGTCACTGTCTCCTGACACTGTGGACTAGCTAACTCTCAAAAAAACGAACCAATCCTGGATTAGGAATAGTTACAAAACCCCAGGTGCCCATGCTAGCCACTACATTTCTTTTGTCTCTCCTAGTCCCCGGACCCTCAAAAAATATTACCTTCCACTATTACCAGCTATGGCCACCTCCCCTGACCTGTCTACATAATCCACTCCAACCACCTGCCCTGGTCTGCCACCATTATCTGCCCCAGCTACCTCTTCTGGCCTATTCCAGTGCTCTGTCATTGAAAGGTGCCACACATAATGTTTTCAAAGCTGAGCCTCGACTGAAAAGTTTGTAATGCTTGTTGAGGGATCCTGCATTGCACCTCAAAGTTTGTGAACTATTCTAGTTCTCCGGCACTGTAAAGGTGCCACACATAATGTTCCTACAGCTAGACCTCAGCTGACAAGTTTCTAATATTTGCTTTGATATTTGGTAAATTATGTTCTTTGCCTCCAAGTTTGTGGCCTATTCCAGTTCATCGGTACTGTAAAGGTGCCATACAATGTTTCTTCAGATGGATCTCAGCTGTCGAATGTCAAATGTTTGCTACCCTAACACTAACGTTAGGAGCCCCTACTGAGGAAGTTCCAAGGTTTGGACGTAACGTACGTATAGGACAAGATTTACACGTTCTGTATATAGCGATCATCTCTGCGTCTAAGGTTCCTGTGATTGTATATGACAGACACACGATTCATGGTTAGCGCTGCCTATAGTGCCATTTTTGTAAGTGCAATAGTATACCTTTTTCTAAATAAATGTTAAGTGTTAAACGTAGATCACTAGATCTGCATGCTTTTTCTTCCTGCATGTATGCTGTGGGAATTGGAAATCTAATAATCCATCCATCCATCCATCTAAGTAAGAGGCATTTGAAGCAGCAGCAGTAGTGTGTCTGCATCCCCAGAGAGGGAAAAACATGTGGTGAGACCTACTGGTAATGCAGGGATCATGGCACTGAGGTGAGAGGCTAATCTACAAGGATGGAGTATTCACACTTAGCATTACATGTCACATTGGTGATTGGAGTGGATTCAAATTGGATATTGTTTTCTTGTCCATTTTTTATTTATTATTTTTTAGTTTAGCAATGATACTCTTGAGGTTAATTGATACAGCAATTTTTTATGTGTATACGAATTTATAAATTTGTCGGCCCAATCAATTAATTAATTAAGGTTTTTTTTTTGTTTGTTTTTTAATAAGCCCTTTAGTAAATGAATGAGGTAGGCTTGAAAAAGAGGTACACTCTCAAAATGCATTGCTGCACCCTCACCCTGTGTACATCTCAGTCAACTGTACAGCAGCAGGGATCTTCCATACTGCTCGCACTGCCTGTACTGTTATTTACGCCACTATCCTGAACTGATCCTTTCAGACATCTGGTTGCTGTAATGTGAGTCTGCTATTGTTTTTTTTAATCTAATACAGATACACAGCTTTCTAATTGGATCCCATACTCATGTCCACTTTTGTTTAATGATCTGTCAGATAATACACTCACAATTCTATTGCAAAATAAAACTTGCCTTGTCTCTTTTAATTTGCTCCCTTTTCAAGTGCTTGCATACTTTCCTCACACTAGCTGGTTTCTACCATACCATCTGAAATTTATATTTTTGGGGGAATAATCAAAGATACAGGGATTAGAAGGGGTTAAGGAAGTGTGAGGTTGTGCTTTGAGGTGCTATTGTCCGCTCTGGTATGATATTATAATAAAAAGCGTGTGACCTGTTTGGACCCCAATGCAACATAAGCATGCCTCCCTCCCTATATTAAGGAAATGAAAAAAGTGGGTTGTGGGACTTTAAATGAGGCATGGATATGTATTTGAAATGGTCTAGGATACCTAAAATTAAATTAATTGTCAATGTCCCTGCGGGGAAAGTCTGTATAACCATAGAAAGTTGCTAATCAGTCTAATAAATTATATACAAATACTAAATGATTTATATATATATATAAAATGTAACATAATATATAATACATAGATCATGCAATAAGAAGCATAATTAATTGTAGTAATAATCATATTGACATATTTATTATATATAATAGATAGACAAAATTGGTACAAGCAATCACAATTAAAAAATTGAATGGATATACAGAACAGTTGAACATGGTTATCCTAATAAATATAAATAATAAAAGAAATTCCTGATTGTAACAAGCTTGACTTGGCATCCCTGAGTATGGTTTCATGGCGATTTCAGCCAATCATCAGGAGTGGGATGCATCAAAAAATGGCTAAAAAAAGGAGATGGAATGAATGAGTAAATTGGTCAATTACAGTCTCAAACGAAAAATCATTGCTTTCAAAAAGAGAGCAGGTTTAAAAGTAAACGAATTACCTTTGGCCGCGTCCAAGTAAATAGCCCAGCAAACCCACAAAGGGGAATAGGATGGTGGCACTGAATGAGCCATCTCCCCCGGGTTTGAAGCGGGGACACATGGAGAAGCGAACAGCCACATCACAATGCCAGAGTATGAGGTATGCACATATGGGCCTCAGATCAGATTCTAAAAAATAAAAAAGTAAGAATTGGATGATAAAGAGTGAACCATGATTGAAGCTGACAATTAAGTGTGTGAGGAAAAAAAAAATTATAGAATATATGTGAAATGGGGAAGGTTGAACAGTGACAATTAATTTAATTTTAGGTATCCTAGACCATTTAAAATACATATCCATGCCTCATTTAAAGTCCCACAACCCACTTTTTTCATTTCCTTAATATAGGGAGGGAGGCTTGCTTATGTTGTATTAGGGTCCAAACAGGTCACGCGCTTTTTATTATATGTATATTAGGGTGGAAGACACCTGTTTCCTTTGTGACCTGCTATGGAAATACAAAAACCCAATACATCTAAATGACTGTATACCCACAGTTCATAGATTTCTGAGTTAATTCATTTTTGGTATCTCTCTCCACTAGTTTGTATCATCATTAGGTTCTACATCAATATTTCTTTCTTGGTTAATGAGTCAGTACATCACCATCTCTACTCATTAATGTTCTGATATTTCAGCTAATCAGCCTTCCCTTTTTATGCCCTTTGGCTCGTCCAGCCCACCGGTGGGTGGTCCTGTTAACTTGGTCTTTCTCTCCTGGGGTTGCGAGGCGTCTAGCTCTTTCTCCACCGCCCATCCCCGTTAGATGATGAGGGCGGCGTCGGACCTCGACGCTTCGGAGTCATGCCTAGCACGCCGCATGATCGAGGTCTTGTTAATGCCGGTTTGTGTGGTAGTGCTCTTTCCACCCAGCGTGGCTAGGGGGATGGGATGGACTACCGCTGGAGTTTCTAAACCTCGGGCGGGGGTCCGTTCTGTCCAATCACATGGCCAACGTGTTGTTTGCATGACGTTAACGGTGACACGCCCCATGTCTGTGGATACAAAGGCAGGGTCAAGCCAGCAGCTCACTCCACACATTCCATCAGGAGGAGAGGTTCCATGGACTCTGCTTTACATTTTAGGTAATTAGGGGGTCCTATTTTAGGATCAATCTAGACACATGTTCACATAACACTTAGACCTTTATAACACAGGTTATTCAACACATTCCTTTATCGCTTACCACTCACTTTTTATTTCATTATTTATACACTAATTTATTTGCAATATGCTTTTCATCACTTAGTCACTTTGTGACAGGTGTTGAGCATAGGTGGCTATTGTTATTTTTGGTTCAACCTTCCCCATTTCACATATATTCTATAATTTTTTTTTTTTTTTCTCACACACTCATTTGTCAGCTTCAATCACGGTTCACTCTTTATCATCCAATTATTACTTTTTTTATTTTTTAGAATCTGATCTGCGGCCCATATGTGCATACCTCATACTCTGGCATTGTGTTGTGGCTGTCCGCTTCTCCCATTGGCCGCTGTTTCCCACTACCCCTTCTCCATTCCTCCGTGTTTCTTGGAGAGTTATGGCTTAGGGGCAGGGGATGTGTCCCCACCTCAACCCCGGGGGAGACGGATCATTCAGTGCCACCATCCTATTCCCCTTTTTGGGTTTGTTAGGCTATTTACCTGGATGCGGCCAAAGGTAATGCATTTACTTTTAAACCTGCTCTCTTTTTGAAACAATGATTTTTCATTTGAGACTGACTGACCTAGTTACTCATTCATTCCATCTCCTTTTTTTAGCCATTTTTTGATGCATCCCACTCCTGATGATTGGCTGAAATCGCCATGAAATGCGTAGAGTCCATACTCAGGGATGCCAAGTCAAGCTTACTACAATCAGGAATTTCTTTTATTATTTATATTTATTAGGATAACCATGTTCACCTGTTCTGTATATCCATTCAATTTTTTAATTGTGATTGCTTGTACCAATTATGTCTATTATATACATTAAATATGTCAATATGATTATTACTACAATTAATTATGCTTCTTATTACATGATCTATGTATTATATATTATGATACATGATATATATATATATATATATATATATATATATATATATATTTTTTTTTTTTTTTTTTTTTTTATTTAGTATTTGTATTTAATTTATTAGACTGATTAGCAACTCTCTATGGTTATATAGACTTTCCCCGCAGGGACGGTGACAATTAATTGAATTTTAGGTATCCTAGACCATTTCAAATACATATCCATGCCTCATTTAAAGTCCCACAACCCACTTTTTTCATTTCTGGTATGATATTATATTACCTTTTTCATTACCACCAACATAACCACCAGCTTATGTCGGCAGCATTGGGGCTATTTACACATATGTAATGCATTGCATTGCAATGCTTGTCAAGTAAGCTGATGGATAGATGACTTCCACTACCTCCAGAACATGCTGCTCCCCTTTGCAAGACCATCTCCCATGTCGTCCAGGCTCCACTGTCCCACCTTTGGGCCCAGGTGGGCATGGCAGGTGCCCCCCGGGTAGAAGAGAGAGAGATCAGTGAACCAATACCTTCTGTGCTAGAGGAACCCACCTCTCCTTACTTACCTGAGCCCATTCTGAATCCAGTGCTGTGCCCGAGAGCAGAAGCTCCCTCTGTTTTCTCGGGAGAGAGCCTGCATGAGTGCCCCTATAGAAAACATCTTTCTCTGGTGGGAACCCCCCGAAGAAGAGCCAGGAGCATCGGTAGAGGAGGACCAGGGTTGCTATGTGCAGAAGCATTGCACAAAGCAGATATTTATAATATGCTTATTTTAATACAATTCAAGCTTTGCAATCGCTTTACCGAATGAAGGAGAGATTAATCTGGCTAAATTAATGAGAATACATGCACATGAATTATAGGCACATGGTTGCATATATAGAATTTACTGTATGCTGGGTGTGTGAAGCGTCTGTATCCTTGCTAAAATCATGACAGGCAGATCCCAGGTTTCTGAAGGGACTCATAGGGCTTTTATTATTATTTTGTGGATACTCTGTTAGATTTGTTATTTGTTTCTGGGATCCATCAAATGTTACATCTCTGGAAAAGAACCAAAGTTACCTGGAATTTTCTTGAAGGTTGTGTTTAACATCCTTTTCCCACTAAATATATTGTATAACTCACAACAATAACTTCCCAGACACATGCAAATTCCAGTCCACCAGGTTAACTGCACAACCATGGTTGGCACAAATTCGAACCTGATCTATAGCCATCAGTCAGCAAAATCAGGATGAATAAACGAACAAAGTATAATCATATTCTACACTGGGCCTGAAAAAGTTGATAATTCATAATTGTAAGTAGAGCGTAGCTTGTTTGCCAAATAACAGTAAAGACATTATTATTATTATTATTATTATTTCTGTTAAATTGTTCATTTACTGTAAATGCAAACGTATAGTCATTGGATAGAGAGACAACATAGTAAGTTGATATAATTAATAAGTGTATCTCTGTATTACCTTAGAAGGAAGAATAAGAAGGCTGGATGGCAGCATTAGTTAAATGTTCGCTCTTTATTTTATGCAGAGAAGTGGAACACTAGACTGAATGCTGCCTTTGATGAAGGTTATACTGGTTCAATGCCACTTTCATATCACCTAGTGCATGTCCACAAGTCACTGTGTGCCACAATGCCCTGGGCATTGCATTTAGATTGCAAATTAATTGAACAAATGATTCATAGTGCTGACAAAATGATCAGCTCCTACAACCAGTCAGATTATAGGACACTGTGATTAGCATAGTGACATAAACATGTTTATTACAAAACCAATAAAAATGTATGTAGTGTATATATACATTCTTATTATATTCATTAATGTAAATATAAAAATAATCTATATAATTCAAATAATGTACTTACCTGTGTATTACATTGTTCGGTGTTGTCCTATTCACTATTGCATGTAATTAAAGTGGTTGTAATGTCACTTGACATGTCCCTTCAATCCACTCTGTTAGGTAACAATATGCGCCCAACTGTATGTTCTTTATAAAAAAAAGTGATATCTACCTTATTTCAGAGCGCCTCCCCACACTCACGTGACTGGTCGCCTCTCTCCTCTCCTGAGCTGACAGCTCAGCGGGAGAGGCCAAGAACTCCTGCTGACGTCAGAGAGGCACCCAGTCACATGAGTGCTGGGAGGTATTTAGAAATAAGGTAGATATCAGCTTTATCTGCACATATTGTTACCTAACAGTGGATTGTAGGGACATTACACTGTTATGAAAGCAGCAGGAGGGGAGGTTTGGGGAGCTGACAGGCAGGGAGGGGGGAGAGGACAGAGGAGAGGACAAAGGAGAACTGCGGATGATGGAGGCATGTAAACTAACTACTTGTCAGGGCTCAGCAGCCATTACAGGGGGGAGGGCAGAACCAGGCAGGATCAGCCAGGTATTTCAGGTGATAGAAAGAGCCAAATTACACAGCACAAGCACTGTGCTGTATAACATGATTTAACCACTTCAGCTCCGGAAGGTTTACCCCCCTTCCTGACCAGGCCATTTTTTGCTATACCATACTGCGTTGCTTTAACTGACAATTGTGCGGTCGTGCAACACTGTACCCCAAAATAATGATGTACTTTTTTCCCACAAATAGAGCTGTCTTTTAGTGGTATTTGATCACCTCTGTGATTTTTATGTTTTGCGCAAAAAAAAAGCAAAAAAAGACCTACAATTTTGAAAAAAATGCAATATTTTTTACATTCTGCTATAAAACACATCCAATTAAAAAAAATTAAAAAAAAATCAAATTTCTTCATCAATTTAGGCCAATATATATTCTGCTACATGTTTTTGGTAAAAAAAATCCCAATAAGCGTATATTGATTGTTTTGCGCAAAAGTTATAGCATCTACAAACTATGGGATAGATTCATGGACTTTTTTTTTTTGTTGTTTTTACAAGTAAAGGTAAGCAATTGTTAGTGGGACTGTAACATTGTAAAATAGGTACTCCTGCGCTAGTAAGAAAAGGAGAGCAAAACCAAGGTTGCTGCAAGCGCCGTAAGGGTCAAACACTACCCGTAGTAAGTAAATAGATAAGTGATTGGTGTTGCGCTCCTCAGTAAATAAAATTGTGCTCAAAAAATGGCTTTACCAATTCATATGCAATATGTAAAAAATATATAAAGTGCAAATAACCATGCAACATGTAGTGCAGCATTTATCTTTCAAAAAGTATTTTCAGTGCTAAACCTTTCATCCAGTTTCTACATTTCTGCATTTGTAAATTTCAAAAGGCAGTATTTAGAAATAATAATGGTAATAAAAAACCAAAAAAAAACTTGTGGGTTTAAAGAGGAACTGCAGTCTGCTCACAAAATTTGTAATACAAATATCTTTTCTGAAGCTTCCCTCCAACCACTTTGCATATTATTTTATATATACTGTCATTCTGTACTTGTCAAATATGCTGCAGAAATCCCCCTCTACTAAGTCTGGCTGCATCCATTTTAAATGAGGGCAGCTTACTATCCAAAGTAAAAACAACAAGGGCAGAAGATTTAATGGATGGAAAGTTGAATTAATGACCGAAGGTCCGCTTTAACTAATATTTTGTATGTGTAATTCTCCTTTAAGGGGGCGTGGCAGGGGTGTGTGTCCTATGTCTACATACTTTTGCTAATAGGTGTCCTTTATTCCCACATAGCTCCCAACTGTCCCTGATTTCGAAGGACTGTCCCACCATCCCTCTTTCCTTCTCATTTGTCCCTCATTTTGGTCTGATCTATATAGTTGTATATAAAATGCACTTTTTATCTTTCAAAAAGTGTTTCTCAGTGCTAAACCTTTCATCCAACTTCTAAATTGCTGCATTTGTACATTTTAAAAGCCAGTATAAAGAAATAGTAGTGGTAAAAAAAAGACCTTGTGGATTTAGTTAACTTTTTGTCCTAGGCCTACATATGTTTGGTAGTAGGTGTCCCTCAGTCCCATCTCAAAATATTGGGAAGTATGCCTCACTCTCTCTCTCTCCATCTCCCTTACTTCCTCCCTCTCGCCTTCTCCCCTCCCTCTCTCCCCCTCTCTCTCTCCCTCTTCCTCCCTCTCTCTCCCCCCTCTCTCCCTAGTATGTTTTTTTTTTTGCTTTTTCCTGATTGTATGCAATAAGATGGATACAATTCATGAGGAGATCTCCAATGCACAGAAACCTCCCCCACTTAAAACCCCATGTCCACAGGTACAATCATTACTTCCCTCGTTCAACCCTGCTAGTATTAACAAGGTTGCTGAACTTTTTCCTAACACCCATCTAACCCCCTGGCCCCTGGATCCTGCTCCCTCGCCAATGTTCAACCTCTCCATCTTTTCTGGCATCTTCCTCAACTCTCTAAAACATGCGCTAGTCACCCTCATACTTAAAAAGCCCTCACTGGACCCCACCAATCTTCACAACCTACACCCCATCTCCTTACCCCCTTGTCCTCCAAACTCCTTGAATGACTGGTCTACAACCGACTCAGTGACCACCTGCCTAAGAGCAACCTTCTTAATCCCCTTCAGTCTGGATTTCGCCCTCAACAATCCATGAAAACTGCTCTCTTTAAAGACCGGGCCACCGCTAGCAAAAGAGCTGGAAGAAGGAAGTGGAGGCCCGGCAAGAAGAACCGAAGAGGGGGACAAGACCCCCCGAAGTCAAAGTCAGAAGAAGAGGCAGCGGCGACATAAGGCCGGGCCACGGCTAGTAAAAGAGCTGGGAGAAGAAAGTGGAGGCCCAGCAAGAAGAACCGAAGAGGGGGACAAGACCCCCGAAGTCGGAAGAAGACCCTTGGGCGGCGGCGATGAAGAAGAAGAAAGCCGGGCTCAACCGCTAGTAAAAGATCTAGCAGAAGATAGTGGAGGAGTCCGGTAAGAAGACCCCCCAAGGTGGAAGAAGACCCCCGGAGCTGTGCAATAAATTATTTTAAAGCCTCGTATTGTGTTTTATTTACATTTATTTCACCAGGTAAAGGGGGCTCCTGGATTCTGATAACCACCCCGACAACCAACGGCCATGGTTGTCGGGAAGAGGCCCTTGACCTCATCAAAGCACCCCCCCATGTTGAGGGCACGTGGTCTGGTATGGCTCAGGAGGGGGGGGGGGCGCTCGCTCGTCCCCATCCCCCTTTCCTGACCGGCTTGGCTATGTGCTCAGATAAGGGTCGGATATGGTCCTTGGGGGGACCCCCACGCCGTTTTTTCAGCGTAGGGTTTCCCCTTTAAGTCCATACCAGGTGACGGGGCCAGGTGTCAATCTCCTTCGCTAGTCCCGTCTACCTGGAGCCGCGTTCAAAATGAACGGACTTTCCTCAGTGCGTGGGCAAGTCCGTTCATTTCAAAAGTCCAGCCATAGTCCGGCGGTTTGTCCGCCGCACCTAGTCCGCCGGAAAAGTCCAGTCGTGTGTGGGCAGATCCGCTCGTTTTGAAGTCCGGCAGACCTCCGCTTCAAAATCCGGAGGTTTGTCCGCCGCACTAAGTCCACCAGATAGTCCGATCGTGTGTATGCAGCATTAGTGTCAAATTTGTTCGCTGCAATGTCGCAGCCCTGTTAAAAATCGCTGATTGCCGCCATTACTAGTAAAAACAATATAAAAAAAATAAAAAGGCTATATACAGTGCATTAGGCGGTGTACAATTTCTAATACAGTGCAGGCAGTGTACACAGTATATAATGCAGTGTACGCAGCATATAATACAGGGCAGTGCGGTATTAAAAATAAATAAATAAATACCCATTATGACCTGAAGGCCTCCAAGGAGAGGCAGATGCACACAGACCACTAAAAGAGGGCAAGCAGCCTCTAAAATAATATTTGACAGCAGGGACCGTTCCTGCACCCAACAAGAGTAACTGTAAGGGGTTACAGTGTTCTGGCACCACCAACAACTAAGGCCCAATGTTTCTGCTCCTGTTTAACATGGGGCATGTAATTTAAATTTTTGAAATAATATTTAACAGCAGGGCCTGCTCCTGCGCCCAACAAGAGTAACTGTGAGGCGTTACCGTGTTCTACCACCACCAACACCTAAGGCCCAATTTTTCAGCAGAGTATATAGCGCAGTACGTATAGTATATAAACTGCAGTAGAGAGAATTTTTGCTCTACATAAAGATGGCCTAGGCTATAAGATGGCCAAGACCCTGAAACTGAGCTCTAACACTGTGGCCAAGAACATACAGCGGTTTAACAGGACAGGTTCCACTCAGAACAGGCCTCGCCATGGTTGACCAAAGACATTGAGTGCATGCGCTCAGCTTCATATCCACAGGTTACATTTTTGGGAAATAGATGTTTGAGTGGCACGCTGCATCTGGTGACAAGTGGCATGCTGCATCTGGTGACAAGTGGCATGCTGCATCTGGTGACAAGTGGCATGCTGCATCTGGTGACAAGCTGCAGCTGGTGGAAGGCGACTGTGGCAAGTGACACTCTACATCTGGTGACAGGCGACCATGGCAAGTGACACACTCAGCACTCCCACTGATTCTGCATTATGGGGAGTTGAGCTATTCAATTTTCTAATTACAATGGGACAATAGAAATGGTGACGAATACAAAGACAAGTGTGTCTTGCCTACAGTCAATCATGGTGTTGGGAGTGTCTGGGGCTGCATGAGTGCTGCTGCCACTGGGGAGCTACAGTTCATTAAGGGAACCATGAATGTCAACATGTACTATGACATAGTGAAGCAGAGAGAGACTGGGCCGCAGGGCAGTATTCCAACATGATAACAACCCCAAACACACTTCCAAGACGACCACTGCCTTGCTAAAGAAGCTGAGAGTAAAGTTGATGGACCGGCCCAGCATGTCTCCACACCTAAACTCTATTGAGCATCTGTGTGGCATCTTCAAACAGAAGGTGGAGGAGCACAAGGTCTCTAACATCCACCAACTCTATGATGTCATCATGGAGGAGTGGAAGAGGACCCCAGTGGCAACCTGTGATATATATATTCATTGCAAAATGAATTTTAAAAATATTTTTTATACAAATCTAAAAAATATATATTTTTATATATTTTTGTTATAAAAATATAAAACAAATATAGATTGTTTATATTTTGTAAATGTTTTGCTATTTTCTGAGGTGGCTTTAATACATATAGTCAGGGCTTTTTTTCAGCAGGAATGCGGGGGAACGCAGTTATGGCATTTCCATCACTGAATGTATGTAATGGCAGGGAGTGCTGGGTTGTGCTACAGTGTCTATTGATGCTGGCTGCTGGTGAATCTATTGTTGTTGGAGGGGATCTATATCTGCAGAAGGGTTGATTGCTGCTGGGGAGGTCTATTGTTGCTGGTGGGGATCTATTGTTGCTGGGGTGGGGTCAGTTGTCACTGGGAGGGCTCTACTGTTAAGGGATCTATTATAGCTGGCTGCTAGAGGGTCTATTGTTGCTGGGTGGTATTTTGTTGTAAATGGTCCATAGTTGCGGGGGGGGGGGATCTATTGTTGCTGGTGGGTCTATTATTTTTGGCTGTGGGATGTCTATTTTACTGCTTTTCTTGTTATCAATAACAAATTCCATACAAATTGCTTAGCACCACAAATGTTACTTGGTTCTGTATTCTCTAAAAGGGGCAGTGCTGGGAGGTGAGTAAAGCCCCATACACACGGTCGGACTTGTACAAACTTTTCCGTGGACTTTTGTACAAAGTGTGTTGTCCACAAGTTTGTATTGCATACACACGGTCGGACTTTTTGACAACAAACACGAACGTGGTGACGTCACAACGTACTGACGCCGCTTCAAAAGAGGACGTTCAATGACTCCAGCGCCACCTTTGGTCAACTTCTGTATTGTAGTCTGATCGTTTGCAATGGTTCTGAGCATGCGTGTTTGTACCTTGTACAAAAGTCCGATGCTTTTGCGTACACACGGTAGGACTTTGCTCCATCTGACTTTTGTTGCCAGAAAGTTTGTCCGTTCGCACAGCCAACAAAAGTCCGATGAAAACAGAAAAAGTTTGTCCGATGGAGCGTACACACAGTCGGATGTTGCTCCAAAACAGCTAATTTGCATGTTTGTTGTCAAAAAGTCCGACCGTGTGTACGGGCCTTAAGGGGAGGAACCCAGGACTGGTGCTCAGAGGTAGGTAGGGGCAAAAACAAGGGGTAACTCCTAAAAGGAGGAGTTATGCATCTATTCTCTGAGAACAAAAGCCACGCATTAAGTATATATAATCCAGCTTTTATTAACCAGGCTGCCCTGACACCTTGGGGGGCCATTATGGTGTTTCAGGGGTGCCTTGATAAAATGGCAAAAAAATGTTCAAATGTTATACAAGCCAGCGAGTGGATCAAGCTTGCCTTTCAGTTACGCAAAGCCACAGGTTTTCATTGTGCACGCTTCCAGCCGCTGACTACATCCAATGATGTAATCGACTGATAAGATGGACGTTGGGTGCCTGCACAGCGTCCTTACTTGCCCCTCTCCATCAGCACTGGGGTCACATTAGTTGACTGAGACATTGCAATACTAATCAGTACTAAGTAGCAGTGGGTAAGGGTGTATTCACCTTGGAAGAATAAATCACCCCTAATGTTGGGCTGCATGATTAATCGTTAAGAATCATTATCGCAATTTTTTTCCCCATTGCATTCATGACAAAGTATTTCCCGATTCTTTCTATGCAGAGAATTCTCTCTGCTCTGCTAAAGCCGACAGCCGTCAAAAGAAAGGGAAAAAAAAACAAAAAACGGGCAGTCTGCCAAGAACCACAACATTCTTTAGCAGTGGAACTTAGGTATAAACATTGTAACAATTTGTCTTTTATATCAAAGATATATATCCACAAGACCGGATTCTCTCAGTTACTTCAGCCCTTTCAGGCTCTTGTTAAGAAAACCAACCCGTACGTGGTCTTATTCTGAAGAGTCCTCCCCTGGAATGCTCGAAGTTCAATGGGTCTCTCCCGAATCAGAGGCAGCACCCATCCACCTTGGAATCCTTCCTTAGTTCCCTTGCATCAAAGTCAGGTGGATCCGCACCCCAGGCCATAACCTTCCTGGGGGCTGGTCAGGAGGACCAGGGCCATGTAATTAGCACAGCATACTGGACCGGAACCCTGAACCACGTGATGTCCGCATTTTAAATACCCTCTCCAAGAGGGCACAGCGAGAGGGCCACTCCCACTGACCTTAACTCTGAGAGAGAGTAAATTAAATGCCCAACCAGACCATAGTTCCACGCCTGCCCCCAGAGACAGCGCCCCCCTGTGGCCAGGCTGAACATCTCATAGCCCAATCAGACTGACACAGAAGTCAAATTTAGGCAAATAGACCCAAACCAAACTGTAGTTTGGGTAAAGTGAAATTTTGAAAACACATAGAGCGCGCTCTTCAGGAGCCCGCCGCTACACATACATATATATATATATATATACATATACATATATATATATATATATATATGTGTGTATATATATATATATATATATATATATATATATATATATATATATATATATATATATATATATATATAGTACATATATTCAAATGCAATGTTTGAGGAAAAAAATTACACAATGAATTAAAAAATAACCAGTAAAGCTGGCCCAATTTTTTTTTGTATAATGTGAAAGATTACACAAATTATGATTCTCATTTTGGCCAGAATTGTGCAGCTCTAATGTGTATGTGGATGTTGCTGCATTTTTATGTAAAACCAATTCATTTATATTTTTACATTTTAGAATGAGGTGCCTTTAGGTTATGCAAAATTTAGAAAGTACCTTGACTGGAAAAGGTTGAGAAACGCCGAGCTAATCATTCACAGTGGTCACTTCAGAGTTTCTTCAGGCTCAGCTGTCTACCTGTAGAGGGCGACATTTTTATCTGACTTTGGTGCGAGCTGAGAGTGTGCAGAAGTGCTATGAGAAGGTGAGAGAGTGGAGTCAGGAGAGAAGACATACTTTCTTGTCTGTCCTGTTGCTGGTTGTGGTGACACAGTTAGAAGATGACACACGTGCACCTGTGTGTCTGTGGTGGTGAGTGTTCACTGAAGACTTGCTGGAAGTGAGCTTTGTTTAGGTTTCACTTTCCCTTTGCAGCCATACAGTATGTGTAGGGAGGTGATGGGAGTGTTCCTGGTTGGAGAGGTGCTCAGTGTTTACATTGTGTGAGCTCTGCTATGGGGCTGCCTGGCAGATCACTGCTTGCTGGAATCTGCTGCTCTGCTCAACACTTTGGATTTGCACAAATGTGGAATTGTGTTTGGCATTTTGATTTATACTGTGTGTATTATAGCAATTGTACTCCTCGATTTCATCTTTAATTTGCATGGCTATAAATGTGCCTTATCAGCGGTCCACAAACTTTTTTGGCACAGTGGAGGGGTTCCGTAGAAGAAAAGTTTGCCAAGGACCGATGGGGGTGGGGGGCTAATTGGTTCTCGGATTTGGGTGATATGTTGGGGCACTGGCTGGTGTTAGCATTTCAATCATCACCACACCATGGCTGATATGGTGTCAGGGTGATTAAAGTGCATTATTTCTATTGTCACATTGTAATATAAAATTGACTAGCTCAACTCACCATAATGCAGAATAAGTGGGACCCCTGAGTGTTCCACTTGCCACGATCGCCTTCCACCAGATGCAGTGTGTCACTTGCCATGGTCACCTTCCACCAGATGCAGCGTGCCACTTGTCACCAGATGCAGCGTGCCACTTGTCACCAGATGCAGCGAGCCACTTGTCACCAGATGCAGCAAGCCACTTGTCACCAGATGCAGCGGGCCACTTGTCACCAGATGCAGCGCACCACTTGTCACCAGATGCAGCGCGCCACTTGCCACTGTCACCTGATGCAGCGTGTCACTATCCTGCCACCAGATGTAGAATGTCACTGTAGCCTACCACTAAAAATACCCGGTGCTATTTGCCCCTAAAGTGTTTAAAGTGGAGGTAAACCCATCAATTTAACAGTTTAAAAAAACTATTATGTTCCCGGCATGCCGGGAATGCTAACTGCACATTGGTTGTGCTCTCAGTCAAACTGTCAAACCATCCAATGGCTGGTGTCATAACTGATCACATGTGCAGCACCGTGGCAGTTGAAGATTAAACAGGGTCAAAAATGGCAGCTTCCATGGCTGAAAACGATAGGAGGATTTACTTCCATTTTAAGTCCAATTTTTTTAAGTTTTTTTTTTTTTTTTTTTCTGCGGTAAAAAAGCTTTCCACACTTAATCCAGCCTCGCACCAGTGCTATGGCGTTCGACAGAACAGGGGTACCGACACATGGGCAGTTGCTACTGTGTACTATCCTAAAGTGAGCATGAACAATCAAAAGGGCTTATATGCAAGTTATTGCCATAAAAGTGTTTGGGGACCTGGGCCCTGCCCCAGGGGACATGTATCAATGCAAATAAAAGTTTACTTGAGTGTTGTCCGTAGTTTGCCTGTAAAGTAGCGCATCTTTCTCGTGTTTAGAACAGTACCACAGCAAAATTACATTTCTAAAGGAAAAAATGTAATTTAAAACTCACGGCTGTAATGTATTGTCGGGTCCCGGCAATATAGATAAAAATCATTGAAAAAAACGGCATGGGTTCCCTCCTCCCAGTCCATTATCAGGCCTTTTGGGTCTAGTATGAATATTAAGGGGAACCTCGCACCAAAATAAAAAAATTGCGTGGTGGTCCCCCCAAAATCCATACCAGGCCCTTCAGGTCTGGTATGGATATTAAGGGGAGCCCCGCACCAAAATAAAATGAATGGGGTGGGGCTAACCCCCAAAATCCATACCAGACCCTTATCTGAGCACGCAACCTGGTAGGCCACAGGAAAAGGGGGAGATGAGAGAGCACCCCCCTCCTGAAGCGTACCAGGCCATATGCCCTCAACATGCAAAATACCTTGTCCTCATGTTGAGGGGGACAAGGGCCTCTTTCCCGCAACCCTTGTTTGTGGAGGTCTGCGGGTAGGAGGCTTATCGGTACATTGTACCCCTACACATTCACCAAAAAAAAGTGTCAAAAATGTAAAAATGACAGACAGTTTTTGACAATTCCTTTTATAAAAAAAAAAAAAAAAAAAAAAAAGTCCCGCGCTGTAAATCCATCTTTGATCACAGCTCTGACGACCCGAGGGCAAAAAAAAAAGACAGAAAAACTCTGCCTCGATGGGAGGCATCCCATGACTGCATCCTTTTTGCCGTTTTTTTTCAATGCTTTTATCAGGGTCCGGCAATACATTACGATCGTGTGCAGTTTTAACTGCTTAAAGCAGGGTTCCACCCTGAAGTGGAACTTCCGCTGATCGGAACCCTCCCCCCTCCGGTGTCACAATTGGCACCTTTCAGGGGGGAGGGGGATGGAGATACCTGTCAAAGACAGGTATTTACACCCACTTCTGGGCATAGACTCCCGTGGGAGTCGACGCCATTTCCTGTCCTGCCGCGCTGTCTGCTGGGACATATACGGGTCTCAGAGACAGCGCGGACAATTCCTATTGCGCTGCGTGACACGCGCATGCGCAGTAGGGAACCGGGAAGTGAAGCCGATTCGCTTAACTTCCTGATTCCCTCACCTAGAATGGTGGCAGCAGCAGCCGAGAGCCGAGCGATCGATCGGCCTCGGCTGCCGGCATCGCTGGAACCCGGGACAGGTGAGTGTCCATTTATTAAAAGTCAGCAGCTGTAGTATTTATAGCTGCTGGCTTTTAATATTTTTTTTGTAGGTCTCACGCCAATGTACGTTGGCAGAATGGCATGGCTGGGCACAAGCACATACAGATACGTTGCTCTTTAAATGCCCAGCTGTGGGTCGCGAGCGCGCCACCGGCGGCACACTCGCGACCCGGTCCTGAGCACCGTGGCCGCAGGACCCGATCGCCCGCGATCGGGTCACAGAGCTGAAGAACGAGGAGAGGGAAGTGTAAACAATCCTCTCCTCATGCTTCCTATTGAGCCTGTCACTGATCGTTTGTTCCCTGTTATAGCCACGCCCCCTACAGTTAAAAAAAACACACACTTAACCCCTACCCTGCCCTCTAGTGGTTAAACCCTTCACTGCCAGTGACATTTTTACAGTATTCAGTACATTTTTAATTGCACTGATTGATGTATTAATGCCAACGGTCCCAAAAATGTGTCAAAATTGTCCGACGTATCCGCCATAATGTCGCAGTAACAATAAAAATCGGTGATCGCCGCCATTACTAGTAAAAAAAAAAATTATAAATAAAAATGCCATAAAACTATCCCCTATTTTGTAGACGCTATAACTTTTGCGCAAACCAATCAATAAACACTTATCGCGATTTTTTTTTTTTTTTTTACCAAAAATATGTAGAAGAATACGTATTGGCCTAAACTGAGGAAAAAAATTTTTTTTATATATTTTTGGGGGATATTTATCCACTTCAATACAGGGAACTTTCACCCCCTCCCTTCCCAGCCCAATTTTCAGCTTTCATCACTCTAGTGCTTTCAGTGACAATTGCGCGGTCATGCTACACTTTACCCAAATGAAATTTTTATAATTTTGTTCGCACAAATAGAGCTTTATTTAGGTGTTATTTATTCACGACTCCGTTTTTTATTTTTTGCGATACAAGCGCAAAAAAAGCGGAAATTTTGAAAAAAAAAAACAATTTTTTTTTTTCTATTTTAAAATAAATCCAATAAAATCAAATTTTGTCATAAATTTAATCCAAAATGTATTCTGCTACATGTTTTTGGTAAAAAAAATTCCGTTAAGTGTATAATAATTGGTTTGTGTGATCACGGACATATGTACGCAAATGATCATGTACATATGTGTGCAGGTGATCACGTACATATGTGTGCAGATAATCATTGGGACATGTGATTTTAGTGGGACATATGTAGGGGACATGTTTTTATTATTTGGGGACATGTGTGTTTTGGGGACATATGTGGGGACATTGTGTTTATACTGTGTGGTGTGTTGTGTGTTTACACTAGACTGATGATCAGTGAGTAAAAAACAGCTCATACTCATCAGCTGGCTGCAGCGATCTGCTCTCCTCTCCTCAGCGATGACTTCTGTGTGAGGAGAGGAGGAGCCGATTGCCTAGCAACCGGCTGTTTGTTTACATCACATGACGGCCGTGATTGGACACGGCCGTCATGTGATCAGGAGGGCCAATCACAGAGCCCTCCTGCCGATCTGAGATGCGCCGTGTCCGGGTGACACGAGCACATCGGGATCGCGCCGCTGCGCAGGGCACGCGCGCGCACGATCCCGCTCCTTCTGAAGGACGTTCCTGAACGTCCTATCAGAAGTAGACGGCTCCCACCCAGCCGTATATGTGCATTGGCCAGGTGGGAAGTGGTTATTATAGCAAAATGTAAAAAATAATGCGTTTTTTTTCAAAATGTTCGCTCTTTTTTTGGTTTATAGCGCAAAATATAAAAACCGCAGGGGTGATCAAATACCACCAAAAGAAAGCTCTATTTGTGGGAAAAAAAGAACAACAATTTCGTTTCGGAGCCACGTCGCACGGCCGCGCAATTGTCAGTTTAAGCGACACAGTGCTGAATCGCAAAAAGGGGCCTGGTCCTTTAGCTGGAAAATGGTCCGGGGCTTAAGTGGTTAAATGACATTTTTTCTTTTCAAATGTAATTTTGCTATTCATAAAACTATGTACGGCCGCTATGTAAGCAGTTTAACCACTTCCCGACCAGCGCACGACGATGTACGTCGACAGAATGGCACGGGCAGGCATATTGGCGTACAGGTACGTCCAATATTCAATGCCGCCCTGCCATCGGGAGCGCGCCGCCGACAGCGCGCTCCCGGGCTGGTCAGGACCCCCGTGAGTCCGGTCGCGGGACCCGCGGACTCGATCGCCGCGGGCATCCCCGCGATCGTCTCACGGAGCAGCCGAATGGAGGAAATGCCGAGTAAACAGCATTTCTCCATTCTGCCTAGCAACTAGTGACGCTGATCTCTGCTCCATGTGATTGGAGCAGAGATCAGTGTTCACTAAATGAAAGCCCAACCCCCCCACAGTTAGTAACACACCCCTAGGAACACTTAACCCCTACACTGCCACCCACTGGTTAACCCCTTCACTGCCAGTGTCATTTACACAGGAATCACTGCATTTATATAGCAGTGATTACTGTATAAATGACAATGGTCCCAAAAATGTGTCAAAAATGTCCGATGGGTCCCCCACAATGTCGCAGTCACAATAAAAATCGCTGATCGCCGCCATTACTAGTAAAAAAATAATAATAAAAAATTATTAATAAAAATGCTATAAAACTATCCCTATTTTGTAAACGCTATAACTTTTGCGCAAACCAATCAATAATCGCTTATTGCGATTTTTTTTTTTATACCAAAAATATGTAGAAGAATATGTATAGGCCTAAACTGAGGGAAAAAAATGTTTTTTTATATATTTTTGGGGGATATTTATTATAACAAAAAGTAAAAAATAATGCGTTTTTTCAAAATTGTCGCTCTATTTTTGTTTATAGCGCAAAAAATAAAAACCGCAGGGGTGATCAAATACCACCAAAAGAAAGCTCTATTTGTGGGAAAAAAAGGACGTCAATTTTGTTTGGGAGCCACGTCGCACGACCGCGCAATTGTCAGTTAAAGCGACGCAGTGCCGAATCGCAAAAAGTGGTCTGGTCTTTGACCAGCAAATTGGTCCGGTCTGAAAGGGGTTAACATAGTTTGGGGCGTGGACTCAACCCCTGAGCCATGAATTGGCCATGGCACCCTGCCTTTGGCCAATCATGGCTCCCACAAAAAAGAACCACCACCATTAAGACACGAGGGGGCTTACTGGAATGTGTGAACCCAATTGGTGTACGATCTATAAAGGCTGTGATGTATGAACACCTAGTTTAAAAACTGCCTCACTGCTCTCCACCGGACACTCCTTAAACCACTTGGTCTAGTGTTGGATCAGTGTTGCAAGCTTTGAGTGGAAGTTATAGCATCTACAAACTATGGTGTGTATATATACTGGAATATTCACTGTAATGTAGTGATCAATGATTTATAGTGGGACTGTGATAGGGTGGCGGACAATCTGGTGCTAACAGACACTATCTGGGAGGGTCACTAACTGACACTGAGGTCGCAATACAGTGATCAGTGATAGTACTGTACTAATGACACTGGGTGGTAAAGGTTTAACATCTAGGGACAATCAAGAGGTTAACTGAGTGCCCAACAATCTGTAATATGTGCTTCTTTTACTTTCTGATCTGGCTGTTTTTTCTCTCTGCCTTTCAGGGAGAAGAAACAGCCAGATCACTGTTGCCTGTACACAGATTTCTGTGTTTTTAAAAAACCTGGAACCCTGTGTGTGATTGGACACAGCCAATCAGTCGACATCATTGGCTGAAATCAAGGTCTCTATTTTTCCTCTCTGGATACCTGTGTTATTGGAACGATGCTAAAGGGATTTAATCTGCTTGATGATGGTCCTGCATAGCTGCTATTATTATGCTGCAACACTGATAGTGGATAGTTGATTATCCCTCCAAGTGGTCTAAGGAGTGTTTGGTAGAGAGCAGTGTGGCAGTTTTTAACTAGGTGTTCATATACTACAACCTTTATAGACCCATTAGGTGTACGCCAATTGGGTCCACACATTCCAGTAAGCCCCCCATGTCTTAATGGTGGTGAATCATTTTACAGTGGTGACCCCTTGTGATGTCTTTGGGAATCATTCCCCATTTTTTGGATTTTATTTTGAATACTTTTATCCTACACTTCATTTGAGTTTCTTCAACTTCCTTTATACCCTTTTGGACTGTAGATTTATTTAGCTCATACACATCGTGAGTATGTGTGTTAGTCACTGGACTCATAACCATATACTTTTGTGTCACTATTTTACATAAATGTCACTTTTGTTATTTGATTTATGTGTGTTTTCAGGTACACAGTTTTATAACTCATTTTTATTTTATAGTCATATTTATTATTGCGTTCATTATTACTTATGAGTTTACTTTCGTATAGATGTATGCTATTATTATTTAACCACTTGCAGACCGGACCATTTTGCTGGTCAAAGACCAGACCACTTTTTGTGATTCGGCACTGCGTCGCTTTAACTGACAATTGTGCGGTCGTGCGACGTGGCTCCCAAACAAAATTGACGTCCTTTTTTCCCCACAAATAGAGCTTTCTTTTGGTGGTATTTGATCACCTCTGCGATTTTTTTATTTTTTGCGCTATAAACAAAAATAGAGCGACAATTTTGAAAAAAAACGCATTATTTTTTACTCTTTGTTATAATAAATATCCCCCAAAAATATATAAAAAAACATTTTTTTCCCTCAGTTTAGGCCGATACGTATTCTTCTACATATTTTTGGTTAAAAAAAACGCAATAAGCGATTATTGATTGGTTTGCGCAAACGTTATAGCGTTTACAAAATAGGGATAGTTTTATAGCATTTTTATTAATAATTTTTTATTATTTTTTTTTTACTAGTAATGGCGGCGATCTGCGATTTTTATTGTGACTGCGACATTGTGGGGGACCCATCGGACATTTTTGACACATTTTTGGGACCATTGTCATTTATACAGTAATCACTGCTATATAAATGCAGTGATTCCTGTGTAAATGACACTGGCAGTGAAAGGGTTAACCAGTGGGTGGCAGTGTAGGGGTTAAGTGTTCCTAGGGGTGTGTTACTAACTGTGGGGGGGTTGGGCTTTCATTTAGTGTACACTGATCTCTGCTCCAATCACATGGAGCAGAGATCAGCGTCACTAGTTGCTAGGCAGAATGGAGAAATGTTGTTTATACAGCATTTCCTCCATTCGGCCGCTCCGTGAGACGATCGCGGGGATGCCCGCGGCGATCGAGTCCACGGGTCCCGCGACCGGACTCACGGGGGTCCCGACCAGCGCGGGAGCGCGCCGCCGGCGGCGCGCTCCCGATGGCACGGCGGCATCAAATATTGAACGTACCTGTACGCCAATATGCCTGCCCGTGCCATTCTGTCGACGTACATCGTCGTGCGCTGGTCGGGAAGTGGTTAATATCCAAAGCGTAAACCATTTTTCCTCACTTTGATTGCTGCTGTGACACTGTAAGGCCTCATGTACACTGCTGCTGGTAAACGGATGTTTAGGAGCAGTTGGGCATTTTTTTTCAACTGCTCCTGAACTCTCCCCTGTTATCTAATCAGTACATGTACACAGGGTCGTTTACAGTCATTTCTAGGCAGTTTTTAGAGGCTTTTTTTGGAATGCAGCTGAGTTTAGAGGCATTACAAGCTCTAAACATGCAGTAACTTGCATTTAGCCGCATTTAGTTTACAGCCGTTTATTGTTGGCTATTTTTAAATTTTATATATATATATATTTTATTTTTTTTTTATTTTTTTTATTTTTTTTAAAAGCTTCTAAATGCAAATGCGGCTGAACAGGCAGAGCGGATGTTTTAATTATGGGTTACTATCCGTCAAGTTAAATCCTTCAGGAGAGGTTGTAAAAACGTCCCATGTACATGAAGCCTTATGCCTCATACAAACGATCGGACTTTCCAACAGAAATGTTGGAAGTCAGGCTGTTGGCGGAAAATCCGACCGTGTGTATGCTCCATCGGACAATTGTTGTCAGACTTTCCGCCAACAGATGTTGGCTAGCATGTTTTCCAATTTTCCGTCAACAAATGTGTGTTGTTGGATTTTCTGAGCGTGTGTACACAAGTCCATCGGACACAAGTACAAAGCACAAGCACACATGCTCGGAAACAAAGACGAGCCAGAAGCCACCGGTCATGTAAACTAGCATTCATAATGAAGAATTAACATTCCTGATGCAAATTATGAAATCTCCAAATGCAGCGCACATTCTCATCTTTGTTTAAATAATAATAATGGAATAATAATGAAGCTGCTTTGCTTGTGATACTGATGGAGTTATTGCAAACAAATTTTTTAAAGGCTTTTTTTTTTTTTTTGTGATATCGATAATAATGTTGTTGTTGTTTTTTTTTTTTTTGTTTTTTTTTCATTTTGTTCAACAGAACTATCCCGTAGTTTAAGATCAAAGATCAAAGATACAACTATGTTGGTGTCCCTTGTTAATTTTACATTGTATTTTTTTAAATGTAACTTCCTACTCCCAAACTGTAATTTGAAGTAAAACGCATAGTATTAGGCCGCGTACACACGCGCGGACTGTTCGCCCAACCTTGTTCGGCAAACAGTTTCATCAAACAGTCCGCTCAAAATTTGCATGAGCGGACTTGCCCACACACGAGCGGACTGTTTGACGAACAAGGTTGGGCAAACAGTTCGCTCAACCTTTTGAAATGAACGGACTCGCCCACGTAAGGAGGAGGCAAATCCGCCCATTTCAAGCGCGTGTACAGGTAGGCGGGGCCCGCGAAGGAGACGTCGCGGGCTCCGCCGCCTGGAATGGGCTTAAAGGGGAACCCCAACGCCGAAAAAAATCGGCGTGGGGGTTCCCCCCAAGTCCACACCAGACCCTTGTCCGAGCACGCTACCCGGCCGGCCAGGAAAGGGGGGCGAGCGAGCGCGCCCCCCCTCCTGAGCCGTACCAGGCCGCGTGCCCTCAACATGGGGGGTGCCTTGGGGAAGGGGGGGCCGCGCGGCCCCCCCACCCCAAAGCACCTTGTCCCCATGTTGATGAGGACAAGGGCCTCTTCCCGACAACCCTGGCCGTTGGTTGTCGGGGTCTGCGGGCGGGGGGCTTATCGGAATCCGGGAGCCCCCTTTAAGAAGGGGGCCCCCGGATACCGGCCCCCCACCCTATGTGAATGAGTATGGGGTACAATGTACCCCTACCCATTCACCTGTGAAATAAAGTACGAATAAAAACACAACACAGAGAAAAAATATTTTATTGCACAGCTCCGGGGGTCTTCCGTCTTCGGGGGTCTTCTCGCCGGACTCCTCCGCTATGTGTGTGTAGCTCTTTTGCTAGCGGAGGAGTCCGGCTTTCTTCCTCCCCGCCGCCGGCCTCTTCTCCCGACTTCGGGGGTCTTGTCCCCCTCTTCGGTTCTTCTGCCGGGCCACCGCGCCTGGTCCGGTGGCCCGGTCTTCTGTCGCCGTCTTCCGTTCTTCTGTCGCCGCCTTCGGTTCTTCTGCCGGGCCACCGCGCCTTCTTGTAGCTCTTTTACAGGCGGTGGCCCGGTCTTCTGTCGCCGTCGCCGCCTTCCGTTCGTGTTCTTCTTCTTGTTCTTCTCCAGGCGATGTTGACACGTCGCTCCCTCCGGCCGGAATGCCAGAGCCGCCCTGCGCTGTGACTTATATAGTGACAATGGGGCGGGGTCACATGGTATATGTCACATGGGTTGGTCACATGGGTTGATGTCACATGGGGACTATGACATCGTAAGGGGGCGGGGTCACCATGTGACCAACCCATGTGACATATACCATGTGACCCCGCCCCATTGTCACTATATAAGTGACTGCGCAGGGCGGCTCTGGCATTCAGGCCGGAGGGAGCGACGTGTCAACATCTCCTGGAGAAGAACAAGAAGAAGAACACGAACGGAAGGCGGCGACGGCGACAGAAGACCGGGCCACCGCCTGTAAAAGAGCTACAAGAAGGCGCGGTGGCCCGGCAGAAGAACCGAAGGCGGCGACAGAAGAACGGAAGACGGCGACAGAAGACCGGGCCACCGGACCAGGCGCGGTGGCCCGGCAGAAGAACCGAAGAGGGGGACAAGACCCCCGAAGTCGGGAGAAGAGGCCGGCGGCGGGGAGGAAGAAAGCCGGACTCCTCCGCTGGCAAAAGAGCTACACACACATAGCGGAGGAGTCCGGCGAGAAGACCCCCGAAGACGGAAGACCCCCGGCTGTGCAATAAAATATTTTTTCCCCCTGTGTTGTGTTTTTATTCGTACTTTATTTCACAGGTGAATGGGTAGGGGTACATTGTACCCCATACTCATTCACATAGGGTGGGGGGCCGGTATCCGGGGGCCCCCTTCTTAAAGGGGGCTCCCGGATTCCGATAAGCCCCCCGCCCGCAGACCCCGACAACCAACGGCCAGGGTTGTCGGGAAGAGGCCCTTGTCCTCATCAACATGGGGACAAGGTGCTTTGGGGTGGGGGGGCCGCGCGGCCCCCCCTTCCCCAAGGCACCCCCCATGTTGAGGGCACGCGGCCTGGTACGGCTCAGGAGGGGGGGCGCGCTCGCTCGCCCCCCTTTCCTGGCCGGCCGGGTAGCGTGCTCGGACAAGGGTCTGGTGTGGACTTGGGGGGAACCCCCACGCCGATTTTTTTCGGCGTTGGGGTTCCCCTTTAAGCCCATTCCAGGCGGCGGAGCCCGCGACGTCTCCTTCGCGGGCCCCGCCTACCTGTACACGCGCTCGAAATGGGCGGACTTTCCGAGCGGGAACAGTCCGCTCATTTCGAAAGTACAGCGGACAAGCCCACACACGGGCGGACTGTTCGCTCAAACACAGTTTCAGCGGACAGTTTTTCGGAATTTCCGAAAGACTTTGTCCGTCCAACTGTCCGCTGAAACTGTCCGCTGAAAGCCCACACACGAGCGGACTGTCCGCCCAAACACTGTTCAGCGGACAAGGTTGGGCGAACAGTCCGCCCGTGTGTACGCGGCCTTATTCTACACAATTTTTTTATTGTGCATTATAAAAAATAGACATGCTATCTGCCAAGAGAACTTAATCAAAATGTGCATTCTATACATCCAAAAATATAGAAAATATACCAAATCAAATCATTATTCAACCAATAAAATAATGTTAAAGCAATAACTCCAAGGCCAAGAATACATTTCACATTATCTCCTCTGATTCTCTAATATATCTGGTTGACGAAAGGCTGTTCAGAAATGAACTGAAAAGCGCAAAATGAAAAACGTGAAAAGAAAAGCACAAATTAACACTCATCAAACTTCTACTACCACAAAATTAGCAGAAGGTGCCCAAATGGTGGCGCTAAAGAGTTGAAAAAACACGTAGTAAGTCTAGTACGTCAGTATGTTCGTAATTGTTGGCCAACATTTGTGTGACCGTGTGTATGCAAGACAAGTTTGAGCCAACGCCCTTCAGAAAAAATTACACAGATTTGCTGGCCAACAATCCGATCGTGTGTATGAGGCATTAGAGTGGATGCACAACACCCCCATTTCTGCACTTATTTGATGTTAAATACTCTTGAGTATGCATGTGAGAATGAGGCCTATTGTTCACTGCCTTCTTTAAAATCCTTTTCTTTTTTTTTTCTTTTTTTTTTTTTTTTACTGCTATGATCCAACTTCCCCTTAGAGGGTGGCTATGCTTGTTCTCCATGGTCCCGCTGTATTTAGGAACATATCTATGCTCTCTTGCTTGCTCCTGAGATGAACTATGGGATTTGTAGTGTGCATTGTGCAGTGCACATCACTGCGATGAACTGCGCATTCCACACTAATAGAAATGAGGGGAAAAGGAGAGGTTTAGGAGCTCACAGAGGACATTACAGGGAGCTGGACACTCGGATGTTAACAAAAGCCTTGTTTTCATTTTTTTGATTGCTATGATTGGCTATCACTGTGATCACAAGGCACAGAATGGCTCACATCAGTCTGTGATCTGAGCTGTCCTACCACTTCATATCCAGTATGTGTGTGTGTGTGTGTATGTGTGTGTATATATATATATATATATATATATATATATATATATTACAGTATCTCACAAAAGTGAGTACATCCCTCACATATTTGTAAATATCTTCTTATTATATCTTTTCATGTGACAACACTGAAGCATTTACACTTTGCTACAATGTAAAGTAGTCAGTGTACAGCTTGTATAACAGTGTAAATTTCCTGTCCCCTCAAAATAAATCAACATAAACCATTGGCAACAAAAGCGAGTACACCCCTAAGTGAAAATGCCCAAATTGGGCCCAAAGTGTCAATATTTTGTGTGGCCACCATTATTTTCCAGCACTGCCCTAACCTTCTTGGGCATGGAGTTCACCAGAGCTTCACAGGTTGCCACTGGAGTCCTTTTCCACTCCTCCATGATGACATCACAGAGCCGGTGGATGTTAGAGACCTTGTGCTCCTCCACCTTCCATTTGAGGATGCCCCATGATGCTCAATAGGGTTTAGGTCTGGGGACATGCTTGGTCAGTTCATTACCTTTACCCTCAGCTTCTTTAGCAAGGCATTAGTCATCTTGGAGATGTGCTTTGGGTCATTATCATGTTGGAATACTGCCCCGGGGCCCAGTCTCCGAAGGGAGGGGATCATGCTCTGCTTTAGTATGTTACAGTACATGTTGGCATTCATGGTTCCCTCAATGAACTGTAGCTCCCCAGTGATGGCAGCATGGCAGCGCTCATGTGACCCCCAGACCATGACACTCCCACCACCATGCTTGACTGTAGGCAAGACACACTTGTCTTTGTACTCCTCACCTGGTTACTGTAACACACGCTTGACACCATCTGAACTGAATACATTTATCTTTGTCTCATCAGACCACAGGACATGGTTCCAGTAATCCGTATCTTTAGTCTGCTTGTCTTCGGCAAACTGTTTGCAGGCTTTCTTGTGCATCACCTTTAGAAGAGGCTTCCTTCTGGGATGACAGCCATGCAGACCAATTTGATGCAGTGTATGGTCTGAGCACGGACAGACTGACAGACTGACCCCCCCCCCCCACCCCTTCAACCTCTGCAGCAATACTGGGATCACTCATACGTCTATTTCCCAAAGACAATCTCTGGATATGACGCTGAGCATGTGCACTCAACTTCTTTGGTCGACCATAGCGAGGCCTGTTCTGAGTGGAACTTGTCCTGTTAACCCGCTGTATAGTCTTGGCCACCGTGCTGCAGATCAGTTTCAGGGTGTTGCCAATCTTCTTATAGCCTAGGCCATCTTTATGTAGATCACCAATTATTTTTGTTAGATGCTCAGAGTTCTTTGATATGAGTCGCCATGTTGAACTTCCAGTGACCATTATGAAAGAGTGAGAGCAAAATTTAACAGCTAATTTAACACACTTGCTCCCTATTCACATGTGAGACCTTATAACACTAACGAGTCACATGACACCAGGGAGGGAAAATGGCTAATTGGGTGTACTCACTTTTGTTGCTAGCAGTTTAGACATTAATGGCTGTGTGTTTGAGTTATTTTGAGGGGACAGCAAATTTACACTGTTATACAAGCTGTACACTCACTACTTTACATTGTAGCAAAGTATAATTTATTCAGTGTTTTCACATGAAAAGGTGTAATACAATATTTACAAAAATGTGAGGGGTGTACTAACTTTTGTGAGATACTGCATATGTATGTCCAGTAGTGATGGACGAACTTCCGACGGGACGTTTCGCGAACGCGAAACGCGAACGGACACAAACGTTCGCGAAAACGACCGTTCGCCGCGGGCTCCATTGACTTCAATGGGAGGCGAATTTCGCAAACCTTTAGGTCGAATTTGCGGCCACGGGGTAATTATTAGGGGGTAGCACGTAGTCCCACCACCTGGACAATAGCATAATACATGTATGAGGTGAATTTGGGATCGATAACTACAAGCATTTTTTTTTTATTTGGGAAATTGTTCTGACAATTCAGGACTATGGAGCTAATGAAGGCAATGGAGGAGAGGGAAGGTCAGGGACCAGGGTAGGCAAACAAGAGGGTGCAGGAGATACAGAGCACTGACAGCAGCACCGTAATACAGAGCACTGACATCAGCACCGTGACATACAGCGCTGACAGCAGCTCCGTGACATACAGCGCTGACAGCAGCTCCGTGACATACAGCGCTGACAGCAGCTCCGTGACATACAGCGCTGACAGCAGCTCCGTGACATACAGCGCTGACAGCAGCTCCGTGACATACAGCGCTGACAGCAGCACCGTGACATACAGCGCTGACAGCAGCTCCGTGACATACAGCGCTGACAGCAGCTCCGTGACATACAGCGCTGACAGCAGCTCCGTGACATACAGCACTGACAGCAGCTCCGTGACATACAGCGCTGACAGCAGCTCCGTGACATACAGCGCTGACAGCAGCACCGTGACATACAGCGCTGACAGCAGCTCCGTGACATACAGCGCTGACAGCAGCTCCGTGACATACAGCGCTGACAGCAGCTCCGTGACATACAGCACTGACAGCAGCTCCGTGACATACAGCGCTGACAGCAGCTCCGTGACATACAGCGCTGACAGCAGCACCGTGACATACAGCGCTGACAGCAGCTCCGTGACATACAGCGCTGACAGCAGCTCCGTGACATACAGCGCTGACAGCAGCTCCGTGACATACAGCGCTGACAGCAGCTCCGTGACATACAGCGCTGACAGCAGCTCCGTGACATACAGCGCTGACAGCAGCTCCGTGACATACAGCGCTGACAGCAGCTCCGTGACATACAGCGCTGACAGCAGCACCGTAAGCAGCCCCAGGAGGAAGTCAGCACAGCACAGGGATGGTGTGATCCCCTCATAATAAGAACCCCCAGGAGGAAGTCAGCACAGCACAGGGATGGTGGGAGCCCCTCATAATAAGAACCCCCAGGAGGAAGTCAGCACAGCACAGGGATGGTGGGAGCCCCTCATAATAAGAACACCCAGGAGGAAGTCAGCACAGCACAGGGATGGTGGGAACCCCTCATAATAAGCAGCCCCAGTAGAAATATGACACCGCTCAACCTCTTCAAAGAGGAGGGTAGGGGCATATAGTACGGTGTGCTTTTTTGGGTCAGGGAAGTGAGCCAAATGAATTAAGAAGGTCTGTGTGCTTGATTCCAAAAATTGTTTATAGACATATACATGGTCTACTGATCACATGTGTTGAATTCCTCCGAGATCCATGCCTCATTCATTTTTAGAAATGTGAGGTAGTTAACACTGTCGTGAGCTAGGCGAGTACGCTTATCGGTCACAATCCCCCCTGCTGCGCTGAACGTCCTTTCGGACAGGACACTGGATGAGGGGCAAGCCAACAGTTCGATTGCAAATTGGGCAAGCTCTGGCCAGAGGTCAAGCCTGCCCACCCAGTAGTCTAGGGGTTCATCACTCCTCAGAGCGTCCACATCGGCCGTTAACCCAATGTAGTCGGACACCTGACGGTCTAGGCGTTCCCTGATGCTGGATCCGGATGACACCTGTCGATGGGTCGGCTGAAAGAATGACCTCATATCCGAAGTCACCAACACATCTTCAAACCGGCCTCTTCTTGCAGGCGCTGTTGGATTGGTACCCGCAAATCCTTCTCTGGGAGTGGGAATTGCTCCTCTGCCAGCGCACGCAAAAGCAGAATGCAGCATTTCTCGAAGCAAGGCCTGGAAGTGCTGCATTCTGACAGCCCTCTGCGACGGCGGTAACATTTCCGCCATTTTGTGTTTGTACCGGGGATCTAAGTACGTTGCCACCCAGTACTGGTCCTTGACCCTCATGCTTTTTATACGGGGGTCCCTATTAAAACACTGGAGCATGAAGGCCCCCATTTGCACTCAAGCGGAAGGTATGTGGTGGTGGTGGTGTTGTTGGTGGTAGTGTCTTTGGGGGTGCACATAGCAGAGAGTGAAGAAGAGGGTGCAGATCGAGAGGATGAGGAGGGTGCAGAAGAATAAGGCTGAGTGAGCCACTCAACCAAGTCTGGTGCGTCCTTTAAAGTAATTGAACGCACCTTCTGCAACTTCCCACTTTGGCTCAAGGCTGTTGCTCCTGCCCTACCCCTACCACCCCTGCGGAAGGGCCTGCCTCTTCCTCTGCCTGTCATTTTTTAAATCACCCTGTGACAAAACTCTTAGTCCCTATACCGCTGAAGGACTGCTGCAGTATAGGGCAGCGGTCAGCAGTAGTGCACGTCAACCCTATGTATTGTGGACCGATAGCGGTCCTTACAGAACAGCAGACTGTACTGCACTCAGGCCTATGTACCGTAGCACCCTATACCAAGTTACCAGTCCTTATAAGAACTTTTGTGGACCAAGCAGGTTGTGTGTTAGTGATTAGCAGACTGTACGTCAGTCCCTATACCAATGAAGGACTGCTGCAGTATAGGGCAGCGGTCAGCAGTAGTGCACGGCAACCCTATGTATTGTGGACCGATAGCGGTCCTTACAGAACAGCAGACTGTACTGCACTCAGGCCTATGTACCGTAGCACCCTATACCAAGTTACCAGTCCTTATAAAAACTTTTGTGGACCAAGCAGGTTGTGTGTTAGTGATTAGCAGACTGTACGTCAGTCCCTATACCAATGAAGGACTGCTGCAGTATAGGGCAGCGGTCAGCAGTAGTGCACGGCAACCCTATGTATTGTGGACCGATAGCGGTCCTTACAGAACAGCAGACTGTAACGCACTCAGGCCTATGTACCGTAGCACCCTATACCAAGTTACCAGTCCTTATAAGAACTTTTGTGGACCAAGCAGGTTGTGTGTTAGTGATTAGCAGACTGTACGTCAGTCCCTATACCAATGAAGGACTGCTGCAGTATAGGGCAGCGGTCAGCAGTAGTGCACGGCAACCCTATGTATTGTGGACCGATAGCGGTCCTTACAGAACAGCAGACTGTAACGCACTCAGGCCTATGTACCGTAGCACCCTATACCAAGTTACCAGTCCTTATAAGAACTTTTGTGGACCAAGCAGGTTGTGTGTTAGTGATTAGCAGACTGTACGTCAGTCCCTATACCAATGAAGGACTGCTGCAGTATAGGGCAGCGGTCAGCAGTAGTGCACGGCAACCCTATGTATTGTGGACCGATAGCGGTCCTTACAGAACAGCAGACTGTAACGCACTCAGGCCTATGTACCGTAGCACCCTATACCAAGTTACCAGTCCTTATAAGAACTTTTGTGGACCAAGCAGGTTGTGTGTTAGTGATTAGCAGACTGTACGTCAGTCCCTATACCAATGAAGGACTGCTGCAGTATAGGGCAGCGGTCAGCAGTAGTGCACGGCAACCCTATGTATTGTGGACCGATAGCGGTCCTTACAGAACAGCAGACTGTACTGCACTCAGGCCTATGTACCGTAGCACCCTATACCAAGTTACCAGTCCTTATAAAAACTTTTGTGGACCAAGCAGGTTGTGTGTTAGTGTTTAGCAGACTGTGCGTCAGTCCCTATACCGCTGAAGGACTGCTGCAGTATAGGGCAGCGGTCAGCAGTAGTGCACGGCAACCCTATGTATTGTGGACCGATAGCGGTCCTTACAGAACAGCAGACTGTAACGCACTCAGGCCTATGTACCGTAGCACCCTATACCAAGTTACCAGTCCTTATAAGAACTTTTGTGGACCAAGCAGGTTGTGTGTTAGTGATTAGCAGACTGTACGTCAGTCCCTATACCAATGAAGGACTGCTGCAGTATAGGGCAGCGGTCAGCAGTAGTGCACGGCAACCCTATGTATTGTGGACCGATAGCGGTCCTTACAGAACAGCAGACTGTACTGCACTCAGGCCTATGTACCGTAGCACCCTATACCAAGTTACCAGTCCTTATAAGAACTTTTGTGGACCAAGCAGGTTGTGTATTAGTGTTTAGCAGACTGTGCGTCAGTCCCTATACCGCTGAAGGACTGCTGCAGTATAGGGCAGCGGTCAGCAGTAGTGCACGGCAACCCTATGTATTGTGGACCGATAGCAGTCCTTACAGAACAGCAGACTGTACTGCACTCAGGCCTATGTACCGTAGCACCCTATACCAAGTTACCAGTCCTTATAAGAACTTTTGTGGACCAAGCAGGTTGTGTGTTAGTGTTTAGCAGACTGTGCGTCAGTCCCTATACCGCTGAAGGACTGCTGCAGTATAGGGCAGCGGTCAGCAGTAGTGCACGTCAACCCTATGTATTGTGGACCGATAGCGGTCCTTACAGAACAGCAGACTGTAACGCACTCAGGCCTATGTACCGTAGCACCCTATACCAAGTTACCAGTCCTTATAAGAACTTTTGTGGACCAAGCAGGTTGTGTATTAGTGTTTAGCAGACTGTGCGTCAGTCCCTATACCGCTGAAGGACTGCTGCAGTATAGGGCAGCGGTCAGCAGTAGTGCACGGCAACCCTATCTATTGTGGACCGATAGCGGTCCTTACAGAACAGCAGACTGTACCGCACCCAAGCCTATGTACCGTAGCACCCTAGACAGACCAAGTTACCAGTCCTGATAAAGAGCTTTGTGGAACAAGTGAGTTGTGAATGATTAGCAGACTGCAGCAGAAGGGCAGCAGTCAAGTATAATATTCTTTCTATATTTGGAAGAAAGAATATTATACGTGTACAAGCCTATTACCGTACCACTGATACCAGTCCTGAAAAGAACCTTTGTGGAACTAATAGTAACAGCAAGTCTTTAAAATTATCCTCACTGCCTGACACACTGCTTCCTGCCTGTCCCTATACAAATTGGCAAAAAAGAGTAGGCTGGAACGATTAGCTGGAACAGCTCTTTTGTGGACCTGATAGTAACAGCTAATGATGATGATGATGATGATGATGAAGAAAGACTAATCTGGCTGAGCTGTCCCTAAAATAGCAGCATACAGCGCTCTGTCCCTTTATCTAAACTGACAAAAGAAACTCAGGCTGCTGACCTAACACCTATACCAGTCCTGAAAAGAACTTTTGTGTACCAAATAGCTAGCGTTTTCTCTGTCCCTACTCCACACAGGATCCTTTCCCTACAGTGACAGAAGAAAGAATGTAAAATGGCCACCGGATCGGGTGTATTTATAGGTTAGGGGGAATGTTCAAGTGTCCATGAGCTGTCATGTCTCAATTGGTTGTCCTGTAACACATGATAAACGTGTCACGAAAGGTTAAAGTTCTTGTATACATTAAACACGTAAGTCCGCCGGGGCGAACGACGGAAAAAGGCGTTCGAACCCGCGGACGGCGAAAGTCGGAAATTCGCCGCGAAACGACCGCCGGGCGAACCGTTCGGCCATCACTAATGTCCAGGACAGGGTGGATTTGATTTAAATCAAGTTGATTTAAATCATAATTTTTAAAGGGCAACTGTCATCTCTGTCCTGCAGCGGCTCCTCCTCTGTCTAACCGATAATACCATTCACTTTAATGGGATGGCTGGTGATGCGGCAATGGTGAGCAATATGGCAGCAGCAGGGGAGTGGATGCCTGCTAACAGGCCCTGCCATGATGGATCTGAAATGACAGGTGCTCTTTAAACGTAAGAATTTGAGTCGGTGGGGGGGGGGGGGGGGGATGGGGTAATGGCATGAACAGACATGTTGCTCCATGATCCCTGGGCTCCAGGAAGACAGGCAGCGGTGGTTCGGTGGGCTCCTGACCAATTACGGTATGTCTACATGCCGCCGCACAGCTGCACTCACGCTCAGTGGTGGGGGAAAGAGCAAGGCGAATGGGCTCAGAGCCTACCTTTATGGCACAGAGTGTGGACCAGGGAGTGCAAGTAAGAGAACCCCGGCCCAGGAGGGAAGGGAGTTTAGCTCCCCTGATTTGAAGGGTGGGCCGGACACGACCCCCCCCCCCCCCACAGGACCTAGGAGCGACGGGCTTAGGAATGGGGAATTACAGTGCCCGGCAGCAGCCGTGCATCCCTAAGCCCAAGGCAGAGCTGCATAAACATGGAAAGGGACCTCTCAATAGAAGGAAGAGACCCCATGGCTCATGCTAATGAAATTGTGAGCCCAGAGGGTAAATGTAATGGAGGTTATCCAAATCTTCAGGATATGGAGAGAATCCCAATATAGGTGGCTGAATCCTTGCAAAATGAAAATCTCGGTACTACAAAGCCCAGCAGTGAATCTGCAAAAATCAGCAAAGGACTTGGGGTGAACCCAGAGACAGCCTCTACAGGGCAGGTGCAGTATGCTAACCCTTTTTATTGTGACCTTAATAATGAACCAATGCATCTCAATCTGAGTTAATAGTGGATTGGGACTTAAGAGCACTTCTTACAAAGAATGGCATTCAATTATAACCGCTGTTGAATCGTCCTGCAGGCAGGCTGTGTAGGAGCTAAGGGACGATATAGGGGCACGGGGATATAGAGTGGAGGAAATGGAGATGGGCCAAGATGATTTTAGACAAGGAGTGGCGGATATCCAAAATATGACAAAATACCATGAAGAAGTACTGAACTCTCTGTTGGACAAGAAAATAGAGATTGTAGGCAAAATATACGTATAAGGGGCCTGCCTGAAATAAAACAACATTTTGAATTGCTTCCAAAGGTGATCAGTTTCTTTCAGCTAATTCTGGGGCCATCCACACTGGATAAGATTGAAATAGAGTTCATCGTGCCCTTACCTCTACCCCCCAAAATGCAGAAAGACCAAGAGATGTTATTTGTAAAATACATAGATATTCATTGAAAGAAGCCATTATGAAACCGGCCCACAGTAAATCCATGGTTGACTTTGAAGGGGCACAAATAGCTCTATTTCCAGATTTATCATATAGAACTTTTATGCATCAAAGAAGGATTAAAACCTTGTTGGAAGTCCTACAAGCAGATGATGTTGAATATTGCTGGGGATATCCCTTCAGGGTTATAGCAACATGGAATGGGAAAACAGCAATATTTAAAACTAAAGATGATTTGCAATACTTCAAAGAGGTGCTGGAGCTCCCCATGATGGATTTTCCGGATTGGAGACTGAATAATTGTAAACCATCACTACAACGACTAGAACAATGGCAACAAATGCCAGTTAAAGGTTGATGGAAGATAGATATGGACAGACAGGATTATAATTTGGTTTTAGGACATGCCTGAATAGGGGTGTAAAGTTAAAAGGAAAAGAGCTGATTGCCTAGAGTAGGATTGGGGGGGAGGATGCTGTTTTGCTATCTTTCCCTCTGTTCTCTCTTCCTACCTCTCTTCCTTCCTTTCTTTTCTTCCCTTCTCTCTCCTAAAATATTATTTTTTTGTTTTTGTTTCTCCCCCTTTGTTGGGGATATTGGAGGCAATGCGCTGAAGCACCACTAAATAAGAATGGTATAGGAATATAAATGGAGCCCTGGGTTCACAAGGTTTCCTGATCATGTTTTTAACCATCTTTGCCCCGATAGGTCAGTCCAAAAACAGGGGATATTGTTTTCTGCCAAGAGGCGGGGGGGGGGGACTCTTGGTACAGGTGGGGCACCTCTGTCCGGATTCATCCTCCCTTTAGAGGGATGTGTCACAGACCGTGGCATAACAGGTTATGGATTTTAGATATTTTTTTCCCTCCATCTTCTCATCCGATGCATCCAAGGAGAAGCTCAGAAGGTTGGGAACAGACACCAGTCAGGTGCAGCAGCATAGAATTGATAGGTAGAATGAATGTATTGTATAATGTGAGAGGGCTTTGCTCGGCTGGTAAGAGGGGCCATCTCTGGCATGAACTGCGTCACATGAAAGCAGAGATAGTCTCTCTGCAGGAGACGCACTTCATGTCGGGGTCGACCCATCGTATGCCTCTATCCACAGACAATGCCTCTAAGTACCTATAGAAATATGAATAGACCCTGAAGGCCGCTTTCTTTTTGTTAAGGGCAAGATCCAGGGCCAGTGTTATACTTTTGCTACTATATATGCCCCCAACAACCATACTGTTAAATTTCTATCTAAAACTTTGGCTATTTTGGTGACGTTTCGGGAAGGTTTATTGGTTATAGAAGGGGATTTTAACATTACCTTGGACCCCAGTCTAGATAATCCTTCTGGGAAAACCTGTGTGTCTCATAAGGCTTTAAGGCATGTTAAACAGAGCCTTCCCTCTCTGCATTTGGTAGACAGTTGGAGGGTGCTGCATGAGTGGGACAGGGATTTCAGCTATTATTCCAAAACGCCTAATGTATATTAAAGGATCGATATGTTGTTGGTCACTCAATACTATCTGAATTATGTAAATTCATCAACTATTGAGTCAGTCACCATGTCAGACCACTCTCCAAGCATCGATTGGGAGCTTGGAGACAACATGGCGATTGAACAAATCTATCCTGGATGATAAACAGAATGTGGAATTCCTGTCCCGCACATTAGCATTATATTTTGAGATCAATACATCAGAGGAGGTGTCTGACCAAGTGGTATGAGAAGCCCATAAGGCGGTCATTAGAGGGGAGTTGATTTCAATGGGTTCTCGTATTAGAAAGGAGAGACAGAAAGAAATGGTTGAGCTTCTAGAGGAAATACATAAACTTGAAATTAAACATAAGGCCCATTTAAAACCTGGGGGTGTGCAGACTTAAAACAGCCCCTCGATTGGAAAGTTCAAAATGAACACAAGTATTTTGCCCACCGTTTTTACAAACAGGGGAATAAGGGTGGGGAATTATTGGCCATACAATTAAAGAAACAACAGGATTTACGTCATGTTCACATTATAAAGACAGGCAATAAGCAGATAGTGGATACCCAAGCAATAGCAGCTGCGTTTCACCATTTTTATAGGTCTCTATATAATATAGATTCAGTTCCTGTGGGGGCGATGGAGACTGGACGTGCAGACAGAATTCAGGAATTTCTTGAAGCCTCAGAGTTGCAGGCCATTCCATATGCGGCCCTAGAGGAAGTGGAAAAAGCAATTTCAAATTGGCGGAGTGATTGTGGTTTTGCCATTGGGGACAAGCTCGGGACCAGACGGTTTCACAAATATGTGTTATAAAAAGTTTTCCCCAATCCTCTTGGCTCCTCTTTGTAGATATCTTAATTCTGTCTCGGTCTCAAACCCGTTGCCTCCAGAGGCACTGTTGGCTTATGTAACGGTTCTCCCTAAGTTAGGGAAGGATCCTGAGTGCTGTGCCAGCTATAGACCCATTTCCCTCCTTAACTCTGACACTAAGCTCCTGGCTAAAATTCTGGTCCTAAGGTTACAAGACCATATAGTTAAATTGCTTCACCCAGATCAAACAGGGTTTATGAATGGCCAAGAGGCCAGAGATAATACTATTCAGGCCCTGCATGTACTGCATTGGATGCATAATGGACTGAGCAAGACCCCAAGTGTAGTAATGTCAATGGATGCTGAAAAAGCATTTGATAGGGTGGGGTGGGAATTTATGGTAGGAGTTCTGAGGGAGATGGGTCTGAGAGTACAGATGATGGTGTGGGTGTCTGCACTGTATGCAGATCCTAGAGCAAGGGTTAAAGTCAATGATAGATTATCAGATTATTTTGAGATATAGAATGGGACTAGGCAGGGATGCCCATTGTCCCCATTGTTATTTGCTATGGTACTGGAGCCCTTTCTGCGAACAATTAGGGGAAATAGGAAGATTAAGGGGATTTGTATTGGATCAATGGAACATAAGATCTCAGCTTACACAGATGAGCTACTGTGGTACCTTTCTTCTCCTCAAGAGTCTTTGATGTTGGAAATAGACGGGTTTGGCCTTATATCTAATTTTAAAATAAATAAGGAGAAGTCAGTGTTGATGCCAAGCCATGTTACTTTGAGTATGATGAGCACTCTGCAACAATCCTTTTTATTATTTACAAATATGTGTTATAAAAAGTTTTCCCCAATCCTCTTGGCTCCTCTTTGTAGATATCTTAATTCTGTCTCGGTCTCAAACCCGTTGCCTCCAGAGGCACTGTTGGCTTATGTAACGGTTCTCCCTAAGTTAGGGAAGGATCCTGAGTGCTGTGCCAGCTATAGACCCATTTCCCTCCTTAACTCTGACACTAAGCTCCTGGCTAAAATTCTGGTCCTAAGGTTACAAGACCATATAGTTAAATTGCTTCACCCAGATCAAACAGGGTTTATGAATGGCCAAGAGGCCAGAGATAATACTATTCAGGCCCTGCATGTACTGCATTGGATGCATAATGGACTGAGCAAGACCCCAAGTGTAGTAATGTCAATGGATGCTGAAAAAGCATTTGATAGGGTGGGGTGGGAATTTATGGTAGGAGTTCTGAGGGAGATGGGTCTGAGAGTACAGATGATGGTGTGGGTGTCTGCACTGTATGCAGATCCTAGAGCAAGGGTTAAAGTCAATGATAGATTATCAGATTATTTTGAGATATAGAATGGGACTAGGCAGGGATGCCCATTGTCCCCATTGTTATTTGCTATGGTACTGGAGCCCTTTCTGCGAACAATTAGGGGAAATAGGAAGATTAAGGGGATTTGTATTGGATCAATGGAACATAAGATCTCAGCTTACACAGATGAGCTACTGTGGTACCTTTCTTCTCCTCAAGAGTCTTTGATGTTGGAAATAGACGGGTTTGGCCTTATATCTAATTTTAAAATAAATAAGGAGAAGTCAGTGTTGATGCCAAGCCATGTTACTTTGAGTATGATGAGCACTCTGCAACAATCCTTTTTATTTGTTTGGTGCTTCGATTCTATATCCTACTTGGGGATTTATATCGCCTTAGAAGCAAAGCGCCTATACGGTCTAAATTATGGTCCCTTGGTGGTATCTATAATAATTGATTTGCAGAAGTGGAGAAGTCATACTCTGACGTGGTTTGGCAGGGTAAATGCGCTTAAAATTAGAATGATTTATGCCTTGCATACCATGCCCATAACACTTCCACAGACATTCTTCAAAATATATGAAGGGCTTTTATGACCTTTATCATAAAAGAGATAAACATCCCAGGTTGGCATATAAGATTTTGAGGAGACCAAAACAGGAGGGTGGAGTGGGACTCCCAGACATAGCGACTTATTACAGAGCTCTGGCCCTGGTTGGCATTATGAATTGGTGCCACGACTCTGTTGGTAAACTTTGGGTGCCCTTGGAGAAGACATTAGCAGGTGGGAACTTGGTCTGAGCTCCCTGAATTCTGGTTTCTTATAGGGGGTTATCAGAATATGCATCCCCATTGACAAAAACAACTTTATCTATCTGAGGCAGAATGAATAGTATGGGGAAGTTTGCCCCCCCCCCCAATATCCCCCATGACACCAGTGGAAGGATTCCCCTGGGGAAGAGAAAGGGAATTTAGACCGTTAGGGAATGGATGGGAAGGGTAACTGTGCTAGAGTGGCCCCACAGGGTAAATTGTTACCACTGGCAGAGTTGGTTTTGATATTGGGGGAAATACCAATGGCTGTATGGAAATATCATCAAATGATGGATTTGTTTAATAAGTGGAAGCATCAGATTACATCAGCGAGCCCACTTACTACTTTTGAGGAATGATGTGTTAATTTATCAAAGCCAGATCATATGTTTTCTTGAATGTATAAGCTGGTTCTGAGTGCTCAAAATATGAAAACTCCCTATTTTATCCTAGAATGCGAAAGGTAGCTGGGTTATAATTTCACATCCGAACAAATTAAAAGGTTGAAAAGGGCAAGACACCATACTTCAATAAGTTCCCATCTACAGGAGATGTCTTAGCCCTTGTACACACGGTCGGAGATTCCGACAACCAAATCCGTCGGATTTTGTCCGAAACTGTTGCATACACACGGTCGGACAAAGTTGTTGGAAAATCCGACGTGATTACGTTATTTCGTTACGACGGGACTACGTTCACGCTAGTAGCCAATAGCTTTGGTGTAGGAACTTTGTCCGATCGGAATTCTCTACACATGATCGGAGTATGTCCGATCGGAGCATTTTGTCGGAAAATTTTACTAACAAGTTGGAAAACTTGGTCCGTCGGAGAACAGTCCGATGTAGATCACACACAGTCGGAATATCAGACAAAACGGTCCGGTCGGAATCTCCGACCGTGTGTACAAGGGCTTATAAGTTCTTGACAAGATGGTATCGTACATCGGTTGGACTGGCTCAATTATATCCATTGACCGATGTTAATTGCTGGAAGGGATGTAACCAAAGGAGTTAATTTCTTCACTTATGGTGGCATTGCCCAAAGATTAAAGTATTTTAGGATGCGTCTGGTGAGGGGAAATTGGGAAGGGCTGGGTTTTTTATTTTATTTATTTATTTATTTTTCTCCCCATGGGAAATGCAGTGGAGAGATAATTGATATCATTAAAGGAAGAGAATAATTCATAATAATAAATTAGGCACGGGATAGGTAACACGTAATGAAAGCACATAAAGAAGGGGGGATTGAAATGTAAAGAGGAGATGTATACAATTTATATGAAGCAGCAGGGAATGGCTATATTGAATAAAAGCACTAAATATAATAGAACACGACAATAGTAGTTATTATATATATGAAATTCTATATATATAATTGTATTTATTTTTTGGTTGTTAGACGCATGTAATAAGGCTCTGTAAAGCCTCCTTCTTAAATATATTTTGAATAATGTGTTGCACAAATTGAGTTTTGGTTATGAGTAGAGTGTGGGAAATAGTTTTTTTTTTTCTCTTCCTTTTTGCATAGGTTATGATCAAGGATCCAGTGTATTTTCTTGGGGAGGGTTTGGGGGGTTATTGTGGCCTGTGTTAATGAAAAGATCTATATAGATGCCCTGTGCAATGTGTACCTTTTATGGTGTATGTTGAAATTGACTAAAAGAGGAAAAAAAAAATGTTTTTTTTTTTTTAAATGTAAGAACTCATTCTTGCTGGTAGTTGGGTTGGACTCTTTAATATTTGCAAACTAAATGAAGGTTTCCTATTTAGAATAATAGGCCGTCAGCTTAGTAAAAAAAAGTGATATCAGAACTGATTTTAGGCTAGTCACACTACTCAAATTATTTTATTTTATTAAAACAATAACATTATATTACATATTCTTGTATTTGCTTAAACATCAATGTTGAGTAACCAAAGTGCATAAACAAAATATCTTTGGAAAAACAAACAGGAGAACTTAAACTGAATATATCAGCTGGGTCCACATAAAAAAACACCTTCAACTACTGTATTTATCGGCGTATAACATGCCCTTTTTCCCCTTAAAATCAGGGGAAAATCGCTGGTGCGTGTTATACGCTGATCCCCCGCCGTTGTGAGCCTCTGGCCCGCCTTCAGCCTCCTTTGGCTCTTCTCGGCGGCTTTTGGCCGCCTTCAGCCGCTCTCGGTAGCTTTCGGCCGTTCTCAAAAAAACAAAACTGTGCAGACTTCAACCCATCTACTTAACTAACGGAGAAAAAGAAATAATCACCTACCCACTATTATTGCACTACCTAGGAGCACCAGCACTTTATTTGGGATATTTTTGGTCATTTGAAGTCTGCACAGTTTGTTTGTTTTTTTTGCATTGTTTGCATGGACATTCTCAGTATTGCAATTATTGCGAAGTTTGCACATTGTTTGCAACGTTTGCACGGACATTATCAGTATCATAATTACTGGCACTTGCACTTTATATGTGTTATTTTGGATCACTACAACTTTTCACTTTATATGGCAGCAGCTTACACGGACATTTCTGTTTGAGCCGTTTATGAATTTTTTTACTGGATGTTTATTTCTTTACCTTCATTAGATATTTTGCATGAATATTCATTTATATATTTTTTATTTAATTTATTTGAGCATCCCTGCACCAGAAGGAATCTTTGTATAAAGATAGATTGTGATTTGGATGTTGCAGTATCACATTCATGCTATTTAAGTTACACACTCTTTGTTTCTACTTTGTATGAAATAGCCTCAATTTCTCACTTCTACACCCTTCCCTCTTCAACCCCGCCACCTCTCCTTCCCTTTTCCCCTCCTCCTCCTTATATAGCGCAGCACTACTCTACTCAGATTATTCCGTTTTTTGGGGGTTTGAGTAACCCCTTTCAGTGCATGCAGCAATACTCTCCCACCCCTATCTAATTGGTTGGCGCAGAAATATCTTTACTTAATTGAAAGCTGCCGAAAGCCGCCGAGACACACAGGACATCCAGCTCTGTATCTGGGCGGCGCCATTTTTAAAGGAAAAGCTGCAAAAAAACCTGACAAGGCTGCAAATGACACTGACAAAGCTGCAAATGATGGACAAGGCTGCAAATGACACTGACAAGGGTGCAATGATGGACAAAGCTGCAGATGGACACTGATAAGGCTGCATTGATGGGCATTTAAATGTAAGTTTTTGTTCCTTAAAATTCCCTCCTAAACTTGGGGTGCGTGTTATACGCCGATAAATATGGTACGTTCCCTTCATCACAGCATGTCTTCTCATGATGTTGTTTTTATTCAGGCCACCAGGCCTTACATATCTTTGTTGCATTGCTTGCATTTTGCATGCATAGCTGCTTTACCCATAGGTAGAGGAACTTCATTAAAATATTGCCACACTGGGTCTCTTTTACGGCCTGCTGCCATTTTGCTCCTCAAGGGAGGAATAAAGCACTTCAAGCTATGTGCAGAAAGATCACAAGGTTTAAAAGCTGCTTAGAAGGTTTCACTTTCATTTTTACTACTTGCCCTTCCTCCTCACACTTTGAGCCTGGTACAGATGCATTTCTCTACAAACAATCATACAGTTTGTAGTGTGCATAGATTTGCAAAACAATGGGATAAAAGAATATTCCTGAACTTTGTTTTATCCCATGGTTACTGTGAAATTGTGTGAATGAATCAATGCAGTGCATGTTATCTCAGTTTGCAGAGTTTGGATTCATTAAATAAGTTTACCAAAAATGTAAATATTGCAGAATATACAGCCTCATGCTACATAACTAAGCTCCATTTCATGCTGAATATACTAAATTATTAATGTATCTTTCGATATATTTTTACTCCAAAAGCATTTTATTAAAATATATTTGATAAAAATCAAAAAAACCTGATTTTAAATTGAAAGAAATCTGCATTTAATTTTTTTTTTTTTAAATCATTGATTCTTTTTTTATCCACCCTGGTTCAAGATGAGAAGCAGTTATACCAGGATCATGCATGCCTTTAGCTGCATCCTTGATTCTACTATTGATTTTTAGCTGCCTAATCACTTTCATAGGGCTTAGAATTGGCTATCACCTGCCTGATGGTCCATCGTCGTTACTGGGCTCTCCCATTCTACCAGGAAGCCTGGGACAGCTGCAAGTGGTTGGATCAGCTGCCCTCAGAGGAGATGGAGGAATGAAGCTTGACGTGATGAGGATATTGTCACTTCCCATTTGCTGGTATGGCCAAGGAAGCACCCGATCACATCGATCTGTATTGATCAGATGCTTTAAAAATAAAGAACTAAATGATAGAATAATATAAAGCACCCCGTCCCCACTATGCTCACATGGAAATGCAAATGTGCTTGTAGGTCTGGCATGCATATGTAACACCACAAACATCAGAGTGAGAGTGATAATTCTAGCAGAAGAGCTCACTTTTACCACTTTACTGTAAACCTGTAAAGGCTTTTAAAGCATTGCCTATGGATAACTTTAGCTACCGTAGGCAGTCACCATTTCACAGGCGTACCCAATTTTAAACCTTGACTTTTTCGGTATGTATTTAATCAGTGCAACATCATCTTTTATATCTTACCAAAAAATATGTAGGTATTCTATTGTGTTTATGTGTGCTAAAATAAATTTAAGGCTGGGTTTGCACTGCATCTAATTTGCATTACATGTTAGTGTGACTGGCTCTCAATGGAGCCAGTTCACACATGTCCGGGGCAGCCGCGGTGCGAATTCCAAAAGGGCTCTGTGTGCATTTTTGGGTCTGGTTTAGGTGCGAATTCGGGAAAAAAAATTGGACCTGAATCACACCTGAACCAGTAAACAGGAATGCCTCAGACCTCAGGCTGGATACCGCAGCCAAACATATGTGAACCCAGCCTTAGTGTATTTTTTTCTGAAAAATTTCCTTTTGATAAATCGTTGCACAAACATTGTTTAATATAAAAAATTGCAACGACCATTATTTTATTTTCCAGGGTCTCTGCTTTCATAACATATATTACTTTGGAAAGGGGGGGGGGGGAAATGTCTAAGTAATTTTCAATCAATAAAATGTTGATTTTAACAGAGAGAGCAAGTGGCTAATGAACGCTCGATCGCAGACACTTATTTCTGCAGTGGTGCTTATAAATGGCACTCCAGAAATACATGTCTGCCTCGTCGCCCTTTTTTTTTTTTTTTTACATAAATACACAGGTGGTTAATGAAGACCTTATTATTTTTGCATACAGTTTTTTTAATGCAACACATTACATTTGTGGCTAAACTTGCAGGGATTTTGGACATAATCATTGCTTTTGCAATTTAAAGTGGTGTTTCCGCCAAAAAAAATATGAGTAAAATTCTCCCAAAAAATAAATAAAAAAATTGTATTTTTTTTTAAACTCGCCTCTAAATGCCTGTTGCTAGGGGTCCCTCATAGTCTGCCTCCTTCAGTGCCCGGGCACTCGACTTCACTTCCCCTCGGCGCAGTCAGTCATCTGGTACACGTGACAGATCCCAGATGACTGCGTGGCGTATCGCGGCACACGGTGCTGCTCGTACATGGGCAGTGGGTGCCCACAGTAGGAATGCCGGTGCCGCCGAGCGGAGGGGGGACAAGCGGAGCTTCGTTTCCCCGCATCACTGGACCCTGGGACAGGTAAGTGTCCAATTATTAAAAATCAGCAGCTCTGCAGTGTTTGTAGCTGCTGACTTTTTTTTTTTTAAGGGGCACCCCACTTTAAGAGACACTGTTACCTTAATTATGCAGGTGTCCACCTTGCCTGTGCACCTTTGCCATTTCCTCCCCCACAGCTGGTGACACTTCGAAACACTTTTGGTTCAGGTGGAACATGTGACCTTCTTCCCTGTACTAAGGCCTAATAGCTAATTGTCACATGGGGGAAATGGAGACTACTTTGTCCTGTGTGAGCTTTGACCTATATAGACCACACCTGGATTTGCACAGGAAGGAGTGTGGAACGGTAAGTGTATGGACCACAGGGAACAGCTATAGGGACACTTTAACCGCTTGACCTCTGGAAGGTCTTACCCCCTCCATGACCAGGCAATTCTTTGCTATTTGGCACTGTGCTACTTTAACTGGCAGGTGCACGGCCTTGCAACACTCTACACAAATTAAATTTATATTATTATTTTCACACAAATAGAGCTTTCTTTTGGTGGTATTTGATCACCTATGGTGTTTTTTTTTTTTTTTTTTCTTTTTTTTTTTTATATATAAACAAAAAAAGACCAAACATTTTGGGGAAAAAATTTTTACTTGCTGGTTTAAAACACATCCAATAAAATAAACTAAAAAAATTTAATTTCTTCATAAAATTATGCCAAAATATATTCTGCTACATGTCCTTGGCAGAAGGAGAAAAAATATCCCAATAAGTGTATATTAATTGGTTTGAGTGAAAGTTATAGCATCTACAAACTATGGTGTGTGTGTGTGTATATTATACTGTAGTGGTGGTGATCAGTGATTTATAGTGGGACTGTGAAAGGGTGGCGGACAATCTGGTCTTAACAGTCACTATCTGGGAGGGTAACTAACTGACACTGAGGTCGCTAGTGACACTAATACAGTGATCAGTGATAGTACTGTACTAATGACATTGGCTGGGAAAGGGTTAACATCTAGGGGCAATCAAGAGGTTAACTGAGTGCCTAACATTCTGTAATATGTCCTTTTTTTACTTTCTGATCTGGCTGTTTTTCTCCCTTCTTTTCAGCCAGATTGTTGTTCCCTGTACACAGATTTCTGTGTTTTTGTAAACCTGGAACCCTGTGTGTGATTGGACACAGCCGATCAGCTGATTTCAGCCAAAATCATTGGCTGCTAAACTTGTGCTGTGTTCAATCATGCGCACACCCCAAACCTGGAAGAAGGTTGTCACACACATGTACGTGAATTACGCCTGTACCTTCTGCCCACTCGCAGTATATTTACAGATAGTTAAAAGAAAAAAAAAAAAAAGAAAAAAAGTGCATTGCCAGTATTACCTTTTTCAAATGCAGGTTACAAACTGAAAGACATTATCCAACGTACCGCTAAGGGCCACATACTTTGTTTTTCCAGTTCTGCTAGAACCATGGTACCTTCTGGGAATCGGCATAATTAGAAAAGTCACACCTCTCAGGAATCCTGATTAAAATAGGATAGATAAATGAGCACAGCTCTCATGTAGTCAAGAAAATAAAATGCAAAATAGTGTAAAATAAAGAAAAATGCAAACTACTATTTTGCATTTCTACAAATTAAGTGATTTTCCATTGTATTAAACATTTTGTAAAACAATGCTTTAAAACATTTTAGAATATCCTTTTCACAGACTTGGCTTATGAGAAAAGGTCTGATTTGTGTAAAAGAAGAAGACAATGGTGTGAAAGCATCTTCATCTCTGGCATCTTAAATTACCATGGAAACTTTATATGCTTCACTTGGTTTCAAGATACATCCTTTTTAATCTCACAGACACTTAATCAAATGTTCATGTCTTATGTAAAAAGCATATACAGAAATAAGCACTCTTTTTAAGTGAGAATACTATTACCTACACCCCCTCCCACCCAAAAAATGGCATGCTCTAGCTATTTATTAGACATTTACAGTGAGTAGTCAGGCTACCAGCGACGTGCAGTTTTTACTTGTCCTCCTATGAAATCAAGCTCAGTGCCAAAAATGCATCTGTGCGGGCTGGGGAATTAAAATGACATTAAACAATATCCTTGTTCTTCAAAAAATTTTTTTATCACATCCGCTCATTAACCACTTCACCCCCTGGAAGAATTTACCCCGTTCCAGACCAGAGCACTTTTTGCGATTCGGCACTGCGTCCCTTTAACTGACAATTGCGCGATCGTCCGACGTGGCTTCCAAATAAAATTGATGTCCTTTTTTTTTTTTTTACACAACATTTTTTTGGGTGGTATTTCATCACCTCTGCGGTTTTTATTTTTTGCGCTATAAACAAAAAAAAAGCGACAATTTTGAAAAAAACACATTATTTTTTGCTTTTTGCTATAATAAATATCCCCTAAAAATATATAAAAAAACATTTTTTCCCCCAGTTTAGGCCGGTACGTATTCTATATAGTTTTGGTAAAAAAAATCGCAATAATCGATGATTATTGATTGGTTTGTGCAAAAGGTATAGGCTTTACAAAATAGGGGATAGTTTTATAGCATTTTTATTAATAATTTTTTTTTTTTTAAATGGTGGCGATCAGCGATTTTTATCATGGCTGCAACATTATGGCGGATACATCAGACATTTTTGGGACCATTGTCATTTATACAGAAATCAGTGCTATACAATTCCTGAAGGCTTCACTGCCGGCTTCCCTTACTTACAATGCCAGAGCCTGCACCTGAAGCCAATTGACAAATTGGCTCGGGGTGCCAATATGGATACTATTAGCCCTTGTACACACGGTCGGACATTCCGACGGAAAATGTGCGATCAGACCGTGTTATCAGATAATCCGACTGTGTGTGGGCTCCATCGGAATGTTTCTGTCGGAATGTCCGACGGACAAAGTTTTTTAGAGCTGGGCTATAAAACTTTCCGACAACATGATCCGATCGGACATACTCCGATCATGTGTAGAGAATTCCGATCGGTCAAAGTGCCACGCATGCTCAGATCAAATTCCTAGACCAAAGCTATTGGCTACTAGCCTGAACGTAGTCCCGTCCTAACGAAATAACGTCATCACGTTACGTACGATCTGATTTTCCGTCAACTTTGTCCGACCGTGTGTATGCAACACCAGTTTCAGACAAAATCCGACAGATTTTGTTGTCGGAATGTCCGACCGTGTGTACAAGGGCTTAGAGAGCATAAAGCTGCTGCCTCTAGCATGCGCAACTGCTGACCTCTTTCAAGGGGGGGGGGGACTCTCTTAATCGGAGCTTTGCTTCTTTCTCAACAGGATCCGCTACAGAAATTTCTTCGGTGAAGTAAGGCAGCCCATATGAGTCAGTTGTTCAACCCACTGATTGTATGAGAAAAGCTGACCCAATTCCCCCATCCACACATTCGAGGTGGATGGGGGACTCCTCCTGCTGAGCTATTGTGATATGACAGCGGGGAAGCTTATTTGCCATCAGAATACACTGATCAGTGCTGCCGGCTATATTAATCAGTAGTTTGACTTCTGTACAACAACTGTGCCCTTGTATGGATTGAAATTCATCCTTATGAGCTAGAAGCCTTTGATTGTCTCCCATCTGAGTGTGGGCTAGTTAAAGCTATTTATATGTTCTGTAGTGCATTGGGATTTCACCGTGCATATGCACTGATTAAGTAATATTAATATGACCCATATTTTCTCCTATCTCAACTAAAACCTTTTGGTTATGTTTAGTTCAAGGGGCTGAAGCCAATCCTATTAGGGCTCTATCACACTGCTCAGTTGAAAACAATGCATATGTGTTTTTTTTGATGAGTATTCTGGTTGCCTAAATCCAAGTATGCGCCTGTGAAAAATGCAGCACGTAGAACTTTAAAAATCCCACCGCACCCTCAGCACATTGTTGATTTCTATAGGATAAAGGATACATTTGTCATGCATTTTTGTTCTGCTTTTTAAACACCAAAAGGGCATCAAAAACTGATCAGCATGACCAGGCCCTTATGGGTTACCAGTATCTACTATACACCCCAGTTGGTGTGTTCAACATTAGACTTCTATCACCTATAGTTCCCTGAGTTCCTCCACTGGATAGATAGATAATGGATTGGTAACCAGAGACTAGGTTTTACCTACAATATGTGATTATGCTAATTGTCTGCATTGTGGCATTGGCCTCATTTGCATACATATTGCTGATTATTGGGCATTTCTTACATGAATACACCATGACTCTGACCTTATGCTTTTGCAATATGCTGTGCTTATTTGTATTATTTAAGTACAACAATAAGTCCAAATGTTGTGTACTATTTTATGATCATCACTGTATAAGCAATACCAGTGTAAAAAAAAATTCCTGTTCAACCTCCCAGAGTAGTACAGTGTCACTATGGTGGCATCAAACTACTCTGACAGGATGTACAAAAAAAATAGTAGGTCCCCTTTCACTCTGGGGTAGTGGGTGCATCGGCAGTAAAGCACCGCTATTTTTAGCAGTGCTTTACCGTCAATTCTGTGGCGCTATTCAGCCGCTAGCGGGGGCGCTTTTACCCCTCGCGCTAGCGGTTGAGAGGGTTAAAACCAGCACAAAGCGCTGCTGCAGCAGCTCTATGCCAGCGGTATAGCTGCACTGCCCCATTGATTTCAATGGGCAGGAGCAGTGAAGGAGTGGTGTATATACCGCTCCTTCACTCCAAAGATGTTGCTAGCAGGAGTTTTTTTTTAGTATCCTGCCAGCGCACCGCTCCAGTGTGAAAGCCCTCTGGCTTTCGCACTGGAGTGAATGGAGCGGCTCTTTCAGGGCGCTTTGGGAGTGCTATTTTTAGCACTGTGGTGCCTGCAAAGCATACCAGTGTGAAAGGGGTCTTAATCTGCCCCATGATGCTGGAGTGCAGTCACACGTCAAACATTGGCCAAGCTACCTGGCATTTGTAATAAGTCATGTTCATTATTTACCCAGCTCCTTCTAACTTAATAGTGCATTTAACTGCAGGTATATTAGAAACCCACTACAGTAAAATCAACATGTTTGGTCACAAGAGCAAAGTTAGTATACCTTTAAGCACCAAATGATGGTTGACATGGAAAGAGTATACTTTTTCCTCCCCCATGTCCTCTTACTCGGATTAAGCCCCAGTAGAGTGCAAAACATGTTAACCACTTGACCACTGGGCACTTAAAGACCCTTAATAACCAGACCAATTTTCAGCTTTCGGTGCTCTCACATTTTGAATGACAATTACTCAGTCATGCAACACTGTACCCATATGAAATTTTTGTCCTTTTTTTCACACAAATAGAGCTTTCTTTTGGTGGTATTTAATCGCCGCTGGGTTTTTAATTTTTTGTGCTATAAAAGAAAAAATACAATAAATTCTGTAAAAAAATGAATTTTTCTTCGTTTTTGTTATAAGATGTAGCAGATTAGTAATTTTTCTTCATACATTTTGGCTAAAATTTATACTACTACATATCTTTGGTAAAAATAAGTACAAATTGGTGGATATTATTTGGTCTTTGTGAAAGTTATAGAGTACACAAGCTATGGTGCCAATATCTGAAAATGTATCACACCTGAAGTACTGACAGCCTATCTCATTTCTTGAGACCCTAACATGCCAGAAAAGTACAAATACCCCCCAAATGACCCCTTTTTGGAAAGAAGACATTCCAAGGTATTTAGTAAGAGGCATGATGAGTTTTTTGAAGTTGTCATTTTTTCCTACAATTTTTTTTTTCTCACAAAATTGTCATATTATCAGGTTATTTCTTACATGCAGCATATGCATACCACAAATTACACCCCAAAACACATTCTGCTATTACTCCCGAGTACGGCAATACCACATGTGTGAGACTTTTACACAGCGTGGACACATACAGAGGCCCAACATGCAGGGAGCACCATCAGGCGTTCTGGAGCACCCATCTGACATTTCTCTCCTACATGTAAAAATCATCATTTATTTGCTAGAAAATTACATAGAACCCCAAAACATTATATATGTTTTTTTAGCAAAGACCCTAGAAAATACAATGGTGGTCATTGCAACTTTTTATCATGCACGGTATTTGCGCAGTAATTTTTTGAATGCGTTTTTTTGGGAAAAAAAACAGTTTTGTGCTTAAAAAAAAAAAAAAAAAAAAAACAGTAAAGTTAGCCCAATGTTTTTGCATAATGTGAAAGATGAAGTTACGCTGAGTAAATAGATACCTAACATGTCACTCTTCAAAATTGTACACGCTCGTGGAATGGTGCCAAACGTCGCTACTTAAAAATCCCCATAGGCGACGCTTTAAAGTTTTTTTACTGGTTACATGTAAAGTTTTGAGTTACAGAGGAGGTCTAGGGCCAAAATGATTGCTCTCGCTCTAACATTCGCAGCGATACCTCACATGTGTGGTTTGAACACCGTTTTCGTATGTGAGCGGGACTTACGTATGTGTTCGCTTCTACATGGGGTCAGGGCCCTTTAATTTTTAATTTTTTTATTTTTTTATTTGTTCATTTTACTTTATTTTAGTTTGACATTTTTTTTCCCCAACAATTATTTTTTTGATCACTTTTTTATTCCTATTACAAGGAATGTAAACATCCCTTGTAATAGGAATATGGCATGACAGGTCCTCTTTACAGTGAGATATGGGGTCAATAAGACCCCGCATCTCACCTCTAGGCTGGGAAGCCTGAAATAAAAAAATAAAAAAAGGCAGGGTATTGGCAGGGTATTGACAGGGTATTGGGTATTGCAGTGTATTGGCAGGGTATTGGCAAAATCACGGCAGAGACATGGTAAAAATCGTGGTAAAATTGCACGACTTTCTGCCTGAAAACGCTAAGCTCAGGTGTGAATGGAGCCTGACAGTCAGTATGCTACAAAACAGACAGACGAGAAGGTACCCACACCTAGTGCATTACTAAAAACATTTATTAGTAATATAAAAAAATTGCTACAAATGGATACCTTTGGTGACCCGCTTGTGCACTGATGTCTAGGGTATCCTAACTCGGAGGAAGGGGGTATGCCCCGTAAATGCATCAGCTTGACACCCCTACATGATGTAAATGGAGTACGCACACTGCATGACATCTTGTGGTTCATTGGCTTTTATCAGTTGCTACTTTGTAAGTATCCATTTGTAGCAATTTTTTTTATATCTTATCCGTTTGTTTTGTAGCATTCACTCTGGATTACCCCGTCTGAGGGCTGCATCCACCAAGCTTTTGGAATGGCTTTTATTCACTTTGCATCCAAGTACAGAGGACTTCACAGCACTGGAAGTGACTGTGTGTTTGTGTCCTGACAGTCAGCATGTTGTAGGGTGATGGACCAGTAAGTCAGGGCCTCTGCTGAGGAATTAATGTATCCAATGCTCTTGTTTTTTTTTTTTTTTTTTTCGTTTTTTACCTCACACATGCTTTTTCTTTTTTCTCCAAAGGAATCGGTTGTTGCTGCAATTTTTAGTTGTGTTTCATCAGATCACAACACTTTTTTCAGAACTTTGATGTAGCCCACTACAAAGATGCTGCATGCTTCAGGCTTTGATATTTGTGATTAATTTGCAGGTGAGCTTTTCTTTTAATAATTGTTCTATGAAGCTATATTTGTACAAGCAATTAAAGCTGAACTCCTCTGCCCTTATTCATGATTTAATACTGGGTGGTGCAGTGCATTCCTACCTAATCCCTCAGTCCTGCAGCAGTGTGCATTGTTCCTGGGTCCCATTGAAGCCCTGGAATGTGGGCGGACTCTCGCTATCATTACATGAACCGGATGTGGCTAATGGTCCTGCATTGTACGTGACGACAGCGATGAGAGGGCCACCACAAGATTCTAGAAAAGGAGTTGCTTAGTGGGACTGGTCCCCACATGGGATATTTTTATTTTTATTTTGTCAACGGGAGTTTAGCTGTTAGCACAGTAAATTGGTTTGCCATGACTTCTATGCCAAATAAACCTAGCGCAGAGACTTGCTTTTTATAAGCCTATGAACGGTTGTATTGAAGATTTTGTTATTTCAGGTCTTGTTGAAATCTCATCCGTTCCCCTTAACTTTCTTTCTTAAAGGAAAACCTGTGTGCAGAGAGACATGAAGTTGCCATTGTTGACTTCCTAAAAATTCTGGTTATTTGTCTGTCTCTGATTTTAGTACTTACCAGATCGGCCCAAGTTCGGCCCCCCTGATCTGCATACATACAGTCAGAAGGAGAGGTAGGCAGTGGCAACCCATTTATTTTTCTCAGCAGAGTCATCTGTTTTTTTTATGTGCTGGACTATAGTAAATGTAATCAGGAAGACTAGAAGATATTATTGTTGATGTCTTGTCTTGCTTTTTAATAGCATTTCATTGTTTTCAGATGCTCACAGAAACCTGTTAGGTGTAAGCACTGAACCTCAAGACTTTTCAGGGGTGAGGTAGATAAAACGTTTGTTTTTAAGGCAAGTCCATTTTATTCTGATTTGTTATAAAAAAAATTACACTTAGGCCTCATGCACACATTACGTTTATTTAACTTTCCTAGAAGTCAGCAGCGTTTTTGCAGAAAAACTGCCTGGCGCTTGTTCGGCTTTGTACACACTGGACATTTTTACAGCTGCAGTTTTTGTCTTCTGGCATTTTTTTTCTACCTGAGCATGTCAGGAACTGGTTATTCCGGCTGCTGATTCCTCCCAGAATCATCAGAACACACTGGAGGCGCCCCACCAGGACACGGCTCAGCACCAATGTGGACACAATACACGTGCAATAGAAATGTTTTATTTATTTATTTAAATGTAATTGCTCATTTTGTGTATGTATTTATTGTCACTGGATCTTAATTGTCCATAGTATACACATAGTAATTTTTGTTTATTTGTTACGGTTATTACTGTTTATATTTTTAGTTGTTAGCTTTTTTCACTAGGATTTGGTATATGGGAGAGCGCGGTTATAATTTTTTGACTTATATTTTTTTTCTACAGCCAGTAAACTCCCCAGCATGTTATCCTATGTGTCCATGCACACATAGGCTGTTATTAGGGCTGAAACAACTAATCGATTAATCGACAACTAATCGATTATGAAATTAATCAATTGCCATTTTCATAATCGATTAATCGGCCAGTAACATAATGGGGTTTAAAAAAAAACTAAAATGAGCCCTTTATAGTACAAAAATATAATCACTACTATAAACATTACTTTCGCTGTTCTAAAGTAAAAAAATGAAACCTTCCAGTAGTTATCTGCTTTTTTTTGTACTATAAAGGGCTAATTTTAGTCTTTTTAAGCCCATTATGTTACTAAACGTCTTAAGCCTGGTTCACATCTATATGTTTAATGATGCTTTTTGCAGAAACACACTACAGTTCATTTACATGGTTTCCTATGGGACACGTTCATATCTATGCTTTTTTCAGCCGCTGCATATCTGTAAAGGGTCAGGGACTTTTAACGCAAAACTGTGCTTTTTTGGTTCAATATACTTCAATGGTGAAGCTGCAGAAAAGAATGTAATGCGTTTTTGCAGCAATTTGTGTTTTTTTTTAATCTGCCTAAAAAAAAATGCAAAAAATGCAAATTAGAGTAAAATCACGTGCGCAAAAATCAAAAACGCACAGCAAAAAGCACTGCAGAAACAGATCAAAAGCAAAAACTGCATAGGTGTGTATTGAGTTTTATGCTAGCCTCACGGATCAATTTTCAGGTGAGAATATTCACATGAAAAATCTTTGTACATTCACTGAAAGAATTTTGTTTGAAATTTTCACTTAATTTCTGAACAAAAACCACATACACTGTCTGAAAATGCCTTTGACCGAGAAGTTTTCTATTATTTCTAAATTTTCCTGTCACTGTGGTTGAAAATGAACGTCAATTTGACCCACTTTTTTTTTTTAAGGTCATTAACCACTACAGATCCGCGCTATTGCCAAATGACGGCATTAGCGCGGACCTACATTTCCGGGACTACGTCTATTGATGTGGTCCCGGTTACGAGCGGCCTGCGCGCCCCCTGAGGGGCGCGCGCGGCGCGCTCTGTGATCGGCGAGTCCGTGAGACTCGCCTGATCACCGATCCGTGTAAGGGGTCGATCCCGACCCCTTATCACGTGATCAGCTGTCAGCCAATGACAGCTGATCATGTGATAGAACGGAGCCGGTAATCGGCTATTATTCCTCCTCGCGCTGACAGCGCGAGGAGAGAAAAAAAAAGCCGATCGCCGGCGGCCGTGATCGGGACATCAGTCCCGATCACGGCCATCAATACAAGGGACCACCTGCCACCTGCCTGTGCCCACCTGCCTCCCGCAGTGCCATCCTGAAATAAAATAAAAGCAAAAGTCAGTGCCCCCCGTCAGTGCCCCCCGTCAGTGCCCATAGTGCCCACAGTGCCACCCACAGTGCCACCCACAGTGCCACCCCACAGTGCCACCCACAGTGCCACCCAATCTGCCTCAAAGGTGCTGCACCCCAGTGCCGCCCATCAGTGCCCAGCAGTGCCGCCCATCTGTGCCCAGCAGTGCCGCCCATCAGTGCCCAGCAGTGCCACCTATCAGAGCCACCTATCAGTGCCACCTATCAGTGCCCATCAGTCCCATCTATCTGTGGTACCTATCAGTGCCCATCCGTGCCACCCATCCGTGCCACTTATCCGTGCCATCTTATCTGTGCCCATCTTTGCCCATCAGTGCCGCCTTATCTGTGCCCATCGGTGCCGCCTTATCTGTGCCTATTAGTGCCGCCTTAACTATGCCTATCAGTGCCCACCGGTGCAGCCTATCAGTGCCCACCAATGCAGCCCATCAGTGCCCACCAATGCAGCCCATCAGTGCCCACCAATGCAGCCTATCAGTGCCGCCTAATCAGCACACTTCAATGAAGGAGAAAAATGACCCGTTTGCAAAATTTTATAACAAACTATTAAAACATGATTTTTTTTTTTTTTTTTTTTTGCATCTTTTTTTGTTTGTTTAGCAAAAAATAAAACTCCGAGCTGTAACTAAATACCACCAAAAGAAAGCTCTATTTGTGGGAAAAAAATGATAAAAATTTCATTTGGGTACAGTGTTGTATGACCGCGTAATTGTCACTCAAAGTGCATCAGCGCTGAAAGCTGAAAATTGGTCTGGGACTGAGGGGGGTTTAAGTGCCCAGTAAGCAAGTGGTTAACCGATTAACGACTTGAGACCCGCCCTATAGCCGAATGACGGCTACAGCGCGGATCTCCTTTTCCGGGACTACGTCTATTGAGGGGCGCGCGCGGCGCGCTCTGTGATCGGCGAGTCTACGAGACTCGCCTGATCACTGATCCGTGCAAGGGGTCGATCCCGACCCCTTATCACGTGATCAGCTGTCAGCCAATGACAGCTGATCATGTGATATAACGGAGTCGGTAATCGGCTATTATTCCTCCTCGCGCTGACAGCGCGAGGAGAAAAAAAAAGCCGATCACCGGCGGCCGTGATCGGGACATCAGTCCTGATCACGGCCAGCCCTGCCAGTGCCCACCTGCCCCCTGCCAGTGCCCACCTGCCCCCTGCCAGTGCCCACCTGCCCCCTGCTTTGCCACATTAATAAAAAATGTGTCCCCCCTGTCAGTGCCACCCAGCAGTACCCACAGTGCCACCCAGCACTGCTGGGTGGCCCACAGTGCCACCCAGCAGTGCCCACAATCTGCCTCAACAAAGGTGCTGCACCCCAGTGCCACATATCCGTGCCCAGCAGTGCCGCCCATCAGTGCCCAGCAGTGCCACCTATCAGTGCCACCTATCAGTGCCCATCAGTCCCATCTATCAGTGGTACCTATCAGTGCCCCTTAGTGCCACCCATCCGTGCCACCCATCTGTGCCACCCATCCGTGCCATCTTATCTGTGCCCGTCTTTGCCCATCAGTGCTGCCTTATCTGTGCCTATTAGTGCCGCCTTAACTATGCCTATCAGTGCCCACCAGTGCAGCCTATCAGTGCCCACCAGTGCAGCCTATCAGTGCCGCCTCACCAGCGCACTTCAATGAAGGAGAAAAATGACCTGTTTGCAAAATTTTATAACAAACTATTAAACATGATTATTTTATTTTTTTTTGCATTTTTTTTGTTTGTTTAGCAAAAAATAAAACTCCCAGCTGTAATTAAATACCACCAAAAGAAAGCTCTATTTGTGGGAAAAAAATGATAAAATTTTCATTTGGGTACAGTGTTGTATGCCCGCGCAATTGTCATTCAAAGTGCGTCAGCGCTGAAAGCTGAAAATTGGTCTGGGACTGAGGGGGGTTTAAGTGCCCAGTAAGCAAGTGGTTAATCGATTAATCAAAACAATAATCGGCCAACTAATCGATTATGAAAATAATCGTTATTTGCAGCCCTAGCTGTTATCAGCGTTTTTTTTCTTTTTTTTTTGGCTACAGCATTTTCTGTCTAGAAAAAAACCCCAGAACCTAGTAGTTTTGAGCAAAAACTTATGTTTTTAATGCGACAATGCTACTGACGTTTTTATGATGTCCAGTGTGTATGAGGCTTAAAAGTTTCTGAAGCTTTTAGGAGCTTTTACGGGTGTCAAGCTCTTGGCTGTTAGTTAATTTCATTGGCCAGAATACAGTGCCTTGTGAAAGTATTTGGCCCCCTTGAACTTTTCAACCTTTTGCCACATTTCAGGCTTCAAACATAAAGATATAACATTTTTATTTTTTGTGAAGAATCGCCAACAAGTGGGACACAATTGTGAAGTGGAACGAAATCTATTGGATTTTTGAAACTTTAACTAATAAAAAAATGAAAAGTGGGGCGTGCAAAATTATTTGGTCCCCTTGCGTTAATACTTTGTAGAGCCACCTTTTGCTGCGATTACAGCTGCAAGTTGCTTGAGGTATGTCTCTATCAGTTTTGCACATCGAGAGACTGAAATTCTTGCCGATTCTTCCTTGCAAAACAGCTCGAGCTCAGTGAGGTTGGATGGAGAGCGTTTGTGAACAGCAGTTTTCAGCTCTTTCCACAGATTCTCGATTGGATTCAGGTCTGGACTTTGACTTGGCCATTCTAACACCTGGATACGTTTATTTGCGAACCATTCCTTTGTAGATTTTGCTGTATGTTTGGGATCATTGTCTTGTTGGAAGATAAATCTCCGTCCCAGTTTCAGGTCTTTTGCAGACTCCAACAGGTTTTCATCCAGAATGGTCCTGTATTTGGCTGCATCCATCTTCCCCTCAATTTTAACCATCTTCCCTGTCCCTGCTGAAGAAAAGCAGGCCCAAACCATGATGCTGCCACCACCATGTTTGACAGTGGGGATGGTGTGTTGAGGGTGATGAGCTGTGTTGCTTTTACGCCAAACATATCGTTTTGCATTGTGGGTAAAAAGTTTGATTTTGGTTTCATCTGACCAGAGCACCTTCTTCCACATGTTTGGTGTGTCTCCCAGGTGGCTTGTGGCAAACTTTAGACGAGACTTTTTATGGATATCTTTGAGAAATGGCTTTCTTCTGGCCACTCTTCCATAAAGGCCAGATTTGTGCAGTGTATGACTGATTGTTGTCCTATCTGTCCTATGGACAGACTCTCCCACCTCAGCTGTAGTTCTCTGCAGTTCATCCAGAGTGATCATGGGCCTCTTGGCTGCATCTCTGATCAGTCTTCTCCTTGTCTGAGCTGAAAGTTTAGAGGGACGGCCAGGTCTTGGTAGATTTGCAGTGGTCTGATACTCCTTCAATTTCAAAATGATCGCTTGCACAGTGCTCCTTGGGATGTTTAAAGCTTGGGAAATCTTTTTGTATCCAAATCCAGCTTTAAACTTCTCCACAACAGCATTACGGACCTGCCTGGTGTGTTTCTTGGTCTTCATGATGCTCTCTGCGCTTTCAACAGAACCCTGAGACTATCACAGAGCAGGTGCATTTATACAGAGACTTGATTATACACAGGTGGATTCTATTTATCACCATCAGTCATTTAGGACAACATTGGATCATTCAGAGATCCTCGCTGAACTTCTGGAGTGAGTTTGCTGCACTGAAAGTAAAGGGGCCGAATAATTTTGCACGCACCACTTTTCAGTTTTTTATTTGCTAAAAAAGTTTAAATTATCCAATAGATTTCGTTCCACTTCACAATTGTGTCCCACTTGTTGGTGATTCTTCACAAAAAATTTAAATTTTATATCTTTATGTTTGAAGCCTGAAATGTGGCAAAAGGTTGAAAAGTTCAAGGGGGCCGAATACTTCCGCAAGGCACTGTATATCATTTTTTCTGGCCATTGAAATGATTTATTGTTCGAGTGCTAGCTTTTAGGCGTGTTTAGCAGTGGCCGCCAAGCATTTGTTCTGCCCAAACTTTGCTGCTCCTGCACACACTGGCAGAGGGTTTTTTCCTGCCTCTAAACGCTCCTGCCACTAAACTTTACTAAAAGCCTATGTGTGCAAGGGCATGCCTGACATCTCTAGGAGCAGCTGTAAAAACCTCCAGTGCGCATGAGGTCTAATAGACCAAATAGAAAGGTTTCTAAAATTTTAAAGCAGCATTAAACCCAAAAGCAAACATGTATTATATTGCAGTTTACCATTTGAGCTGAAATGGACGTTTTAGTTTTTCCTTTTCTATAATTCTATTATTATTATACAGGATTTATATAGCGCCAACAGTTTGCGCAGCGCATAACAAAATGAAGGCAGACATTACAGTTACATTACAATTTGGTACAAGAGGAATCGGAGGGCCCTGCTCATTAGAGCTTACAATTTAAAAAGGAAGGGGCAATTGATACAAAAGTTAATAGCTGCGGGGGATGAGCTGATGGAGGAAGTAAAACAGTGTATTAGTTAGAAGCAGGATAGGCTTCTTTAAAGGGAAGGGTTTTCAGGGATCGTCTAAAGATGGATAGATTAGGGTACAATCAGACAGATTGGGGTAGTGAGTTCCAAAGGATGGGAGAAGCTCTAGAGAAATCCTGGAAGCGAACATGGGAGGAGGTATCAAGGGAGCTAGAGAGCAGAAGGTCTTGTGAGGACTGAAGAGAGCGGCTTGGTTGGTATTTCGGGACTAGGTTAGTGATGTAGCTGGGGGCAGAGTTATGTATGGCTTTGTAAATTATTGTTAGTACTTTGAATTTTATTCGTTGGGCGAGTGGAAGCCAGTGGAGGGATTGGCAGAGAAGGGTGGAGGACACTGAATGGTTGCTAAGGTGGATGAGTCTTGCAGCGGCATTCATTATGGACTGAAGAGGGGATAGTCTATGTAAAGGTAATTCAATGAGGGAGTTGCAGTAGTCGAGGCGAAAGATAACTAGGAAGTGAATTAGAAGCTTGGTGGTGTAATTAGTTAAAAAGGGGCATATTCTGGGAATGTTGCGCAGGCTAAGGTGGCATGTTTTGGACAGGGATTGGATGTAGGCCTGAAGGGACAGTTCAGAGACTAAAGTTACCCCTAGCACCCTGGCGTATGGGGATGGACTGATAGATGTGCCATTAATCTTAACAGAGAAGTCAGGGGAAGGGGCACATGGCGAAGGAAATATTAAGAGCTCGGTTTTAGATGGATTAAGTTTGAGAAAGTGGTTTGACATCCAGGCTGATATGTCTGTTAGTAAATCAGTGATGCATGAGGAGACTGATTGGGTGGGCTAAGGGGCAGAGAGACAGATTTGGGTGTCATCAGCATACAAATGGTAGTGGACCCAGGGAGGACGTGTAGATCGAGAATAGTAGAGGTCCAAGGACAGAACCTTGAGGGACCCCAACGGTAAGAGGTGTTGGAGAGGAGGAAGTAGAGTTGGGACACTGAAAGTGCGATTGAGATAGGTAAGATTTGAACCAACGCAGAGCTCAGCCATGGAGACCTAGCAAATTTTGTTTTTTGAGGAGGAGGTGGTTGTCAACTGTATCAAAGGCAGCGGAAAGGTCCGAGAGTAATGCCCTGTACACACGGTCAGACATTCCCACAACAAAATCCGTCTGAAAAAATCAGACGGATTTTGGCCCCAAACTTGTCTTTCATACACACGGTCACACAAAGTTGTCGGACAATCTGATCATTCAGAACGAGGTGGCGTACAACACATACAACAGGACTATAAAGAGGCCAGTAGCCAATAGCTTTCGTCTCGCAATTTATTCTGAGCATGTGTGGCACTTCGTGCGGTGGAGTTGTCTACACGTGATCGGAATTTAAACCATCGGATTTTGTTATCATAAAATTTTAGATCCAGATCTCAAACTTTGTGTGTCCTAAATTCCGATGGAAAAATTCAGCCCACACACGATCGCACGTTGTCCATCGGAAAGTCTGACCGTATGTACAGGGCATTTGAGTACAGAATAATGACTGTTGGTTTTGGCTGTTTTAAAGTCCTTTGTGAGTTTTAGGAGGGCAGTTTCTGTGGAATGCTGTGGGTGAAATCCAGACTGAAGGGGATCAAGAAGGTTATTCTCGATGAGGTGATCTCTGTCGGTTGTAGAGTAAATGTTCAAGGAGTTTGGAGGCAAAAGAGAGTAAAGAGATGGGTTTTAGGTTGTTAAGATTGGTGGGGTCTAGTGAAGCCTTTTTTGGTATGGGAGTAACTAACACATGTTTTACAGGGTTGGGAAAGATGTCAGTAGAAAGTGAGAGGTTGAAGATATGAGTTAAAGAGTGTAGGATAGAGCCAGATGGCGACCATAGTATTTGAGAAGGAACAAGATCCAGAGGGCACGAGGTTAGGTGGGCATTATAAAAAAGTTTAGTGACTTCCTCTGTAGTAGCTGGGTTAAGAGGGAAGTATTGATTGTGCTGGAGGACAAGGAGTGTACAGTGAGGGAGATATCTGTAGAGTGGAGATCTCGAGACGAATTGTCTCTATCTTATTTTTGAAATGATTAGCAATCTCCTGGGCAGTGAGGCTTTAATTCTTCTATTTTCATCTGGTGATCCAGTCAGCAAGTCTGTTGTCTTTCAAAATCGCAAGCTATCTAGTTCTCCAGCAGAATGTATCAGTTTTCATGGATGATACAAACCACACACTGGCAGGGGTAATTAAAATGATCAGTTTTTTTTTAATTCATGCAAAACCTTTATCCCAAAAGGATTTTTTTTCTATAATTCATTTTAAAGTATGGTCTCGAGATTAGTTTTATTTGTTAGTGTATTTAAATCTGCTATTGCAATTATCACTCCCATCCCTTTTAGACTGACAGTGCTGCAGTTTGCTGTGCCTCTTGTGCTCGTTCACCCAGAGTGGTGTCTCACTACCACAGGAGGTGTGCTACTGGCCAGATCACAAGGTGAAATCAGAGGGGAAAAAAGCCAAAGAAAAGACAGATGCACATGCAATGCATACTAGCACATTATGGCTTAAACTCCCTGGTGCCTTTTTGTTTTTTGTTTTTTATGTGGCTTTCTACCGCTTTAAAGTATATAGTCAGAAAACTAGCATTTTCAGAAAGAGTTCAGCAATATATTGCTTAGTGATCATGTTACCTTTCAGCTGCTCCATACTTGCAATTTAATTAGAACTTCAGAGAATGCTGAAATGATTCCTCAGCCCAGCTATCTAATAATTATCTGATGTGTACTGCAAATCATTGCTCTCCTCTCTGGTCACTCAGGTTCCCAAAGGCCTTAGACACAATGGGGGCATATGGAATAAATATGTTTTTATGAAACTCTTAGCACGTTAAAATACATTTTTTCTGTCATTTTGATTACACAGAAAATGCAAGGCTGTGTGAATCAGATGGGTATGATACAATATTATTTTGCATTGTATTAGGAGATTTGAGCTCAACAGTTTCAGCACAATGAAATGTATTATGCCTATAAATATGTGATGCCAATTTATCACTACAGAAAAACAACCTCTATCCTAATCCTAAGTAAACTTTGACATTACCTATCCCAAACCTGAACAAAAAACAAATCTCTAAACCTAAAGCCGCGTACACACGGGCGGACTGTATGGCCTACTTAGTCCTTCGAAACACATTTCAGCAGACAGTCCGCTCGTGTGTGGGCTTCAGCGGACTTTTTCAGCGTGCAGTCTGGCGTACTAAGTATTTCGGAATTTTCGAAATTCTGTCCGTCATACTTTGGTTTAAGCGGACAATCCGCTCGTCAGTAGGCTAGTTCGACGGACTAAGAATGGCGCATGCTCAGAAAGGATTTACACGGCGGAAGGTTGCATTGCTGTGTATTGGACTTCCTATTTCTAGTCCCGTCGTACGTGCTGTATTCGTCATCGTGCAAGCTTTCGACGGACTGTTTGTTCATCCGTGTGTGGTCAAGTGCGTTCATTCGAAAGTATGACTGACTGTCCGTCGGATTGTATGACAGACTAAGTAGGCCATACAGTCCACCCGTGTGTACGCGGCTTTACATTTAACCAGGACAAAACCCTAATCCATAACTCCTTCGCTCCTGGGAGCGGAGCGGTCTACTTTTGTGTAAATCAGATGGCATATGCTATTTCCCACATGCACATTACAAAGTGGAAAGTTTGTAAAACTGTAGAAGACCCCTTCCTCCTTCCAAAACCTCTCAAAGCACAGGATCTATAAGATTAAAAGTTAGTATTGCCTGTCTCATGATAGTTATGTAAATGCTTAGCAAAATGTTTTTCTGTTTTTTTTTTTTTTTGAGGAACCTACCAGTGTAGATATACAGTGGGGAACATAATTATTTGATCCCCTGCAGATTTTGTAAGTTTGCCCACTTACAGAGAAATGAAGAGTCTATAATGGGTATCCTATGTCTATTTTAAATGATAGAGACAGAATGTCAACCAAAAATCCAGAAAAAAACACACAATATAAATGTTATAAATTGAGTTGCAGTTCAGTGAGTAAAATAAGTATTTGATCCCCAAGCAAAATCTGACTTGGTACTTGGTGGAGAAACCCTTCTTGGTAAGCACAGAGGTAAGATGTTTCTTATAATTAGTTATCAGGTTTGCACACATCTCAGGAAGGGTTTTAGTCCACTCTTCTTTACAGATCTTCTCTAAATCCTTAAGGTTTTTTGGCTGTCGCTGGCAACTCGAAGTTTCAGCTCCCTCCAAAAATTGTATTTAGGATTAATGTCTGAAGACTGGCTAGGCCACTCCATGACCTTAATGAGCTTCTTCTTGAGTCACTCCTTTGTTACCTACGTGGTACATTTTGGGTCATTGTTACGACCCATCTTCAGTGTTCTGGCTGAGGGAAGAAGGTTCTCATTCAAGATTTTACAATACATGGTCCTGACCATTGGCCCCTCAATGCGGTAAAGTCAGTCTGTATCTTTAGCAAAGAAACAGCCCCAAAGCATAATGTTTCCACCTCCATGCTTTGATTGTAGGGATGGTGTTCTTAAGCCAGCATTTTTCTTCCTCCAAACACAGCGAGTCCCCCTCCTCAAGAAGGCACATGTACAGCCATGTCAATGAACATCTAAATGATTCAGAGAAGGATTGAGAGAAAGTGCTGTGGCCAAATTAGACCAAAATTTATCTCTTTCGCGTTTACTCGACTTGCCATGTTTTGAGGATGAAAAATGCTGACTTTGTCCCTGAGAACACCATCCCTATAGTCAAGCACGAAGGTAGAAACATGATGCTTTGGGGCTGTTTCTCTGCTAAACATGTTGACTTTGCTGTAGGGCTGAAACAACTTATCGATTTAATTAACAACAAATTGATTATGAAATTAATCGATTACTATTTTCATAATCTCTTAATTGGCCAGTAACATAATGGGGTTAAAAAAAACTAAAATGAGCCCTTTATAGTACAAAAATATAATCACTACTGTAAATATTACTTTCACTTTCTACAGTAAAAAAATTAACCCCTTACAGTAGTGATTATCTGCTTTTTTGTACTATGAAGGGCTAATTTTAGTCTTTTTACCCCATTATGTTACTAAACGTCTCAGGCCTGGGTCATATCTATATGTTTATTGATGCTTTTTGCAGAAACGCATTACAGTTCATTTACATGGTTTCCTATGGGACTTTTTTCAGCCGCTGCATATTTAGAAAGGGTCAGGGACTTTTAACGCAAAACTTTTTTGGTTCAATATACTTCAATGGAGAACCTGCAGAAAATAATGCAATGCATTTTTGCAGCAATTTGTGTTTTTTTTAATCTGCCCAAAAAAATTCAAAAATTGCAAATTGCAGTAAAATCACGTGCGCAAAAATCAAAACACACAGCAAAAAGCACTGCAGAATTAGATCAGGTGTGTACCGAGCCTTATACTGGCCTCACTGATCAATTTTCAGGTGAGAATATTCAGATGAAAAATCTTTGTACATTCGCTTAATGAAAGAATTTTTTTGAAATTTTCACTTCATTTCTGAACAAAAACCACATACACTGTCAGAAAATTCCTTTGACCGAGAAGTTTTCTATTATTTCCAAATTTTACCATCACTGTGATTGAAAATGAACGTCAATTTGACCCACTTATTTTTTTTTTTTAAGGTTATTAACCGATTAATCGAAACAATAATCAGCCAACTAATCGATTATGAAAATAATTGTTAGTTGCAGCCCTACTTTTCTGCATTAAGGAGCCAGTGGACGGGCCATGTATTGTAAAATCTTGAATGAGAACATTCTTCCCTCAGCCAGAACACTGAAGATGGGTGGTGGTTGGGTCTTCCAGCATGACAATGACCCAAAACTTACCACCAAGGCAATAAACTAGTGGCTCAAGGAGTGGCCTAGTCAGCCTCCAGGCCTTTGTCCTACAGAAAATTTATGGAGGGAGCTGAAATGGCGAGTTGCCAAGAGACCGCCAAGTAACTTTAATGATTTAGAGAAGAGTGGACCAAAATCCCTCCTGAGATGTGTGCAAACCACCAACTGCAAGAAACGTCTTACAGCAAGGGTTTCTCCACCAAGTACTAAGTCCTGTTTTGTTTATTTTACTCATTGAACTGCAACTCAGTTTATAACATTTTGTATCATGTGTTTTCTCAGGATTTTTGGTTGATATTCTGTCTCTATCATTTAAAAATACACGTATGATAAACATTATAGACCCTTCATTTCTTTGTAAGTGGGAAAACTTACAAAATCTACAGGGGATCAAATAATTATTGTTCACCACTGTATATACATACAGTATATTGCTGTTTACAGGAGGATTGAAAATGAAAATGAAAAAGTGTCTGTATCTGATGTAAAGCTCTGCACAGAAAGGTTTTCATAATTTGAATCAGGATCTTGACCTTTAAGGGTGTACTCTTACATTTTCAGAGGTCTTACCTGTCTATAATGCACAACAAGGAAAAGTCCTTAGTGTAACAGAGTTCAGTGTTTGGTTAAAATATCAGTGCAAAGCTGAATGTTTTTGTTATGTTAATCTTGATGCTAGCAGTTGGTCTGATTTTGAGCTTTACAAAAGAGATGGTCTGCATCCCTCACACAATGGCACTGATTTTCATACTATGGAATTCAGGAGTTTTTGGACATGCAATTAAACTGAGAAATGTGGGCAAAGATGAAATTGATGAGGAGCATTTCTGTCCCCAGCAGGTTAAAAATAATGTGAAGGTTTGTGCTAAGGACTTGGCTAATAGTAAAAGTAAAACTATAAGCCATTACCACTCCAAATCTAAAAAAAAGGTTTTACCTTTTAGTTTAACTTTAATTTAGTTAGGGCTCATTCACATCATACCGCATCCAGTACTGCATGCACATTGCAGCACTTTGTGTTTTTTGTAATGTATAGTAATATGCTGGCATGCATTGCAGTTGTTTTTTGTTTTTGCATTGATTTGCTTTGAACTGTGTTGCATTTGTGCACATTTGCATTCATTTGAACGTGCTGCACTGAAAAAAAATAGTGCATGCCATACTTTTTTTTTCCAGCACTGGGCAATTGCAATTGCAGGGAACCATTACATTTTGTTTGCCATGCATTGGGAACGTGCTCACAAATACACCCCAGGACATTTGGTGTGAACTAATGTTTCTGGTGCTAAAAATACAGCAGTAGGTAGCAAGGTTTGTCATGTCATGTGCAGTAATGCTTGTAGATTAAGCAACAAGCTTTGTGAGCTGACAGCTCTTATGTCTAGGGACATCTTGAACTTTGTTGCAATTACTCAGACCTGGTTCAAATGACTGGTAAATAACTATACCAGGGTAAACAATATTGAGAAAATATGGGAGTAGGAAAGAGGAGAGATGGAGTTGTCAAAAAAGAAAAAAAATTGCAAAAAGCTAAATATCTTGAACCCTTTGGGCGTGCCTTCCAACCAGAGAGGGATCTTCCCTTAGAATTGTGACCCCTAGGGCAGACTAAAGATTGTGATAACATGTTGATTAACAAGATAACTCAAATGTCATCGAAGGGTGAGGTTTTAGTTATGGTTGACTTCAACATGCCTGACGTTAACTGGAATTCTCAAACTTCAATAACAAGCAGGAGCAATGAAGTAATGGAGGCACTGAACAGGGTTATTCTGAAACAGTTATTAAGACCTAGTACTGACAAAGGAGGATCGATTGTCTGATGCTATTGTGTGAGAAAGTTTGGGTTCTAGTGATCACCAATGTCCTTAGTTTGATATTAAAAATAGAAATGCAAAATTGTATGCAAAAACTAGAAGAAAGGAAAAAAATTAACTAAAGTGTTGGGAGTAAAACAGGAGTAAGCAATCAGAGGGCACTGATAAAGTCTACCATCCTGGGGGCAGCTAGGTTATAGGCTACTTAAGGTAAATGGAAGAAAGGCTACTTAAGGTAAATGGAAGAAAACAACAATATGATTCAATAAAGAGGTAAACAGGAAACAAAGAGAATAAAATCAGCATATACGGCAGGAGATTCAAAGAAACAGAAACTGTAGCTAATAGAGAAGTGTATATAAATAGAAAAGCGGAGGCCAGATACATTACCAAAGTACAGAAAGAGGAGGAAATGGCTAAGCCTATAAAGAAAGGAGGCAAAACTTTTATTTTTTTTATCTACCTCAGAGATGGAAAGGAAAAAAAAATTGAATTATTAAAATGAAAACTGGCTATGACACTAATGCTGTGGGAGACCTGGATGCAGCAAATCATTCAAACAATTAACTGGAAAAGTTCATATATTTGGCAGACAGCAAATTTTGTACCTATCCACAAGAAGGGTAGCAAAGTAGATGCTGGCATTTATAGTCCTTGATTTCAGAAGTCCCTTCAGACCCCTAGATGCAGTTGGTGATTGTTTGCAGCCCATGACAGACTCTCCCTTGAAATGAGATTAGTGCAGTTAAAGCAAACATTCACCTTCTTCTACACGACGGGTAGACAACCTTAAAGAGGTGAAGATCTACTTGCACAACATGGGATAAATCAAAGCTCACCGGGTACAGTGTTGCCTCCTCACACCTGTTTGAAACCTCTAATTGCCGTACTACCGTGTCACAATCATGTGCATTGCACAGCAATCATGGGTTTAAATCAAGTGGTGAGGAGGCAACATATTGCCCTCTTACAACCTGTCAAACACACTTGGATCACTTTCACAAATTGTCTTTGAGGACAGCCTTGGAGAGAGAGAGCGTAGCTCCACACATTTTCCAGGAAACACATGCATCTTTTAAATCCCCCCTCTTCCACCATGGATTCAGGTTTTGTTTTTCCTCTGCCATGGTGGAAGCCCTGCAGGAATCAGGGGGAGCTGTGCTCTCTCCAGAAAGGGAGGGTAGGCTTACCTCATGTGAAATCTGTCCTAGCGACCATCCCAGCACTCCCTCCATTACTGGTGGGGAATGTGCTCACAGGGAGATACATGTTGGTGTGCCCGGGGTCTGCGGGTTGTGGCTCAGGGGGCAAGGCGGGCTGCTGCAGGCATGTGGCTATCCCTGCATGCCAGTCCCAGATCCCGGTCGGGGGTGACATCACTACCGGTGAGCAGATAATATGTCACCGATCTTCCAAAGGAACAAAGAGCTTCCAAAATGAAGAACCTGCTTCAGGATCTGATACAACAGAAAGTCATTATCCAAGTTCCCGAACATCAGAAAGGTTTCTATTTGCGCATCTTTCTAGTGAAGAAGCCCTCGGGAAAACATTGACTGATACTGAATCTAAAGGTTTTGAAGAAATAAATCCTTTACACGCATTTTCGGATGGACACAATTTATTCAATAATGAAGTTGTGCTTTTATGGCCTCTCTGGACCTAAGGGGTACTTATCTGCACATCCCGATAGCCCAAGATTCCCAGTGGCTTTTTCAACTGGCACTGAACCTGGGGAATTCAATATGGCATCTCCAGTTCAGAGCTCTGATATTTGGACTGTCATCCCCCAAAATTTGTTACACCAGGAGCCCCTAGAAAAACAAATCTGGATTACCCCAAACGTGAGAAGGGCTCTCTGGTGGTGGCGGGATGCGTCCAACCTAACAAAAGGTCTTCCCCTGGACAAACATCTAACAATGGATGCAAGTGCTTGGGGTTGGGGAGCCTACCTGGACGGTCAGACTGCGCAGGGTTCCTGGACCAAAGTAGAAGCTTGGAAGGTTTCAAATTGGCGAGAACTAAAGGCCATCTTTCTGGGGCTCCTGTCTTTTCAACAGGCAGTCAGGGCACAGCACGTACAAGTGCTCTCAGATCACAATAACGGTGGCCTATGTATTGAAACAGGGAGGAACCAGGCACACAGGGCTCTTAGCACTTGCCAGCCAGTTGCTCACCTCGGCAGAGCAGAATGTGGCTTCACTTACATGTAAAGACTAAGTTCCTCAAAGTGGGATTTTAATGGACCAGAAATGCTCAAGGAGTAGCGGATTTTATAAAAATACAAATTTATTACGACATGTCAACAAAATGTATACAGTTGATGCACATGATAGTGATAAGAATGCACATGAAAAACAAACACTACACATAATACAAAAAGGAGAAGGAAAGCCCAGATCAACTGTCAGAAAGATGGAAGAAATCCAATGCATTTCAATGAATGAGATAGAGTTCTTCTTCGGGGTAAGTGGGCTGACAATTTCCAGATCAATACATACAATCTATAATATTAATAGATACAAAATTACAAACGTATGTCAAAATTCATAATTGAACATAACTTATAACATAAAAGTTATGGCAGAAGAACAAAACGTGCATGCAGGTATCCATACTGACCTCGCGTGTCTTATGTGTCAATCAAAATAGATTCCTATCTCAACAGATAGGAGACTAGAATGCAAGGTAAAATGCCACGTAGCCAAAACAGAAGGAAAAACTGAGCCACGGCCCCGTAGGGGATCCCCCCTGTTCGCCTGAACTTGCCTCCCAAAGGGGGCCTGAGCAGTGTCAAAGGAAGATCCAACAAAAATCTAGGTATATGCAAAAACGGAAAGAAAAGAAATAGACCAATGAGGAGTGGATTATACTATAAAAAGTCATAATATAGAACAAAAATGCGACACACCAAAACAATGGACGCTCAGTAGTGTCACCCAAACAGGTGATAATGATAACCATACCTATCATTTATAGGTTTGTAAGATGAATCTATCACAATGGAAGTTGCTCCATAGCACAAAGACAGATCCCACTGTAGAAGGCCACTGGTGGTCAAACAAGGCTATGCCACATTTGAGATTTGAGAGCAAATAGTGCTCACAAGTATCCACATAACAGCTGAATAAACAGCAGCCAGACCTACAATCAAAAATATTATAAGTTTGGATTGTATCAAGGGACCAGAGAATTAAGCCATATTGATGTCATAAATGTGGCAGTTCCTCAGGTCTTCAAGGAGCAACAAGGAGCATGTGAGGTTGCCTGTTTTTAAATGGTGGCCAATAATGAGAGGGAGGTGTGGTAAGTGATGTCATCAAAAAGAGGCCTCCCGAATGCAGCCACGCGATTGGCCCCCCTAAGCCGACGGCTCATTGAATCTTGCCGCCGACACAGGTGTATCCGATTGCAGTGATGCTGGGTCATGTACTGATGTGAATGACGTCATCGTGGGCAGATGGATCTGATCACGGGACGGCATGGCACCAAGGCCTGAAAGAAGCTGTTGTAAATGTACCTCCAGGTGGTGGTCTGTGCAGCCTGGGTGCGCCAGCTGGGAAAACAGAACCAATGAACATAAGGGGAAGGGAGGAAAAAGAAAGGGCTCAGTTGGGCTGTGGAGAACCATGGACAAAAGATGTATACAAATATATTAAAGAAAACAGGCATCAGAGATGGAAGTGGATTAGCCACATTTGGGTGCCAATACAGAAAAAAAGAAACGAAAAAAGGAAAGGTAAATAAACTGAAAATATTGGAAAAAAAATCTGTATATAATTATAATATAATGGCAATTGACACGTATGGTCCATATAGAAACCCAACCACATTGATGACAATATAATTTGTCAGATAACTGAGTAACTACACTTCATACAACACAATTGATGGACCAGCAAGCCAATACAGTATATATTGTCAAAAATGGTATAAATCATAATTACAGAAATTATACACATGGGGTACTAATATAGTCTATATAAATCTGAAACAGAACGGCTAAGGGAGTTAGTAATTTTCTGGACTACCCAAGACGAATCCTTCCAAGGGCTTGTAGGATATCATCTCGTTTGGGCCAGGAAATGTAGTGGCATTGAGTTTAAAGATCCAGCATTGTTCACATTTCAACAGTGTCTTAGTCCAGTCCCCGCCACTAAGGTCTGGGTGTACTCTATCAAGTATTAAAAATTGGACCGTGGGAAGGAACCTCCATGGAATTGAGGCACATGTTGACCAAGTGGCAGATCTGGATTGCATAATTGCATGCTACGAATATGACGGTATATTCTCTGACAAATTTAAATTTTGGTCTTGCCCACGTGGAAATGGGAACAGTCACACTGCAACAAGTACACAGTGCCTTGTGTTCGGCAATTAGCATAATGCCTGGATGTGAATTTCACCCGATTGGGAAGAGTGGAGGTGTTCATATATTATTAATACCCACAACCCCCAAATCAAAACATACCCAACCTTTTGCATGGATCCCTACTGCCACCTTAAAACTCAATTGAGACAAGTTTGTCCTAGTTCTCTAAAATGTGAAAGCTGGACATTCAGAAACACAAGATTCGGCTATCGGGACGAGTATTAGGATGTGCCAATATTTGTCAATTTGTTTTAAATGTTCCTGCAAGGTTAGAAAACCGAGTGATAATTCTAATGCCGCGTACACACGACCGGACTTTCCGGTGGACTAGGTCCGGTCTTCCCTACAGACTTTCGGCTGAGGTCCGACGGACTTAACGAACGGACTTGGCCACTCACGAACGGACTTAGTCCGTTCGTTTTGAATGTGATGACGTAAACGGGACTAAACAAGGAAGTTCAATAGTCAGTAGCTAATAGTTGTCCTTTCGTCATATTTGGTCCGTCGGGCTAGCACATAGACGAACGGTTTCCTGATTTTTAGTCCATTGGATAGATTTGAAACATGTTCTATTTCTAGGTCCGTCTGATTTTTTTTCCCGAAAAACAATCGGACTAGCCCAGACACAATCGGATTGTCCAGACTGATCCCGTCGCACCTACTCTCCCGGAAAGTCCAGTCGTGTGTACATTGCATTAGAGGGTTTTTGTCAAGTTTCTTGGTTTTGTTTTTATAGAACAATTCTTGTCTAATTTTTAAAGTAGCTTTTTTTAAAAGCTCTCTTTAGACACTTATTAGAGTAGCCACGGGCTAGCAATCTTGCCTGCAGTTCTCACATGTTTTCTTTATCGTACATCACAGGACACAGAGCCTCAGTATTCACTGATGGGTTATATAGGCACCAATAGGTGATGGACACTGTAAATTTGTCTGACTTTTTTAAAATATTGGGCATACTGCTAGAACTGGTTGAAGAGCTGGTTTGATCAAGTTTTTGCAATAAATGTTCCAACTTTATACGATCAACGAGGTCAGGATTTTCCTCTAGAAGTGCAATAAGATTATCAATTGCTTGCATTTCTTGTGATTTTAATTGTGTTCCCTCTTTAATAGTTTTGGAGTAAAGCTGTTTAAGAATAATTTTTCTTGCAAAAAGAACATTGTGTATCATTTGGACATTCCTATGTTTTCTTTATCGTACATCACAGGGCACAGAGCCTCAGTATTCACTGATGGGTTACATAGGCACCAATAGGTTATGGACACTGGCACACTCTAGACAGGAAGTTTAGCCCCCTATATATCCCCTCCCCTAACTAGGAGTGCCTTTTTTCGCCAGTGTCTTAGGTGTTGGTCACAAGTAAAGATGTACTGGCTGAGCCCCGCTGGAATATTTCTTACTGGGGCAAAGCCATGTAACTGGATCCGTTCAAAGTGCTTTTTCTAGACTGAATTGAATGGTACCCAGGCCTCGTGTGTGAAGAAATGAGGTTCTGGCTGTAATGCTTCTCTTTTTAGAGAGTTGGACCCCGGGACCCAGTATCTTTAGTTTTTTTTCAGCCATATCCCTGGCGGGGTGCTTTATTGTCCCAAAGCTAGGAACCCCTTTTTTTAAGGAGGCTCTAGTCCCTGAAGGTTTTTCCAAATGGAGCCCACCTTTAGTGGCGAAGATTGGATCTGTCACTACAGACCCTGCGGCTGGATAAGATAAGAGAGATTCCTAAGGAATTTTTTCAGTTTCTTATGGTATTTCTCCTTTAAGTAATGCTGCTATGTCTAAAGTCGCCTCAGGGGGCTTTGAAGAGCACATACCTTCCATGCTTGTCTTTCTCGTTTCTGTGGTCATGCTGCACGATTCCTCAGAGCCCAGGCTGCAGGTAGGATGGTGGTGTGGGGGTTTTTTCTGCTGAGAATGTCACCCCACAGCTCTCTTTATTCCAAGGGCAGTTAGCTGTCTCCACTACACCTCCCGCCACCACCATTGCCGCCAACATTACGTTTTTTTTTTCCTCCCACCTAGTGGGGTTGAGAACTGTCTCCACTTCTCCACCCCAGCCTCCCCTCCATGTTCCAATCGGAACTCGGCTTGTGCGGGAAAACAGCGCCTGTTTGAAAAAAGCTCAAGGGGTGGGGCGGTCTCGGGGGCCTGAAAAAAGGGGGAGTTATCGTGGCGTCTGACGTGGGCCACAATGAGAGCTAGTAAGCATTTAAGATGCACTCTTTTGCAGGTGCACTGCTTAGGAGGGACACGGAGCAGCTTGAGGCATGTAAGTGTGGCTGACACCGGCATCCCCCAGGCAGCATTACTTAGCACCAGACTGAGCCTTCTATAGCAGCGGTAGTTGCTGAACAGTTGCTCAGCGGTACATGCATTGCTGGTTGTATCTCAGCATTTGTGCTTTGCACTATGCGCAGAAGAGGTATGGGTACCCCAAAAAATAGGGGCTCAAGGGGATCTCCCTCAGGCTCTGAGGACCCCCCTTCTGCAGCACCGTATCTTCCGGAAGGACCTAGGGAGGCTGGTTAGGCCTAGGTTCAGCCCCTGTATTCATCACTCAGGAGGTTTTTTCCTCAACCATAAGTGGATTAGAGGAAAAATTAATGGCCGTGATTACATCTTCACTAAGGGGAAGAAAGTGCATTATATCCCCTTCTACCCAGGACCCTCAAACGGAGGAACTCTGGGAAAGGGGAGATGATTCCCCCTCTGGAGATAGGGATGAGGATGACTTCTCTTCCGGGGAATCTAGTGAGAAAGGTCCCTCTCCGGCTTCACAAGCTGAAAGATTGCTGGTGCAATCGCTTACTGAAAGGGTCCGTTCCACATTTAGGTCACCTGTATCTGACCCCCCTGAAAGACTCACATCTAGTTTGGGTTCACTTAAGCCTCCTCAAGTGATACATGCTTTTTCTTGTTCATTCCCGGCTGGAAAAGCTTATATATTCTGAGGGAGATCACCCAGATAAAAAAAAAATTCCCTCCTAAAAAGTTTAAAACTCTTTATCCTATGGAGGAAAAATTCACAAAGATGTGGGGTATACCGACAATTGACGCCGCTATCTCCTCTGTGAACAAAAATTTGACTTGTCCGGTTGACAACGCTCAAATGCTTAGAGATCCATCTGATAAAAGCCTGGAATTTCTGTTAAAAAATGTTTTTGCCTTGGCAGACTCAGTAGCTCAACCTGCAATGGTGACAATTGGGGTTTGCCAGTCCTTAAGAGATCACTTGAAACAGGTGCTCAAGGTCCTCCCTGAACAACAAGCCCAGGAATTAGTTGAGCTGCCAGCAGCCCTGTGTTTTGCAGTCGATGCAATCAGAGATTCTATCCTTCAAACTTCTTGTCTGGTACATATGCGTAGAGTCTTGTGGCTGAAAAATTGGTCAGCCGAAACTCCATGTAAAAGCTCCTGGCAGGTTTTCCTTTTCGTGGTGAAAGGCTGTTTGGGGTGGACTTGGACAAATATATACAAAAGATATTTAGTGGGAAAAGTACACTTTTGCCAGTTAAGAAACAGAGTAAGCGTCCTTCGTTTAAAAGGACTCTTTCTCCAGTGCCTGGGCCATCAGCATCCAGGCAGTCACGACGACCTCCGCCATCAGGAGGTAAAACTCAGAGTCAACCTCAAGGACAAAGGAAATCCTGGGGGGAGAAAGTCTACAAGACAGAACTCTAAGACCTCCTTATGAAGAGTTCCCCCCGCTCAGTCAAGTGGGGGGAAGACTGCTACAGTTCTCAAGGGTCTGGCAGGAGGAATTTCGGGACAGATGGGTGGTCTCCACAATAACTCTAGGTTACAAACTAGAGTTCAGAGAATTCCCGTCTCCTCGCTTCCTCAGATCAAATGTACCCAAAGATCCAGAGAAAAAGAAGTCTCTCTTCCAAGTATTGGATCAACTTCTGTCACAAAAAGTAATCATGACATTTCCCATGCAAGAGCGGGGGTTGGGCTTTTATTCAAACCTATTCAAGGTGCCAAAGCCAAATGGAGATGTCAGACCCATCCTGGATCTCAAGGATCTAAATTGGTTTAGATTCAATCTTTTCGTATGGAATCAATCCGATCTGTAGTTGCCATCATACAAGGAGGAGAACTTCTGGCATGAATAGACATCAAAGATGCTTACCTGCATGTACCTATTTTTCCCGCTCATCAGAAATATCTGCGTTTTGAAGTGGAAAATTGTCATTTTCAGTTTGTAACTTTGCCCTTCTGTCTAGCTACTGCACCTCGGGTGTTCACAAAGGTCCTGGCTCCTCCTCTGGCCAGATTAAGGGCCCAAGGTATTTCGTACCTAGACGACCTGTTTTTAATAGACCGGACGGTAGCCTGTTTAAACCAAAGCTTGGTCACTACAGTCAACTACCTGGAATATCTAGGTTGGGTTCTCAAGCTAGAGAAGTCTTCTTTAATACCAGTTGCAAAACAGTATCCTTTCTGCTTGGAACAAGAAAGTCCAGTAATTAGATTTTCCAATGCACTTTTCTCCAATAGTACGCCAAGTCTCAGTTGGTGGTTGGTACCCGAGAATCTGCAGAAAGGGAAATCCTTTCTACCAGTCACCTGGAAGGTGGTAACGACAGATGCCAGTCTTTCAGGCTGGGGAGCCATTCTGGAAGAGGCGACTGTCCAAGGAAAATGGTCCAGGATCGAGAAGACCTTACCCATCAATATTCTGGAGATTCGGGTAGCCTACCTGGCCCTAAAAGCCTGGACATTCAAATTGCAGGGTTGTCCTGTTGGGATCCAATCCGACAATGCCACAGCTGTGGCTTATATCAATCACCAAGGGGGTACCAAAAGTCATGCTGCCCAGAAAGAGGTGAACCAGATCCTGATCTGGGCAGAGAAGCATGTGCAATGCATATCGGCAATCTTCATTCCAGGGGTAGAGATCTGGCAGGCGGACTACTTAAGTCGCCAGCAGTTGTTTCCAGAGGAATGGTCGCTTCACTGCGACATCTTCCAGGCCATGTGTCAAAGATGGGGGAGCCCAGATGTAGATCTGTTTTCATCCAGGTTCAACTACAAGATCGACGTGTCAAGAACAAGGGATCCACTTGCATGTGGGACGGGTGCGTTGGTGATTCCATGGCGTCACTCACTGATTTATGCATTCCCTCCTATTCTGCTACTACCACGACTTCTTCGCAGGATCAATCAAGAAAAGAAGTCGGTGCTTCTAGTGGCCCAGATCTTAGTATGCAGAGTTAGTAAGAGTGGTGGTAGGGTCCCCATGGACCCTACCACTACGTCCAGACCTGCTATCACAGGGACTAGTGTTCCATCCTACCTTACAAACGCTAAATTTGATGGTTTGGCTATTGAAACCCACATTCTGAAGAGTCCTGGGCTTTCAGGCCCAGTAACTTTTACCTTGATTAATGCAAGGAAGCCAGCTTCCAGAGTCATTTAGTATAGAGTCTGGAAGGCTTATGACTCCTGTTGTGAATCCAGGGTTTGGTATCCCAGGAAGTATGTCATAGGGAGAATCCTTGCCTTTCTGCAAATGGGGTTCGAAATTAATTAAGTTGAGTACTATCAAGGGCCAGGTCTCGGCCTCGTCTGTATTTCAATGATCGCTTGCCTCTCATTCCTTGATCCAAAGATTTATTCAGGGGGCAACGTGGCTTAATCCACCAGTTAGAGCCCCCTGAACTCCTGGACTTGAATTTAGTTCTGTTGGCTTTACAGTAGCCTTTTGAGCTGATACGACATATTCCCTTGGCCCTGTTGACAAGGAAGCTAGTATTTCTGGTAGCCATTTCTTCTGCAAAGAGCCATATTTAATTGTTCATAAGGATAGAGTGATTTTACAACCTCGTTCTAACTTTCTTCCGAAGGTGGTTTTGAATTTTCATTTACACTCGTATTGCTTTGCTACAAAACTGAAGTGCTCCTAGTTAGGGGAGGGGTTATATAGGGGTCTAACTTCTTGTCTAGGGTGTGCCAGTGTCCATCACCTATTGGTGCCTATATAACCCATCAGTGAATACTGAGATTCTGTGTCCCGTGATGCACTCCAAGAAAAGGATTTTACAGGTAAGCTGTTATAAAAATCGTATTTTTTTCAATGTCATTAAGTGGATATTGTGATAGATTAACTAGATTATGTAAGAAATCCTGTTCCGATAATGATCTAGATATTCTTAAATTGGTGCATGTGCACTCGATGCTATGGGCGATTGCCCCTGACCTGGCACAAAAAAAATACCGGGAGTAAAATTGGAGGGTAATGATATTTTCCGTGAAATACCTGGAATATTGGAACGTGAGGCTCTTCACTTACAGCAATCCACCTAAACGGGTCCCAGAACCTTCTAGCAGATCTTCTAGGCAGAAGGAAAGTGTTAGAAGCAGAATGGAGTTTGAACCAGGAGGTCTTCCTGATGGTCACAGAGGCATGGGGTCAACCTCAAATACATCTATTCGCAAGCCAGCAGACCACAAACATGCGGATGTTCTTCTCACTTCATAGGGAAGATCAGGCTGTAGGCATGGATGTCTTCACTCACCCTTGGGACTACCAGATGTGCTAATCCTCCCCCCCCCCCCCCTTTCCAACCGATTCCCACTGGTCCTAAGGAAATTCAGAGAAGAACACACAAATCTGATCCTGGTCACCCCCTTCTGACTGAAGAGGCCCTGGTTTGGAGTTCTGCTAAATATAGTCGCAAAACCTCCCTGGAAGCTACCGTTCAGAGAGGATCTGCAGACACGGAACACTGAACCATCCGGAAGCAGATCGGCTACAATTTGACAGCCTGGTTTCTGAGGAGGACCTCAGGAGAAGAGCCAAGGGTCTGTCGGAGAAGCTTGTGACTACCCTTCTCTTTAGTAGGAAGTAAGTTACATGGGCTATATACTTAAAAATATGGAAGAAATTGAATTTCTGGTACTGTTCTAAGGGTTTCCAGATCAAGAATATAGTTTCAGTTTTAGAATCCCTCCATGATGGAATGGGTAAGGGGCGGCAGCCCGCACCTTTAAAACCCAGGTGGTGGCTCTTTCAGTTTTTTTAGAAGACTTTATGAAAATAGGTGTTCATTTCTAGATTTTTCAGGGCCATTGCGTGAAATAGGCCGGTAGCCCTTACGTTTTTTTCCCACATGAGATTTGTCTATTGTTTTGCAAGGATTCATGGAGGCTCCTTTTGAACCCCTACAGGAGACATCTATGAAAAACAAAGTTCTAAAGACAATTTTTTTAGTGGCCATCACGTCAGCGAGCTTCAGGCCTTGGCAGTCACGGAATCCTCCTTAATCATTTTCCCAGATTGGGTAATCCTTCGAACAGATCCAGCATTCCTTCCCAAGGTCGCAACACCTTTCCATCATTCACAGGAGATAGTGTTACCCACCTTCTCTTCGGCACCAGCCAATGCAACAAAGGAAGCTTTCCATACATTGGATGTAAGGAGATGTCTGTTACAGTACCTAACCGTGACTAAAACTTTTAGGAAATCAAATGAGCTCTTTATAATCTTTTAAGGATCCTGAAAAGGGGAAAAAGCTTCCAAAAGCACACTGGGGAGATGCCGAAAATGGGCAATCGTAGAAGCCTACAAAGTTAAAGGGGAAGTGCCCCCTTCAGATATTGCTGTTCATTCTACAAGATTGACAGCAGTTTCCTTGGCAGAAAGGGCTGGTGCCAGGCCTGAACAAATATGCAAGGCTGCTACCTGGTCCGATTTTTCTCTACGTTCCTCCGGCACTATAGGTTGGACCTGCTGTCTTCTGCAGATCAGGCCTTCAACAGGAAGGGGCTGCAGGCAATAGTCCCAACCCTAGGGTAGGTATCTTGGTTGTCCTCTCCAAGGTTGTCCTGAAAGGCAATTTGAGAAAAACTTTGTTAGATTTACCGGTGACGGTATTTCTAAGAGCCTTTCAGTACAGCCGTTACTACCCTCCCTGCTGTTTAGAAGTGTTTTAAGTATCTGTCATTGTTGTGATGGTGGTTTCTTTGCTTTGTTTTCCAGCATGTCAGAGGCCACACAATAACTAAGGCCATGATGGAGCAGGAGGGATTTAAAACCTGCATGTGTTTCCTGGAAAATGGACGGGGCGAGGCTCTCTCTCCAAGGCTGTCCTGAAAGGCTCTTAGAAATACCGTAACCGGTAAGTCTAAGTTTTTTCAGAGGAGCCACAGAAACCTGCTGCACTTGTGAATGAGCCCTTAGTTGCATTCGGCAGCAGGACCATTGAGGCTTGTTCACACTTAAAGTTGTGGGATGGTAAAACACAGTTTAACTGCCCCAATCCCTACGGCCTTTAGCTGCTGAGGCAACAGCCAAAGTTGTACACATGCTGCAGCAGAAATTAAGCCAGCTGTTGCTTTTGGTGGGTGCTAATGCCTGGCAATTTCAACCCATTCAAGCAAATGGGGCCCACTGTGCAAGTGCCCCGCAACTGCATGCTTCTGCGGGGTCCAAGGGGTTAAAGCAGGTGGTGAGAAAGCAACACAACACTGCCTGTTTTACCCTCTTGTTTGCTGTACTGTACAAGGTTCCACGTGCATTACATTCACAAGTTCACGTGAATGGATTATGCTTGGCAGGTGCTACTACACCCACCATAACTCCTGCTGCAACATGTGTACACCCATGGCCACTGCAGCTAAAGGGGGTGCGGTTGGGGTGGGGGTGATAAAAACAAGTCTTAACTATGGTATTTTAGTACACCAGACTGCACGTGTAAATTAACCCTTACTTTTTTGAGCCCTCTATACTGTAAAGCTGCTTTCACACTGATGTGCTGCCGTTTACCTGCACAGCGGGTGCAGCTCAGTGCATATGCAACTTTCCTGGGATAGCTGCACTTTCTTATAGATCTCTATGATATCCTGCAGGTGTGATGCACTTTCTGAAAGTGCACCAAAACTCCTGCATTCAGAAAGTACATCAAACCTGCAGGATATAAAAGAAGTCTATGGCTAAGTGCAGCAAACTTGCAGGAAAAATGAAGGTACACTGCACTGTACCTGTGGTGCGGGTAAACCACAGGACATTAGTGTGAACACAGTTGTCCTTCTACATTGCCCTCTGCTTGATGCTCTGGATTGGTGAGTCAGCAAGCCCGCACTGTGATCTACCAGTCACCTGGTTGTGATCTACTGGTAGGTTGCTGACCCCATGCTCTACACTTTTTACATCATAATACTCCTCTCCCATCCAACCTTTCTTTCTTACATTTGCACATGTATTTATTTATTGTTATTATTTTATGAACGTGCTCCTACACTTATAGATTTCTTGCCTACAGTAGAGGACATTGACATAATCCAGCTGCCCACAGCCTCTTGGGATATTCTTGTCACCCGTTCCCAGAGGCTTTGGGAGAATCTACACCACATAGCGCATGCATTAGGGTGGATCATCTGGGAGCTGCAAGAACTCAGAAGGGAAAGCTGGCTCCCGTTGACATAAACAAACAACATAGTGGCATGTGACAGCAGAGTAGTGGATTTCAGCAGGTCAGCAGTGAATTTGCTGTGTATCTGCAGAATAACCTAGCAAACAACATATATTCCTCCTTAAAATAGTATAAATATATTTTAGACATTTGTAGCACTACCCCCGTAGGAGTTCCAAATGTCAAGAGACACTCTGTCTCTCTTAGCTCTGCTGTCTCTCCAGAAATCTTTCCTCCAACTACCTCCTGTGGTGGATCCTTCCAGGCCAGCTACCTGAGATCTGACTGAATATTAAAGAAACTTGGGAGCCTAATTCCCAGTTAGGCTACCAGGGAGGGCAATTGGACTATCACGGTACAATAAAAAATACAGTTGAAAATCATAAAAAAAATGTACAAAGATTTACAGATGATTTTATTGATGCCAACAGAATAATCATCATTTACAAAATAAAAACATGGTAGCGGTATATGAATGATCACCAATGGGTAATCACAATAAAGCAGTTGATCACAGATGTCATTTTCCTTGACTAGTTTCACGGACAATAACCGACTCATCAGGAGGTCATCTGTGATTGGATCAAAAAGCATTGTCATAATCAAAAGGTAAAGAAATCAAACCTTTTCATATAGCATCAAACATAAAAAAAAGGAATAATAGAAATAAAAAGGGGGGGGGGGGAGACCATATTTTAGGTGGTAGCGCTTTGCGTTGGATTCCTGCTGGGACATGGGTAAGCAGCCCAGCTCTTCTCCCCCCCCCCCCTTTTTATTTCTATTATTCCTTTTTTTTTTTTTTTTTTTTTATGTTTGATGCTAGATGAAAAGGTTTGATTTCTTTACCTTTTGATTATGACAATGCTTTTTGATCCAATCACAGATGACCTCCTGATGAAGCGGTTATTGTCCGCGAAACTAGTCGAGCAAAATGTCATCTGTGATCAACTGCTTTATTGTGATTACCCATTGGTGATAATTCATATACCGCTACCATGTTTTTATTTTGTAAATGATGATTATTCTGTTGGCATCAATAAAATCATCCGTAAATCTTTGTCCATTTTTGTTATGATTTTCAACTGTATTGTTTTTTATTGTACCGTGATAGTCCAATTGCCCTCCCTGGTAGCCTAACTGGGAATTAGGCTCCCAAGTTTCTTTAATATTCAATTTCTGGATGATGGTACAGTCCCTATTTTATTTATATTTTTTTTACTACCAGAGGCCACATTAATAATTTTTCTATGAGATCTGACTGAGATAGAGCCCACTCCCCTGGTAGGGTCCCTCGAGGGCCACCGACAGACTCCCTCAGTACTGCTTCTCCATCTTCCCAAATGACTCCCCTGCTGGCATGGCTCATGTCTATTTAAAGGCTCCTTAGTTCTCTGCCAGGCCCACTTCTAGGGGATTAGCTAAGGGCCCTCGAAATATGCAAGACAACCCTCCTAGCTTTCGCTACAGTTTTCAACCCCCAAATGTTTTGAGCCAAATACATATTATGTACGTAAAAATCTTTATATAACGTTCTATGGAGTTGTGTTACGTTTAAATGGGTTATTAATTACAGATAGTGTTTTTGTTAATGTGAACATAATGCATGGTTCTGTTTAAGGGCTTATCAAACATAATGAAATTTACTTTGTTATGTTAAAAAATAAATGGTACAATAATGATGTTTACACCACTGGTCGTATGCTGCACTAAAAAGAAAAAGTAGTAAGTGCATCATTTGTAGTGTGATTCTTATTTGATTTGATGGACATCTTGGCAAGGTGCCTCTCAGTATGCCGGGCATAGGATAAGAATGGAAAGCATGCATTGATCCTCAGCAGTACATCAAATTAGTGTGAAAAAAGCCTTAAATTATATAAATTGCTACCATGGATTATCCTGAGAATTGCGATTAGACCTTCTATTATATCCTCCTGTAAGGAGGTTTTTATAATAAATTAAGTATTCCCTTGCCACAGACAGATAAAATGTATTGGCAAGGCATGTTGTGTGTGTGTGTGTGTGTATGTGCGTGTGTATGTATATATGTGTGTGTATATATGTATATATATATATATATATATATATATATATATATATATATATATATATATATATATATATATATATATAATCTCTCATGATGCACATCCTTTTCAAAGCTTGAAGGCACATTAGAAGTCCCTTACGCTCACTGGGAAGTTTATTCTTCAGAGACCAGCGCTGTTCCTCTGTGGCATCCATAGGTAGTGTAGTCTCCTGAAGCATTAATGACAAGTCAAAGACGATAGCTATGGGGTTGAGCACTACCAGCTGAACTGTCACTTAGCATCACCACTTTTCACACTACATGAACGACTTCACAAGTGACATTATCTTGAATAGCCTACTATTAGATTAATGCCAAGTCAGGGTACATCAATGTACAATTTTTATTAGCAAACAGGAAATTTATGTCTGAATACATGTGACTGAAATGAAAAATGCTGTGATGTTGATCTGAATATGTTTTAGATCACAATGGCTCAAATCTAACAAAATAGTTCACATCCAGAAATACTTGTAAATAAAATATGGCATAGCTGGATACATATATACCCCTTCTAATGTTTTATATATGTATGATGTCTACATTTTGAATGTTTATTTAAAAACATGATGACAGTTTGCAAATACTTTCTAGTCTGTTTAAGCAGTCTTAATTAAGATTAATATTGTCTATAGAATTATTATTGATTATACATTTCTTCACAAACTCTTAATATATGATATTTTATAATATATTTTGTGATTTATTGAACATCTTAATAAGGAAATTACCGGTGGATTTTTAGTAAATGCATATTTCGCATTATTGTAGCATTTACCTGAATATTTTTGGGAGACTCCCATTTTCATTTGCCTATTGTTACATATTTTAAAATACTTTCTCTAGTGGTCTTCTGTTTATCATGAAATGTGGTTCCCATTAACAGCTTAATGAGTTAGTGTGGTTTTGTTGTAAAAAATTAAATCTGCCCCCCTTGACCCTCCACATTAAATATACTTCTTACAAAAAAGACCTTGATAGCAGACAGCAGCTATTCAATGTCTGGTAGCCATAGTAACAGCAGTGAAGCCAACATTATGCTCATTACTGCGCATGCACCATTGGCTCCTACAGAGTACAAGGACCTACAGCTGAGAGTGCATTACAGAAAGACAGTAGAGTATAGTGAGGGTGATTTGGTAAAGGATTTATTTACACTTCTCTAGCTTTTTGGCTATATTCGTTAAGTCCTGCACCAAATTCATGAAAACCTTTTAACAGTTTTTCTTGTCATTTCTGACATGTGCAACAAGTTTATATCGTTTTTTTTGTACCACATGCTTACTTTTTGGAGCTTTTTTGGGTAAATTGTGCTGCAGATCAAATTTTGTTTGAGGCAATTCTGTAACCCATTCTTATACAGCAGGGATATGCAATTAGCGGACCTCCAGCGGTTGCAGAACTACAAGTCCCATGAGGCATAGCAAGACTCTGACAGCCACAAGCATGACACCCAAAGCCAGAGGCATGATGGGACTTGTAGTTTTGCAACAGCTGGAGGTCCGTTAATTGCATATCCCTGCTATACAGCATACTGACAGTTGCATGGTTTTGTCACAAGTCGTGCTATTTGTTGCACTACCGTGAGACAAATAAAGGATGGCGCACATTTATCAAAACTGGTGAAGACAGAACCTGGAGACGTTGTGCCTGGCAACTAATCAGCCTGGCAACTGTTCAGTTTGAAAATGAAAGCTAAAAGCTCACTGGTTGCCATTCACAGCCTCTCCAGGGTCTGGCTGCTTCAGTTTGATTAATTCTATAGTTCAAATAAACGAGAACTGGAGCAAATCAATCATAAATATGGTAAAAATTTGAGTAAAGCTGCCCCTTCAACAAGTGAATATATCACCTATCAATCAATTTAAACCTATAAAAGGCCGACGCTAACTCTCATATGTTTTTGGACCTGTGAAAATAGTGCATAACATATGACCAGACATAAAACTTAAATAATATAGTGGACAGTTCTCATAGAAGTGAAACAAACACACCAAAACACCATATCGTGACTGGTACTCTTAGTTGACCAAGCCATGCTTCACCTTCACTAGTGTGAGAAAATTGCAGACTCACTAGATGAAAAGGGGATACTTCATAGGCTTAAGTCCTTTTGGAGGGTACTTTTTCTATTCATAGGGCTGTATGACTCGATGTAAACAAAAAAAGATCACATAGCGCAATATGCTTGACTTTAAATCGAAACACTAATAAGGACATAAAAGTGCTCACTCACATATTAAAGTGCTTGTGTACTAGCACTAGCATATACAGTGATCTTTGGCCGGAACAGAGACACAATCTCTCCACATCTCAGCCTGCGTTCCACCCCAGCAAAAACCAGAACCACCCGTACCAGAAATTACGTCAGCAGAAGAGAGTATGCAGCCTCAGTGCCTCATTTTGTGCTTAACACATCACCAGGAAACTTTTGATGAATTCTATGACACTCAAAGCCAACTACCAGTGCGATTTCACGTGTGGCTTGCTGACATCTGTGCAACTTCATTTAACAGATGTCAATGCAAGTCACACTGAAATCATAGAAATAGTGCAGAAGCCTTTTTTAAAGGTGCTGCGAACTGAGTCACAGCAATTTGAATGGTTCCATTGCCACAAATGGGATGAGACTTTGAGCTATCAAGTCACATTGGTGTGAAACAGGGATAAACAGAATCAAACTGCAGTTCTTTGGTGAAAAGCGATTCCACTGATGCTCACCTTGGGGCTTTGACAGTGGCTCTCAAATGTTTGACCATTAAGCTCTTGCTTACTGGGCACTTATACCCCCCTTCCTGCCCAGGCCAATTTCCAGCTTTCAGCACTCTCACAATTTGAATGACAGTTGCGCAGTCATGCAACACTGTACCCAAATGAAATTTTTATCATTTGTTTTCACACAAATAGACCTTTTTGTTTGGTGGTATTTAACCACTGCCAGCCCAAGGCCAGGAGTGATGATGTCCTTGAATTTCAGTGGGAATATCTGAATGATGCCTGCAGCTACAGGCATCATTCAGATATCCTCTTTTCCAGCCGGTGATTCTATGCACCGTAAGAATGATCATAGCGGCAGTTCAGCCACTAGAACGTTCTTACAGGCGACAGAAGGGTACTCCGGTGCTTCTCCGAGCTCTCCCGTGCTATCGGGGACCCGCAGAAAGAATCGTCCGCCACCGGATAACGATCATAGAGATTTCTGGTGACCAGATGGTCACCAGTCATCTCTATGACCGTTGGAGGCCCGGGCGTGTCCTGGCCACACTTGGGATCGTAATTTTAAATTTTTTTGATCTCCTTCTTTCCAGGCTGGAGGAGAGATTTGGAGTCTTATTGACCCCATATCTCTCCATAAAGAGGACCGGTCGGGGGAGTGGTTTGACCTCGGTGGAAGATGGCAGCTTAACTTCTCAGCTCCTGCCGACTGAGAGAAACATCAGCCTTTAACGGAGGATTTTTACCCTTCTTTCACTGCTCAAATAATGGGAACTTCATCCCGAAGCTCCTCGGCATCCCGCTCGAGGTCTCCCAGGGAAAATACCGGCCGCCTGAGCCAAAACATACCTGATATGTTCCGGAGCCAAGCGGGCAATATGGCGGCGCCACGAGGTACGGCACAAACTACAGGCCTCTCACACAGCGCGCGCCGGCGGATCCCCCCGGCCGAAGATGACATTGTTCTTACTCCCCAGCAACAACCTAGCCTACAGGACCTCCGTTCTGTGGCCACTGACATCAAGGAAACCCTTACGGCGGCCCTCACTGCTGCAATCTCGGACCTGCGAGTAGATATCCAAGCTATCTCGAGCAGAGTGCAGGAAGTGGAAAACGTTTTGGAGTCCCATTCCACAGTGATCCGACGTTCCTGTCAGACCATGGATATTCATACCCTGCAATTGAGAGATTTTAATCGCCACATCGAAGATTTGGATAACCGTGGAAGGCGCCACAACCTCCGTATCCGCGGTTTGCCCGAATCCATAGAAGCGGAACACCTGCTATTAGAGGTAACGAACCTATTCAACAATCTATTGGACAGACCTGCCGCCACCCCGATTGGTATGGAGCGGATCCACCGCGCTCTACGCCCCAGGGGGAAGGAAACAGATCCCCCAAGGGATGTTGTATGCTGTATAATTGATTACCAGCTGAAAGAAGCCATCCTAAGAAAAGCCCGGGAGACGGAACCCCTGCTGTACAACGGTGCAAACATTCACCTTTTCCAGGATTTGTCGAACATCACGCTGCAACGACGAAGAGAACTGCGCCCAATTCTGGAAGTTCTACGGGCCAAGGGAATATCTTATCGTTGGAAGTTTCCCTTCGGATTGTCCGCCTCGGCACACGGTTGGTCTGCTCTACTGCGTGTCCCGGAGGATCTTCGTCACTTCTGCGAAACCTTGGAAATTCCGATGACGGCGGTACCCGATTGGTATGCGGACTTCCGACCGACCATACTCAGACGAACCGCTCCACGTGATGACACCATGGACTCTCAAGATTCCCGCTTTCGGAGGAGACGCTCCCCTTCGGATCCAAGAGCCCAACCCTTGGCTTCGTGTCAAACGCACGGACTCAGCCCGACGAAAGCACCGCAGTCCAGGAGAGCCCGTCGGGATCGTTGAAGCTTTGCTTTGATCTAATCGAACGGACAGTTAAGTTGCGGGTCAGGTTGCAGGTTGATGTTTTCATAGCCCTTCAGATGTCGATTGGACCCTGATTATATTCACTAACTTTCGTATCTTTTTCTGGTGTCCCCCTTATCTTTTTTTTTTGTGTTGCTGCTTGTTTTCTTCCCTCTAGGTTATTTGAGACTCTTGCCTGGTCGCTTCATTGGCTCGTCCGATCCGCATCATCTAACGAACGGTTTGAAGAGGGTCACTTAACAGGCACCCCCATTTGTTTTTTTTTTTTGTTTTTTTTTTTCTCTTCTCCCATCTGCCTAGGCCACCTATTCCCATTTTTGGCCTCCTCCCTTATATCGTATGTGTTTTTTTTTTTAATGTACTCTCTCTCCAGTCGGCCAGCTTAGACCGGTTATTGTTACTGTTACTGTTAGTGTTGTTATTGTTCTAAATTGTTCTAACTCTTTAGCTTATCTCCATTGTCTCAAACCGACCCCCACGCAGTGGTCCGATAGCTTTTATCTTTTTACAGTTGTTCTGCTTCTAGTATTCCACTGCATCACTTTTGGTAAATATATATTTTGTGTTTTATTTTTGGATTTAGTTTCACGATCTCCTCAGATTAGCAAGCTGGTTCTTGCTATTTTCCTATTTTTCACCTCTGATCTAACCTACGCATCAGCACACGTAGGGTTTTTTTACTCTTTTTTTTTTCTTTTGTCCATTATCATTCGATTCACCCCCCACCTTTCCCTCCTTTGCCCCCCCCTTTCCTTACCCTAGGGATATACCTTATAAGTTCTACCTTCTTAATCTCTCTGCTTTCACGGGGAACCACTCATAGGCCCTGAGCCTGAAGGCCGCTTGGTTCGCTCTCTTCTCTTCCCTTGTATCCTCACTCCAGTTCACCAATTGTCTTAAGCTCGGGATTAGCCGCATTTCTTTTCTTCCCCCATTAATCAATATCATGTCAAAACCCCACAGTCGGCCCAAAAACGGGCTTTTAACCTTAATATCCCTAAATGTTAGAGGTCTCAACATACCAGAGAAACGATCTCAAGTCTTACTTGAATTGCATAGATACAAAGCTGATATTGCTTTCCTCCAGGAGACGCATTTTAAAACGGGTTCCGCTCCAAAATTCTCAAACTTTCGCTTCCCTACCTCTTTGCATGCCACTAATCAATATGCCAAGACCAAGGGAGTATCCATTTTAATTGCAAAACATTGCCCATTCCAAATTCTGGACACTTGTGTAGATGAAGATGCTCGCTACCTTTTTGTTAAAGGCATGCTCTACGGCAAACCTATCACCTTAGCCAATATCTATGCACCTAACCATGGCCAGGTCCCGTTTTTTAATGCGGCTCTTAGAGAACTTATCACATTTCAGGAAGGTATGCTAATTCTCGGAGGGGACTTTAATGTCCCCCTAAATCCTTCTCTTGACACTTCAAATGGTGCTTCCTCCATACCGTTTAGAGCACTTAGGACGATCAAGGATAGATTACACGACCTAGCGTTACACGACTCCTGGAGATTGTTAAATCCCAATGTTAAGGACTATACGTATTATTCAACCCCATGTAATAAGTATTCTCGATTGGACCATATCTTCATTTCACAAGATGATCTTCCATCCCTGCATTCCGCATCCATCCTCCCCATGTATTTATCTGATCACAACCCGGTTTCTCTGACCATAGATATCGCACAGGCCCCCACCAGATCCTCTATTTGGAGGCTTGACCCGTCCTTACTCACAGATGAAACTATTACGGCCACCATATCTCAGCGACTAACTTTATTCTTTCAAGAAAACGCTTCTCCAGACATGTCCCCCTTGACGCTTTGGGAAGCCCATAAGTGCACGATACGAGGAGATCTTATTGCTATCTCGGCCAGACGGAAAAAGGAAAGGAAGGCTCTCATTTCTAAATTGTCCCAACGCATACAGCTTTTAGAAAGAGCTCACAAACATTCTCAGGCTTTAGCAACGCTCCCAGCTTTGCTCCAAGCCCAGACAGAGCTTTTAGAGGCCCTAAATAGGCAAATACGTCGAAATTATTCCCTCGCACAAAAAACCTTTTATGAATATGGAAATAAGGCTGGAAAACTTCTGGCAAGAGCCCTCAAACGGAAGAAAGCCGCTATGACCATACATTCCATTACTGACCCCCAAGGACGGAAATTGACGGCTAGTGATCACATAGCGCAACAATTTGTGACATATTACTCCCAGTTATATAATCTAAGATCCGCTGATCCTCCCACTAGTGACAGTTCCCGGCTTCAGATGATCAATGACTTTCTTTCCACCTACAGCCCCGACCCTCTGTCGGTATCGGCTGCAGCTGACTTGGAAAGACCCTTGTCTTCCTCAGAATTAGATTTGGTACTTAAGCAACTGAAACCTGGGAAAAGCCCGGGCCCAGATGGGTTAACGTCAGGATATTATAAGACGTTCATTGATCCTCTCAAGCCGCATTTTCTATCCGCCTTTAATTCCTTAGCGCTTGGCGATACCCCTCCTAGAGACTTGTTGACGGCTCACATAACCGTGATCCCTAAACCAAATAAGGATGCATCACTTGTGATGAACTATAGACCAATATCCCTACTAAATGTTGATCTCAAGATCTTCGCAAAGATATTAGCCAACCGTCTCTTGCCTCTCCTGCCCACCCTGGTCTCTTTGGACCAGGTTGGCTTTGTATTGGGCAGAGAGGCAAGAGACAATACGCTCAAAGCTATCAACATCCACCACTGGTTATCGTCCTCCCGTCAGCGAGGTTTCTTCCTTTCCCTTGACGCGGAGAAGGCGGTTCTCAAGCGGATAGGACTACGGGACCGCATGCTTCATTTTATCTTAGCTTTGTACTCGTCCCCAACAGCTAGAGTCCGAGTTAATGGCCACCTGTCGGACGCCTTCTCCGTGTCAAATGGAACTCGCCAGGGGTGCCCCCTCTCACCCTTGATTTTTGTCTTAACCCTGGATCCATTGCTTAATCGGCTGCGGGCTAACCCTAACATCAAGGGAGTTACAATATCTGATTCTATCTACAAGTTAGCCGCTTTTGCGGATGACATTCTCCTATTTTTGACAGATCCTCATGTATCCCTACCTAGCGTACTTGCGGATTTTGCTACTTTTAACACCCTATCTAATCTTCAAATTAATTTGTCTAAATCAGAAGCCCTGAATGTATCTTTAGATCCTGAGACGCTCACATTATGCAAAGCCAATTTCCCCTTTAGATGGGTTAAAGACGCCATCACTTATTTAGGAATCAAGCTCCCTACTCACCTATCTAACCTATATGCGCTCAATTATATCCCTCTCATTCGAAACATTCAGAAAGATCTTAATGACTGGTCGTCCGGTATGTTTTCGTGGTTTGGAAGGGCGGCTGTCCTTAAAATGAATATCCTCCCGCGCTTGCTATATATTTTTCAAACAGTTCCCATCAATGTACCCCAGACTTTTTTCACCTCATATAGATCGGCCATACGCCGATTCATATGGGGCTCTCAACGTCCCAGACTTAGTCTTGACAGGCTGGCCCTACCCAAAATAGCAGGTGGTATAGGCTTACCGGACGTGACTAAGTACCATTGGGCATGCCAGTTGATTCGTATTATCGATTGGAATGTCCATATTCAATCGAAAGCTTGGGTTAATATAGAACAAAAATTTACTAGATTACCGATAAGTTCATTGCCTTGGCTGGCCTCAGAACACATACCTAGTTCGTGTACACATCATCCACTAATCGGGTGCACCCTTCAAATGTTCCGGAAGGCCTGTAAGGGGCACCGTATTTCCTCGGTAATTGGTCCACTAACTCCAATCAGACAGAGTCCGGCATTCCCTGCGGGCATGTCAACCTCTTTTATGTCGGAATTTTGGCCCCATGATGAGATGCAGGCAAGACATTTCTTTTCTGCAGGGTCGTTTTTAGACCGGGCTGATATCCCCTCACGGAATGTTGATCGCGCTTGCCCTATGTGGACTTATTTCCAATTGCGACACTTCTTAAATGACCCCCATAAGCGCAGTGACTTCTCTAGACAACCCACCTTGTTTGAAAATTTGTGCTTGCAAACAGAACAACAAAGACACTTAATTTCTAATATTTACCCAATGTTGTTTTCGACCCATGATCCTAAATCCAATGTGGCTGTTCGAAGCTGGGAAAGAGATCTTGGCCTTAATCTTTCCCCAGCCGAGTGGGAACATATTTACACGCTGATTCATAAAGGTTCTATTAATGTGTCAACCCAAGAGAATGGCTTTAAGATCTTCTCAAAATGGTATAAAACTCCGACCAAATTGAACAAGATCTCCCCGAATATATCTTCCAAATGCTGGCGTTGCTCGCAGGATACAGGCTCCATGCTACACATATGGTGGTCCTGCCCTAAACTCCAACCCTTTTGGCAAACTGTGCACCGACTGACTTCCAAGATCACGACTTACCAGTTGGATTACACTCCTGGGCAAATGTTATTACACTACTCTTCGATCCCCTTTAACCATTATTATCGTTCATTAGCTCTCCACCTAATCAATGCGGCCAAGATGTGTATTCCCACATTATGGAACTCCACGAAAGTACCGACAATTGCGGATTGGTTTAAACGCATTTCTAGAATTGCGGAAATGGAAGATCTCATACACCAAGCTAAAGACACAGCGTCTAAATTCACGAAGATATGGTCCTGCTGGAACCACTTTAAGTTCTCTGATGAATATAAACTTCTACTTTCACAATGAGAGAATGCTTCCCCAGCTTTCGAAAGCTTAGGGTAAACATGGTATTGCCCCCCCTACCACCCTCAGGCTGGCTCTGAGGGCAGCTGTCATCCCTTGGAAGTGTTACCATATCTGACGTGTATGTATGTAAGAAGAGCATTTATTTTTTAGTCTGGGTATCCCCCTTGTAGGCTTCACTCTTGGATCTCTCCATGTCCCTTCTCTTCCCGTTCCCCTCCATCTCCCATGTTCTGCTGTTAGTTGTTTTTTCTTTTCTTTTTTTGTTTTGATTTTTCTGGTGTTTAGCTGTATGTCCACTCGCGGGTAGCACTCACAGGGGGGTCGCTAGAGGTCCGTGACCGCACCCCCTCACCTCTCCAGGCATAGTAATACGACATAATTGCTGCCAATTAAATCCCCAAGCTCTTGGGCATTAAAGTTTCCAGTCACCTTTATGCTGGACACATGAAGACCCATTGTTAAGTTTGTTAAGTATGCCTTAGCATGTACTTTTACTGTTTTGTTTGGTTCTATGAACATGCCTTGTTCGAATTTTTCTTGTGTCGGTTCTTGATCTAGAGGAGCTTTTAGGTATACGGGGCAGTATGATCATGACCCTGGTCTCCTCTAAAGGTATTTGCCTTATCTTGTAGACATGTGTTTTGTTTACTTCAATGTTCCTTGGTTATTAATCGAATGTGACATCACTGTAATATACTGCTCTGATGTGCTGAACTGTAAGTTTTTTGCAACCTCTACAATAAAACTTTTCTTGGAAAAAAAAAAAAAAAGAGGACCGGTCACACACCATTCCTATTACAAGGGATGTTTACATTCCTTGTAATAGGAATAAAAGTGATCAAAAAATAATAATTAAAAGAGAAACTGTAAAAATAAAAAGATGATTTTTACATGTAGCAGATGAGTGGCAGAATAGGCCCGGTATGGAAGTGCTTAATTACTACTCGGGTTTTTTTTTTTGCACTGGTGGGCACTGATTTAAGCTGCACTGATAGACGGCACTGATGGGTACTGATCAGGAGGCACTGATGGACACCATCAACACTGATGGGCACTGATAGGTGGCACTGGTGGTCACTGATCAGCTGTACTGGTGGGCATGGGTTTGTAGCACTGAAAGCCGCTGACTAGCAGCACTGGTTGGAACTTAGGGGACCGATGTCCCTCTAACAGAAGCCAGTTACCAGCTTTATTTTCTTCGTGCTGACAGTGTGATGGAAATAAAAGCTGGTAACCGGCCTCTGTTTACTTCCGTGATCAGCTGTCGTTGGCTGACAGATGATCACGTAGTAATGGGCCCACTGTGATTGGCCATTTACCCTGTTCTGCCCAGTCCAGTCCCAGCCCAGTCCAGAGAACTTGGCAATCACAGAGCGCGCGAGACATACATGGACGCCCTCCTGGCATTTGAAATATGCGCTGTAGCTGTCTTTCGGCTATAGCGTGGACATCAAGTGGTTAAAGCGGAACTTCACACTCTCAATCTATATTGACTATTTTTAATCCTCATGCTGCTAGCATTAATAAACAGATAGTAAAGTATATTTTATTTTTATTTATTTAACTATTTTTTTTGCATTTCTTTAGTTATTTCCTGGTTTCCAGGCTTAAAGTGGTTGTAAACCCTTACAAACCACTTTGACCTACAAGTAAGCCTAGATTAAGGCTTACCTGTAGGTCCAAGAAATATCTTCTAAACCTACACAGTTTAGGAGATATTTGCCAAAAGACAGGCGGCGCGCAGGCACACTGAGTGCAATGCTGTTAAGGCAATGTGCCACGAGTGGCGGCTCCCGTGCGCATGCGCGGGAGTGACGTCATCGCGGCTCCGTCGAATGACCGCGCTGGAGCAGCGAGACCCACCAAGAAGATGGAGGCTCCGTACACAAGGGGACAGCAGTAAATTGCTGGCTCCTGTGTCAGGTAAGTGACACGTAATGGACTACAATGCGATCCATAGTAGTCCATTATGCTTTACCTTTGCAGGGAATCAAAGAGGAAGTAAACCCATAAGCAAATTATTTCATACATTCCAGGAGACTTCAGGAGGGGAGGAGAGGTTTTCTCAGCTAAGCATGCCCGAGCTAAGAGCAGATGGATTCCAGGAAGTAAATGCTACATGAATCATCTGCACTTACTCAAGAAGGCCATGACCAGAAATGCTCATGTGTTCCCCCATCTGCATTGTCCCACCTCTCAGCTCAAAACCTCCATGGAGGATGTTGCTGGGTAAAGGGGGAGGGAGACCAGTGTACATCTATTCTCTAATTTCCCCTATGCTGACTGAGCACGGAAGTGATGTGCATTATATAATTTCTGGATTTTACTGTTGGTTTCCCTAGTTTCTGTGGCCAGATAAGAAGCTAATTGAGTGGGAGCAGTGCTTAATTAGGTTCAGTAAAAAGCAGGGTGAGACATAAGCCCATTATAAGCCCACCGTACACCCATGTACATGCACATTCAAACATACAGTAAACGCATGCGTCGGGGTCACCTACGTACAAAAGAGCCGATTGCACCACACAAGTTACATATTGCACGTCAATGATCTGGTGAGAAACTGACCCTGATCTGCGGTGTGTGGTCTCAGCTGTCAGTGCTGTGGGTGTTGCTGTGGATTCTGGTGAGAGATTGTTCCTCTTGTATTTCTGTCTGTGTGAGTTACTCGCTAAAGCTACTGTGATTTCATCTGTGCTGATTTGGAACTACAAGGCACAGCATGTCCATCTGGACTTCTGTCCAGAGCAATCTGTCACAAAGACCATGATCGCCGAACAATATGTTTAGCGGGTGCTTGGGTTTGACATATCATGAAGCAGATGGGACAAATTGTTGAGTGTGGCAGGGGAGTACCCAGCTGTCATGGTACATATTGGAAGATCAAGCACCCTAAAAAATGTTTTCAGGTACTTAGGAGCTATATTTAAGAAAAGGACCTCCAAAGTAGTATTCTCAGAAATACTGCCTGTGCCTCTAGCTACTTCAGCGAGGCAGCAGGAGCTTAGGGAACTTAACAAGTGGCTAAAGAACTGGTGCAAAAAGAAGGGTTTCGGGTTCAAGGAAAACTGAAGGGACTTTTCAGTTGGTTATTTCCTCTAGGGATGGGGTCCAGCTCTGTTGGGGGAGAAAATGTCCAAAAGGTTGGAGAAACTTTTAAACTAGGTAGTGGAGGAGAGGGATCAGAAAAACGTTAGAGCTAGAAGTGAACAAGGGTCAGAGGGGGCTACAGGGGTCAGTATTGGTAGATTAACTAGACTACATATGGCCAATGCATGTAGGCTGGCAGAAACCCATTGCGGCCTCATAGCAAATAAGGAGAAAAAAAATAAATGTGCTGGTACAAAATGAAAAGGAATGTTCATAATGCTAGCAGTTTGGCTAACTGAAACCTGAAAACTGAAGATCTGTAACTGTTGATAAATAAGGATTTTTACTGGGTGGGAGTGTCAGAAGCCTGTTTCAACAACTTGCATTACTGGCTAGTGACTGTCATGGGGTACTCCCATGTATCAGAGGTACAAGGAAGGTAGAAGAGGGGGAGGAGTGTGCCTGTATGTAAAAAGTGATTTGTAAGTGAATATGAGGGTTGACCTTACTAAGGGGGCAAGGGAGGAGGTAGCATCCTTGTGGCTAGAGCTTCCAAAAGGAAAAAAACTAACAGATAATTAATAGTGTGTGTATGCTATAGGCCCACTAACCTGAAGGATGAAGAGGAAGACTGGTCACCTCTCACAGTTAGAAATGGCAACAAGGCATTTCTGGAATTTCTTGCAGGACAGTTTCATGTGCAAATTGATGGAAGCCCCAACTACAAATTATGCTTTGCTAGATCCACTAATTACAAACAACACAGATCTGCTTGCAGACACAGACGTAAGGGATAACTCGGTGAACAGTGACCATGGGGTAATTACATGCATTGTGAATCCTAGGAAAAGGAGTCACGAAGGTAGGATAAAAACAAAAGAGCCAATACTTAATGACATTAAATGGGATGATATTGTGGAAGCAAAGAACACTGAGGCAAAAATAGGGGTGTTTTAGGAACATATTAGTTCATGGTATTAGCCATTGTATTCCAATGGGCAACACATACAAAAAACGAAAGTTAAACCTGGACTAAACTCTACCGTAAAAGGCACATTAAAGAGAAAAAAACTATCCTTTGAAAAATATAAGGTTTAGGGGTCACCGTCAGCATTGACACACTTCAAAGAATACAATAAGAAACATAAGGGCATGATTAGGGCAGCGTAAATAGACATTAGACACATAGCAGAGGAGAGTAAAAAAATAATAATCCCAAAACATTTTTTTTAAGTATATTGCTAGTAAGACGGTAAGGTCAGAGCATATTGGCCCATAAAGGAAAGTCAGGGGAAGATTGTTGCAAATGATATGGAGAAGTCAAATGTGTTAAATACATTCTTCTCCTTGGTTTTTACTAAGTAAAAAAAAGGAGTACAGTAAACAAGACTGTTTTGTTAGTACTACAGCGCAGAATGTACCCTAACGGCTAACAGAAACCAGTATTCCGAAAAGACTTGAAAAACTGAATATGAATAAATCCCCAGCAACAGAAGGCGTACACCCTTGAGTACTCAAAGAACTTAGTCATGTTATAGCCGTGCCGTTATTTGTAGCTGTAAGGGCAGCTTACTGACTTGAATGCTACCAGCCTATTGACATAAAGCCAACTTGGTACCAATACTTAAAAAAGGGATGAGATATATAACTGGAAACTTCAGATCAGTCAGCCCAACAACAATTGTATGTAAGCTATTGGAGGGATGATAAGGGATCGAAGAATGTGTTAATGAAAATAGTATTATTAGTAGTAACCAGCATATATTTATGAAAGATAGTTCTTGCCAGACCAGCCTGTTACCATTCTACGAGGAAGTGATCTGTTATCTTGATAAAGGAAGGCCTCTGGATGTGCAGTATCTGGACTTGCTAAAGCATTTGATATAGTACCCCATAAACGCTTAATATACAAATTGAGATCAGTTGGCTTTGATGACATTATATGTTGTACAGGACGCCAAGGTTGGGTCCTGGACGGTTACTATGTGGCGCCTATATTCGGGATGTGGTCCCTTTAAGGGAATCATGGTAGGCCTCAGGGGGTCACCCAAAAATGGGTGACAGATTCCGGGTGTAGTTTTCGGGAGATTACTGATTCGCGGTCCTCTCTATATTTTAAGAGAGGTAGTTGGGACCCGAAATTTGGGAGGCTCTAAAGTGACATTTGGGTGGGAAAGAGCCTCCCTCCCTGACCACAGGGGGTTAATGGCCTCCAGGAAGACAGACAGCCTATAAAGACAGGAAGTAGACAGAGAGGTGTGGTGATGAGGAGAAGGAGATGAACACCTGTCTGGGGAGCTGTCTGGCTGTGCTGTTGTATTTTCTATTTGCTGTTTGCTGTTTTGGAGGCTGCAAAAAGATCTCTGCAAGGACTTTTTTGGTGAAGACCTATCTACAGAACTGTAGGTGCTTTTCTTTTTGTATTATTTTGTGCTGAAGATAAGCAGACTTTAATTTACAGTTTTTTACATGCTGAAGAAAAGCTTTATTTTTGATTTAATTATAAATAAATATATTTTGGTTTCACCTGACAACGGTTTATGCACTTAATCCCGCGGAGCTAGTATCCCCAAACTTCACAATGTATTTGAATAGAAAACTGGTTACAGGAGTGGTGATAAATGGTGTATCTTCTGAATGGTCTGGAGTTTTAAGCGGGGCACCCCAACACTCTGCTGACGATACGCATGCTAGGCAGGGTAATCACTTCACAACAGAATATAGCAGCTTTACAGGAAGACCAGAATAATTCAAAGGGATGGGCTACGATATGGTTAATGAGGTTTTAGTATTGAAAAATGCAAAATGATGCACTTGGGGGCTAAAAATATAAATGCAAGTTATTTGCTTGGGGGAAACCTTTGGGGGAGACGAGGATGGAAAAGGATCTGGGGATCCAGATTGATCATAGGCTCAGTCCACAGGATGTGTTGGAGCTGGAGAAAGTCCAGAGAAATGCAACAAAGATAATAAGGGGATTGGAGGACATTGGTTATGAGGAACAACTGCAAATATTAAACTTTCTAGACCAAGAGAAGAGATGTTTATTAACCTCCCTGACGGTAATCCCGAGTCTGGCTCGGGTTAGGAATTTACTAGTAGGAGCGGTAACCCCGAGCCAGACTCGGGATCGCTTCGCTCGATGCAGGGGAGGACACAGTAAGATTTACTTACCTTGTCCCCTGGATCCAGCGATGTCTGCCGCGCTGTGTGATCGAGCTGTCCTCCGCTCGATTCACAGTGCCGAATGCCGCCGAGCTCCGTTCCCTGCGGCGTTACGGCGCACGGGAGCGGAGAACCGCGGCAAATTCAAAAAAGTAAAAACACACAAAACACACACAGCACTGTAATCTTACAGATTATAGTGCTGTATTAAAAAATACACACCCCCTTTGTCCCTAGTGGTCTGTGCAATTCCCTGCGTGCACTTTTATATTATAAATACTGTTTTTTTCTGCCTGGAATTTGGAGATTGTCCATAGCAACCAAAACGTGTCCCTTTTTCAGTGTTTTAGGATTTGATTACATTATTGAATAATTTTTATTATTCTTTATTGTATTATAAACGTTATCATACCCGGGATGTCTGCTAGACTCTGGTTTGAACCGATTTAAGAGCGTTATTCCTAAGAATTACAGGACTACAAAATAAAAGCCAGATTTCCATGCAAAATAATTGTACCGCTTTCAGAACCTTATTCCAGACTGAATCATACCGCCAGGGAGGTTAAAGGGAGATATGATAGCAATTTATAAATATCTACAGTAAAAGGTGAGCCTAACATAGAGTAAATTATTCAGTCTCAAATCTCTTAAGAAAACATGTGGCCATTCATTGACGTTAGATGAGAAGCTGTTAAACCCTAAACTGCGTATGGGGTTCTTTCCTGTTAGAGCAGTAAGGATGTGGAACTCCCTCCCATAGTTTGTTGTGTCAACGGGGAGTGTAGATAATTAACCGGTTCCTAAGGAGCCGTCGCAGTTTTACTGCGGCAGAATGGGATGGGTGGGCAAAACAACATTACCTTACGTAGGGCACGTACCCCCTAGGTGGCTACAATGATGGATTTGTTTCAGAACTGATCAGTTTCCAGGCCAATGATTTCTGGCCTGGACCTGCTGATCGATTCTGACTAAATAAATGTTTCACCTGCATGTAAGTGTAAACACAGGCGGGGAAGTGATGTCATCTCCCTCTCTGAAATAATTTTCTGTTCCAGAGAGAGGAGATAGGACATCCAAACGAGAGTTGTACCAACACTACACTGACACAGTACACGTAAGCACACATTTCACCCCCCGATCACCATCGCTTCCACAGTTAACAGCTTCACTCCCTGTCACTGTATCACCCAGTGCAGTGTTCTTTTTTTTCTTTGATCACTGTACTGGTGTCATTTGTGACACTAATCAGCATTGGGGTACTTAATAGTAGGCCCAGATGGGTCTAGGGACCCCCCTGATAAAGGTTTAACCCCTTGATCACCCCCTGTCACCAGTGATAACCGTATTAGTGTCACGGTGATGCTGGTTATTTAGTTTTTTTTTTTATAGCATCAGGGCACTCGCCGTACATTATCTAATAAAAAGTTTTAGCCCTCTGATCACCCGGCGGGTGTTATCAGTTAGCTTTTGGCGTCAGTTAGGGTCTGTGTCGGCCCAGGCAGTGTGAGATTAGTGGCAGTAGCGCTAACACCCACGCATGCACCATACACCTCCCTTAGTAGTATAGTGTCTGAACGGATCGATATCTTTGATCTGAACTATATTAGCATCCCCAAACATTTAGGGTTGCCAAAAATGCAGCATTAGCGGGATCAGCCCAGATACCTTCTAGCACCTGCATTTAGCCCCTCTGCCCAGCCCACCCCAACCAAGTGCAGTATCAGTCAATCACTGTCACTTACAAAACACTAAACCCATAACTGCAGCATATAGAGTAAATTTAGAGGCCTAACATGTCCAATCAAAGGTACACTAGTGAAGAGGCCTACACGTTTCTGAGCATTACAGATGAGAGTGAAGAGCAACTTACCTATCTGTCAGATTCGGGCTCAGAATACGAACCTGTAGACAGCAGCGGCACCCTGACAGATAGCTCTGACGACAGAGTAGTGGTCCGTGCCAAGGTCAGGCGTACCCAACCCTGTTCTTCCTCTGTTGTTGAGGTGCAAGAATCGTGGGGCTCTCGTATGAAACAGAGAGCCAGTACTAGCGCCATTCATCCTTCTAGCAAGCACCAGCGGCTGGTACATCCTTGTCGTACATCCAGCGCTGCATGTAACACTTGGTGACGTGACAAGTCCCATAAGTGCAGTTCAAGCTGGCGAGGTGGCTAGCACAACTAGTGTCCCACAGCCACCAAGAAGACAGACAGGCCCGTTGAGCCCATAGTCCCCTTTCTGCTGCATTTGCCAATCCGAATTGGGAGCCCACCACTTCTGCAGCACCGTACTTCCCCCATTCACTAGCCAACCCGGAAGTCAGGTGGAAACGGTTGATTTTTATGCGCTGTTTTTCAAGGAAGAGCTCTATAGATCTATTGTGGACCAAAGCAATTTGTATGCTGGTCAATTCACCGCCTCTAATCCCCATGCCAGACATTGGAAACCTATTACGGTCTGTGAATTTAAGACCTCCCTGGACCTATCACTCCTCATGCGCATAACTAAAAAAAAGTGATTTGCGGTCATATTGGCCCACTGACCCAATTCACCATATGCCCGTGTTCTCTGCCTCCATCTTTGGCTGGGGGAGAGAGCCTGCTTGAGATGTAGTAATTTGCTTGCTGTGAAGTGGAGGGATAAGAATGTTTTTGTTCTGTCCTCCCTTCACACAGACACGACGGTCCAATTCAAATGACGACTGGTGTTGTGGAGTCCACAAATACAACCTTAACATGGGAGGGTGGACCTCAATGACCAGTTGTTGGCGCCGTACCTAAGGCCAAACGCTGGTACAAAAAAGTCTGTATATGTATTCCAATTGCCTCTGCAGAATGCTTATGTGCTAAACAAAGCTTCAGGATGAACTGGATCCTTCCTTAAATTCCAGGAAGAGATCATCACAGCCCTTCTGTTTCCAGATGGTGCTGTGGCCCAACTTCCCAATCCAAATGCAGTAGCCAGTTGCATGACAGGCATTTTTCCTCCCTGGTACCCCTACCCAAAGAAATCCCCAAAGATGTCTTGTCTGCACAAAACACAGATATAGGCGTGACACCCGCTTTTATTGTTCCTCCTGTCCTGACCAACCTGGTCTTTGCATTGGTGGATGTTTCGAACACTACAACACACTAGTGGAGAATTAGCGTAGGGTACAGCATTGCACAGTCCTAGGGCACACTTACTCATGGTCTCAAAAGATGAGTTGGCCATCACATTTTGAGAGACCCTAATCTGGAACATTTACAATTTATATATATATATTTTTTTATCTTGACAACAACAGCGAAAATCAGCACTCCAGTGCTGTAGGAGGTGATTTCACCACCACAGTTAAAAAAAAAAAATGGTGCACGTATGCCTATCATTAGAAGTGGGTGGATGAAAGGCGGTATTCTGATGGTGGGAATACCCACTGATCAATATCTTTTTTGCGTTCAGCCCCCAGGCTGCATGAAAAAAAGAACATTTCATTCTATGCCCAACAAGGATCAGCAATGTACTGGTATGTTGCTGGACTTTCTAGTGGTCAGAATAATGCCTGCAGATTTAGGTATCATCTTGGTACCATTCTTTTCAGCCAGTAGTCGGCTTTCATGTAAAAGCAATCCTAGCAGCTAATTAGCCTCAAGACTGCTTTTACAAGCAGTGGGAGAGAACGTTCCCCCCCCCCCCCCCCCAGTCTTCCATGGTTTTCTCTGGCTCTCCTGTCCCAACCGGGAACCCGAGAATGCAGCCACTGGTTACGCCAGCTGACCATAGAGCTGATCGTAGACCAGAATGGCTCCAATTATCTCTATAGCCTAAAACCGGAAGCTACGAGCATTTCATGACTTAGGTTTCACCAGATATAAACAGCGTCATTGGGAAATAGGGAAAGCATTTTATCACACCGTTCTTGGTGTGGTCAGATACTTTGAGGGCAGAGGAAAGATCTAGGGTCTGATAGACCCCAATTTTTTCAAAAAACAGTACCTGTCACTACCTATTGCTATCATAGGGGATATTTACATTCCCTGAGATGACAATAAAAATGATAAAAATAAATAAAAATCAAAGAAACAGTTTAAAAATAAAAGAAAAAAGCAAAATAAATAATTTTAAAAAAGCACCCATGCCCCTCCGTACCCATGCGCAAAGGTGAACGCAAGAGTCGGTCTGGTGTCATATGTAAACAGCAATTGTACCATGCATGTGAGGTATCGCCGCGAAGGTCAGATCAAGGGCAGTAATTTTAGCAGTGGACCTCCTCTGTACATCTAAAGTCGTAACCTGTAAAAGATATTAAAAGGATGTTAAAGGCTTTTAAAAATGTATGTAGTTTGTCGCCACTGCACGTTTGTGCGCAGTTTTAAACCATGTCGTATTTTGGTATCCATGTATTGGCATAAGATCGTCATTTTTATTTGATCAAAAGTTTGACCAATGTGTGAAGGTGTGAAGGGGCAGGAATTGGGACTGATCTGAGGTGTGAAGGGGCAGGAATTGGGACTGATCTGAGGTGTGAAGGGGCAGGAATTGGGACTGATCTGAGGTGTGAAGGGACAGGAATTGGGACTGATCTGAGGTCTGATGAGGCAGGAATTGGGACTGATCTGGGGTCTGATGAGGCAGGAATTGGGACTGATCTGAGGTGTGAAGGTGCAGGAATTAGGACTGATCTGAGGGTTGAAGGGGCAAGAATTGGAACGGATCTGAGGTGTGAAGGGGCAGGAATTGGCGCTGATCTGAGGTGTGAAGGGGCAGGAATTAGGGATATTAATTTCAACTTTACCAGACTTACCTTGAAGTATATATTACTATTATTATTCAAGTTCTTTTCAGAAATTACATTATAAAGTGTCTTTTTCGTGATTGAGAGTGTGAAGTTTACATTTTGTTTGATGTAGCCGACACTCTCAGATTCTTCGCAAAATATTTTTGGCACACTCTGCTCAAAAGGTTGCCTACCCCTGATGAAACACATGGGCTAGCACAAAGGGATTATTCAATACAAATAAAAACCAACGAACACTTCTTTCTTTAATCAGTATTCATTTGTTTTGGCAAAATTATTTATAGTCCACGGTATTGTTCAAGTGGTAACCTGACCAAGTGGACAATGGGGAGGGGAGGGTGGGAGTCCCGGTCCTGTCTTGAAGAGGGGTCTGCGGGTAACGGCCGAACTTCTGCCTTATATCTGCTCAGGATTCACAGGCATTGGCAACCCGCCAATTTCATCCAATCCTCAGCCTGTTGCTGCGCAGGTAACTGTTGCAGTAACCAATGACAAGGACAACCCCTTTGCGCTCTCCCATGTTGGTCCCTCATACTGCATGAACCTTTCATGGGCTAGCACAAAGGGATTATTCACTACAAATAAAGACCAACAAACATTTCTTTCATTAATAGTATTTATTTCTTTTAGTAAAATGATTTATAGGCCACGGTGTTGTTCAAGGGGTAACCTGATAATGTATTAACTTTAACCACATGCCGACCGGCACGCGCCGATATATGTCGGGAGAATGGCATGGACAGGCAAATGGGTGTACAGGTACGTCCCTTTAACCACTTCAATACAGGACATTTATACACCCTTCCTTCCCAGACCAATTTTTAGCTTTCAGCGCTCTCACATTTTGAATGCCAATTACTCAGTCATGCAACACTGTACCCAAACAAAATTTTTATAATTTTTTTCATACAAATAGAGCTTTCGTTTGGTGGTATTTAATCACCACTGGGTTTTTCTTTTTTGCGGCAAGTGAATAAAGAGCGGAAATGAAAAAAAAATAAACTTTTTTTTGTTTCTATGATAACATTTTGCAAATAAGTAATTATTGTTCATAAATTTGGGCCAACATTTATACGGCTACATCTCTTTGGTAAAAAATAACCCAAATTAGTGGATATTATTTAGTCTCTGTGAAAGTTAGAGTCTACAAGCTATGGTGCAAATCATTGAAAATTGATCACACCTGATACACTGACGGCCTATCTCATTTCTTGAGGCCCTGAAATGTCAGTAAAGTACAAATAACCCCCAAATGACCCCTTTTTGAAAAGTAGACAGTCCAAGGTATTTAGCAAGAGGCATGGTGAGTTTTATATTGTAATTTTTTTCCACAATTCTTTCTATTTTTTATTTTTCACGAAATTGTCATAATAACAAGTTACTTCTCACACACAGCATATGCATACTTCCAATTACACCCCAAAATACATTCTACTACTCCTCCCGAGTATGGCGATACCACATGTGTGCGACTTTTACACAGCCTGGCCACACAGAGAGGTCCAACATGCAGGGAGCACCGTCAGGGGTTCTAGGAGCATAAAATTACATCTCTAATTTCCTAACAACCTATTACATTTGTAAAGGCCCTGGAGCCCCAGGACAGTGGTATTACCCACAAAATTACCCCATTTTGGAAAGCAGTCACCCCAATGTCTATTCTATGAGGCATAATAAGTCTTTTGAATGGTTCCATTTTTTCCAAAAGTCTTTACACAAAGTGGTCAGTTTATAAGATATTTCTAACACAAAGCATGTATATAGCAAAAATGACACCTCAAAATACATTCTGCTGCTCCTCCCGAGTATGGTGATACCCCATGTGTGTGCCTTTTAGACAACCTGGCCACATGCAGAGGCCCAGCATGCAGGGAGCACCATCAGGTGTTCTAGGAGCATAAATTTACACCTCTAATTTCCTAACGACCTAGAGCACCAGGACAGTGCACCAGGAGCACCAGGACAGTGGAATTACCCACAAATGACCCCATTTTGGAAAGCAGACACCCCAACGTCTATTCTATGAGGCATAATGAGTCTTTTGAACGGTTCATTTTTTTACACAAGTCTTCAGAAAACGTGGAAAAAAATGAAAATCTTTTTTTTTTTTTTTTTTTTACACAAAGTTGTCAATTTATAAGGTATTTCTAACACATAGCTTGTATATAGCAAAAATTACATCCCAAAACACATTCTGCTACTCTTCCTGAGTATGGCGATACCACATGTGTGAGACTTTTACACAGCCAGTCCACATACAGAAGCCCAACATTGAAGTAGTACCTTCAGGCGGTTCTAGGAGCATAAATTACACATTTCATTCCTACCTATCACACTTTTGAAGGTCTAGGAGCACCAGGACAGTGGAATTACCCACAAAATGACCCCATTTTGGAAAGCAAACACCCCAAAATATATTCTATGTGGCATGGGCTGCAGGTAGGTACTCGGGTACTCTGTTGGGCTGGAGACAAGTACTCGGGTACTCTGTTGGGCTGGAGACAAGTACTCGGGTACTCTGATGGGCTGGTGACAGGTACTCGGGTACTCTGATGGCCTGGTGACAGGTACTCGGGTTCTCTGATGGCCTGGTGACAGGTACTCGGGTACTCTGATGGCCTGGTGACAGGTACTCGGTACTCTGATGGCCTGGTGACAGGTACTCGGGTAATCTGATGGGCTGGTGACTGGTACTCGGGTACTCGTGTACTCAGATGAACTGTGACGGGTATTCGGGTACTCAGATGGACTGTGACAGGTACTCAGGTACTCAGATGAACTGCGACTGCTACTCTGGTACTCGGATGGACTGTGACAGGTACCTGGGTACTCAGATGGACTTTGACAGGTACTCAGGTACTCGGATGAACTGTGACATGTACTCAGGTACTCAGATATACTGTGACAGGTACTCACATACTCAGATGGGCTGTGGAAGGTACTCAGATATACTGTGACAGGTACTCAGGTAATCAGATGGACTTTTGACAGGTACTCACGTACTCAGATGGGCTGTGACAGGTACTCAGGTAATCGGATGGGCTGTGACAGGTACTCAGGTACTCTGGTACTCAGATGGGCTGTGACAGGTACTCGGGTACTCAGATGGACTGTGACAGGTACTCAGGTACTTTGATGGGTGGTGACAGGTACTCGGATGGGCTGCAACAGGTACTCAGGTACTTTGATGGGTGGTGACAGGTTTTTGGATGGGCTGTGACAGGTACTCAGGGACTTTGATGGCTGGTGACAGGTACTTGGATGGGCTGTGACAGGTACTCAGGTACTCAGATGGGCTGGGATGAGTACTCAGGTACTTTGATGGGTGGTGACAGGTACTCCGATGGGCTGCGACAGGTACTCGGGTACTTGGATGGGCTGTGACAGGTACTCGGGTACTTTGATGAGTGATGACAGGTAATTTTTATTGGGGGGGCAATCAGTGTGTTTTGGTGTGTACTGTAAGCGGTAACGATATGTTACCGCAATCTCCTTCTCATACACGATCGGTGTGGGAGGAGGAGAACCCGGTAACATCTCGTTACCACGGTTTGTGTACATTCTGTGACCGGCTGTGATTGGACACAGCCGGTCACATGGTAAAGAGCCAATTTCATTGGCTCTTTACTGCGATCGGGGTTGGGCTGTGTCAGGGTGACAAGCCTCATCCCCGATCGACGCTCTGTGCGTGCCCTAGGGGCGTGCACGAGTGTCGTGCACATAGGCAATGCATGTGACCGGCTGTGGTTGGACACAGCTGGTCACACGGTAAAGAGCTATTTGTTATTGGCTCTTTACCCGGATCAGGGATGGGATGTGTCCGAGGGACACACCTCATCCATGATCGCTGCTCTGAGGGTCCTTGGGGGCCCACAGGAGTGGTGAGATATGGAGGACGGCATATGACGCCCGCCAAGGATGGGAGATACCATCGGTGTACGTCATATGACTATAGCCCGGTATTGAAGTGGTTAAATTTGCCATTGAGCGTCTCACAGGGAGGAAGAACGGGGAGATGCTAATGTAAACAAGCATCTCCCCGTTTTGCCTAGTTACAGTGTCACTGATCTCTGCTCCCTGTGATTGGAGCAGAGATCAGTGACATGTCATACACAGCCACGCCACCCCACAGTTAGAAAGATTCCCCAGGGCCCACTTAGCCCCTACACTGCCACCTAGTGGTTAAGTCCTTCACTGCCAGTGTAATTTACACAGGAAATTTTATAGCACTGATTGCTGTATAAATGACTGGTCTCAAAAATGTGTCAAAAATGTCCGATGTGTCCACCATAATGTCGCAGTCAATCGCTGATCGCCGCCATTACTAGTAAAAAATGTTTTTATAAAAATGCCATAAAACTATCACCTTTTTTGTAAACGCTATAACTTTTGCACAAACCAATCGCTTACTGCGATTTTTTTTTTTACCAAAAATATGTAGAATACGTATCGGCCTAAACTGAGGAAAAAAATTATTATTTTTTAGATATTTTTGGGGGATATTATAGCAAAATGTAAAAAATAATGCTCTTTTTTGTTTATAGCGCAAAAAATAAAAACAGTAGATGTGATCAAATACCACCAAAAGAAAGCTCTATTTGTGGGGAAAAAAAGGATGTCAATTTTGTTTGGGACCCACTTCGTACGACCGCGCAATTGTCAGAGCGACGCAGTGACAAATCGCAAAAAGTGCTCTGGTCGTTGGCCTGCAGGGGCTTAAGTGGAAAATTAAAATAAATTATGAAGCCATCCTGGCTATAATAAATTGATATAAGAATTACACGGTGTCCATCCAGTCAATGCTGTACGACTATTCCCCAAGGACCAAAGCCGGAAGAGAACCAACACCAAGGCACTTTCAATCAAAGTTTGAAGACCCATATTGAATATGTCTATGCCAACTGCGGATAAATGTACTAGATCATTCCTGAATAGTCCCAGCAAAACCCTTTAAGCTCCATGTGGAGAAATGATAAACCACCCACCCAAAGATAATAGAATATTATGGATATTGCTATTCAGACGTCTCCTAATTCTATCTACATAGAATATATTACTGGAAGGAGACCAAAGGAGTCGAGGAACCATTTCAGAGAAGGCCAAAACTGATAGTGGGAACAAAAGCTTAACCACTTACAGAGCAGCCGCCGCAGTTTTACTGCGGCAGAATGGTACGGCTGGGTGAAACAATGTTATGCAACGTCGCTTCGCCCTGCGGCTATTAGGGGTGCATGCGCGCCCACTGCTCGCCCACGGAGGCGATGCGAGTGCCCGGCAGTCACAATTACTGCCTGGCTCCCGCAATTGCTCATGGCACAGCGAGAACCGGGTTCTGTGTGTGTTAACACGCAGCTTCAAGTTCCCTGAGGGGAGAAGAGCCCGATCGTCTGTTCATACAGATCTGTCATCTCCCCTACACAGTCCCATCCCCTCTTCAGTTAGAACACACACTAGGGAACACAACCCCTTGATCGCCCCCTAGTGTTAACCCCTTCCCTGCCAGTGAAATTTTTACAGTAATCAGTGCATTTTTATAGCACTGATCGCTGTATAAATGCCAATGGTCCCAAAAATGTATCAAAAGTGTCCAATGTTCCCGCCATAATGTCGTACTCCCAATAAAAATCGCAGATCGCCACCATTACTAGTAAAAAAAATAATAATAAAAATGCCATAAAACGATCCACCTATTTTGTAGACACTATAACTTTCGCGTAAACCAATCAATATACACTTATTGCAATTTTTTTTAATCAAAAATATATATCGGCCTAAACAAAAACATCTTTTATTTATATATTTTTGGGGGATAGTTATAATAGCAAAAAGTTAAAAATATTGTGTTTTTGTTTTTAATTGTTGCTATTTTTTTGTTTATAGCGCAAAAAAAAAAAAACACAGAGGTGCTCAAATACCACCAAAAGAAAGCTCTATTTGTGGAAAAAAAAAGCCATCAATTTTGTTTGGGTGCAACATCGCATGACAGCGAAATTGTCAGTTAAAGCGACGCACTGCTGAATCACAAAAAGTGCTCTGGTCAGGAAGGGGGTAAAATCTTCCGGGGCTGAAGTGGTTAATGACAGGAAAATCCCTTTTAATCTCACATAACAGCTCCCACGTTTAAATTTTCCCAATGTCATTGCCTCCGACATGAAGGCCAAATGATGAACAAAAACATTAAGTAGTCCCTAAGATTGCGCCATCTAAGGCCCCTAATGCCTGACCATAAAACTAGAAAATTATTAATATCCAGACCTAGATTGCTTGAGTAAATCCTGAATTCTGCCTGTTTCCCAGTCCAGAAGACATAGGAATGGCCTACTATCCAGATAGTACTCTTGGATGAATCTGAAAGAGAAAATCAAACAATTAACAATTCGGGGCGGACATATATCTTGTATCTACTACTTTCCCAACGACCCATCCTCTTTTGAACATCAGAAGAGAGACCTAAAGAATTAGCTGTAGTAGCAGCCCCAATCCTAAAGGGGTGATCTATCTGAAGGCCTCTAGTACTTTTTGTTCTGACCACTACCCCCAGTTCGATTCTGTGCCTTCCTCTTGGCACACACCCCTCCTCTAACCTATCTGTAGAGGCCACCATGTCTGACTTTATAGGCAGCTGCGGGTTGCAAACAAGCCTCATGCTTGAATGTGGTGAATTCAAAATTTTTAGTTGCTACCAAAATGGGAAGAGAGGTGAATCTTTAAATGGGGATTACTTACTCCAGTATCGGCTGCCTTTGAGGGCATTTCCCTCACTTTGGAGCTATTTTCCTTTTACTTCCTGTTGTGTCTGCACAGAGCTGGCAAAAAAAAATGAACTAACTTGAGTTTTTAAATATTGGCCACACTATCCACAATGGAAAAAAATGGCCTTTAGATAAACTGTACTTTAACCACTTTAGCCCCGGACCAATTTTCAGCCTAAGGACCAGAGGTCTTTTTACAATTTTGCACTGCACTGCTTTAACTGGTAATTGCGCGGTCATGCAATGTTGTATCCAAACAAAATTTGCGTCCTTTTCTTCCCACAAATAGAGCTTTCTTTTGATGGTATTTGATTGCCTCTGCGATTTTTATTTTTTGCGATATAAATGGAAAAAGACCGAAAATTTTGAGAAAAAAAGATATTTTCTACTTTTTGTTATAAGAAAAATCGAATAAACTCAATTTTAGTCATACATTTAGGGCAAAATTTATTCAGCCACATGTCTTTAGTAAAAACAATGTCAATAAGCGTATATTTATTGGTTTGCGCAAAAGTTATAGCGTTTACAAACTAGAGTACATTTTCTGGAATTCACAGCTTTTAATTTGACTGCCTATCTCATTTCTTGAGGTGCTAAAATGGCTGGGCAGTACAACCCCCCCCCCCCGAAATGACAACCATTTTGGAAAGTAGACACCCCAAGTAAATTGCTGAGGGGCATGTTGAGCCCATTGAATATTTTTTTTTTTGGCCCAAGTGATTGAATAATGACACAAAAAAAAAAAAGTTTACAAAAAGTTGTCACTAAATGATATATTGCTCACACATGCCATAGTTATATGTGGAATTGCACCCCAAAATATATTCTGCTGCTTCTCCTGAGTATGGGGATACCACATATGTGGGTCCTTTTGGAAGTCTAGCTGCGTACGGCACCCTGAAAACCAATCACTGCCTTCAGGGTTTCTAAGGGTGCAAATTTCACTCCTCACTACCTATCACAGTTTCGAAGGCCATAAAATTCCAAAATAACACAAAACCCCCCCAAATGACCCCATTTTGGAAAGTAGACACCCCAAGCTATTTACTGAGAGGCATGTTGAGTCCATGAAATATTTTATATTTTGCCACAAGTTGCAGGAATATTAAAAGTTTTTTTTTTTTTTGCACAAAGTTGTCACTAAATGATATATTGCTCACACATGCTATGGGCATAAGTCAAATTACACCCCAAAATAAATTCTGCTGCTTCTCCCGAGTACGAGGATACCACATGTGGGGGACTTTTTGGGAGCCTAGCCACGTACGGGACCCCAAAAACCAAGCACTGCCTTCTGGATTTAAATATAAAACGTTACCAAAAAAAACTGTTAGCGATCGCAGGGATCAGGCCTGACTCTGCGAACGCTGCAGTTATGTGTTTAGTGTTTTGTAAGTGACAGCGATTGATCGATACTGCACTTGGGTGGGCTGGGCGGAGGGGCAAAACGCAGGTTCTAGCAGGTATCTGGGCTGATCCCGCTAACAATGCGTTTTTTTGGAACCCTAAACTGCTGGGGACGCTAGTATAGATCTGATCAGATCAGATATTGATCTGTTCAGATTCTATACCACTGCGGGAGGTGTGTGCTTTGCGCATGGGTGTTAGCGGTACTGGCACTAGCCTAGCGCTGCCTGGGGCGACTCAGATCCTGACCCTAAAACCTAATTGATATTACCCGCCGGGTGATCAGGGGGTTAAACCTTTATTGGGTAATAAATGGTGGGTGCCCTGATGCTATAAAAAGCAAACTAACTAACCAGAGTCACCCGTAACACTTATACGGTGATCACTGGTGAAAGGGTTAACTAGGGGCAATCAGGGGGTTCAAATTTTTATTAGGTAGTATATGGGGGTCCCTGGCGCTATATAAAAACCTGACGGGGAACCTAAATAACTAACTGGCTAACCAGCGTCACCAGTGACACTTATATAGTGATCGCTGGTGAAAGGGTTAACTAGGGGCAATCAGGGGGTTAAAACGATTATTGGGTAGTATATGGGGGTACCTAGCGCTATAAAAACCTGGCGGTGAACCCAAAAAAATAACTAGCTACCTAGCGACACTAGCGACACTAATGCAGCGATCAGAAAAATGATCGCTTAGTGACGCTGGCAAAAGGGGGTGAAAGGGTTAATTAGGGGCAATCAGGGGGTTAAAACCATTATTGGGTAGTATATCGGGGTACCTAGCGCTATAAAAACCTGGCGGTGAACCTAAAAAAATAACTAGCTACTTAGCGGCACCAGTGACACTAATGCAGCGATCAGAAAAACGATCGCTTAGTGACACTGGCAAAAGGGGGTGAAAGGGTTAACTCTAAGGGCAATCAGGGGGTTAAATCTTTATTGGGGGGTGGTAGGGGGCTACCCTGGACCTAACACTAACTGCCCTGACACTTTTTACTTTTACAACTGACACTGAATGCAGTGATCAGTAAATAAATGATCACTGCAATCAGTGACACTGTGACTGGGGGGGGGGATCGGGGGGGTGGGTTTGTGTGCCTGTGTGTTAGTTAGTGTCAGTGTAGTGTTTGGTGCACTTACTTTTAGTCTTCTCCTCGTAGTCCGGTCAAAAAGACCGCCCCGCGGAGAATGACATCACTTCCTCCCTGCCTGTGTATATAATACACAGTGGGAGGAAGCTTCTCATTCGCCAGGAGCGATCGAGAGGGGATGGCCAGAAACCAACGGCCATCCCCTCATCCCGGATCGCTCCTGAAGCGAAACGGACCGCCGCATCCAGCGGGAGGGGGTCCGATCGGACCCCCCACCCGCTGGAAGGCAAGCACGTACGTGTACGTGCTTGTGCCTGTACATGCCATTGTGATGACGTACAATGGCATGCGGCGGTCGTTAAGTGGTTAAAGGCTAACTTTACCTTTTGGAACATGTTACATGTTACACCCATATTTAGACTGTAACATGATGGAAATTGGCTGTCCCCTATGACAGCATGCGGGGGTACTGCTTTTGAAACATATGTGCTTGTGTGGGATCCACCTGCACATCCGAGTCATGCATTCGCAAACCTTTATAAATGAATGAAATGCAAATTGTATGTACATGTGTTTTTTTTTATTTATTTTTTATTTTTAATAATGAGTTTGGCCCTGCATTTCCAGAATGTGGACAAGCAATATAAACATTTTTCTTTTTCTTTAGAGGTTGCATTTACACACTGCATGCAGGTATACTAAACAGTACATTTATAAAATAACAGTATGGCCCCACCTATTTGATATAAAAGAAAAAAAAAAAAAAGAAATGTCGTCTGTAGGCTTCAGAAGCAGTGTGCATTAAAAATGAAAGGGGGAAAAAAAAAAGCTAGGAAGAGAGCCTAGTCATGTGACCTGTGAAATTCTCATGACCAACTCTCCTCCAGTCATGGAGCTTTATCTACTCTGTTAAGCAGAGACGATTTCATGGGGCTGCGCTGGCTCCACTCTGTGGCCTAAATCTTATGATTGGGTGGGCCATGGTGCGCATAGTGAAGCAGAGTATAACAGAGAAAGCAGATAGCGATATCTGCTCTCTTGTTATAAATGAGCCCGTAAGTGTAGAAACTCTCAGGCAGCATGGCACACGTTCATAAATGCATGCAAGTTTTGATAGCAATATGGTGTCTCCTGTTATAGTGATGGTGCATTGTAAGCGTGGGGCCTGCAGAGCCGTAGAATGGCTGGTTTAAAAATCGATTTGATTCTTGTCTTGTGGTCCTGGTGTCTTTTTTTATTATTTTTTTTAAACCATAGCCTGTGTTGATGTGCTATACCACATTTGGATTCCTCTTTTACACCCTACTTATATCTTAGGTATATTTGGTGAGGGGAGGGGGGATCATTTATAGCCAGGGGTTATCCACCTCATTTATTTTTCTATTAGTTACTCGTGTGACATAAAATACTAAAACAAATTGGATGATTTACTATCTTGTTTCCTGTATGACAGTGCCGTGTTGATTGGTAAATATCATGTATCCTGGGTGTGCAAATATGTCTAGATTTATTGACAAATTGGTTTATCTTGCTGAAGATCTTTAGAAGGCATTTCTGTTCATTGCTAGAAAGGCCAGGAGGAAGAAAATACTTGCATAATTATGGAAGGAGGAAAAGTCAGCTTGAGGAATTTCCCTCGACTAGACATCTAAGTGATTTACAGCAACCATAAACATGTCAAGCATAACTTTCTCACCTGAAGCAAATTAACACTCTATCAAGGCAAAGAGACAACTTGCTGATTTTGCTCTTCTATCATGTTATCAACATGTTTGGCGTTGTTTGTATTTGTTTGGCAGATGTTTGGGTCATGTTTATTTGGCACAGCTTTTATAAAGGGTTGCAATAATTCGAGGTAGTGTAATTTATCAGCGTGAAAGGTAACATTGTCGAGACTGTGTATACAGTGGTACAGTAACCTGTCAAAGCCAGAGGGTGTTTCTACATGCTGTGGTGTAAGAAATATGTCAGGAAGCCAGAGTGCAATACGTTGGCTTAGAAGAGGTACAGGAGATGCTGTTGAAGGAAAGAGGACATACCTCAACATAGGCACTGCCTTTCATTGAAATCTCTGCTTACCACATTGGTGAAAAGAACAAATAAGACTGTACAGGCAGTGACTGCTCTGTGAGTTTTTGTTTGTGCGGTTACTGCGTTTATGTGAAGCTACTAAAAATATATAAATACACCTGGTGTTTGATGAGTATTTGCATTCCGTGTGTAGTAGTAAAGTTTCTTTTTTTTTTTATGTGAAAATGTTATTTTTTTTATATTTTGTATATATTTCAGTTAGTATACTTTTTTTTTTTTTCTTTTTTTTTTTTTTTTACAGACCAGCAGGTCAAACTTTAAAATGCTTATACCTCCTACAAATATATGCACCTGTTTTTTTTTTTATCCCTGAAAATGAATGTCATACAAATACAGTTGGAATGATTTAGGCCCAGAATGAAGGTTAACGTCAATTTAAACATCCAAACTTGACGTTCTTGTGATATAGCTTTGTGGAAGAGGTACCTATTCGCTTGATAGCTCTGTGAAACTGTTGCCTACAGAGATGGGCTCTTGACACTGTCTGCCAGCCTGAGGCTGTCCGCTTTGTGTCTGCTTTAATTGAAAATTAATAGTTAGGAGGTTGCTATGGAAATGATACCATTGCTTGCAGACAGCAAACCCAGCTTTTTTGCAAAGAGACACTAGTGGTATTGTTTGTCCTTGTTGACCTTGGAAGTTCAAAAGCCCGGAGGAGGAAAGGAGATGCAAATATTTTACTTAAAAAAAAAAAATTTACATATTGATAGCATTGTTTCTAATGGAGGAAACATTCTTTTTTTTTTTTTTTCCTGATGCTGGCACGTACAGAGATGCAATATATGACAAAGCTTTTAATTAATAGAAGACAGATTTGCAGGTAAGCAAGTACTGAAAAAAAAAAAAAAAAAAGTGTGATCATTTTGACAAATGTGTACACATAAGTGTGAAATGTTAGTTGAGTGATGTGATAATGAAAACTATCATTTATTTTTCTGTGGAGTACGTAAAGTCAGTTGTGTCATTATATACGTTATTTGCAGCATCTCTGAAATGTGTAAGCTTTTGTGAAACTGTGGACAGTCGGAAATGATATTAAAAGCTGAAAAGGAAGCTTTTGTATTGATAAAGGAATAAGCCATTATCGCTACACACAATGTTTACATTCATTTACTTACATGATTGTGTGTATGCTTGAGCAAGATTAATTGCAGTCCAGCTGCATCACATCTTAACCCCTGTCAGATCAGTCTGAGCAAGTTTCCCACTCAATGGCGGATTTTTTTTTTTTTTTTGGTTTGCAATGTAGACTTCATTTTGTTTGCTTTTCTACTGTGGATTCTTAAAAACAAAACAAACCAAAAAAAACAATTTATACTAAAAACCAATAAACGCAATAAAGTCAGACAGAACTAGAAATGCTAAATAAGTCTAAAAGAAAAAAGTAAAGTTTATTTCAGCATAGTTCATAGGAGGTGGAAAAGTATGCCCTGGGGGGTTGAAGGTGAAATGTGAAATTAGCTGTAATTATTGAAAATGTCTGTATTAAAGGCTATTAGACATAGTTACTTTAAGTAGTTGGTGCACCTTCCCCTCCTCAGCTTGGGATTTAAACGCTGATGAAAGTAGATGCAGATGTTGGTCTTTTGAGATGCAGCAGGTTGTTGGACGATACAGATTGTAGGGGCAGGATATGTTCTGTGCGTGCAATTAAAGTTTGTCCACTTGTCTCAGCCTGAAGCTGTGACTTCCACTTTTGCCTTGGTTAGGGGCCATAAAAGTAAGCAGAATGTCTGCCTAGGGTGTAACTCCTAGGGAACAATCCAGCTCTTGCAACACGAGTCAAAAAAAAAAAAAAGAAATGCAAACAAGTCTTTGATAGAGAGAACGTAACCAGTTTTGGGAGAGTGGTAGCTGTAGTTTTTTTTTTTTTTTACACTGACACTTTGAGGCTAGGATTTCCCCTCCTTTTATTCTGATGGTGTCTACACAAACACTGCCAGGCTACCTACAGTATAAAATCTTAAAACTCCATGTGGTGTTGTGAGCTGGTAGCAGATGGACTTTCTTTTGCATCTGCTGTGTACAGGCTTGGCTTTGTACTCTTTTCCTGGGGGAGAGAAAGTCTTTCTTCTCTGCTAGTTCATTCCTGTTTTTGTGAAGCAGCTAAGAAAACATCTGTGGCAGGCAGAAAAGAAAAAAAAAAGAAAAAAAAATTGACAAAGGATTGACAAACACCATTAGTTGAAATTTTCCATTTCATTGCAACTATGCATTGTTTACTTTACTGTAAATATCTTAATACATCATCCTGTGAATATGCTGGCAGACAGACTGGAGCACTGTGATTTCAATTAAGGTTAGTAATTGATGGTATCTAGTGTTTAAAAGCTGAGGCTTGATTAACATCTGCTTGGACAAATTGTCATTGTGAAGTGGTTTTGATGTGAACAGAAAATGATTTTTTTTTTTTTCTCTCTGGCTTATCTGATGCTTGTGGCTGTGAAATACTTGTCTTTGGTTTGCTTATTTTTTTTTTTTTTTTTTTGTAAAATACTTCCTTTGGCTGTAAATGACAGTGCACTGGATGCTTCCCAAAAGTGCAGTGTATAATGGCAAGCCTGTCCTAATAAGGAAGGCACAAAGTGCTGTATATTTATCACAAACATGCATGCTCACTCAAGACTTGACAAACTTGGACTGGTGCTTTTTTAGCCAGAAGGAAAAAAAAAACACACACACACACACACACACACAGAGGGAGAGAGAGAGAGGAAGAGAGAGAGAGAGGGGACGAGAGATGAAGCAGCACTTACTTTAGGAAGATTATGGTAAACATGCTGGTTCAGT